>NC_142426.1:2113851-2728851 GCF_059516105.1 Syngnathus floridae | reverse complement strand
AAAGTTTTAGCTTCTTTCACGTTCAAAAGGAGCTAAGTTTTCACGCACCTGCACTTAACGAGGGAATCACACGGACACTCCATTAGGTACACCGCCATTTTCAAGTGTACCTAATAACAGGCCACTTTAATAGGGAAATATCATGGTCAAAGGTCACAGGTGTCAAGCTCTAGTCCTCGGGGCCGCGTTCCAACATGTTTTCCAAGTGACCCTCGTTAAGCGCACGTGCGTGAAAAGTTTTAGCTTCTTTCACGTTCAAAAGGAGCTAAAAGTTTTCACGCACCTGCACTTAACGAGGGAATCACACGGACACTCCATTAGGTACACTGCCATTTTCAAGTGTACCTAATAACAGGCCACTTTATTAGGGAAATATCATATATCAAATATCACAGGTGTCACCCTCCAGTCCTCGGGGCCGCGTTCCAACATGTTTTCGAAGATTCCCTCGTTAAGTGCAGGTGCGTAAAAAGTTTTAGCTCCTTTTGAACGTGAAAGGAGTTAAACGTTTTCACGCAGGTGCGCTTAACGAGGGTCACTTGGAAAACATATTGGAACGCGGCCCCTGGAGGACTGGAGGTCGACACCCCTGGTTTAAGTGAAAAGTGCCACACCCGCCGTCACCCCCACTTTCTGATTGGCTGTTTGATCTGTGACGTCACTTGGACACTCCATTAGGTACACTGCCATTTTTAGGTGTACCTAATAACTTTATGCATTTTTTGTACGTGTCAAGGATGTGTATTTGACTACTTGCTCTTTATTTGGGGGGACATCAACACAAAGTAAAACACATACATATTGTCATATAAAGCAGTTAACTAAATGTAAGATTTTTGTTTTCATGCCCAAAAGATAAAAACAAGGAATAAAACACCAGACAAGTTTTAACAGGTTTTAATGTTTATTAAAATAATAATAAAAGTACAGTTCAAACCAGCAATATAATGTAAAATTACTATAGATATATTGGATAACAATATTTAGGCGTATATGTGCATACACGTTCAAGATGACTCAAAGAGAAGCACAATCTCCCCGTTGTTGCATAACGGCGCATCCCTTCATGCAATAAAGTTAGCCGTTCGCTTGGAGAAAACGTGCATAAAATAAGTGGTGTTTCAGTGAGTGGTTCTTTCTTTACTTGGCAAATCGTCCGTCGATATTCTGGCTTACATAGTTAACGCCAGGAGGGAAACGCAACATGTTCACTGACTGATCAGTTGATGCACGGGAAGGCAGTTCACCCATTAACTCGTTCGCGGACGGGAAATTCAGGATATGTTCCCTCACTGATCCGTTCTCGCGATGAGCTGCAAATGCAAATCACTCACTCACAGAACCGTTCAGTTGATGAACGGGAAATGCAATTTACGACTCGTTCATGAACCGGAAGTTACGTCGTTTTCTTCTTCGTTTTGTTTTACGGCGAGGTGGCACCAGCTTCAATGCGCATTACCGACACCTACTGGTTGAAGTAGAATAGAATAGATCTTTATTGTCATTGTCACACATGTACAACATATATACTATATATATATATATATATATATATATATATATATATATATATACATATACATATATATATAAAAAAAAAAAACTTTTCCTCACCCCCCCGTGGGTGGTCTCTTTTTCCCTTCAAGCTCGGGTCCTCTACCAGAGGCCTGGGAGCTTGAGGGTTCTACGCAGTATCTTTGCTGTTCCTAGTACTGCACTTTTCTGGACTGAGATGTCAGATGTTTTTCCTGGGATCTGTTTCAGCCACTCCTCCAGTTTGGGGGTTACTGCCCCTAGTGCTCCAATGACCACAGGTACCACTGAAGTCTTAACTCTCCAGGTCTTCTCCAGCTCTTCGCTGAGCCCTTGATATTTCTCAAGTTTCTCATGTTCCTTTTTCCTAATGTTACCATCATTTGGGATGGCTATGTCAACCACAACGGCTTTCCTCTGCTCTTTGTCCACCACCACAATGTCCGGTTGGTTCGCCATTACCATTCTGTCTGTCTGGATCTGGAAGTCCCAGAGGATCTTGGCTTGGTCATTCTCTACCACCTTTGGAGGTGTTTCCCACTTGGATCTTGGGACTTCCAGTCCATACTCTGCACAGATGTTCCTGTACACGATTCCAGCTACTTGGTTATGGCGCTCCATGTATGCTTTACCTGCCAGCATCTTACACCCTGCAGTTATGTGCTGGATTGTCTCAGGACCTTCTTTGCACAATCTACACCTGGGGTCTTGTCTGGTGTGGTAGATTTGGGCCTCTATTGCTCTGGTGCTCAAGGCCTGTTCTTGTGCAGCCAGGATCAGTGCCTCTGTGCTGTCCTTCAGACCAGCTCTTTCTAGCCATTGGTAGGATTTCTGGATATCAGCTACTTCAGCTATGTTTCGGTGGTACATCCCATGTAGGGGCTTGTCCTCCCATGATGGTCCCTCCAGCACCTCATCTTCCTTTGATGCCCATTGTCTGAGACATTCACTGAGCACGTGATCCGTTGGGGCCTTATCCCTGATGTACTTATGGATCTTGGATGTTTCATCTTGGATAGTGGCTCTCACGCTCGCTAGTCCTCAGCCTCCTTCTTTACGGCTAGTGTACAGTCTCAGGGTGCTGGACTTGGGATGGAACCCTCCATGCATGGTTAGGAGCTTCCGTGTCTTGATATCTGTGGTCTGTATATCTTCCTTTGGCCACCGTATGATTCCTGCAGGGTATCTGATTACTGGTAGGGCGTAGCTGTTAATGGCTAGGGACTTGTTCTTGCCATTGAGCTGACTTCTTAGGACTTGCCTTACTCGATGGAGGTATTTGGCTGTGGCTGCTTTCCTTGTTTCCTCGTCAAGGTTGCCATTTGCCTGTGGAATTCCAAGGTATTTGTAGCTGTCCTCAATGTCTGCTATTGTTCCTTCTGGGAGTGAGACCCCCTCTGTGTGGATTACCTTTCCTCTTTTAGTCACCATGCGGCCACATTTCTCAAGTCCGAATGACATTCCGATGTCAGAGCTGCAGATCCTGGTAGTGTGGATCAGGGAGTCAATGTCCCGCTCGTTCTTAGCGTACAGCTTTATGTCATCCATGTAGAGGAGGTGGCTGATGGTGGCCCCATTCCTGAGTTGGTATCCATAGCCCGTCTTGTTGATTATTTGGCTGAGGGGGTTCAGTCCTATACAGAACAGCATTGGGGACAGAGCGTCTCCTTGGTATATACCACATTTGATGGTCACGTGTGCAAGTGGCTTGCCATTGGCTTCAAGTGTGGTTTTCCACTGTTTCATCGAGTTGGCGATGAAGGTTCTCAGAGTCCCATTGATGTTGTACAGCCTCAAGCATTCAGTGATCCAAGTATGTGGCATTGAGTCATATGCTTTCTTGTAATCAATCCAGGCAGTGCTCAGGTTGGTACGTCTAGTTCTGCAGTCTTGGGTGACTGTTCTATCCACCAGGAGTTGATGTTTTGCTCCTCTGGTATTTTTACCAATCCCTTTCTGAGCAGTGCTCATGTATTGATCCATGTGCCTGCTGATCTTATCTGATATTATGCCCGACATCAGCTTCCATGTTGTGGAGAGGCAGGTGATTGGCCGGTAGTTGGATGGGACTGTACCCTTTGATGGATCCTTCTGGATCAGGATCGTACGCCCTTGGGTTAGCCATTCAGGGTGAGTCCCATCCCTTAGCAGCTGGTTCATTTGTGCTGCCAAGCGCTCATGGAGAGTTGTAAGTTTCTTGAGCCAGTAGCTGTGGATCATGTCAGGGCCTGGTGCTGTCCAGTTTTTCATTCCTGAGACTCTTCTCTGGATGTCTGCCACTGTGATGGTTACTGGGTTCTGTTCAGGGAGCTTGCTGTGGTCCTTTCTCAGAGCCACCAGCCACTGTGCATCCTTCTTATGTGATGCCTCCCGCTCCCATATATCCTTCCAGTACTGTTTAGTTTCCAGCCTTGGTGGGTCTGCTCTGCTATTATTCCCCTGCCACTGAGCGTACACTTTCGCTGGTTGTGTTGTGAACAACCTGTTTATTCGTCTGGCTTCATTCTCTCTTGTGTACCTCTTTAGGCGGCTGGCCAAGGCTTGGAGTCTTTGTTTGGCAGTTTCGAGTGCTTCAGGTATGGGCATCTGGCTGTATTTCTTGGGAACTTGCTTTTTCATTGCACCTTTCTGGGCCTCTGTCATTTGGCTCACTTCTCTCCGTGCTATCTTGATTTTGGCCTCCAGCCTTCTCTTCCATGGTGGGCACTGTTGTGGTCGCATATGGTCATTCTTCTTGTAGCCAAGCATTTCTAGGATCACTGCTGCTGAGGTGTATATCAGCTCATTGGTTTCAGTGATGGTAGCCGTAGGAATTGTTGTCAATGCTGCATTCACATCTTCTAGGAGACTTTCTGAGGGTACTTCACTTAGCCTCTGCAGTGTGTATCTAGGTTCCCGAGCATTCATTCTCACCGTGATCTTGTTCTTCAGGTCAGTTGCTGCCTCGTTCAGCTTGATTGTGCTTATTGGGGTTTCGTCCCCAACCTCTGGACTTTTACATGGATTTAACTCGTCTCTGACCTGGTGCTCTGGTTGGCCTTCGCTATGGCATTTGTGTTGTATCTCATCAATCTCGAGGGGTGATAGCAGGTGCCGTTTATGGATATTGGAACATTGAGCTACTAGTTGCTTGGCCGATAGTGTTGACTGTGGGTATTGAAGTTGCCATTGTTCCCGCATTCTCCGCATGTAACCCCTCTCGCTCGGGTTGCTGGAGTAGTAGCATTCCAACAGATCCTTATTCGCGCATCTCGCGCATTTGTGTCTTGTTCCAGTAGCCCATTTTTCATCAGGGTGCTCTGGTTCCCCAGCACCTGACGCAGACCTTGTTTGTCCGGGCGACGTCTGAGCCGGCATGTCTGTCGTTTCTTGTACTCTCATTATCTCTGAGGTAGGCGGTACCGTTAAGGGTCTTGCCTAAGGACCCACACTGACTGTTGGTAAGGTAATCGCTCATTGCTCATATTGTGCCCCTGCCGGGAATCGAACCCGGGTCTTCCGTTTGTAAGTCATGTCACTTACTGATTGAGCTGAATATATATATATATATATATACATATATATATATGTGTGTGTATATATATATATATATATATATATATACATAGTATATATAGTGTGTGTGTATATGTATACATATACACATATATATATATACACACACACACATATATATATATATATATATACACACACACACATATATATATATACACACACATATATATATACACACACACACACATATATATATATACACACATATATATATATATATACATACACACACACACACACACACACACACACACACACACACACACACACACACTTCAATGACATCTGAAATTTAATGGTTGACCTTATTCAGTCACAGCTTTCTGCCAACATTTGTAAGATGACTTTCACCTTTTTTGTCATCACCAGAGGCCCAATCCAGCGCCATGATGTTTGACTGCCACTACCTGGAACTGTCAGCCTCGCTGGAACACGGCACCAACGAGCTGCTGGAGGCGGCCGTTCGAGCTGGAAGGGGCGACTGTGTGGGACCCAACTGGGCAGACGGTGACCCCGGTTCAGGACGCAGGGAAAGCTTGACCAGCCGGGCCAAGCGCTTTCTGGCCGGGCTCGTGCCACGCTCCTATGGACGAGAGCGTGACAGAGGACGCTACCGAGAGATGAGTCGCCACAGGGGCAGCAAGATCCTTCGGCAGAAATCACGCTCCTGCCACGACCTCAGCGCACTGTGACATCCACTACATGCATACAAGCTCAACACTTGTGCGTGCGTACACACATCAGACGTGCTATGTATGGAATGTCAAATGAAAGAGGAGAAGTAGGACAGGGAGACAGAGCAGGCACAAAAAGCTCACATTCTGCATGTCCTTCAACACAACATTTGGAGATAAAGCATTTGATTTCGAGTACTGATGAAAACAAATCCAGGAAACACTACACAGCTGGCTGGCTGGCTGGCTAGATTTTACAGGTGAACGTTAACTTAGGTAAGGACTCGGAAGTGAACAGGGATGTAAAAGTAACAAGTACATTTGATTCAAAATAGCAAATAAACCGAGGACTGGGCGTGGCAGGAGATGAGCTCTCAACACATTGAGGCTGGAAAAAAAACTAGGAGCAATGTCAAAGTACATCAAGAATAAGCTCTGAAAACAAAAACAAAGAGACCAACACAGGAAACAAAATTGCTATCGTTTAACAATAAGAGGGAATAGTAAATGACTCCAAATATGTTTGATTACTGGAGTTAAGATCCAACAATAATCGGTGTTCACGCCATCACACAGCAAACAACAAAGTACAAGCATCACTTCACTGGTTTCTTTTATATCAAACAAATTGTTTTAGGTTCTTTACCTGACATGTTTCGGCGGTTTCTTCCGCCTTCATCAGAGTGTCACAGATGTGATAGTGACGCGTCTTTATCAGCTGATGGATGATGGATGAAGGCGTGGCTCACCTGTCAGATTTGACAGGTGAGTCACGCCCTCTGCTGTCCATTCTCCTCTCCAGAATGCTGTTCCAGGTTGTAGAGAGCATATAGGCTCCCTCATCCCTGTTGATTGTCCTCGGGCCCCGCTTGCGGATCTCAATGGCCTCCCTGATCCAACGCTGATGTTTATTTTCTTCAGTGCGGATGACTCTGGCCTTTTCCCAGCCAAAAAGCAGCACTACGCAATGAAGTTGCAGGTATTTTAAAAACGGCTAAATCACCACCCAGTAACATTACAAAACAGGAAGTAAACGCAATGATCACACTAGCAAAAAATAAAGACATTACAATCCTCCCAGCGGACAAAGGTAGAACAACAGTAATTATGGACACAGACACTTACGAAGAATCAATGCAACAGTTTCTACAGGATGACACTTACGAAGTAGTACAAAAAGACCCAACAGAAGACAAGAAAAACAAACTCAAAGCATTACTCAAACCACTACTCATTGAAAATAAAATAAACAAACAGGCATACAATCACTTAATACCCACAGCAAACATCATCCCCAGAATCTATGGCACACCAAAAATTCATAAACCAGGTACACCTCTCCGCCCCATCGTAGACAGCATAGGGTCAGTCACATACAACCTTTCAAAAGCACTCACAGAAATAATAAAACCACTACTAGGACTCACGGATCGACACTGCAAAAACTCGAAACAACTCGCCACAGAACTCACACACGTAAAGGTACAGAAAGATGAAATGCTCATATCACACGACGTCATTTCACTCTTCACAAAAACACCCACACATGCCACCATACACATAGTACATGACAGACTATCAGCAGACAGGACACTTAAGAAACGCACAAACCTAACAGCACAGGACATCACCCAACTACTCCACTTCATCGCCACCTCCACATACTTTCAATACAGAAACACAATTTACAGGCAAAAAGAGGGATTCCCCATGGGAGACCCTCTTTCTGCCATCATGTACAATTTTTTTATGGAAGATCTGGAACAAAAGGCACTCTTAACAGCTCCGGACACATACAAACCCACGCTATGGAGACGCTACGTCGATGACATTCTAGACAAAACAAAAACAGGACATACATAACACCTCACAGACCATCTCAACACCATAGACATCACCGGTAACATCAAATTCACCCATGAAGAAGGAACAGACCGAGCCATAGCGTTTGTAGACATCAACATACACCACACAGACAACGGAGACATAAAAATAAAAACTGTCAGTTGTCAGAACACTATACGAACGCACAACAATAATCACGGATACGGAGGACATAGCACAGGAAGAACAATACATACAACATGCACTCAAAAAATGTCAGTATCCACAATGGGCAATAACCAAAGGTGCAGAACAGGTAAAAAAACAAAAGATACAAAACACAGGGGAAAAGAAAGAAACAAACACGGAAACAAGAACCCAGCGGAATGGTTATTTTGCCGTATGTGAGAGGAATTACGGAACGCATCAAAAGAGCCATGAATAAATACAACATAACCACACCTATCAAACCACATACAACACTCCGTCAAACACTGGTCCACCCAAAAGACAAAGTCAACCCGGAAAACAAATGCAATTCCATATACGAAATTCCATGCAAATCATGCAATAAATCATACATCGGGGAGACAGGGAGGAACTTCATCACAAGAAAAATAAGAATAACACAAGAAGGAGTGTGAGAAGGAGACGGCAACAAGACAAACAAGAGCAATAAAACTACAAGCAGAACAGGAGCACTACAAGTCAGCCATAACCGATCACTGTAAAAGAGAAAACCACATCATGGACTGGGAAAAGGCCAGAGTCATCCGCACTGAAGAAAATAAACATCAGCGTTGGATCAGGGAGGCCATTGAGATCCGCAAGCGGGGCCCGAGGACCATCAACAGGGATGAGGGAGCCTATATGCTCTCTACAACCTGGAACAGCATTCTGGAGAGGTGAATGGACAGCAGAGGGCATGACTCACCTGTCAAATCTGACAGGTGAACCACGCCTTCATCCATCATCCATCAGCTGATAAAGACGCGTCACTATCACATCTGTGACACTCTGATGAAGGCGGAAGAAACCGCCGAAACATGTCAGGTAAAGAACCTAAAACAATTTGTTTGATATAAAAGAAACCAATGAAGTGATTAAAACAAGGAAAAACAAGATGAACTTAGTACAAAAAGTACAAGCATATTTCATGTTTCACCTCAGGAGGTTTCATTTTTAATATTATATTTTTCTTTTTATTATTATTATTAAGATCACTGCAGTATCATGTATTTTACAAAGCATGATTATTTTGCAAATTTTAAAGGACGGAAGATAAGTGATGAAGTTTTTTGGGTGTGATTACTTTTGTTCCTTTCTTCAGGAGGGCAGGGTCTTTACAGTATTTTTTATTTGTTATTACTTTATTTTTCATTTTTAACATGTAAGATTTCCACTGTCCCGACTTTTCCCCCATTTAATGATTTATAAAGGATAGAATCAACCAGCTCAGTGGCCTAGTAGTAGAGTGTCCGCCCTGAGGCTGGAAGGTTGTGGGTTCAAACCCCGGCCGGGTCATACCAAAGACTATAAAAATGGGACCCATTGCCTCCCTGCTTGGCACTCAGCATTAAAGGTTGGAATTGGGGGGTTAGATCACCAAATGATTCCCGAGCGCGGCACCGCTGCTGCTCACTGCTCCCCTCTCCCCCAGGGGATGGATCAAAATCACATGGGGATGGGTTAAATGCAGAGGACAAATTTCACCACACCCAGATGTGTGTGTGACGATGATCATTGGGACTTTAATTAAAGGGTCACATAGCACATGCTTTATATAACCTAATAGGGGATGCAGACGCAAGGACACAGAAAGCCGGATTGATGGCTGTCACAAATAGACACGCAATCAAGTAGCACGCACTGATGACGTAGACTGATAGAAACCTAATGTAAACATTTTTTGTGGATCCTATTTTATAGCATGCTCAGTAGGTGGCTGGCCCTGTAGGTTCATGGATTTACTGTACCTCACTGGCCAATAGGTAACGCACAATCTAGCTAGCAAAACCATCGCAAAGGCAAGACCCTTTATTTCACATTGATACATTTGTATGCCTTTCTTCATCCTCTGTTTCTGAAAAAGGTGTTTTTTGTCATTGTTCACCTCTTCATGTTGCTTAAGCCATATGATTGCAACATAAGCAATCAGCACAGAGAACCCTTTATTGCAGGAAGAGGAGTCAAAGGTCAAAGGTGACTTGGAACACTTCATTTGTTCATTGAAGGTTAAAAAAAAAAGAACAAATCTGAACTTCCTGTGGACGTTTGATGTTTTCATGTTTCTCTTTCCATCCACTGGCATTATTATCATCATTGGCCTATTTGTTTGTCATAGTCTGCTGAGCACTCACACATCTCTCCACTGAGAATAAACTTTTGTTTGACATTCCAATGTTGGTATTGTGTGTTTTCTTTTGAAATCATTCTCCTTAATAAATTTGATTTAGATGACACAACAGTTTGTTAAATTAGCAATTTGTTTGCTTCCAAGCGGAAAAAATGTCAGTTTTATCCATTGGTTTTCCTTGACAACTCAACTTTATAAATTAACCCAAAAAATCTTCATCATCTTGCAAGTTAGCATTTAAAACTGTTATGACTCCGTCACCTAGTTGATTCTCCCAACAGTGAACTTCTTCTGACCTCATGGAAATTGACAGCCAGCATAAAAACATACAAATCCCATTACATAAATACTCGAGGAGCTGTCAGCGCTCAGAGAAGCTATCCCATTCCTGTCAGTCTGTAAAACTCTTAGGATAAATAGACATGAGCAATTGGAGGTCCAACGAGCAAAGGGCTCCAGTATGGGACACTTTTTTTATTTCCCTAGTACATCCTGGAAGGTCAGAATTGTTGAACAGTAAAACGTGGGTCAACCACATCACAAGCTGCTATTCTGAGTTGACATATATATCAACTATCAAGGGGATCCATTCGAGGACTCTTGAGAGGAAGAAAAAACTGGCAAAGAGACAGGTTGGAAAAAAATGAGTGAGGAGGTTAGAGAAATGCTTTGAGAAGGAATGGTTGCTTGGAGACTGTTGTCTAGGAGATCATGAGTCCTTTGCTATCTTGATTGTCCTATATATTAATGTTGAGCTTCTTCTGTTTTACTTTTTCAACCAGTAGATGAATATGACATAATGAGAGCTCAAGAAAGAATGTCTGTTTTTTGTTTTTTTTAGGTTGTATTTGATTTCACAAACAATAAGATACAATTTCATTTTGTGACAGCACTCCTCCTTTGTCTCTGACTCATTCGGTGGGCATATACACTGTCATTTTTCTGCTGGGGATGAAAAGGACTTTTTAGGATGTGGGAAGATCGACAAAAAGCGCCAATTGTTGGCAAATGAATTCCTTTGGAATCATTTCTCACTTGTAACCAAAGAAGGACTATTTTCAGTGCTCTTTATGCATAACCAATGAGAATTTTTCCCTGAGATGTGGGCGGAGGAGTGTTGGTGACGATGCTAGAATACGGTGGGCAGAGATAACAGATAAGAACGATATGATGGGGAAAAGGTTTCATTGTGATGAAGGTGATTCGATTAGGTCATTGTGTTTGGTCAAAGGTCATTGTGTCGTGCCATTTGCTTCCTACATAGCAACAAGAGAGAGAGAGAGCGACAGCTATCAAATGAATCTGGTAAGCGAAGAGATGAAAAGCCCCAAGTGCCTGGGGACATTTCTAACGAGACTCAACTGGGTGTCATTTCAAATAAAAACAGAACAATAATGGCTTTAGACTGAGGCTCCAAAGCCCATCACTTGTTGAATGCAATGACAACAACAGTGAAAGAGAAGAGAAGATGCCCATGAGGCTGCCCAGTCACACTTCAGGGAGGGTTAGAAATTCTCAAGGTGAATCATTATCTAGTTCGATTCAATGATTCATTGTGTAGCCACTCTTAGAGACAATTCATGTTCGACAGTGAGCTTAATTGAATTGATTTCCTATGTGAAATACCCACGATACAAAAACAGATTAGGGACGTCATTTCTTTGTTGTGAAGGTTAATTGAACGAGTAGTTTGAACTTTCAAAAAGGTCTCAGAACAGTTGCTTGATTATCCAAAATTGAAAAATCAGTTAAATGTATGAGTTGTGGATTAATTGCACTTCTAAATAAATATTCACAGATGGCTACACTGGGGGAAGGGGAGTGCCTGCCTCACCTGCATGTAGAATAAGAAAAACAAATAGAAAAACGACTTTCATTTTAGTTACTATGTGATCGGTGATTTGCAATGATTTTCTATTTGCATCCGATAGTCATTGATTTCATCATTACAACTACTACATTTGCATATTTCCACTTCAAATAAATGGACAAGGCAGGAAGCTCAAGCCTCCAGTCTTATCTCAGATTGTGCAAAAATGACACAAAGCAACATTACCATCTACTGGTACATTTACGTGTACTACAACAGAGGATGGGGAGTGACTGTTATCTTTTCATATTGACACTTGTCATATGCTTTACTGATTTTCTGTTGTCAGGCTAATGTTTGTAATAAAAATTTTGCTGATCGCATAAAAATCTGTCTGCACTGTGTCATTAAAAATACTTGAAATCGTTATTTAAAACATAATTGATGAGAGAAGTGACGTTTCTTCACTGGGAATACAATTTGTTGAGACGGAGATACTTTTATGTGCAAAGAAGAAAAAGAGACTAACTGTTGTGCTATTTGCTCGACTGGGAAATTTTCATTCGTGGTGTGTTTGATTCATATTCATGGATTATTTGTATGTTTTGGTATTAATGCCATTGGTTTGGAAAACAATGGAATTCAAGAAAAAAAAAAAATCAAACCATAAGGGACTCCTTGTGATTCTTTCTGTACTTTAATTCATACACAAGTAATGAACCTTAGTGAAGTGATTTTATCTTCAAATGTTTGAATCATTGAAGGGCAAATAGTAAAACAATTATAAAAGCCTTTTCAGTCAAGAATATCACTGAATAGTGCGCGCTTGTTTAACTGACCGGTTTGAATCTCCATCCAGTTTCTCATTCTGTTGGAAAAGTGGGATAGAGCAAATTTGGCCCACACGTGGCGACCAAACTGATCTGACCTCAGCTGGTGTTCATTTGACACTGTAAGGGAGAAAGGACACAAGTTCAGTAGCATAGGAAAAGACTGTAAATCCAAAAATGGTTGGACATGAATCATATTACCAAGCTCGTCTGCAATGTTTTGCCTATGACTGACAGATGCACTGCTCCATATGGCCTCCAGTACTCGACTACCCACCGTGGAGCATGCCATTTGACAAAAATGACCCTGAGAGGAAATGGAAAAGAAATAAGAAGAAATGCTCACAATGTTTGGAGACTAGCAAAAGACTTTAAGAAAGAGTCAAGTCAAGGATGCTACCAATTGTCGCCAGAAGTGTACGGTGTGTTCAGATGCACATAGCGGCAGTTCTTCAGGCAGTTGTACTTTTACCTCCGAGCAGGTCAATTACACTTGTTCACAGAATCAATCCGGGCAAAGTGCTCATACCTCCAGCCTCTTGAGGATCTTGCCTCTTGCTTTGTCGCTGCATGTGGTGATGAGTGCCTGGAGGACGTGGCCGCCAAAGGAGTCAGACGCCAGTGTCAAGAGGTCCGCTGGGGTTAGTGTGCGCAGACTGTCGAAGAGGATGGAGCGCTCCTGGAACTTGGCTAGTGCCTGCACCAGCCGGGAGCCGTGATAGCAGATGGATGACAGAGGGACCTAGACGACACAAGCTGTATTGGAACCTGCTAATATTTATACAACAGAAAAAAGTCTGAAGGACTACATAGTCCACAGGTTGCAGGTTTTCCACTTGAGACCTAAAAATGTTGTTCACCTCTGTCTGTACACCGCCCTCTGCTGTGTCAGATTGGTAGTACACATCGTAGGTGAGCAGGGACATAAAGAGAGGCAGGCAGTGGATGCGGCGGCTGCCAGGTTCTGCGCAGTGGAATGCCTGAGGGCGCCACAATTCCATTTAGCAAAAACGAATATTTGTTCCAAATAAGTGTTTGAGAACAAAAAATAACTTCAAAACTTACAGTGAGTAGACACTGCATGAATTCTGCTTGGCGCTCTTCAGCTTTAGCACAGCTTTCTGCCAGCTGCACAATCACACCCATGTGACCTGCAGCCAAGATGGCCTCCACCCCTTGGACTAACTCGTCGAATAACTTCGGAAACTTCAACCATAGAGAAACACATCAGTCATCCTTGCTGTGGTACAACTTTTTCTCCCAAACCCACCAGTTTCAATTTGGCTGACGCTGCAGTCAGTCTCTGTACAGGGAAGTTGGCGATTGGATGGAGTGCAAGTTCAACGAGCTGACCCTTGAGGTGATTTTTGTAAAGGTCTTGCAGAGGAGATTTGGAGGACAGCTGAATAAAGGTCTCAACAAGGCGACTGGAAGTTTGGTCCTTCAGGAATACCAGGAGCGGACTAAAAGCAAAGCAAAGTGAGAAATTGCTCCTTTTCTGTGGCTATAAAAATACATTTCAAGTCAGACCTAACTCCTGGAGCAGCGGGGCAACTTTTCAAGTATTCCATGATGTGCTTGATTAGTTGTTTACAAAGTTTGGGCCGTTTCCTGTGACATACAGTCAACATGGTCTGGAATACTGCACTGGACTGCAAGTTTGTGATGCTTACTAGCAAGAGACAGCACAAGACAAAAGACACTATCCATCAAAACGATAACTCAATTCCGCAAAGAACTCTGCAGCATGTAGTATGTGAACTTACGTTTAACGTTGCCCATCAAAGCCTCTGTGAGGCTTTTGAGCTCATACCAAAAAGATGTAGGAATCTCAAAGTCAGTCAACTGAGGAGAAACATGGCGGTCTTTTGCGGCTTGTAAAAAAGAAATAAATCAATAACAGAAAGAAAATGTGCGTAAAAGTGCGTGTGTTTACCTGGACGCGACGACGGGATGTGGGGAGGTCCCAGGCAGCCTGCCAGCACATGCAAAAGTGTGCGGACGACGTGAGAACCATAGACATGTTGGAGGAACTCTGCGCTGTTGTCTCTCACCACCTGACTTAAGGATAATACTTGGACCACCAGAGCATCCTCACTCTCTTCTTCTTCTTCTGCTGATTTGATTAAACACATAGAAAATATGATGTAAAAATTTGTCAGTCTGGTGTTACCAACTGGTTGCGCATTGCTAAGAAAGCGCATCCATTTTGTTACATTTTTGAGGATGGCACACATAAAACAAAGTAATACTTCAAAGAATGATGAGAAGCACTCTGAAGCCAAACAATTCAACATACCTGCCAAGGAGGCCACCTTTCTGAGTGCACTCTCCACAACATGGCCGCCACAACGGTCACAACAGATGCCTTTAAAGTCGGACCCGGATTCTCCACCCAGTTCAGCCATTACTTCTGCCACCTGATCAGGGCTTGACTGCTCAAACAGGCGCTGCAGCGTGATGCTTCCAGTGCTACTCATTGCCACCATGCTTGCTTCACCTTTGACTTCACTCAGAACATTTTTTAAAAACACATCTGCAGAAAAACATGTCAAACGCACTTAATGCTGTGTATTGTTACATGACAAAGTCTAAAAGGAGCCATAAGGGAAATTGATTCCCAACACCCTTACCTCTGTCCTCAGCATGTTCAAAGTCTTCTTGCAGTTTTTCTCCAACACGCCGGTAATAGCCAACGGTCGCACTCTCGAGTCGCTTTTTTCCGCCATCTCCTACTGTCTTAGACTCATTTTGAAGTTTTTTCTTCTTGCGTTCTCCTGCATGGTCTGCTTCTTGGACTTTCTTCTTATCACCTCTTTTCCATGGCTTCTCGACCTCTGCCATCTTTTAAGTCAGCACAATATGCAGCTTAGTGTCATGACAACTGACAATAAAATCCTTAAGAGGCTTTTTACCTTTTCAAATTATTTGGCCACAGAAGTTGACGGATGAAGGTATTAACTTCGGATGTCTGGCCACCTTAACTAGACGATAATGACAAACTCTTTTGGGAGAGCGTGCAAAATATATGAGATGAGAAACGTATAACAAGAGCAATTCAAGTGTGAAAGTAATAAATTCATGCCATCGGTCAAAAGGTAAACTCCTGGAAACAATTTGAATCTCCCTCGGTGTTGTTGCACATACGTCCTAAAATATTGAGTCTGGTAGATTTCTGAAAATGTATAAAATTGCAACGTCTTGACAGAAAGTTAACTATGTGCGAAAACCTCCTAACTTGGTCATCTAAAGTATTTTGGAACAAAATTTAGCATGGGCTTCCAAATCTAAGAAAACTATATGCTCACGTGTAGTGCGAGGGCGAAACGACTCCACTTCCGGATATACAGCGTACGTCACATCCGTCACATTTTCTTGTTCTGTGATTTGCTGTCGGAGCACAATTTTGCACGCTGACGCCACCTATAGAGTGGCACCCACTATTAAACTTGCATCTAAAAAAAAAAAGAAAATTGTGATTGCATGTATTCTCAAACAATTGATTTATTTTGCTTATGCAGATGTTATCATTTTCACACAAACCCTGAAAAAGTACTTTTATTTTGCTGAACTGTTTTGAGTGTACAACATTCAATTTCTTAGAGGTTAGAGAAGATAATCACACACGACATTCTTTTATTTTGAAAACAAATTGAAGACAAAAAGCACTTTTAGATTGACACCAACAAAAAACTCTTGTTCAATGCACAGATTTTCAAAATTGAATGCCATTTAGACAAAAAGTAACAGCGGTGAGAGTAGTACCAGTCATATCCAGTGTTCAATGGAAGTCAAGGGTGTAGCTTTAGGGATGCAACCATTCAAATCAAAATATCACACGAGGGATGCAATGTTTTGCATGGAACAAGGCTAACAGGCTAAAACTAATCGAAAAAGTGACGAAGCACTGCGCAAGGCGTGACTTGCCATCCGTATTCATACAATAAAACCTTGAGGTCATTTTGCCAGCGTGTGCATTGTCAAATTAGGAGGCGACCGAGGGGAAGCACAACATTCGTCATCATGCAAATTCATGGCGGACAAATTCCATCACTAAATCAAGGGAAATACAAAAGAACAATTACGCACTTCTGGTCTTCCAAGACAGAATTTCTGTAACATTTGCTGAACCGTTCAACCCCGATATATGCACATAAACAGTAAGCTGTATCATTGCATGAAGCTACATCTATACACTATATTCATATCGTAAAGCTGCTCACTGCGGCAGCCATGTTGGCTCTTCTGTCTTGTTATTGAATTGTGGCTGAAAGAGGCGTGTCCCCCTCATGAGGTCTGTAATGTTTGTAGTGAAAAATCGCTGGCCATACAAAAGCCTGACCAAATGACCAGTGGCTGTTAGGCTCGAACTAATGATTAGTCTTCCGTTTTGACAGCTTCTTTATTATGGCCTGATGGTCAACACCTACACTGGCCACCAGTCCTCCTTCATTCAGCGGATGCTCACTGTAGTCAATTTCCTCTCCCTCCAGAGTTGTCATGTGGCCACCTACAAAACATGGTGAAATGTGAGTGTATTGTAGAGCCCGTTGGAACACACATTACAGGGTTGGGTGGTGGCCCAAGAACAATGTCTTCACATTGAAGGGTCAAAAAGGTCCATTTTAAAAAAGTAGACTGAAGATTACCGAGTGCCGAAAGTAGTGCTGCACCAGCACATATGTCCCACTTCTTAATAATGGTGATGTGGACGTAAACATCTGCTTGGTCCATGGGCTCTTTATCACCTGAAGGCATCTGCAAGAGTGACAGGACCTTATACCCTGCGGGGAGAAAAGACCACCATGGTTACATATACAATACTTTTATTCATTCATGTAAATTTATGTTCCTAAAGAAGGCCTCTGATGATTTTTCCAAACACAAATACATTAACCAATGGTACAGAGAAGAATATCCCTTGACATATGGTTCTTATACTCAGATTGCCATTATATGATATTGTGAGTAGAATTTTGAGATTTCTTTTTTTTTTTTATATAGTTTCAATTAGGAAAAGTTTAGTTCTTAATACTTTCCAGATGCACTGTATTTTGAGTTTGACGTTGTACATAGACTGCCTGGCAGATAAAAATGGAGGGATTCTTTTTTGATTCGATCCAATACATATTTCATTATTGATGCCAACATAAAGATACATATAACAACACTTTACTCACCTGCTCCTCCTGCTGCTATAATTGTGGTGCTGTTTCCAAAAACATCATGAATGAAGTTTTTAACTTGTCCCGAGTGGGAACGGGACACGATTACTTTAGGAGGGTCCATGTTGTAGGACGAGCGAGGAAACATATTGGTTCCCTCATTCACAGCTGCCCAGGCTGTGAGAGACGGGAGCGGGGTGGGTGGGGTGGTAGTGGGGGGGGGGGGGGGGGGGGGGGGGGGGGGGGATTCAATGAGAAGTTGAAACATTATTTTGTCATCACTCTGTACACACAGGGTTGTTATTCTTGCCTTGGGCGATAAGGTGGAAGAATAAAAAGAAAGCCTCCCTCACTGCTAGTCGTAGGATTGTGTATAATGTCTACCCGCCTCTGGCTGTACCGCACCTCTCAGCTAAGTCAACTTGGATGGGCTGGATGGTTGAATTTCTTCAATACACTTACCAGTGAAGCCAGTGAATGGCTGGTGTATGACACCAATGACTGGTTGACCGCCAACAGCCACACATACCATTGTCGTCACATACTGGACCAGGGTTTCTGGGAAATGGAGGAGAAGTTATTAAAAGTGATGCTAGGATAGCAAACAAAAGACAGGGGTACAGGGACCACAGTTTGAAAAACACGGCTCTAAAACATGAAGATATTGAACCTGTATATTCCTGAGTGGCATCTAAAGGATCGATCCACACAGTGACGCTCTCAGGAGGGACTTCCCTGTGTCCGCCGAGCTTTTCTAGTATGTCTGCTGGAATGTCCTGACTCCACGATAAAGTCTTATCCACAAAGTTGTCATGTTCCTCACTGTTCACCTGGGATAAAAAAAACAATCCAAGTTTACCAATTTCTGTGAAAAAGGAGCAAAATTAATATGACTCTAGTGTTTTTAGTTTCTCCAAGTTTTATATTATAAACAAAACCAAACAAACCAAAAAGCATACCTTGATCTCTGGGAAGGTGTTCTTAATAAGGTTGTACATTTTTCTGTGTGACAGCAAGTCCCCCATGGTAAGAAGCTCAATGGCACCCTCCTTTGTCTTCCCCTTCGATTTCTCCTTCAGACTGTTTTCATCACGTACCTTCTTCACCTATGTAATAAAACACAAAGATGTCCATTATTCTTATCAGAGTCATAACCAACAGTTTAGGTGTAATTTATGTTACTTTGGGGGGGTGGAGTAAAACTTGTTTTTCACCTCTTTGCCTCCAAGAACTGCCGCCTCCACCGATACAGCCAGAAGTTCTCTCAGATTTATGTTGCTCCTCTGGCTGCAAAAAAAAAAAAAAAATACAATAAAATAAGAAAATCATCTCGGCTGCAGAAAAGCTTTCGAACCCAGACTGCAAAAGCACTGTATTTTTTTTTTATAACAACCACTATGAGCTTGCAGGAAATAAACACAAAAAATGTTAATCTGGGGGTGGAACGAACATCCTGGAAAAGACACACCCATCATTTTTGACACGTTTTTATTAATCACACAATTTGAAACAAACGTAGAACATATTAGACATCATTTATTGAGATGTTAACAATAAACATCTCTTGTTAATAGCAAAGAGAGTCAATCTGATCATTCCATCCAGATTTCTTAATCTTAGAATAATACCTTTCGAGTTTTATCCAGCCCTAGTTTGGTGGATACGAGACTCACCTGAAAGCAGCCAGTCTGCTGGAGATGACACCGGCGTAAAGGTGGTAAAAGACGCCGAGTGCTAGAAGGCAGAACACGGCCACACCGAAAGGAGACAAGCGTATACCCATCGGAGACATAATGACCTGTATGCTCTTGATTTATCGGAGAAAACGGAGTAATCCGATCACTAGCTACGTGGCGTGGCTATTGCGGCCGATGCGGAACCTTTATATTAGAAACGAAGGCTCCGTCGCGCATTGACTAAAATTTGGAGGCGAAGTTACTACATACCAAACACAACAAATAAACGGTTAGTGCAGGGCTGCCCAAAGAAGATAAGCGTGTCTTCCATCGATCATTAGTCGTTAAGCAAGATTGCACAGACTAAATTCTCCAAATTTGCGATGGTGTCTTTTGCTGGAATCGACATTCCCGTTGATTTGGCCCTTTAGGAGCCCCTAAAACCGAAAGTAGTAATGGTTTGTGGAGTGACGAATATAAATGTGAACAATCCCGTCTCTGTTCACGCATCCTCCTTTTCAACGTACACCAGGGTCAGCTGACGTAAACATCTTTTCCGGGTTGATACGATGTCGTCATCACTGTGGGACAGCTATAGAATAAACAAACACGCTTCATTATACATTATTTCATAAAAATGTCAAAACCAAGATTGAAATTGAAAAAAAGTCTTTGTACAAATACATACTGCGGTTAACACAAGACCAGAAAAAAAGAGAGACCAGGGTTTAAAATCTTGCATTTTACAAAAATGAAAGAAGAATTTTCAAATTAAATTCACTTTCGTATATCAGGAGAATTTTCAAACTAAATTCACTTTTGTATATCCACATTTGAGTCTCATTGGGGCCCCGGAAAGTCATTGAATTATTATTTCTTTATAGAGTATTCTGTCTGTTCAGGACTCTAAATAAATCTTATTCTTTTACTGTTTGATTTTTTTTTTTTTATGATTATTCTTTCATTACGCGTTTTCGTCCCAGTCATTTTTTGTTTTTGTTTTAAATGAGTATCAGTGACGATACCAGTCTTATATCAAGGTATCGGTGCAGTGAGCGTTTTACCATCATTGTCTTTGTGATTAAAAACAGTGCAGATGGCCTTTATATCTGGAGTGTACGGTCCATCTAGCTTTGTTGTACATCCCCACACTTTTCATCCTGTTCTACTCCGGTCTCTGTTGGCTTGTTGACTGAAATATGGTAGGAATTCAGAACCTCCTCTGACACAAAGTCTGGAGCGCGACTCATAAGGTCATGACCACGAAATGACTTTGGGAAGGCGATGACATCACGTATGCTGGAAGCAGCCACCATGATGGAAACCAGCCGGTCCAAACCTAAAAGAATGCAAGTATTATCATTTCTTTGCATTTCAGTTGTAATACAATATATCCTTAATATTCCTATGGAAAAAAAACATGTATTTTGTTAAAATAACCATACATGCCAAACTTTTTCTTTTCAGTTTTTCTCATTTTGATAGAAATCGTGTTTATATGTTACATTTAAATACTGCAATACAATTCACATGTTAATCCAATTACTTTTATACTCATGTACCTAATGCTTTATTTACATTCTATATATTAAAATAATAATAAACAACCATAAGTCACGTTCCCTCTCCAGTTTCATCCACTGAATAAACAAGTTACTCATTTTTTCAAATGGAAAATAAGGAAAACAAAAACAGTTGAATTGAGGCAAATGCACTTTTTTTTTTAACTTCAAACACTCATCAGAATCTTACCAAGAGCAATACCACCATGTGGCGGCGCGCCAGAGTCCAAAGCCTCAAGCAGGTGAGAAAGAACACTGAGATCCTCCTGAGGAAAAAAATGTCTGAGTTGAGAAGCCTAACAAATGGCTATAATTGTGTGCATTCTACTTCCACAAGTAAAGAAAGAAACTTTTCTATATCAGCTGGATGTGTGCGTATCATTTCCAAATGTATCACCTTGAGGATATTCTTTAAAACGTGGCGTTGCTCTGAAGCCTTGTGGATACGAATTGAACCTCCTCCAATCTCACAGCCGTTCAACACAAGGTCATAGTGTTGGCCACGAACCTGGAATAAAAAATAAATAAAAAAAGTCATCCCTTACAACAAAATGATTTAGCTCCTCATCCATAAATGAAATACAAACACAGCAGTAACCTACTTTTTGTGGCTCCGTGTAAAGCAACTGGGTGTCTTCCGCCGCTGGAGCAGTAAATGGATGATGGGCTGACTCAAGCTCTTCTGGATTGTCTTCTTTAGGCAAGAAGAGAGGGAAATCCACCACCCACAGAAAATGAAAGGCCGATGAGTCACGGACTGTCAAGCCATGAGACTCCAGGAGCTCTGCACACTGCAAACGAAGACTACCAAGCATTGGGCACTGAAAACAAAACAGATACATTACATTTACTTAAAAAAAAAAAAAAAAAGCTTTATACGGCAATAATGTATGTTTTTTATGAGGAACACGTTTCATACCAGAAGTTCACAAGAACCAGCAGCTATCAGTAGGAGGTCGCCTGGTTTGGCGGCAGTCTTCCTCAGTAGAGCATCAGTGTCAGAGGCAGACAAGAATTTCTTCAGAGGAGACTTCAGCGTTCCATCTTCTCTGACCAGCACCACACTCACCTCCTAGAGACCGTAGAACATCGTTGACATGATATCACCATGAATGTGGTTTTACTGGCCTTATTGGTGGCACTGGGATGTGCACACAATCATTCACTTGGGCCTTTTCTATATGAATTTGGCATGCTTTAAATTAGCCGTCATGTGAAAGAAAATGTTTCTTAGAAACATTATTGTCAAATGCCGTTGACATTTTTTCCACTTCAATTGTTAAGTATGATTTACTTTGAGGTCTCCAGTGGAAAACTGATATTGAAAGACATTATTAAGCTATAAGAGAACCAAAACCTCAGTGGATTCATATTATTTTCATCCCCACAATGTGCGCCAAAAGAGATAAAAGCACAATCTATAATAAGCATTTGAAATACTTCAATTATTTTACTACACTACAAAGAAAAAATGATTCACTTACCTGGTTAAAATTAGTCTTAGACGATTGTTTCAATTCTTCTAAATCTTTCCCAGTAAAAAGTTCCTGAAATGAATAAAAAAAAAAAAAAAAGTATGAACATTGTAAAGACAACAATAATAGGAATTTGTTACTTTCTACCAAAAGAGAGAGGTTTGCTCTTACACTTCCACTGGGGACACAGATGGCCAAAACTGAGCTTCCTGGTTTGCTAACAGCTGATTTGAAGAAACCAATATCTGTGGAGAGGAAAATATCTCTGAGGTCCATCAGCTGAATACAAAGGAATGACAGAGGTTCAATGTTAGTTGTGCAGGATGAACATCTTTGGAAAGACTAAACCAGCCTTTTTTTTGTGTGTGTGTCTGAAGGCAATGAAAACATAAAATCCAGGTCAATATTATTGCTTATTATGTGATATCACACCTTCATGTCAAATCTTGTATCCGGTTTGTCCACCCCATAGTCCCTCATGGCCTCTTTGTATGTCATGGTTGGGAAAGGAACCATGAGAGGGCCTTTCTCTGTAGGCCACGAGTATTTCAACAAACCTTCCACGAGGGACATGATGCCCGTCTGATCCACAAAAGACATTTCGATATCAACCTGTAGAGTCACAACAACAATAAGGCTGAGAAAAAAATATATATATACAGAAGTCACTGTTATGGAGACATACTATGTAGAAGGGCAAGAAGTTACCTGGGTGAACTCAGGCTGCCGATCTGGTTTGGAGCCTTCGTCTCGATAGCAGCGAGCAACCTGGAAGTACCTGGGGGCAGTAATGATGGCCATTTCATTTCATTTGATTTGTACGAGCAAATATTAGAAGAAAAAATACTTACACTGTACCAGTCAAAAGTTTAGAGTTGATTTTAAATTCAGTACAAACTCTAGCAAGACTGTGAACTGAAAGTCATTCCAGGTCATAAACAATCTTACGCATTACAAAACTCATACCAAGAAGTTTATTATGTGGACTAAATGTGCCTACTGTGAAGAATCTAAATTACGGAACATATTATGTTTTGATCTTGTTTCGTGATTACCAAATAATTCCATATTTCTTCATAATATCAATGACTTAACTATTAATATTCAATTAAAGAACTATTGAAATAATAAAATTTAAAAAAAAAAACACTGAATTACAGGGTGCTTCCAAACTTTTGACTGCTACTGTGGGCCATGAAAATAATTAACTGCATGGTCCCACCTGTCAATTCCGGCCACCATTAGAAGCTGCTTGAACTGCTGTGGACTTTGAGGGAGGGCATAGAAACGACCCGGGTCTCTGGATGGAACCACAAACTCTTTGGCTCCCTGATACCAGCAGAAACAGTTGGATGCCTCAAGATTTGTAAGGTAACAAATGTGGCAAAACTGCAGATTACCATTGTTGCATTTGGGCATTGTGCTTGACTTGGTCACTATCTGGTACGTAAAGCTTTTAGCTCAATGAGGCTGTTCTATGGAAGGGTGATTTCACTCTTCACCTAAATGGCTTCGAATCGAGATAATGGCTGTCTGTCAAGCTTGCATTCTGTGATCTTATGTTCTATTTCTGTTATGGTAACACTGGTTTCACTGGCTGTACCAGCATTGTCTGCTTCTGGGCCATATGAAAATATGGACAGGAGGGTAAAGCAAACTTGTACTTACCCCTGGCGTTCTTTTAAACAATGTCGGTGTTTCTACATCAACAAAATCTAAAAAGACAAAAGTAGAAAAAAAAAAAGGCATTTAAGGGAATGGATGGATGGACGGACGGACAGACGTCTGCTTGTTTTTTCATGCGTGCAAAGAACGTATAACAGTCATTTTCCATACCGTGTACATTACAAAGATATTCCCTCATCTTCATCACGAGTTGGGACCTCAGTCGGAGGATCTTCTGTAAGCGAGACGACCTCAGGTCTAGATAACGAAACTGCATGCGTAAAGACTCTGATTTCTGGGGAACAGACAACACAGCGACATTAACATCATTAACAGTGCGAGGAGCAATGTGTAGTCACTTACTTTAACAAAGTCTTTGATTTCAAACGGCAACTTCTGGCACATATTGAAAACTTCCACATGCTCAGCAAGGACTTCAATGTCACCAGTTGGCATCCCCTGGCATAACCACAACATGTTATGGTTAAAACCAGTGAATGATTCTTGTAGGTTTTTGGGAGGAGCCAGTAGCTCATGTATATGGATTTGAAAACAACACATTTGTGTCTGGAGAGATGTTGAGAAGACTTGAGGTGGCCTTGGGTACCCAACAAAACTCGGAGTACATGTTTAAAGGACCCATCACACTGATGTCTCTCCTTGCATGCCTGCTGTGTGATGTGCATCAAAAACATACGGAACATGAGATGATTGAATCCAGTCCATTTAGCGCACCTTGTTTTCATGTCCCGCTGGCCGTTGCCGAACTGTCCCAGTAACCTTGATGACAGACTCAGCTGTGAGATTACACAGTACTTCTTTAAGATGGTGTGCACTCTACAAACAAGAGAAGACTTGTTTTTGTTTTTTCAAGTAGCAGATAGCAGGAATCTAAAGGCCACCTGCAGACAATGATGACAATACCAAATAAGATCACGGTGAATACTTACTTCCTGCTGAGGTATAAGTACTTGGGTGAGGCCACTGAAGTCTCGGAGAATGACAAACAGGTCCTGTCTGTGGAAGATAATTGTTGCAATTGTCACAGTAGGAAAAAAAACATTTATATGCCCACTTACATGCACCTTTTTCTTGTGCTTACTTAAAAGGGCCCTGACATGAAATTCTCAAAATATGCATCCCAGCCCACCCTGACTATGTCTCCAAAGTTGTGAGAAAAACGACCCATGTTTCCCTTGGCTATAGCTGCAATTTTATGGATTGAACTCCATACAGAGTTTGTGTTAACTTAGATAATAATAATAATAAAGCACCTCAGGTATTGGACCCATCCACACAATGTGACCTTGTCACCAACATGCTCAGATCTTAGTTGTCCACAGGTATGACTCCTAAAAGACAAAGAGCTGCTCCCTGAGGATTAAAAAAAAAGTGATAGTGACTGTTGACACACTTATTACATTTTTATTTCTATTAAACAGCTACTGAAGTCCAAATGGTTATATCAGACTATGCAAATGTATTTGGCCAAGCACCAAATATGTTCTTTTATCAAAACTATTACCCAGTTATCTCTTTATTATTATCAAAACAACAAGGAAGAAAAACTAAAATAACAATCGGAAAAAAATGCTACTGACAATTGCATTAGCTGTGGATGCACTACAGCTAAATCAGATTGCTTGTGCCAGACCCCAATTAACATGACACGCGATGGAGGCTACCTGTCAAACGGGAATTGTCAGGACAGCTCAGGTGTCTGACTTGTGGTCTCCGAATGAGCTTTCTTTGACTTGAAGATGAAGTTAAGTGCCGATAAGAAACTCCACGAGCTCCAAGTACACAGAGTGTTATCCGCACCATGTATCTGCACGTTGTTGCCATTGTGTCGTTATTTCATTAAACTACATTAAGATGATTTTATGCGTGGGAGGTTCCTCGTTGCTAGAACAAGTCATGCAAAAATGAGTCTGCCTCTCGAGGAAAAAGAACAACAATAGAAAAATAAAAAGCTGGACAAACTGCTCGCTAACAAACTTTTGTCCATTTTCATTCAATCAAATTCAGCGTACGCTCCTTTCAATACACATTTAAGGACACCGGAAGACGGAAGAGAGATCGGTCGGTTGAATTACTTCCTGTCTCATGCCGGATATATATCTGAAAGGTAATGGTAACCGTCTGGTGGTTGACGCCAGATGGCAGCCGTCTTACGTTGCCACTATGATTGGCTTTCTACACTTTCCAGTGCGTATGTTAGTAATGTGCATTCCAGTTCTTTTGAGTAAACTGAAACTTTAGAATCAGTTCAATCGTTCAACGAATCGTTCGCAAACATTAGTTAGTCCAATGTCTCCTCTTCTGGAGTGCATTCGCAAATACACCAACAGCGCCTCCAAATGGCTACAAGTGCGTTTTTATATTTTTTATTTTTATTAGACAGCATCTTAATAGTTTAACCAGTGACAACAACAACGTTTGCAACAAATAATGCATTCAAGACGTTTTGTTGTACTATACCAAATTTGGTTCTTCTACAGACACCTATAGTCTTTGTCCGTCGGGTAGCGCTCATATGTACCTGAAATGCTTGAGGCTCAATTTGATCAAGCGAGAACGGTCAATAGTACGACAGCAGCAGTAATCCGAAAGTCAATTTTACGGCAGTAATAGTAGTCGTCGTCATACTAGAGGAAGTAGAAGAGTACAGGATGTCGGACTTCAAATTGATGAGGGCAATCCGAGTGAGTGGCTTCGGACCTCCATCTGTCCTTAAACTGGGCACCAATGTGAAAGTTCAACTGCCTGGAAGGGGAGAAGTAAGTCCGAGCAGAGCTCACGCAGCTTTAAATTTGCAAAAAGTTCTCACCCATGGGAGGTGCACTCTTTTAAAGCATGCAAATGGACAGTAGGAGGGTGACCAGATTTGGGTTGCTGAGGACACTTCATATCTTCGAGGACGCCTTGGGGGTGGGCTGCTGAGAGAAATTCTTTTTTTTTTTTTTTTGGAAGCGGGTGCCTGCCTTACACGTTAGGCACTCAGCTTCATATGCATAACGGCCCTGGCGAAAGCACACAATTTTTATTTTTAATTCCTCCGTAAAAGTGCATTTTCGTTTCGGCATTGGACGTCTGGTCACCCTAACAGTAGTATTACAAAGCAAGCTACAAAATACTCTGACTGCTTTGTAATGTAAAGTACTAATACAGTGCGTTTTGCATATGCAAAACATGTTTACATTGTGTCTTAAATTTGGAGGACTGTTTCTTTTTAACTCGGTCAGTGTGTTCAAGCAGCTATATAAATTATAATAAATGAATAAAATGTACAAAAACCTTGTAAAGTACTGCAACAGTCCACTAGTAATTGTTTTTCCGTTATTACATGAGCACTACTGAGAAGGAAGTTGAAAGTCCATTTTATGATTGGTTTAATGTTTAATATATTTTCTTACATACAGGAGTCTATTTTCAAATACTATACCATTAATAAACCTGTAAAAGAGAATAACAATTTCTCTAAAAAGAAATTAAAATTCACTGATCCCCACGGGAGGGGGGGGAACAACATCCAAAATTATCTTAAAACTTGTAATAATTGCTATAATAATATAATAATCCAGGTAATAATTGCTCAAATTATTTTTTATACATTCATAGCATAATATAAAAAAATGATATAATATGTAATCCTTTTGAATCATACAATTTTCTGAAATTGCCTTTCTATAGTTTTACACACTTTTGTCCATGCATGTGGTTTGTAGGTATTAATCCGTGTCCATGCATGTGGAGTGAACCCTGTGGAAACGTACATCCGAGCTGGGACCTTCAGCCGAAAACCATCACTTCCGTACACACCTGGCTCCGACATAGCCGGCGTCGTGGAAAGTGTCGGCGAGGGGGTCACAGGAGTGAAGGTTGATGAACACATCACTATTACACTTGATACTGACCACATGCCAAATACATGTTCATCATCAGTGTCAAAGTGGTGGGAACATGTAGCTAAACTGATCCATTTTCAAATCAAATGTATTCAAATGAAAACTGACACAATGCTATCATTTGAGAAGCCTAATGGACTATAAGTATTTTCCTCTACGATTGCTTTCCAGGCAGGAGATCGTGTTTTTACTACATCTACCCAGTCTGGAGGCTATGCAGAATTTGCTGTCGCCACAGATGAGAATGTCCACAAGCTACCTGATACTTTAGATTTCTGCCAGGGAGCAGCCATCGGCATCCCGTATTTCACTGCCTACAGAGCTTTGGTTCACAAGTGAGACACAGCTACAACATATTTTTTTATTATGACTAAATTGTCAATATGGGCCTGGCTATTTGCTGGCACCCACCTCTCGCCCAAAGTCAGCCGGGATGGATCACAGCTTACCTGCAACCCACATCAAGACAAATGAATGGATTTCAACCCCAGTTGACAAATGAAATGAATTGCATTTTTTGCAGGGCCCATGTAAAGGCTGGAGAGACCGTCCTCGTCCATGGAGCCAGTGGAGGGGTCAGAGTCAAATTTGAACATGCATGATTTAGTTTAAAAAACAAAACAAAAAAAAAACTTTAACAAAAGATCCTTATTTGGGCTGATAGGTTGGTCTGGCAACTTGTCAGCTGGCCCATATGCTGGGCCTCAGGGTAATGGGGACTGCCGGGACCAAAGCGGGAATGGAGCTTGCGACCCAAAATGGAGCTCACCTGATGTTTAATCACAAGGAGGAGGACTATGTTGTCAAAATAATGGTACTGTCACATGCACATTGATTAAAAAAAAAAAAATGCATAACATTATTATTTGATGTTTAGAGAAAAAAAATGTCTCTGACCTTCGTAATTATGGGATCCAGTCGGACAGTTTGGCGGGCAGAATTCGGCCCACAGGCCGCAAGTTGATGCACTATGTTGTTTGTTATGTTGTTGCAGGATGCCACAGAAGGCCGTGGAGTGGATGTGATTGTGGAGATGTTGGCTAATGTCAACCTCAACAACGATCTCCACATGATGGCATCTGGAGGACGTGTTGCCGTGAGTATCAGCGGTCGTCACAGCACTACCCGTAGCTCGCAGAAGCCTTTCCGCTACATATACAACCATGTTCTCTTGTTCTCCTCTTTAGATTGTCGGCTCCAGAGGCTCCGTTGAAATGAACCCCAGGGCCACAATGTCAAAAGAGAGCAGCATCATAGGGGTTGCCCTCTTCTCTGCCACACCGGTAAACATTCATCAGATGAAACATCAAATGTCAGTTTAGGTTCAAAATACAATCAACAGCTTTTTGTTCTTACTCAGGCGGAGACGAAGGAGTGTGCTGCTTTCCTCTTTCGTGGGATGGAAGCCGGTTGGCTGCGTCCGGTTGTCGGTGATCAATATCCACTGGACAAGGCCGCTCAGGCCCACCATGATATTATCGAATCTCAAGGGGCCACTGGGAAGATTGTGCTGACCATGTGATCACAATTATAGGAAAGGGGTTTAATTGCATCATAAATCAAGTGATGTGTTATTTCAAGATATACTGAACTGTTCGTTGAGATTCTCCCATATTTTTGCAGATTCATATTTTAAGGCTTGATTTTAAAGAAAATTGGGGGAAATAAATTTGGAAGTTATGCTGATGAAGTCATTCTTTTTCATCAGTGCTTGATAGCGCTAATTGATACTCTTTTCTGTAATAGAAATGTTTAACGGTTTTTATAATCAAACTGCCATATTAATGTTTTGACGGTAGAACATTTTCACTCATCTGCAACAAGTACCAACAATAAAATATGAAACTGCCTTTTGCGGTCATTGCATTTATGTATCTTCTCAATAAATGTTAGCATGAAAAACGGTTTTGCTTTCTTATGTCAGACACAATATCCTCTCCTCTCGTGTCCTCTCGGGTGACATTTGGTGGCATTGAGTGTGCGCCGCCCGCAGTAGTTGAGGTAACCTAAGCTACACACAAACAGTGACAACACAGAATTGAATTGATTGTGCAATCGCTTCTTTACTAATCTTTAGTGATAGATAGTCTCGTTATTGCTTAATGTCAGCTATGCCGTCTCATTATCAGGTGAGTTTCTTTGCGTATCTTTCCCATAATAACTGAATATAATGTCCTGAAACAAAACAAATCAAATGTACAATTATAGAAGATATAGTCAATATATGTTTGTAAACATGAGGTTATGAATCATGAAGCTCAAAAGTAGGTGCTCCATTTCCCTTAATGTAACGTAATAGTGTTTATGTTCTTATTTCAATATGACTCCATGAGTCCAATGATCCTGGGAGCAAAATTGTCTGGGGCTTTATGCATATTGTCTTTTTGAACAGTTTGTCTTATTTTTGGGGGGGTGCAACTTTATCTGTAGAAAGTGTTTCTGTGAGTGATTTGGAATTGACTCCCCAAAACACTTAGTGATCTGAGGCACTTCATTCCAGCTAAAAGTAATAAGCCCTGCTAGTGCTGCTGGGAATTTCAAAGCTAATAATGCTGTTGGTATATTTATTGTAATCAAAATTCATTCTCACCAATTTTGTCCCCACTCAGCCTCATTGGGAACTGGAATGAACAGTGCAAAGGAACAAAAAAAGGCCATGCTTGTGTTGACAATAATGGCACTGTATTAGAGTGCAGCCTGATTAACAAAATGTTACCTGGCCACCCCAGCCCGAACATCCACTGTAATGCAACATGACAAGTAAGTGTCCTGTCATCATCCAAAACACCATTCAAATGTTTTGCAAACCACTGAGTATTGTTGCAATCCATCGGTTTATTATTCATTCTCGGAAGGCAATCTCCCACATAATTGAAATGGAATATTTCCAGGAACTATCTTGCTATCTTACTCATCATTGTCCAGCGGTGCATCCCTGTATCATCATGCCCTGCTTCGTGTATGGTTTGTTCTGACAATGCTGTCATCTGTCACAGACTGGCTTATATTATAGGTACTGCACATGCAACTATTTCTCCCCTTAATAAATGCCGCAAATATTTGGGTGCATAGTTACAGAAGAGTCCTAAAATAGCAAATGTATGACCAGATGCTCCAGATACGACCGAGGCGCTACTTCTTACACAAGGCTCCATCACCACTGTCCAGTCTGCCCCATTGTCTGTCCTCAGCAACATCACTGTCATAGGTAACATTCTTTTATTTCTGTTAAATATTCCCAAATTGGGAATTTACAAGATTTTAACATCCGTACGTACATTTGAAATGTTTTCCTCCTCTACAATAGTGGTCTGTCATCCAATAGGTCTTAGCCATAATCGCATTTCTGTGATGGCTGAACGATCCTTCAGAAATCTGCCCTTCCTGCATACCTTACTGCTGGACCACAACCTCCTCACCAGTCAGGCCTTGCAGGATGATGCTCTGTCCAACCTTTCTCATCTCCAGGTGCTTGCATTGGGCCACAACCTTATCAGCCAGGTGAGTCTCTCCCCATCATCCTTCAATGACTTGATAAGAAAACCAAAATAAAATGTGTAGCTCAGACTGAGTTGGAGAGTGAATCAGAAAATCTTTAGAATTGATTTCCAGATCCAAGCTGACTGGTTCAAAGGTACCACAGCACTTAGGACCCTAAACCTGGAGGGAAACAGGATCACCAGTTTAGATCCTGGTTCACTACCTCTCAATGATCTGGAGAATCTGGATCTGTCTGATAACTTCATACAGAGCCTGGACATAAACAGGTTAGTGCATATTTTTTAGAAGTTCCATATAAATGGCACCAACAAATATGATCCTTTATGTAGCTTCCATGGTTTGGTCCACCTTCGAAACTTGGACATATCCAGGAATCGTCTCAGTTCAGCTCCTTCTCAGGCTTTTTCCTACCTCAGCTGGTTGACCAACCTCAATCTTGATCTCAACTCGTGGAATTGTTCTTGTCAGCTACTGGATCTAGCTGCCTTCCTTTCAGCCTTCATCCAACAACCTGACAAAGTAGGAACTCGGAATCTGGTCCACACAAAAAATATCTTACAAGCTGGCTCAATTTCTCTACCGTTGCCCACAGACACTGTATAACGGACGCAAGATGGTATGTGTAAGCGTTGACAATCCGGCTGTAACAACAGTGTTGGAGCTGACTGATGCCAACTGTGTCCCATCCAATCAAAACATCACAGTGCAGATAGAGACCAGAGATAGTGTGACACCTCAAGTGTATGCTCGCCATTTGGCCATTACAGCTGTCCTCTGCTTTGTTGGTGAGTAAGTCACACCAAAATTACAAAAATACTACAACCTTAATTAAGGGCTCCATTAACATGTCACACAATTGTAAAAAAAAAAAAATCAAACTGGTAGATAATGTCATTCTGTTGCTGTTTATCAGGTGGCATTGGCTTAACACTCCTGGTAGTCCTGATCTACTATCAAGTTTCTCGCAGACAAAAAAGAAAAGAAATTCCAAAACAGCGGGACCCGGAAGAAGGCAGCGGACCAGTGAGCAACTTTACTGCTAAACATCATGATGTCGCTGAGAAGCCAAGGGAATTATTTTTGCAAGCCCACCACCTTTTGGACAATGAAAGCATACCATGGGACTCAAGGACAGAGAACTATAGAAGCCAATTTCATAATAGAGTTGAAGATGACGTCATGTGTCCAGATTGCAAGGTCCAAGGATTAAAACTAAATCGGTGGGACAACAGGATGAATGGGGTCATGGAGGGAGACAGGAGACTGAGCCAGCAAGACATTTTGGGTCGAGACATTCCTCACAACGTTCTCTCTCGTGATAGCTGCAGATCTTCATCTCATCAACGAAAACACAATTTCATCCCTACACCAGAAGCCCTTGCGGCTTTTTATGCAAATAATGAGATGGGGGTTGAGAGAAGGCAACCTGCAATATTGCATTGTAACAGTTGCCACCAGACATTCAATATGAACGAAAGTAAGAATCACCCTCATGTGAGAGACACTTCAGTTTCTCACGTCAACAATAGAAGGAGGATTTCTGACTACGACCGGTTTGATGCAATGAATAACACGAGCATTCGAAAGCAAAGAAGAAATGTAACCTTCAATACTGAAAGAAGGGATCAAGGAAGGTCAAGGAAGACCGATGCGGCGAAAAAGTCCAGGAACATGGCGAGAGGAACAGAAAAGAACCACAAAGGAAAGCTACACTTACCCTTTGGAAAGACAAAAGTCCATCCAAAAAGGAAACCTGAGCAGGATAGGCACAACTCCAAGAGGAAGAAAGACAGAAAGCAGAGTGAAGGCAAAGAAAGCTCAGGTGAACAATCAAAAAGAAGCAGCAAGAAAGCATCAGAGAGTGATGGAGTGCATGATGGTGAGAATAAGAAGGATGGAGGAAAAGATCAGAAGGTCAGTCGTCTTTCCCTCCAGGAAGAAAATCTTTTCATCAACACCACAACCTCAGCGGGTGGCTCACTGCTACCTCCTGCTCCTACGTCACCTAGGATGGTAGGTAGTAGGTCCATGTCTTTAAGTGGAGCTTCAAATAGTTTGCAAGAAGGCTTCATATCCCCTGGGACACCTCTTCTAGCAAATGCAGAAAATGCAAATCCTTTGCAGACTATTTCACTTCACGCTTCCCTGCCTGGAGGAGTTCAACCCAACGTATCAGTCAATTCTTCTCTTAACCCAATTCTCTCCCAAAGTCCACTTGACAGCTCTACTCTTGAACCAAGAGTGAAGTCAGACCCAAGGCTAGATGAAGGCTTTTGCACTGGTGATAGACAATCTCCTCTAACCTCTGGATCTGAATTGCCATTAACGGCATCTCAAAGTTTCGATCGTTTTAAGACCGAGAATGGGACTGCAACAGGTTGTCTGCTAGACAGCAAATTTGTCGGTGGAAGGCCTGAAACTGAAGTTCAAGCCGTGTCTGGAGTAAGCACGCTGGCGGCAGATGTCTTTCCAGAAGGTGCATCCACACAGAGCACATCGTCATCAGGCAGTGCAAAAGCCACCTCTCCTCTGCTGCAGCAGGAGTACCTGGAAGAGGAAAGTGGCTCCTCTTCAAGGAGGAAGTTGAGGCTGGTGCTCCCTGAGAAAACTTCCAGCCGAGAACCCACAGCACTAGAAAAGAAGATCCGGTAGTTGCTCAAACCTTGAGAAAGATACAGAAAAGATCATCAAAATGCTCAGAAAGAACATTTAAAATCAAGATTTTAAGTGGTGTTGAGTACCAACCACTTCAAGGTATTATTAGAGAGGATCTTATTTAGAATTGATTTTGTAATATTTCTTATATTTCTCCCCGAATACGTTTCCTAAAAACAACAGGGAAGAATGGGGAGGAGGGACCTGCACGTAATTGCTATTCATCTGGGGCACTCCACATACCTGATGGATGGATGGATTCAGGAATTGCAGTATCTACTTTTTGCCACGAGACGGCAGTGTGTACCTGTTTGTCCATGAACTGGAGCTCTGGATGGATGATTTCGGTGAAAAACCCGTCAAATAAACCTAAAAAATACCATGTAAAAAATTTGCTGGATAAAGCTGCGGGCTGTCTTTAACCCCCGTGACATATGAAATCTAACTGTATGAAACATTTTTTTTTTTTTTTTAGATAACAGCAATGATTCAACAATGTTGTGGTCAATCCCATCTTCATTTCAATAAGCAAGTCGTTGTTATTTTGTATATCTACCAATGAGTGCAAAAGCTAAAATAAAAACCAAAATAAAGATACCATTGCTACTGTGATATCATGAACATGGATAAGAAAAACAACTACAAAAACAACATCAAGAGTTGGGAGGAATGACTGCACATCAATGCAGCACTGACTTTATTGTCAAACACATTTTTAGAATCTAAAAATAAGAAAATCTTCATGTTTGTTGCCCAGAGTCCTTTTATCTGACAAAACCCCCACATAAAATACAAAGAGATACAAGGTGAGCAAGAGAGAAAGAAAGAGTCACTCTCTTCATCATTAACACTAAAACATAACGTGATTAAAAACATTTAAACACAGCCAACAAAGCAATAGTTATAGGTTCATAAATAGCCTCTGTGCACAGAGAAGTAGCGATGCCAAAAGAGACCATGCAGCACTATCAACCACTCCATTTCAACTCACTCACTCACTCACTCACTCACTCACTCACTCACTCACTCACTCACTCACTCACTCACTCACTCACTCACTCACTCACTCACTCACTCACTCACTCACTCACTCACTCACTCACTCACTCACTCACTCACTCACTCACTCACTCACTCACTCACCCACCAACGCACACACACAAATTTTGGGTCCAAATCAATTTTGGAAACAGACAGACATACGTATGTGTATACATGGAGAAGGAGCTGTCATCATATAAACCTTTGAGTTCCCCTCATAATTATTTGACATTTCAAGGACTAAAATACACTGGATTTGTGCCCAACAGATGTGAGCAGCACTGTGAGAGAACAACGTGGGCTTGTGTGTGCTGTGCTCTTTTTACTTTGGCTGCAGCCGTACAGTATACGATGGAGGGAAAGAAAACTAATTAACTGGATTTAAAAGGGACACCGTGAACAATTACATTACAGCTTTATACAAGCGCTCTTTAGAGCTTTTTTAGAACTGCTAGTCCAGTCCAACTATACGAAAAGAAAGAGGGAAAGTAAGTAGAAAGATCTTTTTTTTTTTTTTTTGTAGGAGTGAGTTTTATGGAGTATCAGGGCCACACTGAAAATACAAAAATATAATACAAGAAATGTCAGAAAATAAAGACACCATTTAACAATAATGAAGTTGGAGTGCAGCAAGGGAAAAGTATTCAATTGTGATGGAAAATTGCCACATTATTCTAGGAATATTGTCGGATGGTAATTGTAAAGTCTAGTAAAAGTTTTTTTTGTTTTTTAACAGTGTGACCCTAATATTCCTTTGTAGCAGTTGGCTAGAACAATGGCTTTGTAAGGGCTCATCTATTCCATTACATACATCAACATTCACTCTTGTGAGCCCAGACTGAAAAGCTCTCCTTTGTGGAACACATCCTTTCAGTCCAAATCAATATACATTTAAGTAGCGGATCAAATTCAACCAGTCTAAGTAATCTATGTGCAAGAACAGGACGTCGTCTTGTTTTGACCTGTCCTACCTCTCAAGGATACGGGAAAGTGGCGCTATACACATGCTCCATTTAGTTTCTCATATTTGCTGTCAGCTGGACTGTATGTACTGTACTGTATATCATTCCGGCTAAACAAATATTGAGTCAGGACTTTTGTCTGTTTTGTGGGGGCCATGCTGCTTGCGTGTCTGGCTCTGGTTGAGGTCCCCGCACTGGCAAAAGCAGGATGTGAATGACGTTTGGTCTCACTTTGTTCTCAAATTAACTCTGGTACAAAGTTTTATCTCGCCGAGGACCTCTGGAGGACAGCAGACAACATTGAGGAGAAAAAAAACCCAGTAAGCAAACCTTCATATGTTACATCTTAGAAAAAGAACTTGAATTCATGATTTAATTTGACTTCACTGAGGGACAATGTTTTGGAATGTGGGCGGAAGACATGTTTTCCTGCTCGTAATGCATTGTGCATGCGAATTTCAACTTTGATAATCACTACTTTTCCAAGTGCATTGTGGGTGATTTTGAGGCTCCCTGGACATTCGGACACCCCTACAAAATGGAGTAACCACTTAATAGTGCACAGTGTGCATATTCCGACACAGCCAATATGGATACTATTACGTTAGCATAGTATATATATATGTATATATATATTTTTTTACCTTGGGCTGGAACGCTTTGATGTAGACAATGACGTGTTGGCCCAGTTTTTACGTGTTTGCGCACGGCCATTAAAAATGAATAAGAAAAATATTAGCTGTGGTTTCATTTTTTTTTTCCCCCTGCCAAATAAAGGAATCTGCATCCGTCTCCCATATCAGTCAGGCTCTACTGTGTATCTTACTTTCCAGCAGTGTGGATGGAATGCAACAATAGACACATACACAAGGCACACTTCCTTGGACTTGTGATGTTCCCTGAACACTTACCCGTTGCCATGGTAATCAGTGCTCCAGTCAAGAGATGGGTGATGGTTGGCCATGTGTCGACTCAGCTGGTGGTAGTCCACTGATGATGACATTACCCCTCCGCTATTCATCAGACCCCCTCCGATTGGCTGATACTCGGGCTGGAGGGAGTAGGCCTGGAAACCAATCAAATAAAAGAAGGGAGTGAACAATCATTCGGAGAAACGGCAGTGAGCGGCGGACGTGGAGAGTTGTATTCCGGAGGCTGTCGCAAAGTTGCCTGAGTGCATGCATAATGGGACTTGCTAGATTTGTGGGTGTAAAATAGCTGCCATCAAGTTGATCAATTACACAGTTTGGAGTGTCTTGCCCACTGCGGGATGAGGAGATAAGAGAGGGAGGTGAACAGGAGCTCATGTCTCTAATGGCAAGAGACTTGAAGAGGAAAATCAGCCATTGCGCTGGAATATATGTGTGTGCGTGTGTTTATGTGTGCACACGGACAGAGAAAGGTGGCTGAAAGGAAAGTTAATCGGAGTGTTGTGTGTGAAAGAGGAGGACAGCAGGTGGTTGGGGTCTCCCCCTCTCCTTCTCTACCTCACCTATTCATCCTTTGTTGAGCAAATTCTTCTCCTTCACTCCTTCACAAAGACCCCATCTGCCTCTTTTGTCTCTCTGTCTTTCCCTCCCCCCACACAATTCCCCTCACTCGCCACTCAAAGAAGAAGAAAAAGTTTGGAGCTCTGCAACATTGTTCTCGTCCTCTTTTTGGGGGCCAATACATACACACGCACGCACGCACGCACACACACGCCATTTTCCCAGAGAAGTGACAGAAAATTAGATTTTTTGTCACATTATGAAAAATAAACATGGTTTGACGCTAATGTGTACGCTGGGGAATCGCCGTCGCCAAGCAAGCGAGGAAAAACAAAGACGGATGGGTACCTTCATCGATTTGATCCTGCAATAGTTAAATCTTGCCCAATGTATCAAATTTGGAAAATCTTATTAAAAAAATTTGGAGCGCTCTTTTGATGTCCGGTCATCGCAAAACCTTCAAAAGCAGACAAGTGCAAGAATTTGACTCAACTACAAAGTGACACTGAAATGGTATTATGCTTTGTGAATCAAAATCGATAACTGAGTGTACTTGAGTCTCTTGAACTAAACCTTAGTCTTAACTTACAGTAAATTTACGCTGGATCGTAACACTTCAAAGTGAGATGAGTCACATTGATTTTTTGATCTCCTTCATTGCTGCTATGCTCCAGTTAAGATTCTCTGACAGCATAAAATGTACACAGCTTCTCACTAACGAGTCTCGCCAAGGTGTTTCATGACATCATTTCTGTTTAACTGTTCCGTGCAATGAATCATAACTACATAATACAGATGAAAGCGATGACAAACATTTTACGCTCACATTCAAGTCGATTCAAAGCTATTTTGGAAGCTCCAGATTTTTTTTTTTGGGGAATATGTAAGCAAAGGCTGGAGGCTCTTAACTTGGGGCTACCTAGATTTCTGATGGAATTATAGCTCCCCCCCATATAGCGCCATTTCTGTCGAGGATATATGTGACAAATGACAAGTACATGATGACGTGATTGGCTTTCAAGGAGAATGAGACTAGCTGAAGTGAAATGTATTTAGCACTTAAAGGTCACGGGAGGGGTTAGGAGATTGGACGATGCCGTGATGGGCGGTTGACTTAAGGCAGTCTAAATGGTGCTTGTCGGCTTTGGAAAATTTTACTCGTCATACAAAGTGGTCTATAATAACGGTGGACCAGCTGAGGCACCTTGCGTTGTCTTAGTAGCGTAAAGCCAATGTTAAAAGTCGTGTTACACGTGTAAATGAATTCTGAATATGCTTTCATGATGTTAACAGGCACTGACCTGCGTGATGGCGGGAGAGTGCGTCATTCCCAGTGAGTGAGCGCCGAGCTGCTGGTGCTGGTGCTGCTGCTGCTGCTGATGATGATGATGCGGACTGTGCAGCCCCCCCAGGTGAGCCTGGCTGTGGAGCGGAGGGCTGACCTGGTGAGGCGGGGTGGAGGCTTGCACCACGCCGCCGAGGGACAGACCTCCCTGGTGAGGCAAACCGTGCCGTGGCACAGTCCCGTTGGAGGACAGGCCATGCAGCTGCGGGTGAATCTGAGCGTGAGGCGGGGGCAGGTGAGGGTGTCCCAGGCTGGGGCTCGAGGGATGGTGGCTGAGGTTGGACGGGTGAGGGTACGCCATGTAAATGCCCGGGTGCTGGTGGGGAGGGAGTGGGTGGGCGAGCGAGCCGGAGGAAGGGTGCGGCCCTTCGTAGACAGACGCCTTGGATGTGAACATTGAGGAGGAGGAGGAGGAGGAGGAGGAGGAGTGGGGCGGCTTCATCTCAGGATCGTTGTAACTCTGAGGAACGAAAGAGACAATCAGTTCGTTGTCATGTCCGGAAGGCATCGCAATGCGCGTGTGTATGTGCGTGTGCGCTATACCTGAGAGACCAGACTGGCCCTGTAGGCAGCCAATTGTTTCAGATACTCCTTCTTTGCTGTCTCCGTCTTCTTCTTATATACCTTCAGGCACAAACATAACATTTCATGCTTCCACTCCAATCACTTTTTGCATGTAATTGAACTAATAAGCACGCCATATAAAATGTTGTACAATGACAGTGTTTACATGTGTGTTCTCCAATTGATCGGCAACTATTTCAGTCATTGAGTCATGGATTACAGACTTGACTTCAAATTGTCCAAATCTTCAACTTCTCAACATACATGATTTGTTATTCTGTGCCATGGAAGGTGAAGGGATTGACATTTATGATTTCTAATTAGTTTTTGCTGGGGCAATAATAACCACCTTACCTGTTTCTGTTCCTCTCCCAGGCCATCCCACATGGAGGCCACGATCTTTGAGACCTCCCCAAAGGTGGCGTTGGGGTTCTGGGCTTTAATGTTGGCCTGTGTGTCTCGAAAGAACAAGGCGTAGGCAGACACTGGCTTCACTGGCTCATTGGGATCCTTTCGCTTCTTTTTCTTTGGTGTCTTGGGTTTCTTGGAGATGTCAAACGATGCTGGCCGTTTCTCACCTCCATTGCCCTGCTAAACAAGGATGACGTTGGTAAACATACTATATATATAGAGATAATATGCTTTCTCCAGAACCTTTTTTTTTTTCAAAATATTTTCATAGCTATGCAATTTTTGTGTGGAATCACAAATTTGGAACTAAGACAGTAATCACAGTAAGCAAATGGCGTTTTGATGCCACACTGCCTGAAGTGTGTCAGTCAGGGGAATCAGTCCTCTATAGGCTGTACTTTTGTTTCATTTCAACTATCGTTCATCATTTCCTAAGGATATCCAGTAATTACGTGAACTGTGAAAAATTTGAATAGAAAGATGTTTCCTGGTGATGCAATCCAAAAAGTTGTAATTAGAATGTGAGCAAATAACTCCATAACTTGACGTAAGCAGCCACCTTTTAAAGGTGTGGAAGTGAATTTTTAAAAAAGCAATTTTCCCCCTTGCCTAAAGCCAATATTACCTTCTCGTTTTTCCCATAATACCCAGGGAGAAGAGAGGAAAAAAAAAAGCTGGTAAATATTATTCCACAGAACTGTAATTGTTTCATTTCCTCAGAATATCAGCAATAACATGTCTTTTTTAATATGACTCACCCAAGAGGGAGGGAGGGAGGGAGTTGATTTACATTTATTTCATGTGCAGCGTATTATCTCACGCGTGCATGGCTGCATGCGCACGGGCACACACACACATCGCTATAAAAAGAGCTGATTGGTGTTGTCACTATTCCGTGTGTGTGTGTGTGTTTTTTTGTTTTTGTTTTTTTACCCTGAATCCATCATCATTGTCGTCCTCATGTACTGAGCTGGACGGAGATGGCGTAGCCGATTTACTTCCAGGCGGGGATGGAGAATTGTGGGTAACTGAGTTTCCACTGAGTCCCAGCTGGGTTTGGTTGATGGTCGATAGCTGACTCGCTTGGTTGATGCCTGATGGGTTTTTGGGTCCGAGCGCCGCTTCAATGGGCTGTTGGCTGCTCGTGAAGCGGGAATCCGAGTTTACCATCTGCTGCATCTGCGTGAAGGCAACAAGTTACTACGGTTAATTGGAGCAAGTTTACACTTTGCCTTGGTGGCATTTGACATGAATTTGTGATTTATGATCAAACTTCTGTTGATAAACAGAATTATTTTTCCAGTCACTGGTTGATATGGTGCAATCATAACTACATTTAAAATGTCACTCTCCAGCCCCCCCCCCCCCCCCCCCCCCCACCCACTCAACAGTTTGAATGTCACACTAGGGAGCCGAGGACAAAGAGTTAATGGAAACAGGAAGTCAGACAAGACACATAAATGATAAATGCATTTTTATATCAACTATGGAACTGCCTGAGCACGGCCCCTATTGGTCTGTTAAACTTGTTACACTTGATATTATTCATTCATCTTCCAAAACACCCTGAACTGGTCGCCAGCCAATCGCAGGGCTACTTGAAATCAATTCAATTTAAAAAGGAATCAAACTGGGTTGGTGTTGCGGATCGGGCCTCGTTTCTGCTCTTCTTTTGCTTGAGCTCCAAGTCCTTTTTAAAGTGTCTCACACTTTTCACATCAGCTGTGAATGAATGTGCAAACACCAAACAGGTACGATTCAAAACATGTACTTTTCTCAAAACGTGTGAATAATATTGAAATCTGTGAAAAAAGATAAAGAACAAAAGTGCTCAAGTGGACAAGGAGAATACACAGAAGACCAGATTTGACAGAGAATGCCCACATTTGAGCTTTTCTCCACCCAGAGCGCCTAGCTGTAAGAAAAGAGCAAAAACGACAGACTTAGGTGGATGTGAAAATCTGCACGGACGGAAAAATGCACAACTGTGGACCTTTCTGACCCGAAATGAGCAGAGCTATTTAAAGGTGACGCTTCAGATACATAACGATAAGATCATTAAAGAAATGATTTCAAGCAAGCCTAATTTACACTCAAATCAAACAGAAAATCTAAAAGAAGAACTTCTGAGCTCCTACAAACTTAAAGTACAAATAAAAATGCAACATGTACTGTATGATATCAAACAGCAATCTACTGACTGAGGCTATTGAAGCCACATCAAATGTGGCTCATCCTGACCTCTCAAACAGAAACATCGCATGTAACCATGGCAACAGGGCAAACTGCTGCGAAGACAAGCTATCTCAAGTAATTTATTTCATCTGTTAATAGTCATGCGCAAGTACATCAATATAGGTTTATTAGCCACCGAAGAAGTTGCTATAATGACTCCCTTATGCAATGCATCCAGCTTCTTTACAATTTGTTTGCCTGCTATTTACATGGCTTAATCCACTTTTATTGCCCCACCTGTGTCAAGACAGTAATCTTTTACTGCGCGGTGTTGTCTTTCAAAACAACTGCCTCCCCCAGACACAATGAATTTAATAATAAATCTTGACAACAAAGGAAGAAAATGTCTGCACGTCTGAACTCACACAAGAGACCGACCCGTTTCACATTTTGACAATAAAGTGAAAGAAAAGGCGTTAATAAAAGGTTAGAAATAATCATACTAATAAATCCGTTTGCATTGGAAGAACTTAAAACAGATTGTGGCCTCATAAATTGTTTTAGCACTGCATGTAGTTCAATCAATGTCAGAACCGTGAGTCATCACCGCATTACATTTTCTGAGGAAAACAAAAGTGATGGTACCTAACGTCTGGTCGAACATTGACACCTCATATCGCATATATCTCGATGAATGTAGGTCGATACAAACGTTGGCGCTTACGAAGCTTACGCCTAATAGCGGATGCGTGCATGGTGTGCTGTGGCCCTTTTGAGAACACATTACCACAAGTTGATTAGCGGCTGCGGTCTCTGAATACATATGTGGTGTTTAGATGCAACGCCAAACGTCAGTGCACAATGACACATTTGTGTGAAAGCCATAATGGAGTGAAAATATTAGCTGCGGTTTGCTCGCATATGATGGCTTGAGCCTCAAACTAGGCCAAAACACACATTGAGTGCTCAATTTATTCCATTGTCATGATTATTACAGTTGACACACGCACATGCGATCAACTAAAATTGGGTATGTGTTCAAATATACAGTGAGAGGGTTTTTTTGTTGTAAAATTGCCTATGTGGCTTTTGAAAAGGTGATGGTAACATTTCTTTTGGACCTAACTGTACAATAGATTAAAAAAAAAATATGCCATGACAGGCATCGATCAATTCCTAAATGATCTATCAATCAACTGATTGTCAAAAATATCCATATCTCTAAAACTGTGAACATTTATTAAAAAAAAAAAAAAAAATGAATTAACGTGACCATAAAAATATCTTTAATTTGAAGGTTGGCTCTTCCTCCTTCTGTCGATGTATTAAAAATGCCCTTGAGCTTCTCCCAATTTGTAGGTCAGCACCTTGCACTGGTGCTCTTCTCTGCTCTAATTCGGTCAAGTGCTTTTAGTTCACAACACAATTATCTCTGAATCATTACAAATACGTCAAAGCCCTTAAAAAGAGCAACTGGGCTCTTAATATGAACTGTCTTACCTTAGCTCTATAAGAAACATACATGCACACACAATGACTGGAATCTCTATACTGCTCTCTCCAACTCGATTAGGCTGAGCCAGGCATAGTTGCTAGGCAACCATAAATCATAGACTGGCAGTAAATGTATAGTAGCAAGGGGATATAAAAGCAAGAAATGAAAGAAAGACAGAAAAGGGAAGGAACTCAAATAAACAGTCATGGAAAAAAGTGGCAGGCCAATCCAATAAATGTGTGTTAAAAGGTGAGACAGATGAGTAGAACTGAAATGAAAATAAAATATCAATGAAAGAAAAGATGATCACATAACCTAATTCAAAATGATGTTGTGGGTTTTTTTTCCCCCAATAAAGGGTTGTGACAAATGGCTCATAAACAGTGCCAGTACTATAGCTTAGGGATTCTTGCATGTTGCCACATCACATTTGGAAATATTTAACAGACCTGTCGCCGCATCCACTTTGCCCCTGGGCAATGACAACTATAGTTCGAGTTTGACTAATTACCACTTCACTGTTTTAGACAGGGACGCATTGCCCAAAGTCATCAAGTATTGGCTTGCTTGTGAGTGGCAATATTTGACTCAATTCAGACAATGAGCCTGGTCACTTACAAATGATACAAGACAATAAATGGTCCAGCATTCAGGGGGAAAAAGCCTCAATGAGAACATCAAACTGGTATTTCTCCAGTCTGCTAAGCTCTGCTTGGCTGCAGCACAGACGCTTGTGATTCACAGATGCCTTCAGGGTCTCAAAGAAAATCAGCTCTTATAAAATTCTTGCCGTTATCCACGTAACCAGATAAATGTTAGGATACACTTTCAAGACTAGCGTTTTTTACGAGGACCACTATAACCACATCAGCTAGCCAGCCATAGCTCGCAAGGTTGCACGCACAGTATTTTTTTTAATTATTATTATTTAAAAGATTCTGCTTATATCCTCTACTTCTATTTCATTAATTACTACATCTAATATGGAGACAGACAGCACGCAGAGACGGAAAGTTTAAAAGTGACAGGTTTCCTTTTGGCTAAGATGGAATTCAGCTTTTCCAGACCCCCACACACATCAGCCCAAAAACGTCCATTTCCAAACGACTTGTTTCACGCATCTCATTATCACAGTGGAAAACACCTTTACACCAAATTTAAAATTGTTCAAATTCAGTCTAAACAGTTTTTCCTACGAGTGTAGGACGATGATGGTACCCTAAAAATATTATTAGTATTATAACTCCTAAAACGTACTGCATCTTATTAGCAGCAGCATTCATCGCAGACTAAAATGAGTTTGTTCATGAGTTCACGGCTCATAAATGTAGAAAGATAATAACAATAAGAATGATAATAATAGTAAGGATTAGCTAATAAATCCACTAAATGCGTAACAGGATAGCATCAATCAAATACAAACGTTAAAATATTTTTTTTTCCGCAGTGATCCATCCATCCATCCGTCCATCCATCCATCCATCCACTTTCTATATTTTTTCTTTTCAGGGTCGCAGAAGTTTTGACTCATATAACAAGAGCTATCACAATGAAACTTGTATTTATTTATTTATTTATTTTTTTAAATATCCACAAAAATGTCATTGTTCCATTCACTCACCACTGATAGAGTATTGGTCATGGCTGAGCCATCTGGGCTGTATGTACCCCCATCTTGTTTCAGCATGGCCGCTCCTTCCTGACTGGCAGACATTCGGGCCAGATTCATACCCTGCAGCTGGTAGGGGTGGTGTGGAGGAGCTGAGCCGCCGCTGCTGCTGCTGCTGCTGCTGCTGCTGCTGCTGCTGCTGCTGCTGCTATCCAGAGGTCGATAGGGTCCAGTGGAGGAATCGTGGGGCAGATGAGGAGGTAGCATGTGGTCTGGAAGTGTAGGGGGGGTGATGGGTGGAATGTTGAAGTCTTCATCACCCAAACCACCCATTGAGTAAGACTGAAGACAAGAGGGAATAGGTTCAAAATATGTTCAATCACATTTTTTACAATACAGTTGTAAACATCGCTAATTAAACTGCAATATACATACATTCAGTCCTATAGTTGGAAATCTAACTATGGAAAACAAATTTAAACCTTTATAGAATTTATTTGGATGTATTAATTGAAACTTGAGGGAGAAGGATGTACCACCTATTCATCAGCCTCGGGCATATGCTTTTGTAGGGCGGGAAATGAAACCACAGAAATCCTTAACCACAGCAGACCTGATTTTGTCCACAATCTGAATTTCATCTTTCACTTGACCCAAACCCATTATTCCTATTTTAATGTATTTTTGGGGGGGGAAATGGATTCGTTTTCTTCTTCTATAAAACCACCACAAATAGTTCGGTTTATAGGAAAGCTTGCAGATGACTGGGGGCATTGCTTCTATCGTGAGAGAAATGAACATTTCCAAGACAGACTAGAAAATTGCATACGAGAAGTGACCACACTGTCATGAAGCATTACTGTCAGAAACAATAACTAGCGGGATGTAAACATTGTCTGTTGCCATTATAACAGTGTGTATGTATCTTTGTGCGTTGTCTTGTATTTATTTATTTCTCCCAGTAATGATCACTAATGATATTACCATCCTTAAAAAAGACAAAAACATTCATTTATATGTACAAAGACATTCAAGTTGTGACACGCTGAAGGAGAACTATATATGCTTAATTATTCTGAGAGCTACGACACAAGTGAAATGGAGTGAGAGAATTGTGCAAGAGAGGAGTGAGAGACACGAGGGTTAAAAGAAAGAGGCAGCGTTGGAGAAGCCCTCTCATACTAATCTGACAGAGGAGATCTTTTATAGAGACTGACAGCTTTTCTGCTTGGCTGGCCACACCAGTCTCTCTCGGACTCTTTTGCTCCTCATCTCTCACCATCCTTCTCTTTCTACCCCTCGTTGGTTCTCTTGCTCTTCTAATCTCCTCCATGATTTCTCTTTCATCTCTCTCACGCTTTTGCCAAACCAAATGCAATGTTGACTGCTGAGATGCATGACTTGTTGGATGATGGATATGCTTACTGTGGAATAAATGGTCACAGTGCTAAGATGAGATTTCTCATCTTACAACGAAAGCTGAGCGATACATACAAAAGAAAGAAAAAAAAAGCCACCACAAAATATAAAATGTATGTTTATAGTGGAGCTATGTGGCAAATCACATTTAGTCACTTCAGTTGCTTTTCATAAACAGTCAACCTCATTATGAGGAAGTTGAACTGTATCTGCCCCCATCTAATTTGTTTGTTTTTTCTTAGACTTGTCACCCGTGATGTGGGTGAGGTCTTTGCAAAGCAACAAGTCTAACTGTAAATGTCGTTTTAAAAAACGATTTGAGCTCAGAGAGCTGCACAAATGACACTTTTTGTCAGTCTGTCGACTGTGTGTGCATTCAATCCCTTCTTCATGTTCTGCATAAATTACTGCCCCTTGTGTCTCTCCTCTTCTATTCATTTTGACACAAAAGCCATTGCTGGGAGCTTCGAAAAAGACTAATGTAGTCAGGATTAAGTCCTTTTACTTATGTTGTGTTCTCATTATTTGCACATTTCCCACAATTCCATGTTTTCAGCATTTACAAATGCAGCGTTTCAGCCGTTTTGACTAGATGGTCGCAAAACTGCACTTTTCACTGCGTTTTAGATCTGATCAAGTGAATGTTGTTTATGTTGGACTAAAAAAAAAAAAAATGTCCATCTGATTTTGTCAGTGTGTGTCTCGTTCTCAAGGGAATATACTTTATTTTAAACTGATGGTAAAGGCTGATTAGCCTCAGGGTGGACCTCAAAGCATTCTTTGAAGCTCAACAAAATTGTTTGTGCATAGAGACGCTGTGCATTTGATGAAAGCCTGATTGACATTTCTTTCATTCTACTGTCAACACCATTCTCTGCTGTCAAATAATTTGTTTGAGGTAAACTACAGGCTAGAAACAGCAAACTCATGAGAGCTTGCGAGAGAAAAACATTTCTTGCATGCAAGTTGCAAAAACTAGGGATGGGCAAAATAACCCATCACTTAATGTATTGTCAAATTGAATTGTGACACTTGTGTAAATTGCCTTGATTAATTGCATCTTGAAGTAAATGAGGCCAAATGGAGCTTTAACAACTTATGACATGTATAACATTGTGTACTGTACATTGTAAAGTTGGTATAAATATATATAAATGTGTTTTTTGAATGGCGTGATATCAAACAGGTGCGAGAGCATCGACAAAAAAAAATGCTTTGCTGTAAAGTACACTTGTGAATTGAGATACAAGCTGCCACTCTGTCAATTGTTTTTTTCATGCTAGCCAGAATTTTACAAATGAACTTAAATCAACTCACTACTTTTCATACTTTCTGTGTTCAATTACTTTTGGTATTTAGGTTATTTGTAAAGGATTCCATCATCAAATGTTTGATTCACTAATAACATCATCATCAAATATGATACTGGTTCATGACTGTTTGTGTGTTTGTATGTGTGTGTGTGTGTGGGGGGGGGGGTCAGCATGCATTTGTGTGTGTGTGTGTGCAATCACCCAAGGCAGACGGTGTGTCTCGGGCAAGTGCGCGTCTCTCCGCCAGTGCTGCGAGGAAGGGTTAGGAGGTGTCACCTTGCTCAAGGGCTGAGGGGGCTGCGGCACACGAAACTATGGGAGTCACAAAGCAAAAAAAAAAAAAGGATCAGATGGGCCAAGAGGCCAGAAGAAGGTCAAAAGTCAAATAAAAACACCAAGAGGAATAGCAAGTACGAAGTGCACATCTCAAATTTATCAAGTATGTTTCGATTCTAACAGTACACACCTTTTGACTTTTTCTGAACTGGATGTTAACTCTTTGGTTAATACAAAACTATCACGGAAAAGTACAGTAAGACGAACCTGGTTGTTTGAAACATAGTCAAGGCCCGTTTCTTGCATATTCAGGAACATGGTGTCTCCTTCCAACTGGAGGGAAGACAGGACAAGCAAGAATGTCATCGGTTGAAAACTCTCACACATACTATTAGAGTGATCAAATAAATGCAGGCACCTAAAATATTCATTTTGAATTGAAAAGCATTTTTTGCATATTACCAAATGTAAAGCAGGAAGAACTTAAATAACAATTCTTGCATGCAAGGCGCCACAAAATCTGCTCAAGATAATAACAGCTTTTATGGAGATGAAGATCTGTGTTGCCCCCCCCCCCCCCCCCCCCCCCCCCCCTTCATTTGCTCTGGTCAGACCTTTGTAGATTATATTGGCATCACCTAGGCTGAAATATTATTTGTTGGGTGTTCTATATATATAGTATGTATATTTTTTTTGTTGTGGTGTATACCAGATGTGAGAAGCTAAAAGTCTACTTGAAACACGTTACAATTTCTTTTGGTATTTGTTGTAAAGCATTTCATTAGCCATCGAGTAAATACATGTATGTTCAAAATAAGCAAACCACATATAATTATGATATGAAATTACACCCATCCAATTTCAATGTCGTCTTTACTTTCTTATTTTTGCCACATCTATTTATCGTGTTACCGTGGCAATATTTGACTTCTCCTTTCCTGGGCTTGCAGTGCAGTAAAACTTTTATATAACTATGTGTGACACACTGTGGCAAGCACTGAACAGTCTCACAAAAACTGCCGAGTTACGTGGATTAAGGCTATTTTCCCTACACACATAAAAATATTGCTTCAAATTTTGCTTTGACAGCAAAAATTCAAACTACAACACAAAACAACAAATCATTTGATTGTCATGACTCTCCACATAACAGCACTTGATCTAGTGAAAATATTCAAACTCAAATATTTCTCGGGTACTAGAATACTTCTTGTTTTGCTTCGAAAGACACATGGATCCGAGTTTGAACAGGTGGGGAGAAGTAAAACAATCTAATGTGTGTGTTCACACACACAAACACACACAGGTAGACAGGTGTAACTGCCTCATCCATTTGCCAACTGCCAGGTATTATGCAAATAGGGTGTAGGTTTACAGAGCCAACAGAAACCCCAATGAGGATTGTGATCAGGCTGATACAGAACTGGAAAAATCACTTACAGTTAAGAATTAACCTAACATATATATGACTTGCCAAAATAAGTCGAGACAAAGAGCTGAAAGTGTAGCCAGATGGACAGACAGACAGACACGTCGATCATTCAAAAGCTTCCAAATGAAAACAAGAGACATAGAAAATAATAAAAATAAATATCAAATAGACGGCTGCTTTCTTTGGAGGGGGTGCATGTTTACATGAGTGGAAAGGTTCTCCCTCCACATGCCACTCAGTTGGCCTGCGCTGGACACTGCTTGCAGCTGCCTTTCGCAAATGCTATTTTAAGATGCAAAAGCAGGCAGTGGAGGTTTGATCAATCCCATTGTGTATTAAATTTGTGGAAAGCTCTTACGTCCACATTTGGTCAATTTCATATTTTTAACAAATCTACATCTCCCATTTGAAGGGGACATTTTCAAGTTATTTCTCAGATTATTTATCAGTCATGTTAATGAGTTGATTTTTTTTCCCCCTGAAAGGTGATACTTTCACAATTAACATTTTGCGAGTTTGGCAGATGCATTCCTGGTTACTATACGAGTTTCCCCATTTATATGCACATGTTTTTGCATGTGCAAAAATTTCAAAGTAGAGGATCATTTATTTAGTCAGCGCCAAGTCATTGTCATATACTGCCATTAATTTAAAAAAAGCATATTGTCCTCTAGTTTGAATGCACCAATACAATTATATTAGCACGGACCTACAAACAAATATCTTTCTCTTAATTTTCTTTTTCCCAAAACATGACAGTGGAAAGGATGTAAGTTTGTGTTTATGTCTCTTTCTGCCTTCATGCCAGCCTTTCATCATCTGTATGCACATCTATGTGTGTGTGTGTGTGCATGCGTGTGTGCACGTGTGTGTGCATGTGTGTGTGTGGGGGGGGGAAGCAAAGGTTTGAATAACAAGCAGCCAGTTAAGTGGGTCAGGGTCGGAGTTAAGGGGGAGAAAAGGGGGAGAAAGGTGGAGAGAGACTATTAGGATGACAAAGAAGGACAATGGAAAAGGGAGAAATGGGGAAGGTTTTGATACATGAAACATACACCTGATAAATTGTTGCAAAATACAACTTTGGAGTCAAGTAGCAAAATAAAAAAAAAAAAAGAGCATTCATCAAACACTTTCAACGGCTTTTATTCCTTTGCACTTCAAATGGGAAATCTAATTAAATCTTTTCAAACAGATGCAAATCTAGTGTTAGATATGTTCCATAATGATGTTATTGTTGTTGTCAAGATGGATCCTGAAATGAAACCAGGATCAGAAATGGAAATAGCCCGAGACCAAGTTGAACCCTCAAGGGTTTGTCTGAATTTATTTGGCTGGTCTGGATTGCATAGATTTCAGTTTACTCTAAAGTGCATTAGAGAGCATAAATCAATTTAGCCCAGGCAGAAATGGCTGACTGAGCGAGCATGCATGTGTGTGTGCGTGTGTGTGCGTGTCCGTGCAAATGAGTGAGTGACTGACTGACTGAGAGAGAGAGAAAGAGATTCACACAGCTGTGATAGGTCAGCTCAACATTTTGTTTAGCTTTCTTGTCGCCATGGCAACAATATAAACACAATTTTTATTTGCCAACCCCGATTCACTGTTTGAGTGTAGTCACGTGTGTGATGTGTGTGCGCAATTTAGATGTGCTCTTAGGATATTTATGATGTTTATCCTTCAATGTGTGCAAATGGAAAATGGACAAATGAAACAGCCGTGTATATATATTTATGGGGAGAGATTTTTCACACATATGCACCCCACCCATATGTTTTTCCACCCCACAAATATATTTGTGATTTTCACGTTTTTCAAATCCACAAATACGTTTTCACATGTGTTTTTTACTGTTGTGCGTACATTGCATATTTGTAAATATTCAATTCTGCATGCGAATTGCCGCTATGCGTTTGTGAATCAGCAGACACAAACATTTTAGCAGAGATTCTCAAGTTCTCCAACAATTTAACTGATGCGAGTTATTGTCACAAATACGGCACACGCATGTACTACACACACAAAAATGCACCAATGATTGCGTTACATGATTAGATTGCAATATGTTTGTTTTGGAAATTAAATTCTGATAATTAGTCTCTTCTGGCAGCGCTCTGTCTCCCTCCATCTGTTCCCTTTGGCATATCTCCCCCCAACTATAAGACCCTCATCTCTGCATCCTTGCGCTTCAACTAAAAAAAAAATAATAATAAATAAAATGTTTTTAGTTGCGTCCGTGAACAAGCAACGGGGCTCGGAGTCACCAAGTCATCAATGAACATTTGTAGTGTGGGTGGAGGGGTTCTTGGCGTTACGCTTCCTTACAAAAATCCCAGCCAACATGGACAGACGGGTTGTAATTTAGTTTGGACTAAGTTTGCGATAAAGACAAAAATACTATGTGGGATTGGCATTTAGGGTAAGGTCACGTTAACAGCTGGGACTTGACTACCACACTTCCTCAAAAAGTGGCCTCCATTCGAATAAACACCAGGCCCAACCAGAGAAACTTCATTTCTTCCTTCATGAAAAAAATGGTGACAACAATATATAATCATATGTAGAAAATACGGTTAACTACGAGAAGGAACTCTAAATATATACAAAAGTACAATACGACATGCAAAATCAAAACCAAAGCTGCCTGACTCACTTTAACGATTCGACTTAAAACAACCATTTTTGGAAAACACAGATAGTTGACACAAAGTCCGGCAGTTTACATTGTAGAAATTATGATCCTATTTACACTATTTCTGCTTGCCATCGCCTAATGCACAGTAAATTCACAGGCCCAAGTGTGTGCAGATTTATGATATTTGTGTCCACAAATGAATGATGAAGTAGATAGGGCATTGTGTGTGTGTGTGTGTGTGTGTGTGTGTGTGTGTGTGTGTGTGTGTGTGTGTGTGTGTGTGTGTGTGCGTGCGTCCGTGCGTGCGTGCGTGCGTGCGTGCGTGCGTAACTTACATAGCAGCAGCAGTAGCAGAATAAAGGATTTGCAGAACCTCGCTATTTTTTTAAGGGTTGGAACTAGGTCAGATTTTTACAAGCCTTCACTAGAGTCAGGGTTATTTTGATTTCCATGTAGGGGAAACAAAATGAAATACTTGAATTATATTCATGTTTATGACTACTACCTTGTCAGGTCATTTGTCATGTGATTCAGCAGACACACAGAGACCATGTCTACCATATGTATGACCCGTAGAGATCCTGCATGATGTGTTACAATTATCGCAATTATTCTACAGTTCTCCAGTTAAAGGCAAGCACGGAGACCTGATCACAAAGTGCACAGTTGAGTTTCATGATGGTTTTGGTGGAATGAAAAAACCCAAATTCATTGCCATGGTTTCATTCACCCTATTTACATTATACCTTCTTCCTCTTTCTATCCCTTCTACACTCTGTCTCAAACATTTGTTTTCAGACAGTAGCTGCCGCGCCAGAAATGACGACTAAAATTGCAGTGCTTTAATCTATCAAGCTAACAGATTCTTTCTACATTTGCTCTTGCGTCCGTCCAATCATAGCTCAATGCGGCTTCAGGTTCTCTGAATGACGAAAATGTGCTCAAGCACACTGAGCTGGCTGCTGGCCACATAGTCAACTGCTCTCATCCTTTTTTTTATTTTTTTTTTTTAATCACAATTTCTTGTGTTTATAACCGTGGTAACAGATGCGTACCAAAGAGGAAGGCAATCTGTTATCTTGGACACTATTGCTACCCTAAAAAAAAAAAAAAAAAAAAAAAAAGAAATGAAAGAATGCACTGGCACTGTCAGTCAGAATTATTATTATATGGTCTGAATCCATTAAGTATTCAAAGAGCAATAACCCACGCTTCAGAAAACATTCCCATTAAAACAGTGAGCTCCATTTATTCTCACTCTTTTTAACTAAAAAGAGGTATGACATCAAAAATAGAAGATGGGACAAGAGAGAACATTTCAGTTTGATTTTCCTGGTACAGGTTGTTTACATTTGCATCTGATATACTACCACTTAAAAGGCGGATTATTTCTAACACAATTTTTGGTGAGCTAAACTATTAGGAATTTTAAATATAGGGTTTAAGTCTTGATTCTTGAGATTGATTTGACTAGTCTAGTACGTTTTCCCTTTTTTCCCCTCCTTGATAACTCTTTGAGTATTTTGGGTCATTATCACGCTACATGATGAAAAATCTCCCAAAGCGTCTGGTTGCATCTGTCTTTCAATGTTTCTGAGTTCATTTTGCTGCTGCCATCTTGAGTTTCATAAAATGAAGATAAATGAGCCTATCCACAAAGAGGCAATGTGAGCCCAAACCATGTCATTACCTCCACTGGGTCTTCCCTTCTCTTTGCTAAAAGTTCATCTTTGCCCCATCAATTCATAAATCTTGTCCCAGATTTTTTTTTTTTTTTTTTTTTTAAGTAGGCTTCTGTACTTTTTTCCCTTCAATTCCAGCCCGGTATATACAACAGTACTATAAGTAAGTATAGTATCTGACGCTTTTGTGCTGTTCTGTGTGTCAAAATAATAGGTGAAATGCTGTCACATGTCAAACCCAAATATTTTCAGTCCACAGCAAAAATAGAAGCGGAAATTTACCTGTTCCAAAATTTCAAGATTATATGATTTGAAATACATATGTTAAATGTTCTGATTTGTTCTAAAGATGTCTTCAAAAGTCTGCTTTAGTTAGTTAGTTAGTTAGTTAGTTAGTTAGTTAGTTAGTTAGTTAGTTAGTTAGTTAGTTAGTTAGTTAGTTAGTTAGGTAGGAAGGTAGGTAGGTAGGTAGGTAGGTAGGTAGGTAGGTAGGTAGGTAGGTAGGTAGGTAGGTAGGTAGGTAGGTAGGTAGGTAGGTAGGTAGGTAGGTAGGTAGGTAGTCATCATTCAAATAAGTACATAAGTTCTTTGGTTACAACAAAGCAAAACCTTTTTTCTTCTGAACTCACTGAAAACTATGAAAATATTTCCTATGCACACAAAACTAAAGAGGAAACGTTATTAAAAAGCTTCTAATATAAATATTCCAGAACACTCCACACATTGTTATCTTTTGCGCAATGAAATATTGCCTATATATATGTATTGAGGAAACACAATAAGACTCTGTAGTTGAACCAAGATAACAGCATGCAGGTTTGGAGTAGATCTTTATCTCAGGTTGAGAACCCTGTAATAATCTAATATGTAATGTTCCAAGAATGCTATTAATGCAAAGCCATCTCAGGAAGTCTAAACAATGTCCGGAGAAGCAGGACCAGAGTTGCCCTTTCACACATGTAGCACACAGGAAATTGCCTCTATCAGATGTGTTCTCATGTATTGGAGCTACTCTGTTTAGTTTATGGGGAAGGGGGTGTGATCCACAAAGAGAGCTGCAGCCACATTCACCAAGTAGAAATAACTCACATTTATTGCATCTGATTCTGAACTATTCTAAAACTTGGGGAAAATCCTGCAGTAGCATCACACCTCCTATTAAAAACCATGACAAAAATGGAAGTATGTTGACGTCACGGTTCAATTAATGCAATTACAGTGCATTTCAAAACCAATCAGATATTGTGAATTGCACTGTAGAGACCATTTTTAAGGACGCCTCTTCCTACGATCATCTGAACAGTGAGCAGAAATAATACAGTTGGATACCAATCAATGAGCAAAGTAAGCTCACTCTTAATCATACTTGCCACCGTGGCCAGTGGTGCAAACACAGTGCTTAATTGAATGGCTAATTGCAACTAGCGTAACCTCTGACTGTGACACTCTGAGTCTTACTGTTTTGAATATTAGCCAATTGTTAATTCATTATATTGTCAGATCTTTATTGTTAAATCACACCCGAGCCTTGTAATTGAAGAAAAATGATGAATGTCCTAAATGTGTATTTGCCAGTTCCTACGTTGTGAAAGCACACACTAATGCTATTACAAGCAGTCAGTGTAAAATCTCATTGACATGCAAATAGGAAATTAGCAATGAGGTCTGATACAGTATTCGGTTCCGTCACAACTTTCTTTTTATACTTTTATTTAATGGAAGCCCGTATCTTCATGCATAGGTGGCACCACACTGCCCCTGAGGCCAAGGAGCACATGACAGGCTAGTGTTTGTTTGTGTATTTATTTATAATTTGATATCATTTTAAATTATTTTTGCGAATTTATTTGCTAGTAGTTAATTCAAGTTATATTTAAAGTTGAGTTTTACCAGAAAGTTTTGAAATGAATGTGTATGAATTGTGATTCCAATAAAAATACAAAATCATGATTATTATTTTGACCATATCCGGCCAGCCCTAGTGTGTGCAACATTTTTTTTTTTTTTTGCAAGAATGTTGATTGAATACCAAATTGAGCACCAACCAGGTTGGGAGACAATTTTGTGTAGCAGCTGAGTCAAGCCTGATACAACACAGCAAATTGGTTTTTTTTCCCTTCTTTTTCTGACACTAGAGGTTGAATTGCAGAAAAGGGCTGGAAGGTCTGCTCTGTGCACACATTACTTTGACATTGCACAGACTTTGTGCATGGCACCTGGCAAAGTCAAATCTGTTTCAAATCCAGTCGCTTTGGACATTTGTGTTGACACGTTCATCTCGTCATCTCAAAGACAAGTATAATGTTGCTGCACATGTGCAGCCAGCCTCAGCTTCAGATTGGTTGTCATGGTTAATAATCACATGCATGATACCGAGTGGAATCTTGTAATTGTGTTGAGGATTGTCTCCACTCATATGAAATGGAAAATCTCCCTCTGCAGCTTTACATGAGCACATCTGGAGTCTTTTTCTTTTTTAAAACAAAACCTTTTGGGGTTGTTCACCTCTGATTTAGTTTCTTCTTCTCGCCACTTCTCCTCTCTTCCTGTCTCACTGCCTCAGTGCTTGGCTGTTCTTTTCCTGTCCCTCTATATTTTCTGGCTCTCTGTTCCCCCACACAGTAATATGATCTCGTCTATCAGACCGACAGAGCCATGAATCAAAAGACACACAGAGAGAAATATAGTACAAACCTTAGTGGCCCCACCCCCACTACAACCACACTCATCTGCAACATCCCTACCCCCAACAACCCGCTCTCTCTCTTTCGTTCTCTCTATTTCTCTCCATTCCCTACCCCCAACCACACAGCCCACTCTCTCTCTCTCTCTCTCTCTCTCTCTCTCTCTCTCTCTCTCTCTCTCTCTCTCTCTCTCTCTCTCTCTCTCTCTCTCTCTCTCTCTCTCTCTCTCTCTCTCTCTCTCTCTCTCTCTCTCTCTCTCTCTCCACAGCCTCTATCTTCCATCTCTATCTTTTCTCAAATACGCAAGCACTAACAACACGGTGGCATACCTCTGTGCATGTGATCGTGCCCACTCCTCAGAATAAAAGCAGCAGGTTGAAAGGATTGAAAGTGTCAACTGAGTGCATTGCTATCATCTGAGATGATAACTACAATAATGTGGCATTAATGCCCGCATCTCGAGGTCAGGGGTCAAGATTGCTTGATGTACAGTTGCTGTGTCCCAATCAGGAATGGCAGCCACCAGTATGTCATTGCATAGTCTTCATTCCACCGTGCCTCTCTTGAGGTCTGTACATATTAGTTACACATGTAAGAGTGCAATAATACAACGTTGAACAGATGCTCCACTCGGTGCATATAGCTGAAAGCATAGTGGTGGCATCTCAGAGGATGCTTGCTTGCCATTTCAGACCAAAACCACCCACGTATTCGTCTTGGAGAGTATAGAATGCGAGGTTAAAACCAACCTAATTTGGGTTATAAACTAAACAGACAAAATAATGCATTTGTATGGTAAAATCACCCAAAGTTGGGTCAAATTGACCCAACTCCTTGGGTGCTTCAAATATTTAACCCCAGTAGTTTTAAGTGTGTAGTAAATCACTTTGGCTGGGACTTATTTGAAGAGCAAGAAATAAAACACTGGAGCTCACATTTGCTTCCTCAATCCCAAAGTGACTTGTGATAAGAGATTACCATAAATTAAATCCTGATAAATTTATTACAGGACAAGATGATGTTTGTTTTCCTTCTAGACTGCTGTTTTTTTTTGTTTCAAGCAAAGAGTTGTGTTTTTTTCCTCCATAAAACAGCCACAGTATATTAATTTATTTGTTTGTTTATTTATTTATTTATTTATTTATTTATTTATTTATTTATTTATTTATTTATTTTGGAAAAACAGCACAAACTAAAATCAAAGTCGACATGATTTTGATTTCTGATAGAATGGTGGCATGCATGTATGGCTGTGTCCATGCACTTATTTTTCTGTCTGGAAAACTTTCACAAGAATCTTCTGCAAAATTACTCTGGCGTGAGAAGTGAAGGCTTATTCTCTGTTAGCTGTATTCTTCTGTTGCACTTAATTACGGTACAGAATCACCGTTAACCACAGTCTAATGACGGACAGACAAGCAGACGGACAGACAAGCAGACAGACATCAGAACTCAGTCAGTCACAGGTTTCTGACCCTGCCTGACCTTTCACCTCGCCTAGGAGGGAGAAATGGCTCCTCAGACAAGTTAACCAACCTAAATGCCAATGGGAATGATGTGCTCAAAAATCCTACAGCACTTGAATCTACCATACTACAATACTGTTTCAAGCCTAAAATGACATTGATGAGAATCTAACAAAATGGTCAATAGACAGTGTTAGCAGTAGCTGCTTTCATTAACTTCAGGCTAATAAATTAGCATTTAATTGGCAGGGCAAGAGAAATGACTGCACCCACAGTTAGTTAAGGTGGGGGCAACACAAAGGTGACTTTCATCTGCTAGACAATGAGCACCACAAGAAGGTTGCTGCTCTCGTGTCGCCTCGCCTACCTTGTTGGTTCCGAAGGCTGCTGGCTCAGGGTAGGAGAGCTGTCCCAGTCTGCTGTGCTCTGACGCGGACAGGGGCTGAGGAGGTGCTGGGTAAACTGTCACATCCATGGCCCAATATAGATCCACTTCTATTCTTCTGCTTGCTTGTTTGCTTTCTTCCGCTAAAATAAACTGATGACTTTTTTCTTCTGTTCTTTTTACAAAGTTGGAGGTCCCCGAGCAACCGTAAGGAGAAACATCTACGAGACTCTCCAGAAACCCAACGCCTGCCTCTCTCTCGCTCTCTCTCTCTCTCGGTGATTTTTAGCAGGGAGAAATGAAGCCTTCACAGAATCCCGCAAGTTTTGGAACAAGGGCTTCTCCCCACGCCGGTTTTCATGCTCCAATGACTGGCCGAACGAACTTCCAAGTCTAAACTGACAATGAATTAATTGAAATTGCAAAAGTGTTTTAGCCAGAAGAACTCACTGTAAGACGCGTCTCCACCTGTTTCCTTGATGGTCGCGATGTTTTGTCTAGCCAGGATGAGATGCGACTGTAATGGTGTTCCCCGCTGCTTGCGACTACGCTGCTGCCGCTGCTGGACTGCTGCTGGTGCTGGCGCGCGCTGCTCGGAGCTCCGGCAGAGAGCACTCATACAAAGAGAGCCCTGTCATCAAGTCAACATGGGTTATCATAAACGGATGCGGAAACCATTTTGTTTTTACCAAAATAAGAGCGCATTGTCAGTGGCGTTTCTTCGAATTGTGAAAATACCGGTTGGACTCACCAACTGTAAATTAGACTGAAACCAACTGTATTTCATTTTCTTAATTTCGTAGCGTTTCTCCTGGCTGAATGAATTTGTGAAACAAATCAGTTTTGCCATAAAGAATGCCATTTTTTAATGCGTAGACAGAATTTCACTTTTTTAATCATTTACAGTAATAGGTTACTTGATATATGTGTTTTTGTTTTACTTGCCCTGAAATATTACGTTTGATCTAATTTTAGATGGAATTTAAAAAGTCGAGAAGCTGTCTGAGAGTTTTGTGCTCATTTTTCACCATTTTTGAGCAATACAGTACCTTTCGTCAAAGAACAGTGTATCAAATCATGATTCATGACTGTATGGGTCAAATACATCATTTATGACGACAAAGCTGTTTCTAAAAGAGGTTCTCATTGCTAGGTGATTAATGAAATGACAAGGAATAGAGCGTAATGGATACACAGAAATTTTGTGTTACATGTCCTGCTGGAAATTGGCGAATATGATGGAAGCTATTTGTGGAGTCTGCTTGAAAAAATATTTTAAAAAAATAGCCCACATTACATACATCGCTTTGAGTAGCTCTTTAAGATATCACGTCATGTCCCTGATGCATGTCATGATATTTCATAACTTACTCATTTTTGTCCCAATACTACATTTGAAGTATTTTGTTACAGCAGCCACACACAATTATTAGAATTATTATTCTGCTAGTAGCAGAGTTTTGATACAGCTATTATAGAGATCAACTTCATCAGTCTCCATCCTCTAAATGCAGCTTCCATATTATTATATGGTTTAGACATGACATCATCATGTGAAGATTCAATTAAGATGCATCATCAGCACAGTATGACAAAGGAATGAGCAGATGGATGAACTTTACACGCCAAATCATCAAAAAGATTGAAGACGCTGATTTGTGCTGTGGGTTTCTTAGCACATAATGGACAATTCCTTTTTTGTCTGCTTTCAACTTGTTTGACTGACCTACAAGCATCCACTATGAGGAGATTGTGCTGCTCGGGCAAGTTTTCCCTGACCCTCTGTTGCCTCTGCTAATCAATGGGAAGCTTGTACACTCTGTTCTCCATATTCTGTGTGCATGCATGTTCAGCTATTAATGGATGGTGCAGGGATTACCAATCACAACAGTGTGTCTGGGTGTCTGCACTGGACTGTCTTCCCCTGTTCCTTTCATTGGAGTCCATGCTGGTATAGAAAATCACAATGTGATGACAATTGATCATGAGCGGAGCTACTTTGTTGTATCGTTTCATTTCTAAGACGAAAGCTCTAATGTATGGACAACCATGCACATATAAAGCACAAGTTTCAAAATAAAGGAAATGCATATTTTAAGTTTTACTTTGTAATTGAAGAGAATGGGTGAATAAGAACTGCAGAATGAAACAAAGAGAAACAGCACTATTCAGTTCAAGCTGACATAGAAGGTTTGTTGCCCGACACAGATGTGCACATTCTGACTCAAACGCACTCAGTGCACCATTAAACAGATGGTCAAACACGCACATAAAATACAGATTTACTTCTTTCATACAGAGCATTACACTATGTTGGAGCAAAGCCGCATGACATATGCAATATATGCACACACATGCACACACACACACACACACATATACACACACACACACAAACACACACATAAACATACACACAAACATGCACAAGCACACGGAAAAAATAGCAGCTCATGCATATTAGTGTTTATTGCCTACACCCATTACAGTATCATTAAAATGCATGTCCTTAGATTTTCAATCTCCATATATGTATATACTCATGTATATACTCTCTCTCTCTCTCTCTCTCTCTGAACATACATAGTGTGCTTGCCCATCCCCCACATGTACGCATACATATATGCACTCCTCCCCTCTGAAAAAGGCATAATTCACTTCTCCAATCTCCACCCCCACACATATTTCCTCTATATAAAATGGCACACACACTAAGGCACATACACACAAAGCCAATCAAATGCATTCGTACATTGAACTGCTTGCACATGCACACACATACAAACTATAAACTCATACACTCACTAAACTATGCTTGTGCTGCACCTACTGTATCCTAATGCATGTCAACGAACAAAAACACATTCCCAAGCAAAGTAGTACGCGCGCACACACACACTGGCAGAACACTTACACTCCTTCTCCACGTCATATAGTGCTCAGATTTCAATGTATGAGCTTTCCAAAATATCTGATGGGTTGGAAATGTAATGCACTGTAACATTTGAATGATGGGTGTCTCCTCATGTTGGGGGATTACATTATAGATTCATAGCAGAGCAATCCACTCCAGGGTAAAAACACTCTGTCCTCCAGGAATAAAACAGCCCTATTGCTATCTCGAGTGTGACAGAAGATTAAAGAAATGGCAGGGGGAAAAAGTGGCTGGGCCAAAAAAGAAGAAATGGTCTTAATTCCAAATGCTCTATAGATATATTTCAAATAGCTTCAGAGATGCCCAATCATTGAAAAAATGCATACTGTACTGCATATGACAATAATTGTAAAACTGGACAGATTGAGTCGGGAGTGCTTTTCTGACAATGAAAGGTAACCACACGTGGAAAACTGAGACATGATTTGGATATTGAGCCTTTGCTTTGTTTCGTTATGATTGTTAAACAGTATTAGATATCACTCCATCTGAATAGCTGTCTTTGTGGGTAAAATGGAAAGACATCATTACAAATGAAGAAAAAAAGTATAACAATGGCTACTAAGTAGAGTGCAGACCTCAATCGAGGATCAACAATCACAAATACTAAAGTGGTTCTCAAACTTTTACAATAAGTACCACCTCTGAAAATGCTTGGCTCTCTCATTGCCAACATTAGAATACAGTAGCATAGGAGACACAAGTGTTTACCCAAAAAAAAAGAGAAAGAGTTTCTTTTTAACCCCAAATGCATGTTTAATTTTATTGGAAGCCACAGTTTGATTATTTTCTATTCAATTCATCCATCCCAATTTCAATCATTTTTTTAATCTTTAGAATTTCATCAGAGGGAGCTTACATACATACAGTATGTAGCCGTATCACAGTTTTATACGTAAATCTTTTTTGACTGTAAAAAAGCCATACGGACCAATACTGTTCCTTCCACCAGCAGCAGAGGAATGTTAGTAGCTTTGAAAACATGCAATATGATATTCTGCCTTGGAGAGGCGCTAAGTGCAACCTTGGACACAATGACAAATTTCCTTCATGTGGTCATCTGCTTAAAAGCAGGTCCGAAGTCAGGACACAATATTCTATGCAACACATTTAATATTTTCAGTTTGTGCATTCCAAACATGTAACCTATGTTTGTAGCATCATGGATGTAGCGTGTAGCACTTAATGCACATGAGTTTTTTCCACATTGTAGCTGCTCTGGCAGTCCACTCCTCCCCACACACAATTCAATAATTGATGTGTTTCTTTAAAGTAAAACCTTTCAGAGCTTCAAGTCTTATATACATATTTTAAGCTTTTGTTTTTACTTCTATTTTGTACTTTGCATTAGTCGAGCAGCTGCTTGGCCACTGTGCAGATTTCAACTGTGGACAGAATGGGCCAATCATTTTGTATTTAGAAAGTTTATTTAGAAGGTCTAGGCATTTTAATGAATTTAAAAAGTTATTTTATTTGTCTTTTATATATGCAAACAAGCTTATTTATCTTTCCCTTAACAAATTGTGAAACAAATTGAAAGACAAATCATTTGTGTTAAGTATATTTTGCTGCTCTTTTTTTTTGTATTGTGGTCATGCAGTATATGAATTCATTTGAAGACAAGATAATAATATCAGAAAAATGAAGGACACATGCACGCACGCACGCACACACACACACACAAGAATTCTCTGTTCTGAGTGAATGGCAGTGCCATTGAATTCATTTGCACATTTTTAGCTGAGGGTTGATGCATCATTCAGGGCTATTTTTCCCTGCTGTCACAGTTTTATACCGAGTCTCATCATTATTTCATACGGGGCTATTTATTATGCTACTGTGATGCATACACACGAACATACACATACACACATCAAATTTCTTGGAAAAAAAAAATCAATGCACACTTACTATCAAGTAGGCATGTATTTATAATCAGTTGTGCTCTAGTTTATGCATGGCTGCTGGTCAGTGTGTGGAAGGATTAAAGGAAAAACTGACTTGACAATCCATTCATGATGGTAAACAGCAGACACTCTCACAGTTTCATATCACAATTTATTGACAAAAATAATTAAAAAAAACACTCATGGGAAATTGTTTTAGTGTTGTTACTTGCTGGTGAACGTGTAGCAACTCTGTTGACCAACCCGGTTTTTGTTATTTAAAATCTAACAACATGGTCTATCATTTTAAAAATAATTAATTGAAAGAAACACTTGCAATTAAATCAATGACTGTAAATATAGCTACAAAGAATTTCCAAAGACTTTCCAAAGCGTTTTTATTATTAAAGCAGGATACAAAACATTGATGTAATGATAAGAAGAAAACTAATTGCCAAGCACTTGAGGCAAATTCAATCAAGCAAAAAAATGAAATGGGAATGTCATGGCTTGGGCTTGCATGGCTGCTTCTGGAACAGATTCACCGCTCTTTATTAATGATGCACCTGAAGTCTACAAAGGCATTTTGTCTAGTCAAGAAAAAAAAAACTATCCAAAGTGATCAGAAGAAGCTTAATCATGCAATGAGACAATGAGCCAAAAGTTTTTTCTTCACATAAGTTTTGAGGTTAGCACAAGGCTAGCTCATTTATAGAGCGCCTCAAAATATTCAAATTTTGCAAATCTAATTGGTACATCAAATGAATCCTTCATTCAAATCTGGGTCTCAGTTGGAAATGGATGTTTGCACGCATGTGTGTGCGTTTGTGTGTGTGTGTGTGTGTGCGCTCGTGTGTGTTTGATAGCGAGAGAGAGAGAGAGAGAGAGAGAGAGAGAGAGAGAGAGAGAGAGAGAGAGAGAGAGAGAGAGAGAGAGAGAGAGAGAGAGAGACCGAAAGAAAGAAGAGACAGCATTGCTGACAGCCTGTCAGTTTGTGTTGAGTCCAGTGTGACAATAAACTGTACACTGTTTTGACAAGTTGCTCCACACACACGCATGCGCATTCACTTACACTATTTGAAGTGACTTAGATTTCCTCAAGACTCTAATCCTTGACCTCAATAACAGCGTTATGGCGATTGAAGTGTTTCTTTGGTTACAAATAATCCACATGGTAGGTAAAGAACAGAGTCATTTCTTGAAGCAATGTTGGCTTCTATTATGACAGAATTGTTCTGAATTGTTGAAGACACGTATAAAGTTGCCAAAACCAGACACAGTGGAAATTGTTTATTCTTTTATTATTATTATTATTATTATTATTATTATCTGTGGATTGTAATTTTAAATCCAGCAACTGAAATCATAGACATTCCCCATTTTTAAACAATGAGACCATTTCCACAATTTAAAATGATGTAACGTAAAAGTTTGATGGCTATTGTCAGAAGCCTGAGCATTGCAATCGTTTGCAAGGCAGATTTGATTTCTGATCCAACTTTCATAATGGGTTTGATTCGATTGTTTTAACTCGGCTGTGTACTTGGGAGATGGCACAGCATTTGTTGAGCCGGAGTAATCTTCCAAACTGACACTCGGCATGCATTAGCGCTTGAAGTAGGAAGCCTGACTGCAATAAAAAGTGACTTCATTTCTAGAGATTGGGGCTGCAGTGCTTATGGCCACTTCCTGCCTGATTGGAATTGTGCAGCTCCGCGCTTACAAATGACAAATATATATTTATATTTGTAAATGTAAGAGCTAGAAATTACACCAAACGTAGAGCATGAAAGGACTATAAATGAGAATTCCAATGATTCACGTTAACCCAAAGTTAGATAGAGATGACAGTTAACTTCCATCTAAATGGAGCGTGGGAGGGAGTCAAATTGATGTAACAGCGTCAGTAATTCCAAAGTGCAAGCAGTGCTGCAGAAGGCGAACACTAAAAGGTTTGTATTATTTAGTAGTGTCTTCTGCTACAAAACTACGAACCCGTTTCTTCCAATTCTACCTGTGCAAAAATCCCGCAGAATATCAAAAGAAAGAAAACTGACCACAGTTAGACTCACTCATCACTTACATCATCAAGAAAGAGAAGTATGAAAAAAAGAAACGATTCGCTTCATGATGGGTCCAAACTACTTTCTAGTCCATATAGTGCGGCATTATATATTAGAGTTATTTTGAAGAAATAAGACGGCCATTGTGACAAGGCTAATATATAATCATATACATTAACTATGGAAAGCTTAAAACCGCATGATACATGAGCCTTTAATAATCTAATTTCCAATACTTTTGCTTACTTGAGAAGTGGGTGGGTTCAAACAGAAGGTAAGTTAACACATCTAATAGGTGCATAAAATAAAAGCTGGACTTCAGAACTTTTGTCACATATTCATCTTTTGATATGAAACCCAAATACAAAAAAAATTAATAATAAAATCTACCTTGCAGTACTCCGAATATTAGTTTGGGGAAAAGGTCTGTGTGTAAACTGACCATTTGTCTTTCCAGCTGGATTTCTATTAACATCTGTTTTGCGCTTGTTTGTTTATGTGGTGAAATATTGGCACCAGCACAAAGATAAAAAATAGGGCATGATGACTTAAAACAGACAGAATGAGGAAGTGAGAAACCGAAAGACAGACAGACAGACACAGAGAAAAGAGACAGACAGAGTTCAAATGAGAAGAAATGGAGCGCAGCACATCAATCATTAGGATGATTATTATGGCAGTTGGCATGGCAACAACGTCCCATCCCCCCCTGCTCCTCTACTCTCCTATCGTTCCCTGTTTTTCTTTCTCAAATCAGTTCAAATGCCCTTAAATGCCATGGTAGGTACGGAAAAAAAAAAAATCATTTCTGAGAGTGAAGATTAGTAGGAGGAACAAAGAAACCAGGACAACAATAAAGCACATAGCAGTATAATAATACAAACAAAAGCATTGCTCATTTCATTATGTTAATTTCAAATGCCAGATGTTGGAGGTTCTCTAAATCGGATATGTATTGTGATCATCCTAACCAGTCTATTTGAGGAATTGATCAATCAGCTGTAGGAGTTTTTACTCTAACGCTTGCAGTTCTCTCACCGCTGCTAAAGCTACAGTGTTATTTTTATTTTTTTTCTGCTGCTAACAGATGGTGAAAGGATTGCGAATGAGAACGACATAAGAAGCAGCAGCAGATGTAACATGAGAGAAGGAGCAAGAGACTCAAAAAATCATCAGCTTCTTTCTGTTTTTATGATTTCCACTTGACATTTGGAGCCAGCTGCAAAAATTTGCAATTGAACCTCAACAGCGTTAGTCACTTCTAACTCTGATAGATATATATGGTGTTTAAATTTACTCCTCAAAATATCAATGGGACCTTGAACGGTCAAATACAATCTGTAATGATGATCTCTGTTCTGATTTATTGTTGTATTGTACCCACAAAAGTTGCTTTTCAAATTAGGTAATCAGAAAAGTAAATAACTCACTTTTTCAAGATAACAATAACAACACTGGTGCTGAATTTGGCCGGGCTGGCGGATGGATGGATGGATGGATGGATGGATGGATGGATGGATGGATGGATGGATGGATGGATGGATGGATGGATGGATGGATGGATGGACGGACGGACGGACGGACGGACGGACGGACGGACGGAAGAACCTCATCAAATGAACTAATTACACAAGTCAGAAATCAGCATTGGCATTGAATGGAAAATGATCCTGCACTGTACCTGCAAATTTATCAGATAAAAGCTCAATTTGGATGTTGGGTGGTGTTATTAGTCACAAGCAGCTGCAGCCTGAATGATGGAGCATGCGAAGCAGGTGGGAGGCCGCTGAGTTAAACCCAAATGTTCTATGTGCAGCAGACAGAAGCACCAAATAATAAAATATCTTTATGGATGACATTTAGCTAAGTTCAGGGTGATGTGCGGAACTCTGGCCCGCTTTCTCTTCCTGTCTCTATCTATCTGTCTGTCTCTCTGTATTTTCTGGGTCTTTGGTCTGACACAATTACACTTCAGCTCCTATCAGCTCGCTGGATGCTCCACTGCACCCCAGGAATGGATGGATGGATGGATGCACATACACACACACACACACACATGCACACGCTTTTACTTGCAACTTGAATGTGTGTTTATTCGTGATTGTAATTGGTGATGAATACAGTGTACTATCAGTGCTTTTTGCTCTGCATTAAGGTAACAAAACCAGAAAGAGATCCAATCAAATCTTTATTATCTGAACTGGAATCGTAGAAATGAGAGTGTTGCATTTCAATTCATTGTTTTAGTAATAAGATGTTCTGTAAGTATACAAGGCAAGACAATATGGAGGGACAACATTTAATGACATCACCATTTTAGACTATGAACACTTTGGTATATAAAACTAACCAACTGTATTACAGTCTGTATGCATTTCAATATTTCTGCGCTGTACAGGAGTCATTGCCAATGATATGGGCTAGTGTTCAGTTGTAATTTGACAATTCACCCATGCATTGAATAAACTATCAAATGCAGTACAAATAATTCATGTTATTGTGTATAATTTCTAGCTGGATGATAGTGAGACAAGCTTGATAGCAATTTGCTCCTCAAGGAGCAGTGTTGAGTCACTGCTGATGCCTTATGATACATTGCACCTTCATTTATAGCTAAGAATAAGCTTCATCTTCGTCGTTAATCCATCATGCTAACAAAAAGAAGCTGTAATTAGTTACAACAATACACAATATTCTTTTGTGGATCTCCTTCACAGCTTTATCATGAAGTCAAAATTCTCCCACTACTGCTAAAGGCCTGTAAGCCCAACCAGCCACCCACCCTCCTCGTGTTTAATGACAGGCTGCATTTAATTACTTCCCCACATCTCCATCTTTCCTTTTTCGTCTTTCTTTCTTTCTTTCTTTCTTTCTTTCTTTCTTTCTTTCTTTCTTTCTTTCTTTCTTTCTTTCTTTCTTTCTTTCTTTCTTCCTATAAGCGACGCATAAAGTTTCAAAAGCGGGTTAGTGGCAAACAGAAAGCCTGCAGTATATCAAGTTAACAAGAAACATAAAACTTGACGTGTTAATGCCACATGTGCAAATTAATTGATTATAGCCTCAAAAAGGGATCAATAAACACAGGCTAGCTATTACCTTAAGTCAAGCATGCGCGTGTATAAGAGACCTGTGTATGTATATATATATATATATATATATATATATATATATATATATATATATATATATATATATATATATATATACATACACAGGTCTATACATACACAGGTATATATATATATATATACATATATATTTGGGTGTTTTTGGGTGTTTTTCCCTAAGCCTACCCTTCAGTTGTGCAGTGTAATTTACTTGCAAGGTTAATAGAACCTGATAGCAGTAACTATGCATTTGCAAAGACATGGCTAGAAGACAAAGAAGGCAATTATTTTTTATTCATAGCACAAGCAAAACATGATTGGAGAATAAAAAGAAATAATGATGGATAGTGAAACACATGTTTTCTGCTGACTTTGGACACCAGAAAGAAAAGCTACCTGCTGTATCGATCAGCAGTTAATTACATTGGTACAATGTCAATGTGTTTTTCTGGAGCTGACAGTCAAGTGTTTTTCTATAGCATATATTTAGTTGATGTATTCTGTCTTGCAGTTGCAAGGTTGCTTAGCTATTCTGACAGAGCATTTCATTTCCAAGTTTGACAGAAAAATGCTTGCTGAAGATGGCAGTTTTCCAAAATCAAGGCAAGAATATTTTCTTCATTGTGGTTATGGGTCCTCTTTTTTAAAAAAATTTCTCCCCACAGCAGAGCTTAGAGTTGTTAAAGCTTTTCTTTCACGTCACAGAGCTCTCTACTGGCCATCAAGAGATACTGTCACTTTCTGCAAAAACCATCCATTCATTTTCTCTACTGCTTATCCTGTTGTCCAGGGTCGCTGGGGGATGGAGTTCCCAACAGACTCCCATATGTGCTTTCCTCATATATATTTTGTTCAGGAGTTTGTCAGAGTAATTGAAGGAGATGCACCAAGATGTAAGTTGCAGTGCTTCTTTTTACCAGCGGGTGGCAGCATAATGTATGTCTTTTCTTTTCAAATAACAGATTTTGTTGAGCACATCATCACTACTGTCAGAAACTATTCTGTCAAAATAATTGTTCTATATGCTTGTGTCTAACCTGTGTATGCAAAGTTATCAATATTAACTCATCAAATAGATGCTATAGAAAATGATGAGAGAAAAGATAAGTGTAGTTTAGGAAGTTTGTTAAGTACAAATGAAATAAGTAAAGGGAAATGTGCTTTCGGGAGTTTGCAAACATATTTTTTAAGGTTGTGTTAAACTTATAATCATATTAATATCTAGTATTGGAGTGCTCGTGTGGATTGGTGGGGGGCGAAGAATGTGCAGGCAAACTGCATGAACTTGTTTTCTTCGAAGTGTTGTGGAATAGGCCCGGATAGGGAGTACCGGACGAGAACACCTCAAGGTCGGTGAGGAACGAGAACAACAGCACGTCTATGTGGCCGGGCTTCGAGGGGAAAACCCAACCGCCTGACCTCAGCAGCACCTGGACGGGGAGGAGATCGCCATCCACCAATCATCTCACAATATTTTGCATGCTTTAATATTCATATTGTGTTTCTTTAAAACTGGGCAACCCGGAAGAATGTGTCGTCTTTTGGTGGTCACAAAAACGCACGAGCTTTAGTGTGAGGGACCTGGGACCCAGGCCTGTATTAGTGCGCTTTGTCAGGAATAAACAATTGGTAAATTTGGTCTGATTGATCTACTGGTCTTCTCTTTGACAGAACGAACTCGCAAAATTGTTAGGTGCGCCAGTGTGTGGATTAGGACATAGCAATTTATGTGTTAAGTGTTGATCGCAATTTGGAGTCAGATCAATAACTAAAATCCGTAACCTAATATAAGTCAACCACCATTTCCATGAGGGCAACAATTCATACACTACACGGGCACCTCATCATACACAAACATCTCTCCATCTCTCACCTTGAGCTCATTGTTGAACTTATTTGCAATTGAGCATGAGCTTGTTCCTCACTATTTCTACCTTGTGGTTTTGCAGAAGCCATCAACACATGGCCCCGCCCCCTCGTCTCACTGCCAGCTGAAACCTCTGTGACATCACCAGGCACTTGCTGATGGAAAGCCATCATCACTGTGACTGGACGTTTACTTTGCAGAGCAAAAAAGTTTGAATTCTCGCTCGGAGAACATGACGAGTGGAACAAACCAAGCATCTGGTGGCTTCTGGAACACTTGGTAAGTCAACACCTTTCAAAAACCACCAAGTTTAGATTTCACACTGACACACATGGAAAAAAAAATCCTCAAGCTGCTCTCTTCATACTCATCCTAGTCTGTCACAATTTGTTGAAAACAACACAATTTGTCTGACAGTAGGCCTTTATTGCTACTCATTCCTGTCAAATAACTTCATTTAATAGTGAGGGGGTGCTTTTATGAGCAAATAGTTACTATTTCATTGAAATTCTGACAATAATTTTGGCTACATTCTCATAGGAAAAGCTCCCTTTTCTACTTAAAATAGTTGTTGGTAAACCTATTAAAATCCCAGGAGAGCAGGCACTTTTATTTTCCTACTTAAAAGTCTCATTGGGACATGCGAGGGTGTGTTACATTTTGTAGGAAATGCTACTAAATTCCAGAGAATGTGCCCTTTGCTATTTAAAAGTAAATAAGGAAAGAATGTGTTTTTATATGTTTTTATTGAAATGGAAAAAAAGGTTACATTTTCGCTGCAAAACACAAAATGGCAGAATACAAAAGTATTATTTCAAAATAAGTACAACAGCCTTCCAAAAATCAACAGAGCCCTTGACCACATGTGACAAATAGCCTTTAAGTGCGTGAGATATGCTGTGCACATACAGTGTACATATGTCTATTTTCTTTGAAATCCACATCCATATATTGTAACGTGCAAGTATGTGCACCCTGTACAATAGAAATGAATAAACATGAAGTCGCTCGTTCATTTTAGGTGATGCGGCTGCTTCAAGTAACACAAACCATTTTGGAATTTTCAGCTGGTTAATGACGTTGACAAGGCGAAAGAAAAAAAATAACAATACACTACAATGTTTTCCATGCGCATCCTCGCCAGCTTTTGCCAATGTGGATCAGCGGAATAACGAGACTTCATTAGTAATACTTGCTTCACACTCTTGTGAGTCCTTCAACAAACGGACACAAAGCGCAGATGTAGTAAACGTAGCAAAATAGCAGGATTTGGCAGACCCGAGGATTCTTCAATGACAATACGCTGAAACCTGATCATTTTAGTATCAACTTAAGTGTATTTTAATATTAATATTCTGGCGGTCTTAAATGTTGCCACATACTACATTTTGTCCCAACTAATAATACACAGTTATCATGGCATATACGTACACTCTGACTTCCCCCCCCCCATTTCCCGTTCATGACAATTTCTCCTCGTTGCCATGGTAACCTTCTGTAGTGACACCCCCACCCCACCCCCAAAAATGATATTGTATTTACTGGAACTGAATTGAATTTAGAGCACCGTTGTTGCTTTGACAAGACTAGATTTGCTGAGCGGGAATATTTTCACCAAAAATTTGGTTGAACCAGTTTCCTTCCTTATCCAGGCTATGATGGTGTCATTCATTTTTACCATTTCTAGTCAGACAAACCACAAAAACATCAGAGAAAAAAAGAAACCCAATAGGAGAGTGCGGACGTCGAATTAGATTTGTTGACATTTTCATGAAAATGGAGTTTCAACTCAATTTGTAAAACCTTTGGTGGTGAAAATGGCTTATACTGCTGCAACTGAGTCACATAGTAGAGGTGAAACTCGTCTTCATTTGTGTCTGTAGGAGCGCAATCTGTGGCTGCAACCAATTTTTGTTTTTTCCATTCATTTGGATGATTTCCAATATGACTGTTAATGAATTCATTCAATTCAACTCATAAGGCCAGTTGCCTATTTTTCATGAAAATTCCATTTCAATTCAGAATTTTGGATTATTCCACTTTTGAAGCCAATTGGTATTCGAGTTGAGATTTGGAGGAGCCGCCGCGGCGTCAAGCGCTGACGAAGACCAAGCGGGCAGAGTAGATGAGGTCGGCCAGGTAGAGCACAAAGTTGACGGCGGTGAGCACGGCCACCGCCATCAGCTTGTCCCACGTACACAGCCCGGCCGTGGAGCCGCAGTTGGACGGCCGCTGCTTGTTGCCGCCCTGCTTGGGGCTAAAGTTGAAGATGGGCCAGATGATGGTGGCCGACAGGTAGAGCACCACGGCCAGCAGGGCGTAGCCAGACAAGAAGCGGGCGAAGGGGAAGGGCAGGCAGCCGGTGCACTCACCCACGCACAGCAGGATGATGGCGGCGGACAAGATGAAGCAAATGCAGTAGACGGACATACAGTACTTGAGCGCGTCGTGGCGGTCGTACACCACCGGATCGCTGACAAACACGAAGATGATGCACGCCACGAAGGTCTCGCACACCTTGAGCAAACCCGGCGCCGTGGCCATGTAGCCGGCCACCTCGCCCGGCCTGGCCTTGCTGATGCTCACCTCGGTCATGTAGGCGATGGTGGCCAAGCAGGAGAAGACGGTGGACACGATGCGGAAGTCGCGTACCTGGCTGGGCCCCATGTCGCCTTTCAGGTAGTACAGAGGGAAGATGATGGACGCCGACAAGCACAGCAGGGCGGCGTAGCAGGCAAACGTGATGGGGAAGTTCTTCCAGGAGACGGGCGATCTGGTCTGTAGGCCAAACAGCTCCACCATGAGCACCAGCAGGGTGCCGGCGAAGCTGAAGGCCCAGCAGAAGATGCACCAGTCGCCCGTGCCGTGGTACAGACGCCCGCCGTGGACCGCCACGGAGAAGGCCACGCAGGAGAAGACCAGGGCCGCCAGGCGTGTCCACAAGAGGGGGGTAGACTTCAGGACAATGGCCATTTTGATGTTTGGTTGTCTTGCTTGGGAGAAGACCGGCAGATGCAAATCTGAAGAAAGGACACAGGAATGATTCAAGCTCATGCATGTCACTTTCAAATACAGTTACAAACCGAAAATGGAGATTCACTGTTATTTTTATTTCTTTTTTTTTTTCAGTTCAGTTGATTCAAACCGGAAGGCACCACTGTTCTTTTACCACCAATGTACTATATTGGTAAAAGGATGTAATAGCCCAACTGGGCCACATGAGGGCGATGGCTTAACATAAAAACTTTGCACCATAGCACAAAAAAAAAAAAAAAAACGCGCACGCACACAAGGGTATTATTGTGTTTCCAGCACAAATAATGACTCCTCTGTGGTAGAAGCATTTCCATCTGCTTGAATAATCTGCTGAGAACTGGCTTGCCCTTCTCCCGCTCCATTCCAGCCTGACTTTTACGGCTGCAGTCTGCAAGTCATTCCTGCTGCTCTAAGACTTGGCCTGCCTGCCTCGCTCCAACATTCCATCCATGTTCGAGTCCACGGTAGGCGAGGCGTGGGGAAGCGCACTGTGTGCCGACCACTGTCATCGGTGAGGGCCGACTCGTCCCACTTTACTTGATGCATTCGATTCACTGCTCAGCTTTTGGTTCAAGGCTTTGGGGTTTCCAACTTCACTCAACGCTGGAGCACAACTGGAGCACAACTAGACATAACACGCTTGTGCAGGGCTGATAAAAGAGTTATGCGACTAATGGAAGGCCGTAGTCATTGACCGTGTTCACAATGACACGGCAGCTGGTGTATTTCTAATGTTCCCCACTTCACTCGGCAAAACCAAAATGCAATTACAACTCTATTTATTCACGCCATTCATCAGAAAACAATATTTAGGCATCAAGTTTTCTACTTTTGTCACCAATCTGGACTGCTGTTATTTCCACAACAGTGGCTAATGGATATCGTGGCTAACAGCTAGCAGGTGTCTAGCTCGCACAGTTGCCAAGGTTCGCCCAGTGTCAGTAGTAAAAAGTCCAAAATTGCAGATGCCTGCCACGCCCAACAACTTTGGGGGATTGGCCTCTTCCCGCTACTCCACCCGACAATGTCGTAAATCAGACAGCGGCCAGCTGCTTGCCTTTAGATTTATTGTCAATGAGATCCACTTAAAAAGAATTCACTTCTCCTGAACCATGTCATCCTTTCCAAGGGTGCCTGATGTGTTTACTGCAAGGCAGCTATGTTTATGTTACCGTAGGAGACGCACATTCTAATGCTTTTAATGGGGTGCCGTCTTGGAGCATTTAATCCTTTCTTTGTTGTTTTCGGCTTTCATGGTCTTCCCATGCAATTTTCTGGGCCTTTTCATGTTTCATTGGTATTTATGAGTATGAGTATTTAGATGTTGATATGAAACTTTGGAAATGTATATTCTAATCTACCAGCCTACTGGAAAAGGCAAGCTTTTATGAGGCATAAAAAAAGAAAAGGCAAAAAATAACATTTGGACCACACGGAATAAACAGGCATTCATCACCCGCTTGACTTTACGCGGCGCTAGCCTCGTACCCCCAGAGATGCCTATAAACAGACCTTGTTGACGTTAGCTGCCATTAACAGCAGAGGAGGTATGAAGGCAAAGGAGGTGAGGAAAGGAGGGTGGAGTTGACGAGATGGGCAGGATTGGAAGGGAGGAACCTGGGGAAGTCCTGAGCTCGGGCCACTTCAATGACACACACACACACATTGGAAGGCCGGTGATGGAATGGAATAGCAGAAGAGTGAGTCACCGTGGGGCCCCCTTCCCCTTTCACCGCCCACATTATTCCATGTGTAAAAAAAAAATAATAATAAAATTCCAACTTACTGATGTGTTCCAGATGGCAGTCTGGCTCCCCAACTTTTTTTTGTTCCTTACTTTCTCCAATTTCTGTCTTTCCCTTCCCTTGGTGGTGTTCCTTCTCTCCCTTCCCTTCCCTTTTCCCGCCCTATTGAAGCTTTAGGAGCATTTACACGTCATGTAGAAGCGCTTCCAAATATCTTCCAGGGTAGAGGGGAGGGAGACTGCTTTTCCACTGTACCGCATGGAAAACACAAGAGGAAAACACATACACACAGTGGTGGTGACCAGGGTTGGGACTTCTGGAGGTTACTTCCCCAAAATGGACAAGGGCTGAAAATAGTGCTCGCAGGGCTCGGGATGAGGACGGCAAAACAGGACGTGGCCCACCCGTCCCCGCCACTCCTGACTGACGCCGTCATGAGTTCAGTTGCCACGGCGACACGCGGCTAACCTGATTTCATCCCTTAATTCACTTACCCACCAACGCCAAGATGAGGACCAAGCTGAATGTGCACTTGGGAAACCACATGAAATAAATCCTTCAGCAGGATAAAGCCCACTTTGTTTTGTTTTGTTTTTTTCGGAGGGAAATTTGTGGTGAGACTTAAATAAGCGTCCAAAAGTCTTTTTTTTTTTAAAAGACATAAACAACGAGGAAAAGAGTTGTCTCACTGTTGTATAGTAAAACGGGTTAGTGTGCTTAAGATATGTACAAGTTTAATTTGTTCTTTGACCATCCATCTACTGTATCTCAAACCATCGTTCCCCATTGAAATGAATGGAAATGCAAATAATCTGTTCCAAATCTCCCAAGAAACACCAATTTTTTTTTTTTTACATTTGTTCGTAATGAAAATGACACGCCATTATTGTGCTTTGTAAAATGCACACTAGGAAAATGCAAGCATAAATCACAACCGTCCACAATGTTTTGTCCCTTTTTGGGCTTCTTTTGTGGCGTTTGTTGGCAGTTGACGAGCCATTTGAACTAATATTGTTCTTCCACTGCAATGAAAGCAATGCGAATTAGTGGTGGCCAAATGCTGTAAAGTTTGCTGCTGTCATCTAGCTGTGGGGATCTCGAAACAAGAGGCCAAAGAATGACTCATCTTGGAAACTTTGTATGTTAAGACACTTTTATCTCGAGGCACGACTGTATCTAAATATGAATAAACACTTCAAATAAGGAAAAGTAGAGGCCCCTCATTTTGTGTATTAAATAATTATTTCATTCCTTGAGGTGTTATATCCATCAAAACAGTGAGCAGCAGGTTTCTAATTGTTTTGGATTTTTTGTTGAGATGTTTTTCTTTGTAAGGTGTTACTAAGCTATTTTGTACTCTCATTTTTATTTTATTTTGCTCATGTTTTCATTTTAAATGTTAATATTAATTACAATAACTTGGTGAGACAGATCCTGGCGGTGAGTGCTTAGTATTAAGTTAGGTTTATATGGGAAGGGGTTAAGGTTAGTTATGGGAATGGGTAACAAAGTTTTTTTGAGGGGAAGCTATAGCTTGTTCTCCAAAAAATCAAGTCTATTTATAAAGCATGGTTCGGGTGAGCCACGCTTTTGGGACCCTTTCTGAGGTTCATTCATTAGGACCAGTGGAGGTGGGTGTGCTGCCTGCCGCGCCCTGCAGCCACCATACACACACACATACACACGCACACACACTTCCCTACATATTTTAACTATAAATCACGAGTGTAAACATGCACAAAAGATCATCTTTTCCTGATTTTCTCCGTGTAAGCAAAGATGAAAAAACAAAAAGTAGCCACTTTCCTCTCAAATGACTCACAGCACATTTGGACTCACATCTAAATACAAATTTTGATAGTATTTCCCTCCAATATTAGCACTCTTTCATTATGAAAGAAAAACACCCAAAGTAGCTATGACTTCTTTTTTCTTGATGAACTTTCATCCTCTCAGACTCAACACGCATAGTTTAGAGAAAAACAAGATACTACAAGATGCAACAAGTTCTTTACCTGGTGTGCTCGCTCGCTCGCTCGGCTGCAGCGTCTCACACAAACATCCAGAGGTGGAGAGTCTTTCTCTCACTCACACACACACACACACACACACACACACACACACACACACACACACACACACACACACACACACGCACACGCACACACACACACACACACACACACACACACAGAAGGGGGAGCAAAAGAAAGCGAGCAGAGCAGACTCCCACTTGACTTCCTTGCCAGCTCCCTCCCCGCCCCAACCTCCAAATTAGGCATTGAATGTCCTCGTACCGTTAGTCACATCTGTACACGTCACACCTCCAACCTATTCCTCGTCAACATCCTTCTCCTCCTCCTCCTTTCTGGTCACCCCGGGGATGGTGCAACACACACACACACAGAATGTGGTGCAAAAGTTCACTACGTGTGCTACTTTTGGAACAGTGCTGGCCCTTTTCTTTTTTTTGTACTTATTTTTCTTGTAAATCCATGACAACAAAACACACTCACTGGACTTTTCATTAGGTATAGCCACACTATTTCATCCAAGGGTGGGCCAATGTTTGTGCTCAATGCTGGCCCAGTTTTTAGTTTTACTTGGGCCAAGTCAGTTATAGATAAGGTAAAAAAAAAAAAAAGATGTAAAAAGTGTTTCAATTTAAAAAAAAACTTTTGTAAATGTTTATTGTATCTAGTTAATTGAAAATATCAGTTAAAGGGTTAAAATTGATAAATATTTGTATACCCTTTCACTTTCTTCAACTTGAGAACTCAAGAAGCATTAATGAAGAACGTTTGAGAATGAAAAAACACAAAGGGGATGACAAGTTACATAAATTGAAAGGAATCCCACATACAAGCAAGCAGCTGTTGACTTCCCTCATTGCATTGCAAAGTTGCAGTTGTAATGGCCAATCAAAAAATGTCACATGTTGTATCACATGGCTATAAAAATAAGGATAAACCACCGATAATTGGTTTTGGGTGTTAGAAAAAAAATATTCAAAACTAAAAAATCCACCAATAGGTGAATTGATAGATACCAAAATGACAGTTTGCAGGGGTCCAATGTATTATGAAATAGATTTTACCTAACTATATATGTAATATAGTACTTAAACTTCAATGTATTTTCCTGTCCGCGTTGAGTTGGTTTTCGTGGAAGATTCCAAGTAATATTGCCTTTGACACAAAGCAGAAGTTGACCACAAAAAGTTGCAAAAAGTAGATTTCCTTGGCAGGAAAAAATGTTGTAACATGATCCTCTAGCACAGCAGTGATAACTCACTTGGCATGGCATTTATTGCTCGTATGAACAGCCCACAGATTGTTGATCAACTTGTCGACGCCCCCTCTAACAATGGTTTTTATTGTGTGAAATTCAGTGTTGTTATTTAAAATAAGGAGAACGATTTTGAGAGGGAGAAAAAGCCATGCAGATTCCTCCAGAATATATTCACTTGGCTTTAATTGAGTTATGCTGTTGTTAAGCTTGTCTGTGGTTCCATTTTCTTGATTAACAATTGCTAAATTCTTGCTAGAATACCTTAAAATACTCAAATACCAAGTCATTTCTTTCAGTACATGTGGCATGATTTTCTTTAAAATTGCCTTTCAAATTCAATATGTTGTTACATATAGTATGTTGTCCTCTTTAGTTAACTTTAGATTAAATGTTTCATTATTTATTTTAAAGGTTTATTTCTGAGATTGTATTAACAATAATTTAAACTGCACTCCATTTGAGTTTAATTGTACTCATTATATTCTAATTTTTAGTTTCTGTTGTACTGTAGTATATTATATTTAACTGTATTGTACTATGTTTTGTATTTGCTATAGTTGTATTTTTATAGTATTTAATTTACATCTTAATGATGCAGTTTATTTCATGTTCTTTTATTGTATTGAGATGTTTTTATTTTATTTCTATTGATTGTATTTCCGTATTTTATTTGATTGTGTTATTTGTATCATATTATACAGTGTTTCCATTGTAATATGTTTTTCCATTGTTCCTTTATTTCATTTCATTCGGATTTGCCCAGTTTTTGAACAATGCATTTCTCTCTGTTTGCCAGAAGAGTGCGCTCAACTTGTTTTTTAAAGTACGGACGGACGTCAAACTCGGGCGACGCTTGTTTCTGTGACGTCATTATATGCGACTCACCGCCGCAGCAACATTCCGCCTGTCATCACGTCCACTGACTCCGTCATGGCGTCCGGAGCTGCAGAGTCGCACTGCGACCACGACGCTGAGCTGGACGATTTGCTGGACAGTACGGTTCTGATTAAATTGTTAAACAATACATGACTCAAAAACCGTAATTTTAGGATCTTTGTGCTGTTCCTGTCGTGGAACATTGCAGTTATTAGTTCGTCGGTTTTCTCCGGTGGAGTTGCCAAGACATTAAAGTGATCCCTTGGAGCCAGCACATTTCTTGCAAATGCAATTAAAGGTGTAGTCATGTACTTTGTAAGGGGATTACCTGAAGTGTTAAGTGTTAAACACGCTATAACGCTTGGATTTGTTATTTTATTTCAAGTACAATGGTCTAAGGCTTCTGTTTGGTTTTTAGGTGCACTGGATGACTTTGACAAGCAGCCTGCGCCTCCTGAACCTAAAGCTCCTTCCTCCTCAAGCCATGGAGCAGACAAGGTTGGTTGGCATCACAAATTTGCACTTTTTTGTCATGAAAACCAAGCACATTTCTTTTCCCCGTAGCCACCGCTGCTGGAGGATTGCAAGCTCTTCGAGACGCTCTTTGAGAGTGACATGGCGTCCCAGGCCCAGCAAGAGTGGGAGAAAGCCATGAAGGAATTGGCTCAGGAGGAGCCCGACCTGCTCCAGCACTTTCAGAAACTCTCGGAGGCCGCCGGCAAAGTTGGCGAGTTTGGATGTTTTCTTTGCCCGACTATTCTTTTGGACCCTCCTGGTTTAACAGTGTATTTGTCACACACAGGGACTGACACGGCTTCCCAGCAAGAATTCACCTCCTGCCTCAAAGATACTCTCCGTGGCCTCGCCAAGAATACCGATAACTTGCAGGTGGACTTTGCAATTACTTTTACTCATAACAGAATGTCACTATGCGCAAGCGGAAAGGACTAGTCGTTTATTTGTTGGGGGCAGTGAAAGTTGGAATTCCAGTAGATGAATATTAACTTTCATGGCAGAATGATTTAGTTGTCATACAAATGTATAAGTGGTTCCACCATGTCCACACGATTGTATTCTCGCAGTCTTCAGGCCTGGCTGGAGATGATTTGGTCAAAGCCCTGGAAGGCTTGGGATTGGACGAGGGCGGCGAAGGGGCTGGCGCGGGGGACGACACCAATGTCCTTCCCATCATGCAATCCATCATGCAGAATCTCCTCTCTAAGGAGGTTCTCTACCCGTCCCTCAAGGAGATCACCATTAAGGTTTGTCAGCATATTCAACACACGACCGCTGTTCATTTGATGAAATGACAAACCCGCTGGTCCTCAGTATCCAGAGTGGTTGGAGGCCAACAAATCCAGTCTGAGCCCAGAGGACGCCCAACGCTACGAGCAGCAGGCCAAGGTCATGGGAGAAATCTGTCAGCACTTTGAGAAGGAGGAAAATGGTGACAAGGTCTTTGAAGGCATCATGGACCTCATGCAGAAGGTAAAGAGGGCAGGTCAGTGCTCCTTTCAGTTCTATCATTGTCCTTGTTTCACTTTGTTTTGATACAGCTGCAGGACCTTGGACAACCACCCAAAGAGCTTGCAGGAGATGCGGTAAGTTCAACATTTCAGTCATTTTGTAATTTTCAAAATTGTCATTGAGAAGAAGGAAGAAAGAAGCGTTATAAACGTAGTTCAATTTGCCCCTAAAGCTTGACTTGGATCATTTTTTTAAAATGTTATTTGGCAAAAAAAAAAGTGTAGTGTAAATGCTCGCATTTAACATTTTTAACCTTTTTTAATCTCTAACCCTAACCCACATTTTAATGTTGCGCGTGGTTTCCACTAATCTGATTGTTTTTGTTTATTTTGTGTGTTCTTCTGCCCTCACCAGCCTCCTGGCTTTAACTTTGACCTGGACTCTCTCACCCTCCCCGGGGGCCTTGGTGGAACCGGGGCGGCTGAGCAATGCTCCATTATGTGAGGGGGTGGCAGCTTGAACCCGGTTGCGGAGAGGACCACACCCACCAGGAGTTTAGTGGCGGCATTGTGACGCTCTCCCTCACGTCCCAAATGTGGAAGAGGTTGCAAAATCCGTCAGCGGCTCAAACATGTAAACATCTCTATTGGTGTTTGTTTTTTTCACCCAGATCTTTAATTTTTACCTGCATTCCCTTTTCCAGGAAGGTGGTATTGCACCCTCTCTGGTGTATCTTTAACCCACCTGTTATGTCAATTTGACACTAATTCCGAAAGTACCACTAAAAAAAAAAAATTCCTATTCAATACAATGATGTCTATTACTAATCTTAGTCAACATTTACTGCATTATTTGTGGCAAATCACATTTCAACAAGGATCATTCACTCTATTGTCAATATTTAGTTAAAAGATTTTTAATTCAGTACAGACATTTACTGTCCATGTTTATTATACATAGACCAGCATTTTACACCATAATACTACTTTTAATAATTTTCCAGAACTTTATAGCTGTAATTTTAAGATTACTGAAACATAAAATTTCACTGTGGTCGATTTGACCTACAATGTAAAACGAGAGTTGTACTAAAACAAAAATGGGTATAAATATTAGGTACATTTATCGCAGGCCTAATGTACTTGCACTATAGTAGGTTTGTTAAACTACTTATTATTGTAACTAAAAGAAAAAGGGAATTCAAAATGGTCAGTAATTCAAATAAATTTAGGGGTCATTATGAACGGCAATTGAAAACTAAATTGAGAAAAAAATGTAAAGTAAGAAAATTCTAAAAACGGCTAATCGTGTGTTTTGGGACTCAATTTTACCCACAGTATAACAGAATTAAAGTACCGGCAACTCAAAAAGTTATAACAAATTAAAAAAAAATCTCAAACTGGGATAAAAATAATTTTTACCGGTCAGTTTGGCCTGCAGTTGAACAAGAGGCACAAAAAGGGTGCAATTTATTGAACAACTCCAGATATGTATGGGTCAGTTTGACCGGCAATATAACAGGATGATTAAAACGGGTCAATCTGACTTCTCCACACAAACAGAAGGATTGACTGGGATCAGTGCGGTCTCATCATGTATTACAGAAATACAAACACACTGGACTGTATGTTAAAAATTACCTACAAATATATAATTGTTTTGTCGCTGAAATTTTTCCCGCAGTCATCCCGGTATTAATCAGAAGTGATTGATTTGATGATGATTGTGTTGTAAGGTTACCTTGCTGAAGTGCTTCCCTTGAGTTTTGGTGTGGTTTTATTGCCAAGATTGATGTTTGCATGAGTGGAGGGGGGGTTTACAAGCTCACACTTCAAAGAGTGCATTTACAAAAGGCCAAAGCACTTTGTGTGTATAAAACAAAGATGTTTCCCTGTGTGCAACTATGGAATTGGGTCTAGAAAGCACAGGACAACACGCTGCTGTGTACGATTGAGGCAGTGAGCAATGCATAGAGAAATTTGTGTCAAAGTGCTTCTTTCATCATGCCATCCATTTACAGCGGAACGACATAGCTGCTGCTATGTGTTGTCCTTTTTGTAAATACAGTATACTTAATAAAAGAAAGATATCAACAAGATATACTTTGGTTATGTGTATTAATCCATTTATAGATGGCCCGTCACTAAAACTCTGGATTTATTATAGTAATACACTGTTTTAAAAATATATTGAATATACATTTTTATTGTGCTTAAAAGGTTACTATTGTAGGTGTGGAAATGAGTTTTAAAGATGACAAGTCCGGAGCGTCGTGGAACTTTTTGCGTCATCTGTACATTTGATAAAACTTTATTGCTCAAACACGGAAAACAAAAGAGGAGACGTGTCAGGAAGAGATCCATCTTACAAACGGACGACAACCGCATAGCTTAACAAATCTGATATTACATCTGTACTTATTGCGATTGGATAGAGAAATAGTGTATTCTAAATCTAGTTAAAGAGCCACACAGGCTGGTTCTCCTTGACCATGTTGACCAAATTTGAAACCAAGTCGGCCCGTGTTAAAGGTAAGTGTTAGCCAGCTGTCGCTACTTTCAGAGGCTAATGTAAGGAAGCTATCCGGTGAATTAAAATTATTGTATGATGTCTCTAAATGTAAACAGTCAAATTATTTTGTCTGTGTATTTTATTTGGCCTTGTGTTCTAATCAGTCAGCATAATTTTTTTCTAAAAAGCAAATCTTCTGTCGGGATAGCTAAAAGCTAATGGCTGCCCTACGTTTAAGTTGTTGAGAACGAGACTATGTCTGCCTTCCCTTCCCTATTTTACTTGATTGAATATTATTAACGACTGATCTTTTTTGGGGTTTTTATTGTTACGTTTCAGGCCTTAGTTTCCACCCCAAGAGGCCTTGGGTTCTTGCTAGTTTGCACAACGGTGTCATCCAGCTGTGGGACTATCGCATGTGCACGCTCATTGACAAGTTTGATGAGCATGATGGTAAGAATAGTTCATATTAAGAAATGACGATAACTGCTGTCGATGGCTGGATAAGATTTTTGTCAAAACTCTCAATCATCTTTGACTGTCCCTGATGACAACGCCCAATGAATGGATTACGGATAGGGGCTAAATGAGAAATATTAGAGCACTTTTCAGATTTCAGACTATCCTAAAGGCAAAATTCTTTTGTGCACTTCACTATATTTTGATATAACTTGCATATGTTGTCCGACAGGTCCTGATCGAGGAATTGATTTTCACAAACAGCAGCCCTTGTTTGTGTCTGGGGCTAAATGAGAAATATTAGAGCACTTTTCAGATTTCAGACTATCCTAAAGGCAAAATTCTTTTGTGCACTTCACTATATTTTGATATAACTTGCATATGTTGTCCGACAGGTCCTGTTCGAGGAATTGATTTTCACAAACAGCAGCCCTTGTTTGTGTCTGGAGGAGATGATTACAAAATCAAGGTAATGTGTCTGTGTGTGTTTTATCTCTCGTTAGAAACTATATTGTCTCTGTAGAAATCCATTGAGGTCACGTTTGTTTTTTTACATGTCTTTCAAATATTTTGTTTATTTAACAAGGTGTGGAACTACAAGCTGCGACGCTGCCTCTTCACCCTGCTCGGACACCTGGACTATATCAGGACTACATTCTTCCATCATGTGAGTGGATTCTCCATCGACAGAGTTCTGACAACAGCCTTTGCCAAACTTCTTTAGGGCTACAAAATGTATGTATTTAAGATCTATCTATCTGTTGCACAAATAGTTGGTAATGCTGGAAAGTCGCCTGAAACACCCCAACAACCTCTCTAGTGTTTATCACTGCAACATGGAAAATACTGCCGCTACATAGCCATTCATTTCCTCCTTTTCTAGGAGTACCCCTGGATTCTGAGTGCCTCAGATGACCAAACCATTCGCATTTGGAACTGGCAGTCTAGGACTTGTGTCTGGTAAACTGAATAATAGATCTGATAAGGATCAATAGTGCTCAAATGTCATGTCATTTCTCACTGCCGCTCTTCGTTTCCACAGTGTGCTGACGGGCCATAACCACTATGTCATGTGTGCCCAGTTCCACCCCTCAGAGGACCTGGTGGTGTCAGCCAGCCTGGATCAGACTGTGCGAGTGTGGGATATCTCCGGTGAGGGCTTTTGGGGAACAGTGCAGGATAGCAGGCTGGGTGAAGGTGGAGTGTGTAAAGTGGGTCTAGGAAGTGATGCCATGCTTGATTTTTGTTTTTTAGTACAATTTGACCGGAGGGGACTGAAATATTTTGGGGAAAATTTTACTTAGACCGTCTGCAAAGTCATTGTTCAAATGTGCCGTTCAGTTATTCAGAATGACTCAAAAAAGTAGTGCCAGAGTCCAGTGAGTCAGGCAGTACAGACACACCTAGCAATCCAATAGACGTGTTCACTTCCTATTAGATGAGAGAGAATCTGAAATGGGATGTAAAAGTCACACCCCAAGCCATCCTCTTTCTCTGCGACATGTATAGGACAAACTCTGTGGGCTGAATGCGCAACCACCTCCTTCCTCTAAGGATGTATTGCTCTTCATGTGAATTGCAATCATACCTTGTGAGCCGGGAAGTGTTTGTGTGCCTTTGCATGCTTCCTGATGTCTTTGCTGTCTGCTTGTGTTTTCGGAACTAAACAATCTCCTCCTCCCTTCCTCCCTCCCTCATGTCATTCCTCTGTTTAGCCATATTTTTGCACTGGCATTGCCCTATTGTCCACTTGTACTCGCATGATAGAATACTGTTTGATGCCAATACAAAAACTCAATGGCAAATACACAGCATCCAGGACTTTTCTAACAATTCCTCAAAAGTGACATTTTAGGTCTTTTAGCATATGTCCTGCATGACATTTACACTGAGCTAACACAAAGTTTATTTTCTCTTATTATTGTGAACTACTTCATGCTAATTTAAGTAAAACAACATTACAATGTTCACATCCGAAGCCCCATCAGAGCACGTCTTTACAGCGCCAACCACCAACACCCACACCCTTCCATCCCTCCCTATGTGCCCTCTTACCTACCCACTGCCCTCCCTGGAAACATCCACACTTGTACACGGGTTCCTAGTTCCATCCCATCTTCTGTTCACCACCTCTTCTCACTGCTGAACCAGGCGCTCACCGCATTGTTTTGTTCAGGCGGGAAGCATCATCAACACACGCTTTTCCAGCCGTGCAACCCAATCATTTTGTTTTCCCTCGCTAACCCAATCCAACGCTGTGCGCAGGAGAGCACATGTTTGTGTTGTTTCCACCCTGAGTGTGTGTCCGCTGGTCCAGCAGTCATTTGAACTTAGCCTCTGCTTCTGGTTGCCTTTTGATTTTTTGCCTTTTGTATTGACTGTTTTCTTTTATCCCAAACAATCTGTTTGCCTACCCGGGACCTGCCGTCGCACCCGCGACTCTGAATGTCGGTTGCAGGTTTGAGGAAGAAGAACTTGTCGCCCGGCGCCGTGGAGACAGAAGTCCGCGGCATCTCCGGCGTCGACCTGTTCGGAGCCTCAGATGCAGTCGTCAAGCATGTGCTTGAGGTGAAAGGAGGGGCCATGTAGAGAGAGACGTGTCATAGTTTTCTTGAAAGCATTTCAGTCGGGTTTGATTTAACTGGTGGGTTTTTGAAGCTGACCATAAAACAAGTTGGTGCCAAACCAACAGGACTGACAGTGAAAATAAATTCCACAGCCACGGTGTTACTGTCTTTACAGGGGCTCAGGTTTTTTTTTTTTTAAGACTATGAGGTCAAAAAGTAGTCACATCTAAGCTCCACCCCAATCATCACGTGAATAAAAGATGTACTTTAATCGGTAAAACCTGTCAACTGATTTAAATGCTGCAGTGTTTGACCACCACTCCGACTTGAGCTGATTGCTGTCGGTCTTGTCCAGGGTCACGACCGAGGCGTTAATTGGGCCACCTTCCATCCCAGCATGCCTCTCATTGTGTCGGGAGCGGACGACAGGCAGGTCAAGATCTGGAGGATGAATGGTCTGGATTTTCTTTGTGCGGTCTACAAAGTTACATCAAACTATTGCCGGATAGCGTAACGGGTCTGCTTCCTCTTTCAGAGTCCAAGGCATGGGAGCTTGACACGTGCCGCGGCCACTACAACAATGTCTCCTGCGCCGTATTCCACCCACGTCAGGAACTTATTCTGTCCAACTCTGAGGACAAGAGCATCCGGGTGTGGGACATGTCCAAGAGGACAGGCGTGCAGACTTTCCGCCGGGACCACGACCGCTTCTGGGTGTTGGGCGCGCACCCCAACCTCAACCTCTTTGCCGCGGGTGTGTAGTATTGTGTTGCCCTTGTGTTGCTGAAAATGTAATATTGCATAGGAGCATTCGTCTTGCCAACATTTGGGCCAAGTATGTTTACGTTGGTCATTTTCCTCCAGGCCACGACAGCGGCATGATCGTGTTCAAACTGGAGCGCGAGCGCCCGGCATACGCCGTCCACAACAACATGCTGTACTACGTCAAGGAGCGGTTCCTGCGCCAGCTGGACTTCAACAGCAGCAAGGACACTGCCGTCATGCAGCTGCGCAGGTAGCTGATCACAAGCGGCTTGGCTTCTAGCTTCAGTTGATCGACGATGTTTTCTTGTCGCAGTGGCTCAAAGTTTCCGGTGTTCAGCATGTCCTACAACCCTGCGGAGAACGCTGTGCTCCTTTGCACCGTGAGTATTATCGCCGGCTAACTTGGTAAGATTCCTTTAAAAAAAGGTAGACGTAGCTAATCTCAGAAAAGCTTGGATGACGAGAGAAGTGAGCCAAAACTAGTTTGCTGTGGTAGAACTCATGTGAGACTCGCAATTGTTGTTGTAAGGCTGTCAGACAACTATATAAAAAGACAGCTGTGGCAATAGTTGTGGCACCAACTCTGTTTGTTAATTTCTGCCACTGTTTGGTGAAAGGAGGTAGTATGCTGACTGTCTCTCGTTGTCATCTTTCAGAGAGCCACCAACTTGGAAAACAGCACATATGACCTGTATTCCATTCCCAAAGAAAGCGACTCTCAGAACCCAGATGGTAAAGGAACTGTCCGGTGGAGTCTCTCGTCTAACATAACAGTGTAATTCATGACAGTTTTGTCCTTCTCAGCCCCTGAAGGAAAGAGGTCCTCTGGCCTAACAGCTGTGTGGGTGGCAAGAAACAGATTTGCTGTCCTGGACCGCATGCACTCTGTAAGTCCGAAATCACCATTCATTTCAGTATCGAAATATTGTGGCTCACTCACATCTCCTGCCTAATCTTCCCATCCACATTTTGTCTTACGCAGCTGCTGATCAAAAATCTGAAGAACGAGATTGTGAAGAAAGTCCAAGTGCCGAGCTGCGAAGAGATCTTCTACGCTGGCACCGGATCGCTGCTGCTGCGCGACGCCGATGGCGTGACGCTGTTTGATGTGCAGCAGAAGCGCTCGTTGGCCACCGTCAAGATCGCCAAGGTCAAGTATGTGGTGTGGAGTGCCGACACCAGCCACGTGGCGCTGCTGGCCAAGCACGGTAAAAGAAGCCTACCCGTCGTCAAACATTGTGTGGGGATGACGAGAGGCTAAACGGTTTTACCCGCCTGCTCGCTTTTCAGCCATTATGATCTGCAACCGCAAGCTGGAGAGCCTCTGCAACATTCACGAGAACATCAGAGTGAAGAGCGGCGCCTGGGACGAGAGCGGCGTCTTCATTTACACCACGTCCAACCACATCAAATACGCCCTCACCTCAGGGTATGCGCACATCCACATTCAAGTGATGCACATTGGTCCCGAGCGATTATATTGCGCTTCATCGCATATTAACTCAAAATAACCAGCTGCTCCATTATGTATTTGTGTAAAGCTCCACCACATTTAATCCACTGATTTTCCTTGATTTTTCATCAGTACCACACTTTGATACACATCTCTCCATCTAGTGATCACGGCATCATCAGGACCCTAGACCTGCCCATCTACGTGACCCGTGTGCGAGGCAACAGCGTGTACTGCCTGGACAGGGAGTGCCGACCGCGTGTCCTCACCATCGACCCCACCGAGTACCGCTTCAAATTGGCCCTCGTCAATCGCAAATACGACGAGGTGCGGCTCATGAGAGATATCGGGACTTGACGGAAGCACTGTCAGGACAAAGCCACTGTCGTGGCAGTGTTATTGAGTAATACTGCATATTGTGGATCCTTTCAGGTTCTTCACATGGTCCGTAATGCCAAGTTGGTGGGTCAGTCCATCATTGCTTACCTGCAGAAGAAGGGCTATCCCGAGGTGGCGCTGCACTTTGTCAAAGACGAGAAAACTCGCTTCAGCCTCGCTCTGGAGTGCGGCAATATCGAAGTAAGGATCGTAGTTGCAGTTTGACACCCGCTTTGCTAAAAGCAGCACGTTGATGGTCTCACTTTTTTCTCGCTGAAGGTGGCGCTGGAGGCGGCCAAGGCGCTGGATGAGCGCAGCTGCTGGGAGCGTCTGGGGGAGTCGGCACTGCTACAGGGCCACCACCAGGTAGTGGAGATGTGCTACCAGAGGACCAAGAACTTTGACAAGCTCACCTTCCTCTACCTCATCACCGGCAACCTGGCCAAGCTACGCAAGATGATGAAAATCGGTGAGGGACCGCCGAGAGCTTCTCTGTTGCTATGATGATCTTCAACAGCCGCTAAAATGAATGTTCTTTTTTGGTAGCTGAAATTAGGAAGGACATGAGCGGCCACTACCAGGCAGCACTCTACTTGGGAGATGTCAGCGAGAGAGTCCGCATCTTGAAGAATTGTGGCCAGAGTGAGTTAAGCAGCGACACACATTTTGACTTCATAACCAGGGAAAAAAACAAAACAAATCCTTCCCTGCTTCTTTTGGTGCTGATGAAGTGCCAAGCTCCTGTGGAAACACATCTCAAATGATATATTTGCCATGTTGAATTCGTGTCTTGGGGGTTTTTTTTTTTTTTTTGGTAGAGTCTCTGGCTTACCTGACTGCTGCCACGCACGGACTGGATGAAGAAGCTGAGGCCCTCAAAGAGACGTTTGATCCAGAGAAGGAGACTGTAAGAGTTTAACTTTCAGTTGACAGAACACTATCGTACCGCCATTATAAGTAAGATTTTTTTTTTGTTTTTGTCACTTGTAGTTACCTGAGGTGGATCCCAATGCCCAGCTTCTGCAGCCACCGCCACCCATCAATCCTCTGGACACCAACTGGCCACTGCTCACTGTCTCCAAGGGCTTCTTTGAGGGAGCCATCGCAGCAAAGGGTAAAGGGGGAACACAAAATGTGGCACAAGTTATTCAGCCACTTGACGTTGGTATGTTTTTGAAGGGAAAGCGGGTCAGATGGCCGCCGACCTGGACATGGATGCCTCCGGAGCAGAGGGCTGGGGAGACGATGCTGAGCTTCAGCTTGATGAGGGTAAGCGTTGCAAAATGAAACTAAGATTCTCCACTGGTACCAATATTTTTACATGGTCAGAAATCGAACCTTTGCATGCAATGAACTTAAAATGTCTTCACTTTAACTTGCCCGTTGGAACCCTATAGTATAAAGCCGCTGCTACGCCAGTTGACGTGTCAAATTAAAATGTGTTCCCTCAGATGGGTTCATGGATGCCCAGGATGGCTTTGGCGAAGAGGGCGGTGCCAAAGAGGATGGAGGAGGCTGGGAAGTGGAAGAGGACCTGGACCTTCCACCAGAGCTGGTAGGAAAATTCGCCATGTGTGCCATTCTCTTCCCTCGCCTGGTGCATGTGAAATTTAAAAGAAACCTTGCTAAGTATATTCTGTGCTACGTCATTAGGACTTGCCTGCCGGCGCAGGCGGATCGACAGAGGACGGCTTCTTTGTGCCGCCCACCAAGGGAATGAGTCCCACACAGATGTGGTGCAACAACTCGCAGCTGCCAGTGGACCACATTCTCGCAGGCTCCTTCGAGACGGCCATGAGAGTAAGTTGCCATTTGCCAGAGAAATGTAACCGTTTGTGTACTAGGGAAATGTGATTGCAAACATTGCCGCTTCCCTCCACAGTTGCTCCACGACCAAGTCGGAGTGGTCAACTTCGGCCCGTACAAGTCGCTCTTCATGCAGACTCTGTCCAGGGGCCGCACTTGCTACCTGGCTCTGCCCTCTCTTCCCTGCCTGCGGGGCAATCCCCAAAGGAACTGGAAGGACTGCGGGGCTAAGCAGGGGCTGCCGGCCGTGGGCCTCCGCCTGGCTGACCTCATCGCCCGACTGCAGCAGTGCTACCAGATGACCACCTCCGGCCGCTTCGAGGAGGCCGTGGAGCGCTTCCGAGCCATCCTGCTGTCGGTGCCGCTGCTGGTTGTCGATAACAAGCAGGAGATTGCCGAGGTGAGCTAGCAATCGGGCCGTGTATGGATGTACGTATAGTTTCTACAATGAACTTTCACATCGACGGAAAACACTGAACATGTACGTATTGTGGGTTGATTTGTCATTTTACCACTGTTATAGGCTCAGCAGTTGATCACCATTTGCAAGGAGTACATTGTGGGTCTGACCATGGAGACAGAGCGGAAGAAGCTGCCCAAAGACACACTGGAGCAGCAGAAGAGACTCTGTGAGGTCAGGCTTGAATCATCATTGTGTCTGTTTGTTTGTTTTGTTTTCCTGGTAACACGTTTATTGTCTGCTACAGATGGCCGCCTACTTCACCCACTGCAATCTTCAGCCCGTCCACATGGTGCTGGTGTTGCGCACTGCTCTCAACCTCTTCTTCAAGCTGCGCAACTTCAAGACGGCCACCGGCTTTGCGCGTCGCCTCCTCGAGCTCGGCCCCAAGCCTGATGTGGCACAGCAGGTCAGATGTCAAATTTCCATTGAGTCATTCCACCTTTAATTTGGCATCAACCTTTCAACACGTAGTTTTCTAAAAAAATGCCATTCTTCAGTTTCCCTTAATGACCTGTTAACATTTTCTTGACCAACTTAGACTCGCAAGATAATGGCAGCATGCGAGAAGAACCTTACAGATGCCCACCAGCTGAACTACGACCCGCACAATCCCTTCGACCTGTGCGCCGCCTCCTATGTCCCGCTGTACCGCGGACGTCCCGTGGAGAAGTGCCCGTTGTCGGGGGCCTGCTACTGCCCCTCGTACAAGGGCCAGGTGTGCAGGGTTACTCAGGTAAGGTGAAATACGTACTATAAGCAGACAGCACAATTGGATAGCCCTGAGCATCACACTAATCTGAACTTTTACTTTTCAGGTGACTGAGATCGGCAAAGATGTGATTGGTCTGCGCGTGAGTCCACTCCAGTTCCGTTAAGACGGAAGGAAATGTCATCAAATAAAATATATAAACATGAATACTCTACAATGCATGCTAACATCGCAATGTAATCATTCCATCTATCCTGCAAGAAAACTGTTTTGCTTTTAGGCTTTCTTAGGTACAATTTAAGAAAAAATCCACTATGTAAAAATGCGGAAGAAGGAAATAAAACATGCCACAAATGAAAGTGTTGTGTTTATGAATGACATGGAGAATAAAAGTGACCAACGACACTCAAAACCTTGCTCAGTTTTTCCCCCTACAATTTAAAGCAATTCCCATGTGTCTTAAAATCTAACATGCTTTCGTCAAAAGCTGAAAGATCAAGAATTATATAACCCAACCAATGCAAAAAAAAAGTGTTTTCAGAGTAGAAGAAAAGCACGTTTTGCTCCAGAATAGAATGGAGAAGGGAGGAGTTCTTTTCACTGATATATTAATTACAAATACTACAGTAACTGCACTTTATAAAAACCGTTGTATTTTTTTTACATATATTTTTTTTATGAAATATAGTTCTATTTTGTCTGTACTAAAAATATAACAAAAACGGCGGTGTTTTTGGCAGTGTAGAACTAAAGCGTTTTTTGGGGTAAACCGGAAAGAACCCGGACGACGTCCTGTCGCAATTTCCTGATGTGTTGGTCTTTCAAACCAGGAAGATGGCTTTACTGTCGAGCAAATGGACTGTTATTTTTCTGCTTTGTATCTGTTTTATCAGTAAGTTTGCAGCGGGACATCTTTAATTTGGCGTACAGGAGTGTTTTTGTGCGCTGCTGGTGTGTTTCCGAGACAAAACGGTTAGCTTGTTCCGACTTCTTTTGTGAGTTGGCTAGCTTTATGCTAGGCTAGTACCGAGCCGACTTCTCATTAAAATTAGCTTGTGTCTAAAATTATGGTTTATTTGTAGGTTAGCAATCCAATGGTCGTTAGTCCGCTAGTCAACGTCTCGTGAGTTTTAAGTAACACAGCATTAAAAGTGTGTTCGAATAATTTGGATTAAACCTGCAAAGGGCGTCTGATTTTGAGCGTGACTACGGTACTCGTGATTTCCACTCGCCGGGAGCTCAATCGCAGCCTCAAATGATATCCCATGTGATTGATCGCAACTTGGCCTTAAACACACAATATTTGTGAAGTCTAATAGTTTCGCACTCCCTGATCAATTCGTCGTAAATATAATCCCAACCTCTTTTGTCTTGCCTTGAAGCAGGGCGAGGACTGTGGTTTTTAAACTTTTTTCGCTAGGGACGTTAAAACATACTCGCATCTCCATAAAAGTATACAGTGCTTTCAATATTACAGTAATATTAAACGTACAAAAGGAGGGGAAAAGAAGAACAAAAATTGCTGAAATAAAAATTCATTACCTGCACATTGAACTCGAAAAACAATGGTTGTTTAAGATTACATATACAGAGATTTATTAGAGTGTTCTTCTTATAGGTGTTAGCTGTACTGCAGTAGAGAAGAAGATTTACGTGCACCTTAACTACACTGTCCCGTGTGTGCGGCTCCTCAACGCCACGCATCAGATTGGTTGCCAGTGTAAGTCAAGCGGCCATTTGATTTGACAAGCCTATTCGGCTGGTGTGTTAATGCATGAATTCGTCCTCCACCAGCCTCATTGTCCGGGGATGTCGGGGTGCTCCATGTCTTGGAGTCAGAGGAGAACTTGGACTTTGTGCTGCGGACAGGTCTCAATCCTCCTTATATGGTTATCCTGGAACACCGGCTCTTCACCAGGTACTTCCACCTCTGATCCATGTAGGACCGAGTAGAAGTAGATATTTACAGGATTGTTTAACTTCACACTTGATGATTTGTAACAAATACGATGAACAAGCTAATTTGCCCCCGATGTGTCCCCTGTCATGTTTTCTCTATGCTGATCAGGTCCATCATGATGAGGCTAAACAATGGCTCCAATAGGGTGGCGGGCGTCGCTGTTGTGGCGCCAAACACAAACCCAGCAGAAGGCTTCTCTCCGCACAACATGTGTCCCAATGAAAACACGGGTGCCTTTTTTTTTTCCTCATGACTAATTGTTACCCTTTTGAATGCTGTCCAAAGAAAACAAATATTTCCAATGTTTGTCATGTTTTATCCGAAATAGAAAGCAATGTATTCATTGAAAGAAAATACCGTTCAATGAAAAGCACACATCTCCAAATTTGGTTTGTTTTTCTGTTGTCCTTGTCTAAATCCCTATTTGTTTGAAACACAATGAAAACTCTTCAAACCCACAGTATGTAACAAATGTTGTTGTTGTCAGGCGTGTATTCAGAAAGCTACGACCCGGCTTTGGCTCACTGTAGCACCATGATGTGGAATCCCCTGGGCAACGGCTTGTCCTATGAGGAGTTTGACTTCCCCATCTTCTCCATGAAGGATGACAATGAGACGCGCCTCATCCGACAGGTAGTGCGGCGCACCGGTCAGTTGAGCCAAGACCCAGTTTGACCTTTGTTGATTTCATCCCTGGCAGTGCTACCTCGATCATAACCACGTGGTGAACGGCACCGCCCCCAAGTACCCGCTGTGTGCCATGCAGCTCTTCTCACACATGTCGGCCGTCACCAACACCGCTACCTGCATGAGAAGGAATGACATCAACTTCAGCATCACACCAGGTCATTTGGCCCCAGTTCCAAATTTTGTTTCTCGTTTAGCGCAGATGAAATGTCCCGTAACGCTTTGTCTCCATGCAGAGAAAGTTTGTGACCCACTGGGCGACTTCAACGTTTGGGCCACCACCAAACCGCTCAACAATACGGCCAAAGGACACAAGATGTCAGAGAGCATCGTTATCGCAGCCGCTCGGGTGAGTTACTTAAACTCGTTCATTAGGATATAAAAACAAGAAATACAACTAGAGATTGATTGTTTTCTTGGGGTAAAAATATTCAATGCATATAAAAGAAAGTGTTTATGACGACGAAAACTTTTTATTGTTAGATATGGATTCAAATAAAATAGTAATAGACACAGAATAAAAAGCATTTATGACCAAATCAGTTTTAACTGAAGCATGAAGAAGGCCTAACTTTGTTGTGAACATCCTTGTTCAACAAAAAAATATCCGTCTTTTATTATTATTTTATTAAAAAAAATGTTGATTTTAAAAAAAAAAAAAAAAAAAAAAACATACATAATCACCACTGTTTTGAAAATTAAATAGAAAAACTGATGGCATTAACAATTTCACCCAGCTGGACAGCCGATCGTTCTTCTTCGACGTTACTCCCGGAGCGCAGAGCGCCGCCGCGGGCTTCATCACCTTGCTGGCGGCTGCGCACGCTTTGCGCAACATCACCCAAGAGGTGCCGCCCAACCGCACCATCCTCTACGCCTTCTTCCAGGGGGTCCGTCCGTTATTACTCACCTTCTTGTTTGAATTATTTTCTTACTTAAAATCAACAACCAATCTTTATTGACCCGCCCGCAGGAAACCTTTGATTACATCGGCAGTTCCAGGATGGTGTACGACATGGTGAACAAGCAATTTGCAGTGGACTTGGATAACGTTCACTCTGTGCTGGAGGTCGGACAGGTGCGTTAGAACGGACACATCGGCCCCGACGTCGGCCGTTGTCATTTCTGGTTATTCTGTGGTGACGTGTTGTGTTACCAAAGACCCTGTAGTGGTATGAATTAAATTTCCCACCAGTGGTAATTTGAACGTGCTGCATTTAGGTGGGACTGCGTGCCGAATCCCGACTGTGGGTCCACTCTGATCCCGTCTCACGCAGGAACACCAGCGTAGACGAGGAGGTTTGTCAATCTTCATTACAGCAGGTGCGACACATCCCGTAACACAGACTGACTGATCTTTTTGCGTTGCAGGTGAAGACGCTGGTGGAGAACATCCAGTCGGCCGTGACTGCTTTAAACGTCTCGGCGAGTGAGCCCAACGTGTCGCAGCCGCTGCCACCCTCGTCCTTCCAGCGATTCTTGCGACTGCGGCCCATCCCCGGCGTGGTCATAGTGGACCACCAGTTGTCTTTCAGCAACAGGTGAAAAGTGTCTGGAGGAACCTTGTGTGAATTGAAAGAAGTCATGTGATGTATTGTGTTCTCAATTTGAAACTTATTTGCACTAATGGTACTCTCCGTAAACTGTCTCCTGCACAGGTTCTATGAGAGCATGTACGATAACGCCGAATACCTACGCGTGTCATACCCCCAGAACATGACCCAAGAGGAGCAGCTGCAATTTGTCACAGACACGGCCAAGGTCTGTCTGCCTCAACTCCCTCAGAAAATCTCCATTTGTCACCCACCATATGGTTGGAGTTAAAATTTGGGTCCATTTTGCAGGCTCTGGCCGAGGTGGCCACCATGGTCGCCCGCGCTTTGTTCAAGCAGGCGGGAGGAGATCAGTCACAACTGAGCAGAATCAATGCTGATGCCCAGATAGTAATGAGTGTTTCCTTCACTTATATTTTGGTTCTACTGCAAATAAGTTTGTAAGCGTTCTATTTTGGCAACATCCATCTTTTCCTTTTCCTTAGGTGTCTCAAATGCTTTACTCATTCCTCATCCAGTCAAATAACAGCTGGCTGCAGCAGATAGTTCCCGCTGACGTAGCAGGCCACCTGAGTGAGTGGTGTCAACTTTCCTGCATGGGACTTTTCTCTCTGTTGTTGAACTCCCAAATGGAGGAAATAATCAGTTGGAGGATGTGGGGTGTGATGAAACTGTGTTTGCGTTGCCTTCTGCAGAGGACACAGCCACAAACTTCTACGTGGGGGTGTTGCAGCAAGCCAGTGAGCCCACGTACCTGGTGAAGCACCTGCTGGCCAACCTGACTGGCAGCGTGGTCAACATCACGCAGCAGAACTGCCAAAGCCAGCGGATGGAAGAGCACGATACAGAGAGCAAACATGTGAGTGGTCGTCATAGCGACGCTCCCCTCAAAAAGAAATAACCGAGCATGGCTCTTCTCATCAGATGTACACGTACACGTGGGTTCAAGGCGCAATGTTGCCCAACGCCACCAAGAGGGACGGCTACTGTGTCCGCTCTACGGTGCACCTTTCCACGGCACTGTCGCCCGCCTTGGACCCCAACGCACAGGTGGAGTACACCTCCACGGAGTACTCCACCTGGACAGAGTCCCGCTGGAAGACAATCAAGGGTCGTGTTTTCCTGGTGGCCAGTCCCGAGCTGGAGGTAGAAACACGTCTTATATTGACGTATATATTCTGTTTGGTGCCCGATACCACTATCATATTTTATGTTTGCAACATTTTTTCTTTCTGCATGGCAAACCAACTCCTGTTTCCACTGACTAGATGGTGACCCTGGGTGTGGGCGTGGGTGTGCTGATCACCTCCCTCCTGCTCACCTATGTGCTCAGCTCCAAGGCGGACATCCTATTCAGCTCGCAGAGGGAGCCCACTAATGCCACTTACTGACCTCAAGTACCACAATTACAACTAGTACTACTGCTACAACTACGTTTACCTGCCTGCAGGCGCGCACCATGCTGCTTGGGTCCAAAATAGACAAGCAGCTAAATGCCCCTTTTTGAAGGTTGTTTTAGACCTCAAAATGGCGGCAGGGGATCCCAAAAAGCGTCTGGGCAGGTACCAGCAGAAGGCCTCAGAAATGATGTTCATATTTCTTTTAAATTAACGTCCGTGCTTTTATTTTGGTTTGTAAGAGCGATGAAGTGTGTTCCATTGTTGATTGTGCATACACGAGCAATGATGTGTGCGCGTGTGTGCTTGCAAGCGATTGTCGTGTGTAATACTGTAATCTTTGTTGTAAATAAGTGTAATTATTACCAATGTTAAGAAACCACTTTTATTTTGAGTCACAATGAACAAAAATGTGGCATTGTAGATATAAAGTTGGCACCTACGTGTATTCTAGAATGATGAGTTTTGCACTGCTTATTTTCATTTGGGTTGGACTGGTTCTTTGGTTGTACATTCATGATTTCACAATCGTTAACGTGAGTGGCAGGAATCTTTGACCTGCTGTGATGAGTAAATAAATACTGCTTTTACATTTTGTAGTTTCTTTAATGCATAAAGTACTCGAACAAAACGTAATGGAGTATTTTTTTACTCTCTTGGAGCGTATTAATTTACACCTCAAACAGCGCATATATAATGTTCTATACAACGTAGTGTAACGTATTTATTATTCTGTGTAAGTAATGTAACAGTGGTAGACAACAGTAATATAGTCAGTGTTCTCTTCATCCTAACCTCTAGTTGCTTGCATATAGGTTATTGTAAGAATTGTTTTAGTTTTTTTAATTAGATGTATATGAATAATGACTGATTTATTCCTATAAACATTTTAATTAAACAGTAAATGTAATAATTTAATTACTGCGCATGCGCAGATTAGATCGACTAGTCACCTCAGTGTACGTAAACGTATATTTGGTTTGCAACTACACTAAATAGTTTTTTGGACTGAATTTAATGGTAATTCCGACCAAAAAAATATCAATACTCATCGCACAAGTGGATGTGAGTTTAAAATATTGATATGAGTTTATGTTTAAACGCTTAGCTAAGCCCCGCCTTTTCCGTCTAACCTCCCAGTGGGCAAGCAGTGATGGGCGGGGCAAGGGGAGTAGGGGGGCTTTCACGGCCGAGCGGAAAGAAAGTGGAAAGTGAGACAAATAACTGCATGGACACTCTGCCCTAAGTAAGTACTCGTTTTACATTTCAAATATCTTCAAATGCAAGTGGCCGTGTTGTGCGAGTGCTGTATGAGCGGCGCTGTTGTGGGCTTGACGAAAAAGCTTTAATTAGAGGAGAGAAGTGGAAAAGGGAAAAGGGGGCAGGTTAGCTTCGTCGTGGACGGGCTCAACAAACAATGGTGGAGAGGACGCGATGGTCGCCTCCTCTCCTTTTCTTTTCTTTTTTTTCTCCCCCACTTGTTCAAACTGCAGCCAAGCAAGATTAGGAGGTTGCTTGTTGTACTCCCCCGCCGAGGGCCACGTAAGCTTCCACTTTTTAACCGGGAATGAAGCGACTAAGACAGTGGGCGATGAAGCAAAAATTGTGCCGACGCTGGAGGACACTTTGGCCGTGGAAGTCATTCATTTAGCGGGAAGGGGAGCAAACATTTCGGGGTGTGCGGCCCACTGTACTATCATCACAGGAGATCGACAATACTTTTATTCTTTTTTCCCCACGTTCTTATCCCATTTCGCTGGGCCAAATAGCTCGAAAACGAGCCAAAACGCTGAAATGTTGGCCTAGCAACATGAGTGTATTTGGCGAACAGCTCTAAAGTGCCTCCAGTGATGGGGCACGACTCCCCAATTCCAAGATACAGTATTGCACATTTTATGACTTTTATACGTGCTTTAAAGAGTGTTTGAACTACATTTTTTAGAACGGCCCCGAGGCAAGTATATTGAATTTTCATCCAGTATTTGAAAGGAAATGTTGTCCTACTCTGTAAGATACCAGCCTAAAGGGTTTAACGTTCATACATAGCTTTTACCTTCTTTTAACAGTCTTTTGAACGTTTTGCTTAGGTTTTAAGATATGTTTTATTTATTTTGTACTTAATGTTTTATATTTTCTCTTAAGTTAATGTATAAGAAATTGTTCTTTCCTAATTTTTACTTTTTTAATGTAGTAAGTTTGTTTTATACACATTTTGAAGTATTTACATGTTCAAGGTGTTTGACATGTTAGCATATCTAGGCCATATGTGTTTTTTTTAATTAATTTGTCATGAGTTCAATTACCACTAAATGTAAATTTGAAATTTTCCTGCTTGATGTTTTAAAAGCAGGCCGTTGCACCCAAGCAAACAAAACCAAGTCAATGAAAGCCCCCTGGATGGAGGTAATAAAACGCCAGTGGTATGCGAGCTTGTGTATTGTCGATATTTACTGACTTGTTTTACATTTGAGCAACGGTAATTGGTACTGAGGGTTAACATAACAGTCGGATTTGCCTAGTCTCCCCCACCTTCATTTGAAATATTTTAATGGCAAATACATGACACTTACTTAATGAGGAACGTTTGTCGTCACTGGAACACATTCTGAAGTATATATGATGCATTTATATGTCATATATTCAAATTTTACAGCGGTCAGTTTATTAAGCTACTGGATGCTGTTATGGTTTCTTAGAAACTGAGTCGCATTTTAAACTCTGTAACGGTTTGATTTAAGATCTGGTCCCTATGCCAGTATGCTTGTTTTTGAAGGCAGAAAAACCTGCCCTCGGTTCAAGGTTGCAAATGTTCGCCAGAAGTTTGCCTGTACTTTTCTTGTCAAATTTTGAGCATGTTCAAGGAAAAGCACAAAAACTGTTGGCGAACGTCTGGCGGTACTACAGAAAGTTACTTGTGCTTCAGTCATGTCACCACATTTTCTTCTCTGTATATTAGAATGACAAATAAAGGAAATCTAAGTGTAATACATGACAGCATACCGAATGTAGTGGACATGACACACCTGCTCCGCTTTGCTAGCCTTGTGTGCAGGAAAGGCTGCCTGTAGCAGTTGCTTGACTGATGTCGTGCTAGGAAACCATGGGTGGTGGTGGTCTACTGTGTGTGTATGTGTATTTGCACAGTTGGTATTGCAGGCCTCAAATGGCCACTGGATGGAGCTGGGCGGCGGTGTTTCTAGAATGTTTGGCCATGGCGGGCAGCTGCCGGCCGTCTTTAAATGTTTGATTCCTCTGCGGACATGTTATGACCAGGGACAAAGGGTAATTGCGACAATTAGCATTCCATTCGAATTTTTTTGGGGTCGTGCACAGAGGATGGTAAAGTCACTTTGGGAATGTTTTTGTAAATACGAAAATGTGTTGTGTTGCGGTCTATTACTTTCTTCCTTATCAGATTGCCATTGAACTCTGAAAATGGACATTGCTTTGTGGTGATTGTAATTGTTTTTTCACGACAGACTAGATCAAACCTGGGCAAATTACGGCCCGCGGGCCACATCCGGCCCTTTGTGCGTCCCTGTCCGGCCCGCATGAGGCCAATCGTAATTAAAAAAAACAAAAACAAAATTAGTATCGTGCGTACAATACAACTGTTTCACTTTTATTTTGAAAGGCGTCATACTTCCATGTAGCGTACGTGTATGTGAGCTGTGCATGAAGGTGAACAGTGCGAAGTAATGCTGCCCGAGAAATGTGTGCTGACCCTCAGAAAAGAAAAGTTGTCAAGGAGCGCCATGTTTTCAACAAGACATGGACTGCCAAGTATTTCTTTACAGAAATGAAAGGTAAAGCCATGTGCCTGATTTGTGGTACACAGGTCGCTGTGTCTAAAGAATATAATTTGAGTCGCCACTACACGACCAAGCATGAGAAAAAACACATCTATCTTATAAACAGGGCGCATCAGAGGCTGATGCATTGCTCGCAAAACTGCAAGCCCAACAAGGACTTTTTATCAAACTTCACACCCAGAGATGGAGCGGCTTTGTCATTTGAGGAAAAGTTAAAGTTAAGAATAAATTGTACTGATTAATAATTGTTTTTTTTATTTGACCTTTACACCACAATTTCACATAGCTTAATGTAAATATAAACAGAATAATTGTATTCTTCTAATTACCAGTACCAACTATTTAAAATAAATAATTTGGTGCATTTTACAATGGAAGAAAATCGAGCAGGTTTAAGTTATCGTAGGTGTGGCCCTCTGACACAACTCAGGTTTTTCATGTGGCCCTATGTAAAAATTAATTGCCCACCCCTGGACTAGATGGACAAACAACTCTGTTCTTGGAAAGTACACGACTTCCGCTCCATTCATGATTTTACAGTAAACCATGCGGTTGAGCGCATAAATCAACTCGAGAGCTTTTTCTGAAATGTCGGCCCCTGAAAGCACTTTTATGGGCTTCGCCGTTGTGTCCTTTGTAATAATTCATACGGTACATTATCAGCAGCTTGTCAGAAGACTCGTGGGCGGTTTTGGCGGTGGGCTAGAGTTTCATTGTCCTGAGTATGTTTTGATGATCCATTTGCGCCGGAACATTTAGCTTGAAACTAAACATTCATTGAAGACTATTTGATGCACTTGCATGTATAGGGCCAGGGGATGGATGAATAGGCAACCCGATCTCCGTACCGCTGGACCACACCTGTTTGGATCAAGTGTTTGGCCACGTTCTCACTGACAGCCTTGCACAATACAGAGTGTCACAAGAGTACATTTCCACCTTAACCTGTTTGCAGCCCAAAATGTGCTCGTATATGTTTCAAATCACCTTAGTAGGACAAAATACAGGTAAATTAGAGTACAGCAGTGGAAACACATTTGGTGACCCTCAGAAAAGAAAAGTTGACAAGGAGCGCCGTGTTTTCAACAAGACATGGACTGCCAAGTATTTCTTTACAGAAATGAAAGGTAAAGCCATGTGCCTGATTTGTGGTACACAGGTCGCTGTATTTAAAGAATATAATTTGAGTCGCCACTACACGACCAAGCATGAGAAAAAATACATCTATCTTATAAACAGGGCGCATCAGAGGCTGATGCATTGCTTGCAAAACTGCAAGCCCAACAAGGACTTTTTATCAAACTTCACACCCAGAGATGGAGCGGCTTTGTCATTTGAGGAAAAGTTTTTCTATTTATGCTGCAATATATACTATGCTGGGATTGTGAGCTGCCAACTTCAATTGTTACCCGCAAATGTAGCTTCTTCAAAGACCCCGTCTGGCAGCTGGCAAAATGTTGTCTTTATAGCAAAGTCGGGCTCTTCTATCATTGCTAAGTATGTTAAAAGAGGGTAGAAATGTTCTGTTTGTTCCTGTCCTCTCTTCATGTTCCAATTTAGTGTACCGCACGCTCACTCGCTCGCTCGCTCGGGGCTGACTCTCATATGCCGACGACCACATGCGTCTCATTATCAGGCGTAATGGCAACGTGATGTCATGATTGCAAAAGTATTTGCATGGTTTTGAAAGGTCATTGCTGAATTTCGCCTGTATTTCAAACAGGACAGGCTAGTGGAGCACTCATGTGGAAATTCATTTTAAATTGTTGCGTCAGTTAGCTTTTGTGTAGCAAATGATCCATTGTTCAAATGCACAAACATCACCTGATGCGCTCCAAATTGAATTCAGCCTCCTTGTTGTTGTCGGTAAACAGAATTGAGAGAATGGCAAGTCGAAGAGTGAAATCACGAGTGAGCCTTGAAAATGCACTTCATTCTCCTTTGTTTTAGTTGGCTTCTTTTTATAATATTAAGACTAATTTAATGACGACATTCTGTAATGAGAAAATTTATTTAGTTAAAACAACATTCACAATATCACTTATAATTCAAAATAGTCATATTGCAAAAAATAAAGTTGAAAGTAATGGAAGTGGTGTGAAGCCATTCTAGCCTCCCAAAAAGACCAACAAATTGTATTTCGTCGTGCAGTTCAAAAATTGGTAAAAGTCTTGTACTTTATAACAACATACGCTATTTTGGTGGAATGCAAAGAATTAAATGTTGGCCAGGCAAAAAACAAACAAAGATGTGGCGGTGATCAGTGTAATGCGCACATGCCAAGAGTCATCGTGTTTTGGTCTTTGGCTGGACAGGAAGTTGATTTTAATTGGCTAATGTAAGATCCAGACGCCATTGGAGTTTAATGGCAACGCTTGATTCCTCCCAGAAGGCCAAGGCAGAGCACCCTCTGAGCCACGCCCACCTTTTATCCACTAACCGGCGTATGACAGCCTGGCATCCATTGTCAAGTGGCCCACACTTTTGTGGGGTTAAACTGCAGCTCCCCACTTGAAAGGCGCTTGGACAAAAGGATTTGAACTGGACTTCACTCAGTGATCATGACTGGTTTTTTTCCTTGTCTATGGTTTATTGTCATCTTCAGCCAAACACAGCCAACACAGTCAACACAGCCAACACAGGTGAAAAACCTTAAAATAAACACAAATAACTTTCCGCTGCAGTCCTGCCCTTTGGAAATGTTGCCTTGTCCAAATCATGGCAGGGTACCATGAGCTCCACCACTCTCCCTCTTAATTAACCCCACCTGGTGCTCTCAACAGCCTGCCTCCTTCTGTGTGGCTGAGACACACCCAGGCAGAGAGGGTGCGGCTTGCGACTCGTCTCAACATCCATCATGGCCGCCCTTCTATTTTGGTCGGTTTTATGTGGGGGGGCGTCGTAGCAGAGGGCGCTTTGAGGTCATGTCACCGCGGCAACTGTCAACCTACGACCCCCCCGCCCCTCCTCCTTTCATCGCCATGGCAGCGACCAGGCCAGGTTTCCACGGGGACGGGCGACGCCACAGAGGGAATGCGAGGAGGAAAGGGGAGAGGCCAAATAAGTTTTTTTGTGTGAAAACGGCGTAATCCAATATGGCCGCCTTTGTGTCGGTGCTAGCGCCGGCGTTGTGAGATGACTAACCGCCGCCGCCGCCAGTAGCGTTTTGCCAAGTGCACATGGCCAAAAAAGGTTTTAGTGGGTTAATGTGCCACAGCGCTCACTTTGATTCCCACGCGGGGGTGATGAGAGACGCCTTTTCCCTTTTTCATGTCGACCTGGCGACCATTTTACATTTCCTTATGCCGTGTGCCACGAGATGGCGCTACTTCACTCAGCTGCATCATCGAGAAACATTTGGCAAATGGGCTTTCGATAGCAACAGGTCGCACATTAATAACAATGGTCAAAAAAATATTAGAGATTCAATTTTTACTACAATAATATAATATGTCATACATTGTATTTAGTAACAGTTTTGAATTATGAGGGTTTTTTTTTTCCTGAAACGTCATAGCTCTAAATTTCCACGTGTGGGCATCGTTCTCCGTCCTCAAGTTTTCTGTCCCGATTTCAGCCTCGCCCAGTCGGTCCGTCGCTCTGCGGATGATTTCTAGTCATTCTGATGATTTCATCCATCGATCCATTTTCTGAACCGCTTAGTCCCCATGGGGGTCGCGGGCGTGCTGGAGCCTATCCCAGCCGTCAACGGGCAGTAGGCGGGGGACACTCTGAACCGGTTGCCAGCCAATCGCAGGGCACACAGAGACAAACCATCCACACTCGCACTCACACCTCGGGAGAATTTGGAGTGCTCAATCGGCCTACCAAGCATGTTTTTGGGATGTGGGAGGAAACCGGAGTGCCCGGAGAAAACCCACGTGGGCCCGGGGAGAACATGCAAACTCCACACAGGGAGGGCCGGAGGTGGAATCGAACCCGCACCCTCCTAACTGTGGGGCGGACGTGCTACCCAGTGTGCTACCGAGCCCCCCCCGATGATTTCAAAGAAGCAGTTATTGTAGCATCATTTGATAGTTATTGGTTTGTCTTTCAGATCACGGAAGCCTCTGCTCTCTCTCCCTGCCTTGACTCTCCTACCCGCCATCCTCTCCCGCCCCTCTCCTCCTCTTCCCCTCGCTCACCTACCCACCCACCCATTGCCTTCTCCCACGGTCCCCTCCTCGGCCTCCAAGATAGATTCACTCAGGAGCAAGGTTGACCTGCTCAAGCTGCCGTTGGCCCTCTCCACCAAGTCTATCTCCGAGCGCAAGATCCAGCTGGGCGACGTCGGCAAGCCGTGCGGCACGGGCGGAGGAAGAGGAGGAAGCGGGGCTCACAAAGCCCGCTTGCCGCCCGCCCGAGACATGGACAACGAATCCCAGTACTCCGGGTACTCGTACAAGTCGTCCCACTCCCGGAGCTCCCGCAAGCACAGGTAGGGGAGTCGGCGGTCCACCGCTGACAAGAGTGATTCCCCACACAGCTTCCTGCCACAATGTCATCAAGTGTCCCGCTTGGTATCTGGCAGGGATCGGAGGCATCGCTCCAAAAGCAGAGATGGCAGCAGCCGTGGAGACAAGTCGGTGACAATCCAGACGCCCGGAGAGCCGCTGCTCGACGCCGAGTCCACCCGCGGGGACGATCGGGTCAGTGAAAAAAAACACCTCTGCTTTTCATGTATCGTACTGGAAATGCAACCTTGGAAAAAACTGGAAAGGTTTTGGTGTTCTTACTTAATTTACATGATACCCGTAAAAATCTCATCTGAATTGAATGTAATTGGAAGTGAATTGTCTCCCAAACCAAATTTTCCCCCAAAAGTGAAAAGCAGCTCTCAAACTCCCAGCGCTCGTTTCAACTGGCCTTTCTTCTTGTCTGCTAGGATGACAACTGGGGCGAGACCACCACCGTTGTCACGGGGACGTCGGAGCACAGCATCTCCAACGAGGATCTGACCCGAGTCACCAAGGACCTGGAGGAGTCGACACCCCTGGAGTGCAAGCGCTTCCTGGGCCCGGCTCTGGGCGGCTGCCTGAGCTTCTTTGCGCTGGTGACCCCGCTGGCCTTCCTGGTGCTGCCGCATGCGCTGTGGCGCGACACCCTGGAGCCATGCGGCACGCCCTGCGAGGGCCTCTACGTCTCGCTGGCGTTCAAGCTGCTGGTGCTGCTCATCTCCTCGTGGGCGCTGTTCCTGCGCCCGCCGCGCGCCACCCTGCCGCGCTTCTTTGTCTTCCGCTGCTTGCTCATGGTGCTGGTCTTCCTCTTCGTGGCATCCTACTGGCTCTTTTACGGCGTGCGCGTGCTGGAGCCCCACGAGCGAGACTACCGGGGCATCGTGGAGTACGCCGCCTCGCTGGTAGATGCGCTGCTGTTCATCCAGTACCTGGCGCTGGTACTGCTGGAGGTGCGTCATCTGCAGCCCGCATTCTGTCTCAAAGTGGTGCGCAGCACCGACGGGGCCAGTCGCTTCTACAACGTGGGCCACCTCAGGTTAGTGTCGACAACCTGTAATTATTCAGATTCTTATTCAGCCAATATTTGTACTACTGCAGCGTTGTTGGAAACACAGCTCAGCATTGATGTCTGTCAAGTGACCCACAAACACTCTCTAGTATGTAACGCATGGCAGCAGTCACTAGCACGGGCAGGCAGCCCATAGCAACGTGACCAACATACACAACAATTGACCAAAGTTTTTACCGTGTTTCAGTATCCAGCGGGCTGCCGTGTGGGTTTTGGACCACTACTACAACGACTTCCCTGTCTACAATCCCGCCCTGGTCAACCTGCCAAAATCCATTCTGTCCAAGAAGATGACAGGTTTCAAAGTCTACTCACTGGACGGTAAACACTGCACTGCCTCTTTTAACGCAGAGATTAATTCTATATATTTTTTTTACAAAGCCTTACATTATCATGAAAAAATCTTCCTGAAACTCAAATCCCACCGTTAAAAAACCCTTGTGTACTGTTTGTGTTGTGTCTCAAAAATATATTTAATACGTAATTACACCAAAACATTGAGGTACAGGAAACTTTTCCTGCACAGAAAACCCTGCCAATAATTCCACGGGCCAGTCGCGCGCCATGATCGCTGCCGCCGCCAGGAGGCGAGACAACTCCCACAACGAGTTCTACTACGAGGAGGCAGAGATGGACCGCAGGATCCGCAAGCGCAAGGCCAGGTAGAGAGAGAGAGAGAGAGAGAGAGAGAGAGAGATCTTTCATCTTGTATGTCGTGAGCAAATGGGGGCATTGTCTTAGCCTGTAATGAACAATGTGTGCTTTAAAGTGTCTCTCTCTCCTCCAACTGTTGCCCTCCCTTTTACAAATTCCTAACCTATAATGTTGAAATTTCAGATGCTATTGCAGCTTTATTACAACAAAAACACCTGTCTAACATTGCAGGCTGGTGGTGGCAGTAGAAGAGGCGTTCACGCACATCAAGCGCCTCCATGAAGAGGAGGCAGCATTGACCTCGTCCCCCAAGCACCCACGCGAGGTGATGGACCCCCGCGAGGCGGCGCAGGCCATCTTCGCCCCCATGGCGCGGGCCATGCAGAAGTACCTGAGGACCACGCGGCAGCAGGCTTTCCACAGCATGGAGAGCATCCTCACACATCTGCAGTTCTGCATCACGCACAACATGACGCCCAAGGTCCAAAAACTACCCGATTGATTATTACCGACCACCTGCATATCCTCCATAAAGTGCCTCTTTGGCCTCCCTCCTCAGTGCATGTCCAATTCATCTCATTAGTATGAAAATCATTTACAAATAACCAAGCAAATCACTTTTGATCCAAATCCAGTATTCATGTATATATTTCAAAACTTGTGTAGGCCTTCCTGGAGCGTTACCTGAGCCCGGGGCCCACTGTGCAGTACCAACAGCATAACGGCAGGGGGCGCCAGTGGACACTGGTGAGCGAGGAGCCCGTAACAGCGGCCTTGCGCCAAGGCCTGGTCTTCTCCGTGCGCCGCCTTGACTTCTCCCTGGTGGTCACCGTCACGCCGCTGCCCTTCCTGCGCCTTGGCGAGGAGTTTGTGGACCCCAAAAGCCACAAGTTTGTCATGCGGCTTCAGTCAGAAACGTCCGTGTGAAGGACGCCAAAAAACAACCTCAAATCAGCTCTGGATGCCTTTGGTGTTGTTATTGCAGCACATTGTTGGAAAAAAAAAAAACATTTTTTTTTTTTACAAAGGCGCCTTTTTTTGTTGTAACCACTGAACTGCATTACACTACCACGACTATGATGTTGCGTCCGCTCAGCTGGAAAACTGTGACTGCAACGCACCACCACTACCCCACCGCAGCTGGTTCCTTACTGTTTTGTACCCCTTTTTCTTTTCGTACAAAGCACGATCTAGGGCACAGGTGTCAAACTCAAGGCCCGGGGGCCAGATCCGGCCCGCCAAATCATTTTATGTGGCCCGCAAAGACAAATTGTGCATCAAATTTCTGTGTCATTACTAGAATTACAAATTGTCTTCACTTTTAATAATATCTTTTTTTAAATATTTGACCGATTTTTACTCGTCTGATTTGAAAACGAGTTATTTGTCAGTTTGTTTTGTAGCTTTTACTGTATATAATATGAGGTGCTCATACATTTATTTGGGTTGACAGTCATAACGGCCCTCCGAAAGAAGCTATGACTACAATGCGGCCCGCCAAATAAATGAGTTTGACACCCCTGATCTAGGGCCACACTGATCAAACAAATCATTAGCCCCAAATAGCATAAGTATTTTGTTATGTTTCCAGGATGAGAATAGCAAATTCAAAAAAACAAGAAAATGCAAAGCAAAAAAATGCAGGCCCATTGGAAGTTGGTTAAATTTTTGATTGTTAAAAATGCCATTGGCAATTATTAGACCAATAATATTTGAAATAATAATTTTGCATCTGTCTGGACTAAATAAATGAAGTGAATAAACACACATTTTCACATAGTCACACAAATATGACAGTTCTTGAAAATTGCGGGGAAAAATGACTTGATTTGTGGAAAAAAAATGCAACTTGTACTTTAACCCTAAAAATATGCAACTTTTTAAAAAGTCCACTTGCGATAAAAAAATGTGACTTAATTCTTGAAAATGCACCTGTCTTTAAAAATCTAACCTTTATCCTGAGAAATAAGAATTCTTGAAGTTAGACTTGACTCTTGGAAAAGTCCAGCTTTTTAATGTGATTTTATTCTCAAGGATGGCATTACTTTTGGAAAAATACCATTTTATTCTTGATATGAATCCTTTCAAAAGATTCCGACTTTAATTTGATACAACTGTTTTATTGGAGGTGAGAATCCAGTCTGAATCTTGTCGTGTTTTTTTTTTTCCCCCCCAGTGTGTCCCAGATCTTGGGTACTCACTTCAGAATGTAGCAACTTATGTGCGCAAATAACATTTTTATCTAGATTCTCTGTCTTTGTTCATGTTTGCGGTTAGCATTGATGTTTCACTTTAACACACAAAAACAACACCTTTACACTTAAAACATAAATATATATGTAAAACCAAGCAACATTCCTCTTTTAAGTAGCTTTAACAGCAGGTGACAACATAACATTTAGTGGGTGCATTTCCTGTTTTTATATGTTGACTGACATGCTCGCATTAAGCTAATTTATTTTTTCCAAATGTGGGTTTTTCTTAATGATAGTCTCATCCCCCATCTTGATACTTTTGTTTTTGTAAGACTGCATATCAGTAAACCATAAACTGCCTTAAGTGGTTAGATGTTGTGCAAGTGATGTCCGGCACATTTCTAACAGAAACATCCAAGCGGAAAGAACTCCTCACCAGAGTTTTTTTACACCTCCAAAAGTTTACATTTTTATTAAAAAAAATTGTAAGGTGCCTAAGTTATGATGCAATTTTCTTCCGAATGTTTCTACGAGTGGCCTGTAAAAAAAAAACAATGAATGCTAATGTAGATTTTTGGGGGGTCTTTGTATTTTCCTTTTTTATGTTTCTGTTAACTCTTGTTAGCATTGTATAGCACGTTGTTAGTACTTTTCCAGCATTAAACCCTGTTATTCCGTACAAAAGGTTGCCCTGCCTCATCACTGGGAGCGTGACAAGTTCTGCTACTAAATTTGTGCCATTTTAGCTAGCTATTCCAGCTATACTCACACAGTGTACACGATTTGTATTTACAATAATAATGCCACAGTATTGCAGTACTGGTGGTCCTAATAAATTTAGTATATTGATTGGAATAGATGTACGTGTTAGTAGGACTGTTGGAAGCACAGTCACCTAATGAAAATAATGAAATGGATGTGTAGTAGCAGTGTTGTTGTGTGCGCTACTAGTAAACGGTTCTGCTTATTCCGCTGATCAGCAAACGCATCTCGAATGTACCTTCGTGTATGTGGGCGTGGCCTAAAGGCCAGCAGCAGGTGCAGCGGGATTGAGCGCCACACTTTCTCGGACCTTCTCCGTGTCAACATGACTTTTGTTCCTTTATTTAATAGTTAACAATTTCTTGGCTCATTTGTTGTTAAACTGGAGCGAATTCTCCTAAAAAATAATAAGGCCTTTTTTCCCCAACCTGGATTTAAGACTCGACTCACCTGCACGCGGGCCAGTAGAACAAATATGTCAGATTCTGATTATTTAGCGGTTGCGTGAGAATTTTTCTTGAAGTAACTGGAATTAAAGCGGCTTCACTCGAGGAAGCAGGATGGAGATTACTCTGCAAAATGTGAACTTTTCGCCGCTCCTTGTCTTCCTCTTCGGTGAGTAGTAGTCGTAGTATTACGTATTACTTTCACATACATGACAGTCGAGTAGTAGTTTTGAATGCCTCTGTATTCCTTAGTGTTAGTCGTAACCTCCTTTGAACGCTATTAAAGATAAATGTATTTTTAAAAAATGGTATCACCGACGGTGCTTGTGAACTGTTGTGCCAAATGTTGCACGCATCGATCGGAATATTGAACAACCGGGACGCTAATGCAAACATTTGGTCTTCTAGTGACAGCTGAAGATATACTAAGGAGTGGGACACAAACACTGATTCAAGTCAAACATTTGTACTTTGAAATGCGGCTTTCTTTCCCCCACGTTTTTTTCTTATTGCAAACCAAAGTGGTTACTGATTAATGAGCATGCTGATTAATGATTACAGCGCTGATAAAGGCCAAACAGTAGCTCAGTGTGGGAAAAAGAAACGATGAAATGAGACCAACGCAGACAAATGCGAGTTCGCTTGAATGCACCACAGTTTTGCTGCCACACAGGCTTTTCCAGTTCTCTTGCAACAAACGTTTGCCTCACGAACATAATTATTTTTCAGGGATTTGCCATGGGGCTATAACGAGCAAGTCACCGCTGAATTCAAAACACCCAAAAATGAAATTGATTTGGTTGTTGGAATTTGACATGTTGCGTTCACATTGGTGCCAATCTCGCAATCTGGATCAGATCTGGATTTAACTTGCTGTAGAATGTGTTTGGTAATAGGATGGCGTTTGACTATGGTTGCTGATTGTCAATCTGGCGATTTGAATGTTTTGAACTCTGTATTTCCAGTGCCGATTGATTATTATCTTGCAAAAACACACCGGTGTTCAAACGTAATTCCTTGGTGGAGGTAACAAACAGTGACCCGAGTTGGGCAAGAAGTCAAAGAATGCCACATGGCCACATTCTATTCTGCTGCTTTGCCTTTTCTTTTTCCTCCACGCCTGATGAGACAGACTCAGCAGAATGTCACGCAGATACCTAAATGCATCGTTGTCAATCGACATAATTCTCAAAATTTAGAATTAAGATGGTATGGGACTGACCTGGGGCAGTTAACCACATTCTACTTTTCCACAAATCATAATCTAAAAAGAGAAGCACAATGAACAATACAATTCAAGTCAAGTAAACTGCTCACCCTCCCTCCCTTCCTCTTTTTTGTTTTGATTTTGTTTTATACTCTGAGCCATCGGTGCCACTTTATGACCACGGTTGATACTTTTCATGTCCGAACCAGTGGCGTGCGCCCATGGCGTCTTCATCGAGCCCCTCCAGGCTGACACGTTGCAGCGCTCGATGGCCGAGAGCGCCACCCGCCTCCCGTGTCACTACCAGGCCAGCGTGGGCGAGAAGGTGGTGCAGGTGACCTGGTACAAGGAGCTGCGTGACGGCACCAAGGACCAGATCATCACCGCCCACTTTGCAGATGGACACACGGGTAGGTGAACCAGATTCAGCATCATGGCTCAGTCCTTTTTGACACTTTTCTAGCCACTCAGTGAAATTGTTTTTTGGTGGATTTTTGAAAAACAAAATTCCAGAAGGTGCCAGCACATACATTTTCACTTTTATGACCTTCCTTCCTTCCTGCTGTCAGAATTCGGACGCTATGCAGGTCGCATGAAGTTCGAGAGTGACAACCCCACTGTCAACTCTACACTACTCATCCCCAACACGGAAGAGTCCGACGATGGCACGTACGCTTGCCATATCTCCACATTCCCCAACGGAAACTTTGAGAGGCGCATCAAGCTCACCGTGTGGGGTAAGTTATTCAGTTGACTTTTTTTTTTTTTTTTGGGCTTTATCCATAATGTTGAAGCAATAGAGGCGCTACAAATGGTTGTTGACTCTTCAGGCCCATTGGGTCATCTGCCTAGAATAATAATGTATGATATAACTGAATTTAAATAATAAAATCAAAGTAGCAAAAAAAGGAGAATACAGAAAATACATTAAAATCCTGTCAGAACAATGAAAACTACAATAAAATATATTTAAAATATCAAAAAAATGAAATGAATGGTATCAAAATATACCAAAAAAGGTTGGAAGTAATAAAGAAATGGAAGTAATACAAATCAACAAGTAATTAAAATGATTTGTGTTTTATTGACAGCTTTTTGTCCTCTATATAAGTGAAATGGAGTTATTTTATGACATGTCTATCTTGGTACTGCGAGACCTCCTCCTAGCTGTCAATCAAAAGTAGCAGGTTGTGCCACCTGGTGGTTCAATTTTGTGGTGAGTTTCTTTTGCGCAATTCTCAGTCTATAAAAAGTTCAGAAGGCTTGGTTTGTTGTTCTTACTAACATCCTGTCAAGAGCTGAAGCTTTCGTGGTTAGTGTGTTAATCACCTTTCTGTCAGACCAGTTGCTGGAGAGAAAGCACACAATGATGTGTTTATGTCTTGTATTGCAAATTTGACCGCTGTGACCTTTTGCTTTTCATCGTGCAGCCACGTGTAGCCTACAGATTGACACTTTGTACACTAGTACCGACCTGCCTTTCTTCCTCTGGTCGTGAAAAGTGTCCATTGTATTCTTCACCGATGAGTATAATTTGAGGAGTAAAACTGAGCGAAAAGCATTTTGATATCGGACCTGGATTTGAGTTCTTCTGACCTTTCCCTCCTCCTCTTCTTCTATTTAGCTGAGCAGAGTGCATGCTATGGTTCAAAATGAACCACACCTCGAAACATTCTAATGGCTCATTGTCTTCTAAACGCGCACAATATATGAGGATTTCAGCAGCAATCACTTAAAAGGCATGCATATTTATGTATATTATGAAGACACTAAGCACGAACATGGCCTCTGTTGAATTTCACCAGAAAGTGACCAGCAACCTGAACTCAATTGGAACTCATTTGGTGTGTGTGCGTGCATGTGTGCGTGGGTGTTTTGGAGGCATAATAAATAACTGGAATGACATGGTTACACAAGTCAACACACTTTCTGGGGAGGAGTTTGCGCAAGTCGGCACACCCTATGACCGTCTGCTGCAAAATGTCAAGGAAAGTTGACTTAAATATATGAACTTTATTTCATCAGAGGCATATCCTACTGTTTTTTTTCTAATTTTCTGAATAATTTACGAGGATTTTGGCTTGATCACCTGTATGTCAGTGCGCGTGCCGATTATTGTGTGTCCATCAGGTGTTTTTAACATGCTTGTTGTTGTTGTTGTTGTTGAAAACACAAAGAAACTTGCGTGATACACTCAGACATGATGTTGTTGCTACCTGGGCAGAGTAAACAAAGCAACACAAACATTCACTTTTCAAATGACTCATGACATAATTACAAGCAGCCACATATCATCCGGCACAATGAATTGTTTCCATAATAGCCGATACATGGAAGGTTCTTGCAATGACAGCCTATTTATCACTACGGAAGAAGGGACCCCAATGTGGATGCATAAGACAGCCATCTCATGAGTGTTTTTATTTTTATTTTTCTAGTCCCAAAAAGCATTAGTCTCTCATTCCCAAATGCACGTAGGCAACTAAACACAATCTGAGCCGCCTCTCCGTATTGTAACCACGGCATTCATTTCCATCCAGTGCTTCCCATCGCCTCGGTGGAGCCGGTGGTACTGGTGGAGGGCCAGTCGTTCCGCGTGGCCGCTTCGTGTCGCGCCGTGGGCCGCCCGCCACCTTCCCTCTCCTGGGACACCCCCGTGCCGGGCCAGACTCAAAACCGGATCAACGAGGGGGGCTCGGTCTCCAGCTATTACTCGCTGCACCCGCTGCGTAGCATGAACGGCAAGCAGCTGGAATGCCTGGTGCGCCACCCCGGACTGGAGCATCCGCGGAGGATCCCGAACCAGCTGGTGGTGCACTGTGAGTATACGTATGTCATTTGGAACCTGCATCGATCGGATGGGGTTTTGGAATTGGAATTTTCCAAGCCCAGATTCAATTGGGCCGTGTGTTGTATTTGTCTACATATCACTTTGTGTCGTTGCGCTGGCTCAAACAGATCCCCCCGACGCCACCATCTCCGCCTCGACGGACGACTGGTTTGCAGGTCTGGACCAGGCGACGCTCACCTGCGTCGTCACCGGCTTCCCTGTGCCCCAAAACATCACTTGGACATGGTGGGACACACAAGAACTAAGCACTAATGATGGGCAAATGAAGCTTCAAGATGATTCCTGAACCCATTATTGTGTTTACTAAGACCTCTAGATGGCACTGTCTATTCACTGAAAAGCTGAAAGCCAACCGACTTGTCATTTCTTAAAACCAACATTGTCATCTTGAGGAGCCAAAGAATACAACAAGTGGTTCATGAAGCTTCATTTTCCCATCACTACTAAGCACTTAATCATTGCGTTCCCTGCGTATGGAAATGTATGGCCCACCTGGCACATACTGTCGAAGGGAACATCGACGGCAGCAAAATTGTTGTACATGTCACTATCATTAAAGGAGCCATACATACATACAGAGATAGTTCTATTAATTGAAGGCTACGCTTCACCTGTCTCTACTTTGTATATGCAGCAGGTTAGTTGGGATTCAGCCACATGAAACGTGATGTTGTGGGGAAGGGGGGGCGGGGTGACAATTATGTGTGGTGAAACTGGGGGCAACCCGATCCGACCGTCTCCATTGTGTGTCTTTTCATTGCACTAAGCCCACATTTAGAGGGAAGTGTCAGGTCTTTTGTGGTTCAGGTTCATTCATGCATGCACATTTGTGGTTGCACGCCAGCCATACAATAAATTATTGACGCCCCAAAAATGGGATTTAGTTGCACACCAAATGATCAACGTAAAGCTTCTCCTCTTTGGCGTACGCAGGAGGGGTGGGGCATTGCCCGAAGGCATCACGGTGTCGGGAGGACACCTGACTTTGGGCCGAAGCTTGCGTCTGGAAGACAGCGGCCTGTACCAGTGCACTGTCAGGAACGACGTGGGCGTGGCCAAGGCAGACTACTTCATGACTGTGACTGGTGAGCATTATTACTATTTTTGTTTTCTTTTGACCTCATGTCCGTGCATTAAAAACATAAAGGGAGGAAAACATAAATTGAAGATTAAAAATCAATCCCTCTTCTAAACTAGCTTAGTCAACATGTCATGTCAAGTATCCCACGTGAATGTTGTCACCATGTGTGTTAGCTTCTTTCCTTGCAGAAAAATCTCAGCGCAAGGAAATGTCGGCGCCCGAATCGTCCACCCTCATCATCATCATCGCCGCCTCGGCCACCGCCGCCGTCCTCGTCATGGCCGTGGTGGTCCTGCTGCTCGTACGCCACCACCGGCGCCGCAACAAAAAGTTGGAGAGACAGCTCAGTGTCAAAATGTGAGCCACGCAGGAAATTGAAAGTCATCAACACATTTTGATGCTTTTCTTGTTCATGTTTCTCCTCAGGGAGGAAGTCAACAATTTATCTCGACAGGCTTCCTTTAGGAGGCTCAACTCTGTCGGCTCGGATCTACGAACACAGGTACGTACGCCGCACGTTGTTTACGTGGGCCAATTGTGTCCACGATACAAATTCACACGGCGTCCTTAATGTGAACAAATAATTTAATAACCACTGCTCTCATTTTTTCAAAAGAAATGTACTTGTTGACTTTGTTTTTGATTTGTAACTTTTAATCATTTTTTTCACTTTAATTTTCTTTTCCTTTTGATTTCCATGATTTTAACAAATGTCTTTTTCAATATAAGTTAAATGTTTTTAAATTTAAATTTTCCATTTAAATCATTTGAAAAATATTTACCCAAAATGTTTTTCACCTAATCCATGCCAATGTTTGTTCCCAGTCTGAAGATAACGCTTTGGTCAGATCAGACAGCCACATGAAAAATAGCCAAGTGTCTCTGGTGAGTCCCCCCCCCTCCTCTATTTTGAAATCAATGGTTTCAATGGGCGTTATGTCTTCTGCCCTGCAGGAAAGGCCCATCTACAGAGGGAGCCAGTCAACTCTGGGCGGCAGATGGGCACCTCTGGGTGGTTTCGAGGCAGAGGGCCGCCCCGTCGTCTGGCACGATGAAAGCGAAATCGGCAGGGTGGCGGTGACTGACTTGGACAGGAGGAGAGCCAACTCTTACCAGAAGAGCAGCAGCATGTCGCTGGTACTGGTCAGCATCTGTTGAAAAACATTCTCACTTTGATAGAACCTGTTTTTTTATACAACTTTCTCTATAGTCTGTCAATATTTATATGATTAAATGTTTACATGCAGGATTCTGGTCTTCCACCATCTCTGGTTCCTTTGAAAGTTCAGTCGAACGAAGCTGTGGGAGCGAGAGATCCGTTGGATGTCTGTGAGATCTCTGCGCCCCCGCCTGAAGAGAACTGGTGTCCGCCGGTCCCACGGGCACCCCCCACCAGCGGGCCGGAGGGCGAGGAGGAGGAGGACGACGGTGGCGGCGGCGGCTCTGAATCCTACCAACTGTCCCAAGCGCTCACCAATCACTTCTACTACAGCAACGGCGTCCTCCGGCCACGGCCGCACGCCAACGCCATCCTGTTGCACCCCCCCAGTCAGGTCTTGTAGAGCCATAGTCTCCTGTCTTTCCGCTCAACCTTTCCGCACCCTCGTAGCACTGTTACTGGAGCAATTCTGAAATGTCGGCGCTCTCTGTGAAAATCTCGCCACCTATACGTAGTATCTCACGGACTTCACTGTTTTTCCTGCACACGTCCAAGGCTGCAGGTGAAATGTCTTTTTGCACTTTTTCATTCAATTAACCGCCATCATCGTATTGACAGTGTGGATATGATCACCCGAACGCTGATCGTGTCCCTGCCGCATTAGGCCAAGGGCAGAACATCAAAATACAGTATTAGAGCAGATTCATTGTTGACAAGTGTCAGCACAGGCCGTTTTTCAGCTTCAAAGTAGCGTTATATTACACTACAAAAGTTCATTTTAGATTTAAAATGTGATATACGTATTTTCCACGTGTATATCTAAGGAAAAGTCGATGCTCCACCATGCCTCAGACGTCCATGTGTGACATCTCTTTCTTTGCTGGGTGCACACAGCAAACGTAATTGCGGCAAAAACTGCGTAGCCTACCTTGAAAGTGCACAAACGGGAGGATGAGCGTTTAGACAATGATGTGCCTTTTTTTACACCTAACCCACCGAAGGAGTTGTACTATTGAGAGGACGGGGACTTTTGGAAGATTGACATAGCAAAAGACTTTCGCTATGGGAGAACGTGCAACTTCTGGAGGACCTTTGTGTGTTTGTTTACATTGCAGAAGCTCGTGCCTATCATGAATCGGCGCCAAAAGATGTCGGCTTTCGAGAACTTGTGTGTGCGATGTCTAAAATAGACATGATACGGTGACAATTGCTTTCAACAAAAATGTAAAATGATTAGCTGGACCTGGATTGTTTCACTTTGAAGTCTCTTTTATGTGACAAAGTGGGCTGCATGTACATATTACGTATGTGCAGATGGTGGCAGGGTCAAAAGCACCAGTGTTGAGTGGCATTAGGTACCATTATTAATTGGTGCATTCAATGACAACTTGAAGCGTTTACTTGTAAATATTTATTCATGGAAGCACAGCATCAATTTAAAAATCATTTTTGTTGTGTTCAATTCTGTAAGTAGATCATGTTGTACTATAAATCCTAATGAATTTTCTTTTGTCCAAAAAGAGAGAAGTGTACTATTTTGGTTGGAAGGATCCATTTTAGGGCTATATTGTTTTCCCTTCCAGCTGTTTCTAGGGGTCCTTCACAGACAAACTCTTTACTGATTGCAACCAAATTGGAATAGCATTGAGGACACTAAATTGGATTTTCATCTTTGCATGTGGGTGCAGCAAATGTTTTCTACCTTGTCATCAGAACACCCCCAAAGTGTACATTTTAGGGCCATATTTGCAGGCTCCGTCAAAACCTCATACTTCTAAGATGAGCTTTCCCCATTGAAATGAATGGAAATGCAATTAATCTGTTCCACCCCAATAAACATCCAAAACAGCATTGCATGATTAAAAAATGCTTTTATGAAACAATTAAGACACCCCCACACTTTAGTATATGAATGTCTTGTTACGTTCCAAAAAGCTGTCTTTCTGTCCAGTCACTGGCTAGATATTATTAGCTGTGTTTGTGCGGTTGTCGGGATGGACACCAGCCTTCGTAAAAGCCACACTTTCTTCATCGCTAGCACAATTTACTGTCTCGGAATCCAAAGTGAGGGAGGGCTAATTTACAGCCGAAATAAGGGTAATATGTGATGAGTAGAGCGGACCGGATGATGTTTACACAGTGTTTTGCTTGGATCTCAGGAAGCACACTTTGTGAAGCCAAACCATATTTGTGAAAAGACACTTCAATTCGGGCACTCGTACTAGAAATGTTGGCCATTTGTTATGCTCGACACGTTTGGCCTTTTGTGTGGTTGGATGGAAAAAGGTTGAGTTTTTTTGTCTTTCTCTATTCATTCACTGTGGGGCTAAGGCTTCCTTGTGTATGCGTTGGTGCGTGCGCAGGTTACTCCTTTGGGAGAAGGACTTGCCACACATGTTGCACATGTAAGGCTTCTCGCCCGTATGAATGCGCTGGTGGATCTCCAAGTGGCTGGCTCGGTCAAAGCTCTTGCCGCAGAATGGGCAGATGAACCACTTCTCTTTGACGCGCCGTCCCGCCACTTCTTTGCCTAGCCTGGGGTCATCGAAGATGAAGATGCCGTTGTCGGGATGACATTTCCCTGGGAGGAAAGCACCCCGCCTCTCATTGGATTGGCCGAGAGGATGATTTTGTCGAAAAGCCGCCGGAAGCCTCGAGTGACTCGATGCGGCATGTCTAGCGCCTGCCACCAACCTGTCAGAGGAGTTATCCAGTATGTCCAAGGCATTCTCGATAAGCAAAATATCAGAGTCTATATTGTGAGAATTAGCAGCCGAGAAGTAGTCCGCCTCCTCTGCGTTGTCGCTGTCGCCCACAGAAACAGACGACCACATGCGGCTCTCCTGATCCTCACTGTTGATGGCCGGACCATGACCCGAGGGTCCGTCAGCGGGGTCGGGGCACTCTGAGTCTGTCACCTGCTCCACAATCATGACGTCATCCTCGTCGTCCTCTCGCTTGACGGGTAAGTTCTCGTCAGCTGTGTCGTCGCAGGTATGCTCACTTGGGTTCTCCTGAAGGAGTAATGCTGCTGCTCCGTCATTGGCTGAAGGGTCTCCCTTGTCTGTGCTGCTCTGCTCACATGTCGCGATGATGTCGGTCGCTGAACCGGAGATGGGAAAAAAAAATAGTGAGCCGCTATATTTGTGAAACCATAATTGTAAGAATATACACAAGTATAGCTGCATTTATAAACGCGTCTTAAAAAGACAAATAAAACAACAGCTGTTCGTTCACCTACCATCGTTGGTGGCTGTGGTGGGCGGCGGCTGGTGGTGCTGCTCCACGCCGGAGGAGCCAAGAGCCGCGGGCGACACACACGTATCCCGCTGCTGGTTCTCCAGCAGCTTCCTCTCCAGGGCTTCCACTTCTCGCTCCCTGCGGCGGAGTTCAGCGTGGACCAGGGCGAAAGCATCCTCCCACAGCTGTGCGATCTCCAACACGGCCGCCTGGGCGAGCGCCTCCATGATGGAGGCTAACTTTTTCTGGAAAGCTGCGCAGTGTGCCGGTTGCGTAGACATGGCGGAAGGTAAAAGATTTGAAGACGTACAGCTATTACAATTAGTTTTCTATTTTAAGTGATTGTTGTTCTTGTGTTTAGGATACTGGTAATCTTTCTGACGAAGCGAAAACAGTAGTGTAATGCAAGAGAAACAGGAAGTACTCGTTGTCACGTGATGTAAATCTACGACGATGGCAAGAAGACAAAATAAATTCCCTCATAATAAACCAAGATGCTATGAGACTAAATTGAAGCAATTATTTCACAATATTAAAATAGTTGTAAATATGTTGCCGATTATTACTAATAACACCTTGCCGTCCAATGCCAACGTAACTCACATTTTAAAGGCGTGTAAATATGTGACCTCTCGGTTTGTCCACTAGATGGGGTTGTAATTCCACTCTAACACCAACTGAAATCGTTTTGATGATATATTTTTTATTCCTAACCAATAGATGTTTTTGTTGTTGCAATATATATGGTATATAATGTATATGTATTTTCAATGAAAAAATAGACATATTTTTGACAGTTGCACATGAGTGAGAAAAAAGCCCGACGATTGGCCGACGGGCTTGTCACTCAAAGGTACGCGGGGTCCGTTGTGCTATGAAACCGAGCGAGAGCGAGAGAATGGGGGAAGACACCATCGACGATTGAACGAACTGTCAAACGGCAATCATCGCGCTGAATTATCGCCGCGGGCGGAGAAAAACCGCAAACGTGCCTCAGCTGGTGGGAAGAAGAACATTTTAGGGAGAGAGTTTATGCAGCGCCATCTTTGCCAAACGTGAGGAGGACGGGTGGGAGGGACGTTGTACTTCAGTGGTGAGCTAGCTAGCCAACGTTTTTGCTAGCATGCAGTTTTGTTGACAAACGGGCTAGCCGAGCCGAGCCCCCACTTCCCAATTATGCTGGCGGTTTGACTTAAAAAAAAACGCCCCGCTTCCCCATTTTTGCCTCGACGGAATTAAACAGCATGAACCCCTCTCGGCAAGTCGAAAAAGGTACGCACACTGTAGTGTATATGTAAGCTGAAACTTTTATTTCCTGTCTGGCGTCACACAACGACAACTTTCTTACACATTTGTGTCGCGTCGGGTAGACCAAAGACGTTTAGTAAAGGCCTCGAGTTAATAAGATTGCTTCCATTGAGTCCCTTTCGGCAGCCTGAGCCGTCTGCGGCTTCTCGACTATAAGTCTTCTGACCCCCGCGGAGGTTGCTCATTAATGTCGCTGCGGAATGACAGCCATGCCGCGTATCGTTCCACTTCGGAGCCAGATGGTCATCGGATAAGCGGGAGCTGCTGCTCTTCGTTCGCTCGCTTGAATGTCACCTTGCTCAGGTATCTTGCAAACGTCGCGCTCGGGCGTTTAGACCAGAGCTTGTTAAACGCTTTTGGTCCAGCCAGCTTCCAAATGTTTTTCTCAAGAACCTACTAATTAATGATTGTAACACAGAGGTGCTCGCAGCCTGTGTACAAACAAGAAAAAAAATCTAGTTGTGAGTGTTGACGTAGTTCGTGCATACTGAAATGTGCTAAAGGAAAATGTTTCATTTCTATCTTTCATAATACTCCACTACAAAGTTCAGGAAGAATGAAAACAGAATAGATATGTGTGTCGAAAGGATTTATTTGGTGCAGGCTGTTCCTCTTGTGCAATTTAACACAAATTAGTCTGAACAAACTGTATTCATACGAATATGAGACAGCAGGCTAGAGCCACTGCAAACACGTTACGTTCTAAGTAATGACAGTAAATTAACATTGTTTACCTTACCTTGTCGAGCCGGAGTTAAAAGGTGTTAAGACTCAATGTTGAACCATTGTCGACTTGCAGTGTGAGATGATGGCAACATTCTCTGTTTTGTGGATTTCCTTTGTCTCTGCACCATCATGCCAACTTTCTTGTGAATGCTCGTTGTACATTAACTACAAAACGAAAGAGCTGGAAGACTGGGTTGTCATTTTCATAGTTATTGCAGCGTGGAAATCCTCAAGATTGGCTCAGGGGGTGCCAGTAAACCTAAATTTCTGTCCTTTGCAGTTGTGCTTTGTACTTTTTTGTAGCAGCATCAAAGCAGACTAAGATGATGAACACACACAATTGATTCAATGTCTCTGGAGTCTGTCAAATGTAAAATGCTAGAATAGAATGACACAAAATTTGGGCTGAAAACGGAAAAATGTCAACGCAAAATCTCTGCCGAGAAGCGAATGCTACCGCTGGTCCAGACATGCTCACTAGTACAAATAAGATGCTGTGGTGGCAATGGACCGTAAATAAAGACATTTCCAACATCTGTCATTATTTCTTACTTCAAATAAGAAGATAATGCACAATGCAACCCAGGTCTTTTGTACCTCAGTGTTAGCCAAGTTAATAGCCTGCCACCGCTAGCTAGAATGTATTGTAATGCCCCCGCAAGTGTAAAAATGTTATTAAAGCTCCAAGTTTGACCTCTGGGGTAAGCCCCCAGATGCCCCCACCAGCAGTCATCATAAACATAACTTGTGTGTAATTTATCGCTGACAGCCTCTAATAGTGTGTAATCCAGTGGGACACATCTGGGTGGTGTTACCCCCCCATCCAGGCCGCTCCCATAGGACACCCATCTGCTTTGTGCTAACAGCAGGCCCCATTTTACACTGCAGAAAAAGAAAATCCCACTCCCTTTTTTTTTTTTTCCTCCATTCCTTCGCCTTCCTGAGGTCTTTCACTGAGTGGTCTCCACATATGTATAAAGGGTGTAGTTATAGGGAGCAAATATAGACGGAACACGTGCCCGTCTGTCGTTTCTTGCGCAAATAAACGTGAGCCCATTCACACAAATGATAACGCCAACATTTTTTGGATCGGTGTCGTCGGGATGAGAGTAAGGAAGTGGGCAACATGACGCCCCGAGAAGCCCCTTCCCCCAAAAGCAGTCCAATGTGGTACATTTGTGCTGGTTCCAAATTTGAATGGTAATTGCCATCTATTCTCAGCGGCGGCAGCGGTGGCAGCGGCGGCAGCAACGGCTGCGTTCAAAACAAGCGCGCTCGTCTATTCTCGCCGGTCAAATTAGAGAGCCCAGCGAGCTTGAGGCCTGGCCCGGCGCGCCACTCGCGTTTACCTTGGCACGCCTTGAGTTTGTCTCACCGTTTGAAGCGGACAGAAAACGAGAGAAAGGAGGGAAGAAAAGGATGAAGATCCTTTTAAGGACTGGGCTGATCTCAGCGGCTGTGATGACATGTTAATAGAACACAAGAGACGCCGTTTTTAGGTTGTGATCTTATGACACCACAACTTGGCTTGGCTTTGATTAAGGCGTCATTTCTTCACTTTGATATGTGTTATTTTGAACGTAATTCGAGTGCCTTACACTATTAAAATCCACAATAAAGAGTGTTCTTGTGCGCTGGAAAGAACTCCCAGTACTTTTCAATGACGTCATTGAACGATAAGCATAAGATCAGACTTTTGGTAGCTGTTGAAGGCATGCTCATAGCGGGGCTGCTGCTTTACAGCATCATGATGTCTCCCAAAGGTTCTGGCTAGGAGTTGTTAGTGGTTAGGATGAAGATGTATCTGGAGGGTGTCTCGGGAGATTTAGGGTTAGGGGCTTGGAGATACTTTGCGGGTGGGTTGTTGCAGTTGGGCGTTGGTGGTTAGGATGAGTTGGGGTCAAGTGGATGTCTGTGGAGAGTTACATTTGGGGCTTGCTTAGAACCGTTGATGGCTTGGGCTAAAGATGATGTCACTGGAGAGTTGGAATTGCGAGCTGGTGCTTTTTAGGGTTAGCAGTTGAGTCTCCAAAGAGTTTGCGTTTAGGGAGTAATAGTTGGGTGTTGGCGGTTTGAGTGACATCTCTGAAGTGTCGAGAGTTAGTGTGGGATCTAAACTGATCTATGGAGGGTTCAGCTTAGCATTGGGGTGAACTTAGGGCACGATTGGAGTGATGTCTCCAGAAAGTGTTAAAGTTAACACGTTAAAGTCAAAAGTCAAAACCTGTAATAACATTCTTTCCAGGGCAGAGCAAAAAGATGAAAAAGTGGCAAGTATTTATGATCAGAGATAAACATGACCTTTCGCCCCTGCAAAGTTCCTCTTGCGCTCACGTCGTTAAAAGGTTCACGTCACTCGAGAGCCATTTTCTTGACTAATCTCCGAACAATCGCTTACTGTTACGGCCGTTGTGCTTCTGAGCTTTCTTTAGCAGTGCTCGTGAGAGCCGCTCCACGAGTCCGCTTGATGCTTCTGGAAAATAAATCAGATTTACAGGTCTCCAATTGGACGTTATTCTTGGATAAATTCAGATCCATGAGAAATTATACCAATCGAATAATATTTTTTATAAAGATGGTTACAGTATTAATTTATAGTCTTTGAATGTAATCACGTTGCTAATCACATCACCTTTTCAAAGGAATATTATGATTTATTATTTTGATGGTCACATTGTTCCAGATGATATAGTTATCAAATCTGATTGATTGATTGATTGATTGATTGATTGATTGATTGATTGATTGATTGATTGATTGATATTTACTTCCCTCCAGGTCTCCACTGGCTCATCACCCGACATGTGAGAGCCCCCCCACCGAGGTGGACCCCCCAAGCTGTGAACGGCCGCCGCTGAGCCCTCCTCGGCAACTCCACAACAATTTGGTGCTCTTGTCATGTGGGTACAACACGGAGGAAGACTCCCATTACCCCAACAGGTGTCGCCATCGTTATCGTCATGGACCGGAATAAACGCAACTCTATCGCCGCGTTCCCCACGCGACCCGAACGCCTCGCCGAGGACAGAGACGGTGTCGCGGGGCTAGCGGGGTGCGAGATGGGCACGGGACCATCATCGCAGGTCAGCCGAGCAGCATACTTACAAAACATGCTTATAATAGTTTGATCTTTTTTTTTTTTTTTTTTTTTTTTTTGTAAATGTATGAAATCTTTTCTATTTAAAAAACAAAAAACATTCTCAGTTGTCAAATGTCTTCCAGGTGGGCAGGGTGTTCCCTTCGTCCTACAGGGCCCTTATCAGTGCCTTTTCCTGCCTTACGCGCTTAGACGACTTCACCTGCGAGTGGATCGGCTCCGGCTTCTTCTCTGACGTTTACAAGGTGGGTGGGACTCTACGACGCTGAATCTTTAAAGCGTATGATTGTCTATTGAAGCTCACGGTCATTTGTGCCTGGTGGTCTCCTCCGTCCACAGTTGATGTTTTGAGGTCAACACCAATCACTTATGAGATACCACGGAAGCTTTGCTAATGCTCTCCCTTCCTCCCCATTAATCACGCGAGCATGAGGAACATGAAATTAGGCTGGCATGTCTACCATTAAAAAAAAGTATGAAAAACCCGTGTCCAGAATGATTAGTTTGTAGGAGTCATTGTATGCTCTCTGATGAGGATACCAAAGGAACTTTTGATATCGCCCTAGATGGCCGATGCAATTTTTACAATTTCACTTTCCATCTGGAGAAGATGAAGTTTACTTAGCCGAAAGTACGTACATCAGGACAGGACAAGGATACAGTACTCTGTTTGGCTCGGGGGTGGATCTGTGGTGAAGCTGTAAAACAGGGAAGAAGATGGGGGATGGAATAGGAGCGGGGTTGGAGGGGTCGGAAGATGAACATTGGGGGAGTGGGTCTTCTGTCGAGTGGCCATCTGTTCCTCCTGCTGTCCTGTCAAGCCAAGCCCCCAATCGAGCATGCTAGCTAGCATTCAGAATTTCAGCTAAAATTGTATCATGGACTATATATCGATAGCATTTTTACTTGAATGAAAAAGTAAATGCTGATTATTATCATCATGGCAATGGTCAGGAACAATTGCTATATCCCAAAATATTCGAGTGATGTGTGGCAACTCAGCGGGGGTTGTTAATGGACAATTGAGAGAAATGTTTTGTCAGTCAGTAAGTACTCGCCTTGAATTTACAGCTGATGCTTTGTCCCCGTCAGCCGACATTTATGACTGTTGCGTAATGCCGAGATGGTGCGATGTGCTTATCAGCGTGTGTACAGTACAAGGCGAGCCTCGCTGGGTTACGTGACCATTACCCAACTGGCTGACGGATACACCGATGATGCCCAATCAAGGCGAATTGATCCGTGTGTTTTTCCACTATCCCAAGGCTGACTTTGCTCCATCGGAAATGCATGCAATGTTTTCCCAGCAGAGATTCATCAATGGCTAGTCTGTGGCTAATCAATGGCTAACCAATGGCTAATCAATGTTTACTCCGCGGCTTCACAGGTTTGCCATCGAGCGTCAGATCAAGTGATGGCGCTGAAGATGAATAAGCTGAGCAGCAACAGAGCCAACATGCTGAGGGAAGTGCAGCTGATGAACCGCCTTTCACACCCCAACATACTCAGGTGCACTGTCCCTGAAAATAAATCAACCTTTTTTCAACTAATAACAGAATAACACAAAAAAATGTCAAACTATATGCAATTATATGTTCATGAATACAACCAATACTAGAAAATAGGTGATATTTATGATTATAGTTCATTTGCACAAGTTGTTTAGAAGTCAAAGTATGTTAGAAGGTAGTAGTCACTTTTGTGTGGTGGTGTTTTGTTGCATTCTGTAATGTATGGGCGGGAGCATGCATGTGTTTATATGTTTGTTATACAATGCCATCCTTGTTGTTTATGCAGCCGACCGGCCGTGTTATTTCTGTGTGTTGTCAGCGGACAGTGAAGGAGCTCTTTGTTTTACAATGCACAAGTTGGACTTTCTTTTGCAAGTGGGGAAGCCTCTGTGATTGTGTCCATTCACAAACTGATCACACACACAAAACAAATACATTAAAAAAAATCAATCCGGCCGTCAGTGTGAAAAGCAGGCTGTGTGAATCGGATCGGAAAATTCAACCTTTGAAAAGAATGGCTGTTTGATTTTGGATCTCAAATGAAAATAGAAGTTCGGCAAATTTATGGAATTTGGATATATGGATGTCTTTCCCCATGTGGGACAAATAAAAGAATATATCTTATATTAAAACGATTTAAAAAAAAAAATGAAGTCAAGATACATGCCACAAAATGCTCAAATGTTTTGATCGGGAAAAAGTCAAAGAAAGAGAACTCTTTGGGCTTTGCGTTGGATCTCAAGTCAAAAAGAGGTCACTCCCCGAGTTAGCATGTTTGTGAGGACACAGTGGAGCTCACCTTGATAGGCCAGAGGCAGAAGAAAGGTGTGCAAGAGGGGAGACACGTCTTGTCTGATCTTGTTTGCTGCCGGAATCTCCGGAATTTTTTTCTTGACTTTTCATGCTTGTATGCTCTTTGTTATTAGTACTTCATTCTTCTTTTAGTATGTACCCATATATTGGTTAACCTATTTTTGTTTGACAGTTAAGAAGTGGGACTCAAGAAGCTCAATTGTTTCTAAGTCCTACTTTAAAGGATCCCAGCCTTTCCTAAAGGTTAATGTGAAATCATAAGGATATGATGGCTTATTTTATGACTACATGCTAATCACTGTACTTTTTTTTTTCTTTTTGCTGTGCCGCCGCAGGTTCAAGGGCGTGTGTGTGCACGAGGGCCAGCTTCACGCCTTGACGGAGGTAAGAGAACACATTCTTCAAAAGGTTGTTCACTTCCCTGGCAGGTAAAACATTTGCAGCAAAAATAGACAGGTCATGAAATAGTGTGTGTGTGTGTGTGTGTGGCCCGACTCGGGTGGCGGCCTCATGCTGTTTTGCTGTTTTGTCATCTGACCCTCAGTCACCCCCCTGAGGGCAAGGGGGTGGTGCCAGGTTCCCTCAAATGGAGAATCCAGTCAAGTACCTCAGAGGCACAAAAGCAGTATTTTCCCTGTCCTTTCTGGAAGTGCATTCCCTAAGACTTTTTATTGGCTAGAAAAATTTTCAAGTTGTTTACAGGAATTTTATTTGGGCCTAAAAATACAGTCATGCTCTTTTCAGCAATCATAATCTTTTAAAGCAGCGCGTAAACAATAGTCCTTTGTATCACGTGCAGATAAAATAAACAAAGCGAAAAATGCAGAAATGTTTAAGGTGCAACAAAACGATTCTCACAGTAGTGGCAGCACCGCAAGCGTCCAATCAGATTGCACTGATGTCATCCCAGTTGAGTGTCATTTCTTACTCCGTTATTTAACAGCATCGACCTCCTGGCCTAAATCTGAGCCTTGATCCGTGTTAACCACTCGTGTTCCGTGACGCCTTTACGTCGTGATTAGTGTGTCTTTATGGCAGGGTCAGCAAAGTTCTTACGGATAAAAGAGCCAAAGGCGCCCTTGCTCAACCAAGAGATAAATCCACTTCCTGTCAAGCCCGTCCGTCGCAGTAGCCGCGACCCCGGCGGGCCTGCGGGAGAGCTGGCTCGTGACCCAGAACCTCGCTGTTGGCCAGACAGTCCTAAGCATTTGATATTAGTGTGTCATACTCCTTTCCATCATTTGTCCCCAAATATTTGTGTCTTTTTTATATTTTTGTTCTCATCTTTAGAGCATTATTAAAATGTACTTAATGTTTGTCACTTGCATTAGCAAATCATTGACATATTTCACATAATAACGTAAAATGGTGATACTTTTGCTCGCCAACATATCAGCCTCCGCGTTCATACGCCTGCCACATTGTTATGGTTTGTGTCTGCAGTACATCAACGGTGGCAACCTCGAGCAGCTTTTAGACAGCAACAAGCACCTAAGCTGGCACACCAGAATGAAACTGGCCAGCGACCTTGCCGGGGGTCTGGCCTACCTGCACGCCAAAGGCATCTTCCACCGAGACCTCACCTCCAAGGTAGGTGTGCCGGAACGGTCGGGTGGGTGCTTCCGTCATGGAACACAACCGGGACTATGGTTGTGGTCCGTGAGTGACTCAATACTGTCCTCTGCTGACTTGACAATTGTCTGTACCAGTGAAATTTTTGTCCTGGAAGCTATCATCAGTTTTGCCACGGAAAATGAGAAAGTCAAGCCTAAATCATTTTCCTTACAAAGTGAATGTTGCATGTGGCCTTACTGGTGTAAAAACAACAAGTCAGCGCCACTGTCGTCTAAACGTAACCATATTGGAAGATAGACAATAATAATGAAGATTCTGTTGTGGTCTCTTGCCAGAACTGCTTGATCAAATGCGATGACGGCGACGGCTACACGGCGGTGGTCGGGGACTTCGGATTGGCCGAGAAGATCCCCGCCAATCTGTACGTGCTCTTCCTTCTTCAATTCACCATCTGAGCGAGTCTAAATATTCCAGTCGGCTCTCAGTCGGACATAAAAGCACATCCTTACTACTGCAGTTTTGGGAGGACATTAAGCCCGAAGCAGCTGAAATCCCCTTTATTCACTAATCCCTACTTGATTGTGAATTAGTAAGAGCCTTGGTAGTCCCAAGAAGCACTTATGTGTGACCGTAATGTTTGAAACATTTCTGTTTGATTGTAAAATATTGAATGAAAAGATCTATACTTTTGGGCACCTTTTTATTCGTCAAAGTTTTTTAAGAAATTTTGTTTTTTGTGCAGCACGGAAGGAGCCAAGCTCTCAGTGGTGGGTTCTCCGTTCTGGATGGCTCCTGAGGTTCTGAGAGATGAACCTTACAACGAGAAGGTTTGCTGAAAGCATTTTCAGCCAAAGATGTATGTATGGTGAGCGTTACTTGAGCGTTATTTGAATGATTTCAAATGATTTTCCCAGGCTGACGTTTTCTCCTACGGCATTATCCTGTGTGAAATCATCGCCAGGGTCCAGGCTGACCCCGATTTTCTCCCACGCACAGAGGTACATGTAAAACTCTCTCAGTACCGCCTCCTGTAGAGTTCCAAAAATTAGGCAGATTTATCAACAGGATGTCCAGAAAAGTCAATGGAACAAGAACTTTTTCATCTATTCATCTACATAAAATAACTATTTTTCATCCCAAATGTTTATTTATTGTTTTATGTATAGAAATGACTGTGTGTCGACTAATGAACATGAATTGAGCCATTTTACTATTGGCACAATTTCACACACTTTCTTTGTGTAATTGAGCAGAACTTTGGCCTGGACTATCACACCTTCCAGCACATGGTTGGCGACTGTCCACCCGACTTCCTTCAGCTGGCGTTCAACTGCTGCAATGTAAATCCATGTCCACGCTGTCTTCCAAAAAAGACACAAAGGCCAATCAGATTACGTCTCTAATCTGAAGACCCCCAATCTCCTGCGGTCTTCCAACAAAATCTGGATAAGACACCCACCTGCTTGTCTTTATAGATTTGTAAAAGTCACAAAAAGACGAAAGGAGATCATTTCAGGGATTTACTGGCAAATTTCTTCCAGATGGACCCCACGCTACGGCCCTCTTTCCCAGACATTATGGGATACCTGGACGAGTCATTGGCGCGCCTCAACGAAGCACACCAGTGCCCCCCACTATCTGGAGAGTGCGACAAGAAGACGGTGGTTTCCAAAGGTTGGTGAACAAGACAAGACCATGCTCATAACAAATAAATCCTGCATCTTTTGTGATCTCTGGGCTATCGTTTGACTATGAACTTGTGTTCAACTTTCTGTGTGTCCGATCAAAGGGGACAAGATTCAGGCCCTGAAGCGACTCAACCCGCTGATTTTCCCCGATGACAAAATCCCACCCAAATCGCCACGACCCCGCCGCAACATCTGGCTGAGTCGCAGCCAGTCAGACATTTTTTCGTGCAAGGCGGCGAGGAAGGCGAACGTGCCGGACCCGCAGTACGAGCCGCCGGCTTCTCGGCGGGCCGTCAAGCCCCGCAAGGTCAACCCGTTCACGGCACGCGAGGACCTGTGCGGCGGCAACATAAAGTTCTACGACGTGCCCAGCAAGTCTGTGTTCTCGCTGGTCTTTGACCTGCGCTCGCCACCGGGCAGCGCCTTTGCCAGCCGGCCGCCGCCGCACGCCTCGGCCGCCTCCACGTCCTTCTACTGGCGGCAGTTGCCGGGACGACAGTGTCACTCCTTGCCCGTGTCCCCCCAGTTGTCTCGCTCTGATTTCTTGTACCATCACGCCGAGGCCGGAACCACCTCGGCTCTCAATAACAACAACAACCTGCCCTGCAACGCACACCCGCTGGCCTCCGCTATGACGTGTGAGTCATTTGAAGCACTAATCTAATGGCAATGTATAAATGCCAAATGTTCGTATGAATTCATAATCATGAAACGACGCCTTCTTTCTCCCAGCGGCAGCCTGCTGGTCCGAGTCGGCCCCGACGGGTCACGAGGTTCGACATAAGCCTACGCTGAGCGGGTGGGCCAGGAAATACACGGTGGTGGAAATCCCACCCTATTGTGGGCCCAAGGCCGAAGACGACGAGGATGAGGACGACGTGTTTGGTGAGAGCTGGTCTCCAAACGTCCCCCTTGGCGAGGCCATGGACTGCTCCAGCATGGTGGAGGACCAACACATGCAGGTCATGCCACCTCAGGACTGAAGAGAATGTGAAGAGAGTGTGTTCAGAGCTTCTCTAAAGCATTTGTGACCCTCGTCGCGTTCAAAATGTGTTCTTGCTAATATTGTTTATATTTATTGTTAATATTACGGGATGACTTTGATTGTTTCCCACTCCTCGCCCACTGAAAAATCGCGTTTTCACACCAAAACGGATCTCTACGGTAAAAGTGGACATATTGCTGCTTCGGGTCCCTCCAACTTCATGTGCATTTACTGCATTCTTGCTTTTTTTCATTTTCCTCGACGCTTCTGTTGGATTCAAAGTCAGTTTGATGCAATTTCACTCGTTCACCAGCAGTCATGTTGTCTTTTGTTTTTTTTCTCAAATCTAAAAGCAGTTAAGAGATTATTTAGTTTGTATCGGTACGAACTAAAATGCACTATTTTGTCATCTTTTCTATGCAAAAAAATATTTCACACTGTTGCACAGAATTGAGGATGTAATATTTATGTGTTAAAAAAAAAAAACACAAAAACAAGTCTTACCTTTGTATATTTGTGTAAAAAATGTTCAGACTGAATTTGCTTTGAAATAACAAAGCTTCTCCCGAGTTTCATTTCAGTTATAATAAAAAAGAACCTCTGACTCGGACCGTTTTGGAATTATTGTAAGCTTTACATCCGTATCCAGGCTGAAGCACCAAACTGTCAACATCTCACCCTGGTTTGAAACTTTTTTTCAAATATTTGTCTAATGACAAAGACTCTTCTGGTCAAAAAGCAGATACTGGTTTTTTTGTTGTTGTTTTTGTTTCAAATAACCAATTCTCCTTGAGTTTCATTTCAGTGTCAATAAACTCCGGCTGGAACCCAACTTGGAAATTGTGCAAGTATCTCGAAACATCCGCGGAAGGGAACCGGATGCAGTGAAGAAGAAGCAGCGGAGTCTCTCGGCCAATCAGAAGACTTTGCAGCCGAGGCAGCGTTCAGGAAGTGAACAGGGGAAGTTTGGTGGTTTTCTTGCGTCATTTGCGCTTTGTGTGTGGGCAGATGCAGAGTGAAGGTAGGACAGTCATTTTCTGTCACTTTTTCAAAATTACAAGCGTCAATGTTCTTAGTCCCTGGAGTGAAGGTGGCAGGTGTCGGGATAATACGAACAGCGACGGCAGATCTTAGGTGACTAATTGCAAGTTTTTCACACTTCCGCTACATCGACACACGGGCTTGCTGGCATCCGTGAAATTGGCAGAAAAGAGTCGGATGTTCACACAGTTCGAGTACCTGAGCTTCGCTTTTGTTTGGTTTTAAGGACTCGGGTCCAAAAGAGACCAATTGGTTGGTTTTGTTTCAGGGAGGCATGGGTGCGGCCGTTTGCAAATAAATCAAGTGCATCACTTTAAGGGAGGGAAGTGGTGAACCGCACATGCACAATGCTAGCTCAAGCTTTTTAGGGCCAGGGACCCCGTAACGGGAGAGACCACGATGGACCCCACTTCAATGTAACAATTTTGGAGAGAGGAAAGAAAATCATGTTTCTTAATCACATTTTTGAAGCACATTATGTGATGTTTTTCAAGATTTCTACAATAAATAGGAATAATACCTTTATTTATTATTTGGATTGACATTTTTTAGCTTGACTCTTGTTTTCACCCACAACACAAAGCCAGAAAAATCAAGCGTCTTCGACTTCTTTGAAAATTCAATTGTGTTGCTTGTGAAAGCAGTTCATGTGAATAGAAAATGATTCCATTCCAAATGTCCTGCTGCAATGATAAGATGTGCCTTATTTGTACTTTGATAGAGTCAAGTGGATCAAAAGCACCATGTCCCTGCACTGAGGACAAGGCCTCAATTTGCTCGAAAGTCCAGTCGCATCCAGTCCAAAACTGGGCTGGACTGGCGGTGGGAACACAACCATTGAAAAGCCATGAGGAGAGTCCGGAGAAAAGGGGCCAGCAAAGAGAAAGTATTTGCTTGTGATCTTCTGGAGCACCTGAATGCCACTGGTCAGGAGAGTAAGTTGGGGGGGTGGTCCTAGACACTTCCCTTCCGAATTTTCACAAAGGTTTTCCTCTGCAGTCCCTCAAGTGTTGAGGTGCTGCTGCCAGTTTGTCGAGGAACACGGTGTAGTGGACGGAATCTACAGGTTGTCTGGTGTTTCCTCCAACATCCAGAAGCTCAGGTGAGTTTTTTTTCACCCCGCCGTGTGCGCACCCTACGGCACACGTGTGACCCTTTTTGCCAGGAGCGAGTTTGAGAGCGACGGGATCCCGGACCTCAGCAAGGAAGTGTACCTGCAAGACATCCACTGCGTCAGCTCCCTGTGCAAAGCGTACTTCCGGGAGCTGCCCAACCCACTGCTCACCTACCAACTTTACGACAAGTTTGCCGTTGAGTAGCAGCTGATCCATCCTTTCATTTCCAAAATCAAAATGATTACCACACGAGATTCAACCCAAAAATGTCTTCATCCTTCTACATGCTCCAGGAGGCTGTGGCCATCCATCTGGAGGACGAGCGGCTGGTGAAAATCCGAGATGTCCTGAAGGAACTTCCGCCGCCGCATTACAGGTTTGCTTTTCAACTTTTCACTCATACCGACCATGTCTGAATGTTTTACTCCCTTCAGAACTTTGGAATTTCTGATGCGCCACCTCGTCAAAATGGCCTCGTGCTCGTCAGAGACCAACATGCACGCTAGGAACTTGGCCATTGTCTGGGCGCCCAATCTGCTCCGGTGTGGACGCCACACGACGTCTTCAACTTCTACAATGAGACTTGAGATTGCATCGATAATCTGTCAAATCTGCTCTTTAAGGTCAAAGGACATCGAGGTGTCCGGTTTCAATGGCAGCGCCGCCTTCATGGAGGTCAGGGTCCAGTCCATTGTAGTGGAGTTCATCCTCACACATGTCCCTGAGCTTTTTCCTGAGCCAAGTAAACACAACACAAACACTCAAGCCTGCGCAGGACTTGTCTTTCGTGTGTTTTAACAATTTGCTTCTTTCAGCTATGGCGCACAACAGGAGAAAGTCTCTTCCTTCTCCGACGGCCGTCACCGGCCAGGAGGAAGCCCTCTTCGAGACTCGGCCTCACGTCAGTCCAGGGGATGGTCCGATTCCGACGAGACCTTACCGCGCCATCATAGAAGGCACCACCGATAAGTGAGTCGACTAAGTGCATTTTCTCCAAGATGTCTGAGAACTGCTCCAGAATTGGAAAGATCTCTGGGATTGCTCTCATTTGGGTTGTTGTGTACCTCAGGAGGAAGGGCTCCTTCAAAGGAAGGAAGTGGATTTCCATTTTCAATATCAGCAATCGCTTCCACGACCCGAGAAGACGGCACAAACACTCGGCCAAAGGTATGTACCGTAATTTCCGGACTATAAGTCGCGGTTTTTTTCATAGTTTGGGTGAGGGGGCGACTTATACTCAGGAGCGACTTATATATGGTTTTTTTCCACAAATTTTTACTTGATCATTAAGACATCACTTACAAGTATAGTTGACCACTTCCCATGTTATTTTTAGTATAGTTGATCACTTCACATGCTTTTATATCTTTATCTTGAACATATTCAAAACATGAAAAATAGAGAAAACATCAAATAAAGCAATTAACACTTTAAAGCACCATATCCAAGTCCACTGTCTGCTGTATGTACACTTGCTCCATTTTTGCTCCTATAATATTTATTATTATTATTTATTATTATTTGTTTATTTATCATTTATTCAACACTCTTATTTATTCATTGTTTGTATCTTCTTGGTTTTTTTTTGTGTTGCTTGTATGCATATGTGTACTATCTCACCAAGGGATAGTGGAAACGTAATTTCAATCTCTTTGCGTGTCTTAGTATATAAAAAAAAAATCAACGATAAAGAAGACTTTGACTTTGATAAAACAACCAAAAAAAATTATATTTTCAGACGAAACTGGATGAGGGCGCTTTAAATTTCACCGTTGGCCGTGACTCATCAACTGAGTGGGCTTAAGAAAAATGGCACCAAAAAGAAACTCATATTTTGCAGGTTACAAACTTCAAGTTGTAAAATATGCAGCTGAAAACAGTAATCGAGCAGCAGAAAGAAAGTTTGGAGAACCGTGATGTACCAATGGATTACTATTTCAAGTGACGTCAGTAGCGCGGCGCGGCGGTTGTTTACATACAAACGTGCCCACACAAGGACTCCCGGCATCATTAGCGGTGATCATTTCTAAGTGACACGGAGGACAAAGAGTTTGAAAGAATTAAGGATTTGGAGTGACAGAGAAGGTTTGAAAAACTATTATGGCTTTTACGCACGCCGGGTCCTACTCTACTGAGTCGGGGGCCGGCGCTCGGCCGAGTGGTTGTCCGCGAACGGTGCGCGGGGCTCGGACATGGCCATTACGCACGCCCGGTCTGTCTGGAAGTCCACGCCGCCACACGCTTGGAAGTTTGTTTTGTTTAATAAAGAGCCGTTTACCAAACCCACGTCTATCCTTGTACTTTGTTAACGCTACAATATTGTTATATAGTAGATCTGTGGAATAAAGACGAGGCTGACGTCAGGGCGCACGCGCGGCGATGTTGACAAAGGACGAGGAATTTGATCGATGGATTTAATGGAATTAAAGTGCACGGATGGTTTGATAATATTATAGGCTTGTATTATAGTTATTTTAAATATAGTTTATCTATCGTTATATGAGCCTGTGGAATATTTTGAAGTGCAAGCGCCCTCAGCCATGCGCACCCATTGTTGACAAAGAACGATCGATGGATTTAACGAATTGAAGTGACACCGATGGTTTTATAAATATGTTATTCATGTAATAGTTGTCCTTAATCACTCTATATGTTACGTCAGGCCCGTTCTCAGCTCTTTGTTTGTGTTTGTCACGTTAGCATACCTATCGTTTAGCCTGTTGTTGCTATTTAATGAATTGGAGTGACACCGATGGTTTTATAAACATGTTATTCATGTAATAGTTGTCCTTAATCACTCTATATGTTACGTCAGGCCCGTTCTCAGCTCTTTGTTTGAGTTTGTCACGTTAGCATACCTATCGTTTAGCCTGTTGTTGCTATTTAATGAATTGGAGTGACACTGATGGTTTTATAAACATGTTATTCATGTAATAGTTGTCCTTAATCACTCTATATGTTACGTCAGGCCCGTTCTCAGCTCTTTGTTTGTGTTTGTCACGTTAGCATACCTATCGTTTAGCCTGTTGTTGCTATCGTTTAGCCTGTTGTTGCTCGTTCATGACTGTTTTTGGTGTGGGATTTTGTCGAATAAATTGCCCCCAAAATGCGACTTATACTCCGGAGCAACTTATATATGTTTTTTTTCACTTTTTGGGGCATTTTTTGGCTGGTGCGACTTATACTCCGGAGCGACTTATAGTCCGGAAAATACGGTATGTATCTTGAGTAGTGCCAAGGGACCTCTTTTAATTGTGGCTCGCTTGTGCGTGCGTGCGTGCGTGCGTGCGTGCGTGCGTGCGTGCGTGCGTGCGTGCGTGCGTGCGTGCGTGCGCGCGCGCGTGCCGAGTGCCTCATTCTTTGTTTGGTCTCTCACGTTTTATTTTGAAAGATGTCAGAAATCAATGTGTCTAGTCCAAATGGACTGTCACTATAATTCTGCATTTTTCGTGTCTAGAGAAGGACAAGCCAGTGTTACGTCCAGCTCGAAGCATGGATTCCCTCAGCGTTTCGACATATTCAAATGAAGGTACTGCTCTTTTCGCCGTCATGATCACGCCATGTGTTAGTCTCCCAACATGAAGGTTGGTTCCATCTGCTGGCCATGTTGAATTGTCCTTTAGCAAGACACTGAACTCTGATTTTATTTTTCTTCGATCATCTTGCTGAGGGAGGGATTCACTAACTTCAAAGTGTCTTATTATTCCTTTTATTCCAGATCCTATACGTCCTCTGCAGACAACTCGCTCGGCCAAAATGTCCGTCTTCGAACACGCAGCGTCGCCTAGCCCATTAGGCGGAAGCGAATATGCCGTGACCTACCGCAGGGGGACGGGACTTGTGAGCGGGGGCACTCAGGGCACCTACACGGCTCTCCACCCCGAAGGCTCGGGTGGCGCGGAAGGCGACTCTGTCCAATCCAGATCGCCGGGACTCTCGGCGAAGGCCGGTCGGAGAGCGGCCATGCACATCACTGGGCCCACTGTGGTCACGGTGCCGCTGCACATCACTTCCAACTTGGCTTTGGGCCTTCTACAGGGAGGTGGGACTGGCCGTGTGGTCCACCGTGGCAAGGGTAAGGACGGAGGTCAGGACAGTGGAAAAATGGAAATGCCAGTTGAAGTGAGGGAAGAAATTAAAGGAGAGAGCAAAGAGGTAACACACGGGAAGGAAATCATCCTGGATGACGATACAAAGAACCCAGTTGACAAGGAAGAAGAAGAAGAAGACAAGAACAAAGAAGCACTTGGGAAAGACTGTAGCTCGGAGACAGCAGCAATAGAAAGCAAGCGTACGAGTTACAAAGCAGATGAGGATGTTTGTCAACAGGATGTCTACGAAGGTAATGTCCAATATCACCATATCACGACGCACTCCGACTGACCTCTAATGTTTGTTTCATTTTCTCAATTGCACAAATGCAAGGAGTGCCATCAGCCAATGTTTTGGACTCTTTTGGCATCCTCAACTCGACGGAGGATGACCAAGAGCTGTCTGGCTATGTTGAAGACAACTTTGAATTCCTGGATCACATGGATTGCAGCGACTCCGATCAGGTAGTAGTTGTTGTTGTTATCACTTTGAAAGTCAAATGTTTTTGTGCATGGTTATGGTGGAACTACACAAGCAAGCAAAATGACTTTTTTTAAAAGGTTCATTTGTGTTTTATCTTGCTTAAGCCTCAGATCAAAACACATGACAGTACTGTATTTCCTATTTCACAGGCATTTTGAAACTTGGCTGACTTTTGAGACTTGTTAGCTGAACTATGGACTGGCTGGTGACCAATCCAGGGTGTATCTCCTCAGGAATACTTAGATCATGTCAAGTTCAAACTTCCTTGTCTTTACAGATTCCTCTCCACTTCCTGTCGGACTGCCCTTCCCAAGTGAACGTATTCTCCGTGGAACCTCCCGGACACTCTGACGACGAGTATGAACTCGCAGAGGAACCGTGTCATCACGCCACCGAAGCTGACGCCAGGCTAAGTGTGAGCTCCGAGACAAACCTTCAAAGCCGACTGGAGCTCGAGCGGCTATGCAGCGTCAACGAGCGCAACGCAAAGTCCCTCAGCTTGCCTCGCATGACCTCGCCTGCGTATGAACCTGGAGAATGTTGCTGTGACGACACAGGAGATGAGGACACGGCCAACTACTACAGCAGTGACGAAGACAGCAGCTTGTTTAAGAGCCTCCCCGCGGACTTCTTCCTAAGCCTCGGGTGTGACCTTGAACCAGAGGATGATAGTGCTCCAGTAGACCGATCATGTGAGGCAAATCAATATAATCCCACAAACGATGACAATCAGAGCCAGGATGACCTGGACGGATTAGAAGAGATGATACCACAAAGTGAAGCACAAATCCACTACTGTGTGGACTTGCAAGAGCACATTTCAGTTGTTAAGGCAGATGGTGATGATGATGATGTAGACGTTGACAATGTAAGACGGGAAGATGAAGGAGAAGCCCATTATCTCTCTACCTTTGAGTGTAGTACTAAGAAAGAAACTTCCCCAGTGGAGGAGTTCCTAGACGTTTCCCAGGAAGCTCCAGAGGAGCTTCAGGATGATGGAGATGAAAGTCAAAGGACTGAGGATGTGAATCCTGAAACCATGTCAAAAGATGATGGCGAGGTACCAAATTTGGAAGGGACGCGGGAGGATGTCTTGGCTACATACGAGACCCATGCAGAGGTCTGGGACGAGCTGGAGGAGGTCGTGTGCCAACTGATCGAGAATGAAGAAAGAAAGACTGTGGAGGTCAGAGAGAGCCCAGAGACCGACGAGCTGGAAACAACTGTGGGAAAGAACCCCCCAGAGGTCAATTTACCAGCTAGATGTGACCAACTTGTGGCAGAGTTAATGCCCGAAGAAGACAAATCAATCGGAGAGGCATCTCTGAAAGGGGAAAGGGCTGACGAGTCCGGAGATGGGGGGAATTTTGACAAGGGAGGACCAGAGAGGTGTGAAAAAGTGATGGAATTGTTGCTACCCAATGAAGACAAAGCCATCCTCGAGAAAGTGACAGTCACGCCAAGTCTAAGAGATGAACCCCTGACAGAGAATGACGGGATGATTGAAAACCAAGAAAAAGAAAAATGTAAACCAGAGGGAGCCGTTATGGAAAGGTCAGCACCCAAAGACAAATTTGGCGTTTGTGAAGAAGTGACACCATCACATTTTACAGACGTGTCCATGGTTCTGCAGTCCAGAAGCGTGAGCTTTGATGAGCAAGGACACAAAGGAGCAGTTGCGGAAATGTCCGTGCCCAAAGAACACAAACCCATTTGTGAGGAAGCCACAGTGACACCAAGTCTGAAAGAGCTCAGTTCCCATGTTCCTGAGTCCACAGAAGGTGTGAGGTTAGAGGAGCGAGGAGTAGGAAGGAAGCTGGTCATTTCCAAACTGCCCAAAGTTTACCAAGTGAAAGCTGTGCCGGTGGTGCCGCCCAAACCCCAACACTGCAAATTAGCAACCCGGAGCCAGCGACAGCAGCAGCGAGAGAGGAGAGATGGCGACGCGCCGGACGATGTTGGTGCCACCTGTGGCAGGGATGCTTCGCGGAACAGCTCTCTCAGCATGTGCTTTGACGAGGCCGTTGCCAAAGTCATCCTGAGGCGAGAAAAGAATGTGAGCGACAACGGCAACTAGGGCTTGTGTGAGCAACCATGGCAACCACAAGTATTGGGATGTTCTTAAGGCATGTCATTCATTCCAAAGTCAGTCAAAATGACTTGATAAAATGTCAGAGGGTAACAGCTAGGGGGGGGGGTTCATTTGTGCAACGATGAACTTAGTTAATAAAATTAGCAATTATGAACTGTGAACTGAAAAAGTTAAAATGTGTGTACTGAACTTTCCCAACTGATTAAATGTACCGGACTTGTGTTTGTTGATTGTGGCTCAGCCAGTAGAGTGGGTCTTGAAATATGAGGCGTGCTGCTTCAAATCCAGCTGTCCAAGCCCTGTCTTGACGGATGGATGGTAGTGTTGTCGTGTCGGCCCGTGACTGAACAAGAGTGAAGATTTTTTTTCTTTCAGTTCATATGACTTCAACCAGTAGGTGTCAGTAATGCACATGGAAGCTAGTGCCACCTCGCCGTAAAACAAAACGAAGGAAATGACGTCACTTCCCTTTCACGAACGGGTTGTGTATTGCATTTCTCGTTCCTAAACTTTACGGATCTGTGAGTGAACGAGTGAGTGAGTGAATGATTTTGCATTTCCAGTTCATCGCGAGAACGGGTCGGTGAGGTAACGAATCCTGGCTTTCCCGTTCGCGAACGAGTCAATGGGTCAACTGCCTTCCTTCCCCCCTGTGCTTAAACGGATCAGTCAGTGAACGTGTTGAGTCTCCCTCCTGGCGTCAACTATGTAATGTCGATTGACGATTTGCCAAAGAAAGAAAGAACCACACACTGAAACACCACTTCTTTTAAGCACGTCTTCTCCAAGCTAACGGCTAACTTCATTGCATAAAGGGATGCGCCGTTATGCAACAACGGGGAGATTGTGCTTCTCTTTGGGTCATCTTGAACGTGTATGCATATATACGCCTAAATATTGTTATCCAATATATCGACTGCAATTCTACATTATATTGCTGGTTTGAAATGTACTATTATTATGTTAAGAAACATTAAAACCTGTTCGAACTTGTATGGTGTTTTATTCCTTGTTTTTATTTTTTTGGGCATGAAAACAAAAATCTGACATTTATTTAATTGCTTTATATGACAATATGTATGTGTTTTACTTTGTGTTGATGTCCTCCCAAACAAAGAGCAAGTAGTCAAATACACGTCCTTGACACGTACAAAAAATGCATAAAGTTATTAGGTACATCTGAAAATGGTGGTGTACCTAATAGTGTCCGAATGACGTCACATATCAAACAGCCAATCAGAAAGTGGGGGTGAGGGCGGGTGTGGCACTTTTCACTTAAACCAGGGGTGTCGACCTCCAGTCCTCGAGGGGCCGCGTTCCAACATGTTTTCCAAGTGACCCTCGTTAAGTGCACCTGCGTGAAAAGTTTTAGCTTCTTTCACGTTCAAAAGTAGCTAAAAGTTTTCACGCACCTGCACTTAACAAAGGAATCACATGGACACTCCATTAGGTACACCGCCATTTTTAGGTGTACCTAATAACAGACCACTTTAATAGGGAAATATCATGGTCAAAGGTCATAGGTGTCAAGCTCTAGGCCTCTGGGCCGCGTTGCAACATGTTTTCCAAGTGACCCTCGTTAAGCGCACCTGCGTAAAAGGTTTTAGCTCCTTTCACGTTCAAAAGGAGCTAAAACTTTTCACGCAGGTGCACTTAACGAGGGAGTCACACGGACACTCCATTAGGTACACCACCATTTTCAAGTGTACCTAATAACAGGCCACTTTATTAGGGAAATATCATGGTCAAAGGTCACAGGTGTCAAGCTCTAGTCCTCGGGGCCGCGTTCCAACATGTTTTCCAAGATTCCCTCGTTAAGTGCAGGTGCGTGAAAAGTCGTATCATCGTGTTTGTCATATCATTGTGTGTGTGTGTATCACTACTGCAGTGTAGTGTTGGCTCGTGAGTGAACGATGGGTTCAAAAGAACGAATGTTTTCAGTGAACGAGAGTGAACGAAAAGATCTAAAGATCTTTGTAGCCATGACAGAAAAACTTGTTTGGACCCGTTTGAAAATCATTGATTTGATTTGACTCAAGAATTGTCTCTGTGCAACGGTGTGGTGTTTCTTAACAACTGAATTGAAAATGAGTCCACGGGAGCACTGCAACGCCCGCAGAATTTTTGCAAGAACAATTCATTTTAGGATGAACTATCAAAGTTGAAGTCCCAATGATCATCGTCACACACACATCTGGGTGTGGTGAAATTTGTCCTCTGCATTTAACCCATCCCCATGTGATTTTGATCCATCCCCTGGGGGAGAGGGGAGCAGTGAGCAGCAGCGGTGCTGCGCTCGGGAATCATATGGTGATCTAACCCCCCAATTCCAACCCTTAATGCCAAGCAGGGAGGCAATGGGTCCCATTTTTATAGTCTTTGGTATGACCCGGCCAGGGTTTGAACTCCCAACCTTCCAGTCTCAGGGCGGACACTCTACTACTGGGCCACTGAGCTGGTATCGATACAAATATTTGCATTTGATTGAAGGCAATGGCGTTAACCACTCGACCAGAGCCTGCTCGGAAACAAAAGGAGATTTGGTCATATTGATAGGGTATCCTCCATCTAAACATGTTCGGTGTTCAAAGTTTCAACATATAGTCCAAAGCAACCCTTTCCACAGTAGTCACCATGACAGGCGACCACCTGGTGGCGTCAGTGTGCCGAGCGCCGTTGGACGATCAGGAGTAGAAGATTTGAATCGACGGATGTGACGTCAGGGCTTTAGGTCAATTGAACACAGGTGTGATCGCTCAAGGGGAGTTATCACATGCAGGTGCCACCGAGCGCGTGGCGGCGGCGGCGGACGGTTTCTCAGGTAAGCGAGCATGCTAGCAAATGTTTGTCGTCTCCTGCCGTTTTTCACGACGGACGCCTTGTTTGTTGCACGATTGGCACGCTTTGTTGCCTTTTCTCACAAGCCTTTTTTTTTTATTTTTATTTTTTTATTTTGTTTGTCGCAGGATTGTCGTACTCTCGTTAGTCGGCAACGTCACGTCCACCGCGACGGTGGGCCTTGAGGTAAATTGTAGGCCGCAGGCCATTTAGCCCGTGAGCAAATGTTTGCAGTTTCTTACGATGCCGTTTATTATTTCTTGCAGGATTTTTGCTGTCTAGGGAGTGCTTGAGGTTTCGGCACGTCACGGCACGCCACAATCCACTTTGCGTCGCGTCGTTGCGCGTTTTGGTGGTATTTTAAGTGTCTTTCCCGTTTTTTTTTTTAATGCTGGCCAGCATTTTTCATTCGTCTGTCTGTAGAAGGTTCGTAAATGACGCCGCCGATAAGCGCGTGTTTGTCTGACTATAGGAAATGTTAGTTTGACTCTAGTCAACTACACCATTTTTTATTATTTTATATTATCGGTGTGTCATTTCCGTGTCATGCAAACTGGTGAATGCAACGTATATGTTACGTCACGTCCAAATCGGACCAAATCCATTCAAAGATGGCGCCCGGCCGCTCGTTCCCTTACGCAACAAACATTTGCGCGGGTTATTTTCTCCCGTTTTGGACGCCGCCAACCTGGCTCATCTGTCCAATGTAAGGTGAGTTGTAGATGATGAAATTAAAATATGAATTATAATCTTAAATAATACTTGTAATTTACCACAATGTAATGATTATATTTTTTTTCAAATGTAAAACTCTACTTAGAATGTATAAAATTAAAATATTAACTATAATTTTGATAAATGATCGTAACTTACTACAATATAATATTTTTTTTCAAACGTAAAACTCCTAGTATGTATAATTGTTGGTAAAAAAATCATGCCATTGGCACTCAATGTCTATTTTTGTTGCAATAATTTGCCTGTCCTTTGCAGCACTAAAAAAGGCCGCCCAGCCAGCATCCTTCTATACAAAGCAAGCAGGAGGCTCTTGAAGGAGCCCTTTCAGTGATGTTGAGGACACTGAGGAAGAGTAGTCCTAAATCAGGTGAACCCCTGTTTTTGTCAAGTTTCAGCTTCCCAACACACAATGGTTGTCGAGTTTTAGCTTCCCAGCACACAATTAATGTCTGTGTTTTTGTAGGCAGCAAGAGGAGCCGAATGGGATAAGTATAATTCCACATGAAAAGGCGCAATGGCCTATCTTCGCTGGAGACTTCAATCATGCCAACCTGAAGTCTGTTTTCCCGATGCTTCACCAGCATGTTCCTTTTCCGACACGTGGAGACAGCTTCCTGGACCTAGTCTACTCGGTGCAAAAGGGAGCTTTCAAAGCCACCCCCCTCCCCCATCTGGGGCTTTCTGACCATCTCACCGTTTTGCTTTTGCCCGCATACAGACAATTGGTAAAGGCATCCAGGCCGGTTCGGAGGCAGGTTCGAGTGTGGCCTGAGGGTGCCTCCGATGCACTTCGTGACTGCTTCGACACCACTGACTGGGACTTGTTTAAGCAGGCAGCCACCTACAACGATTGGACGGACATAGAGGAGTATACTGACTCTGTTACCTCTTACATCACGAAGTGCATCGATGATGTGACTTGCTCGAAATCCGTCGTCACTCGCGCGAACTGGAAGCCGTGGCTGACGGGGGCTGTCCTCAGACTGTTGAGGGCCAGGGACAAGGCTTTCAGAGCGGGGGATGAGGCTGGCTTGAGGACAGCGAGGGCCGACCTGTCCCGAGGCATCAAAGAAGCGAAGAAGGCGTTCTCGTGCAAGGTCTCCACCCACTTCAAGGACAGCAAGGATGCACGTAGCCTTTGGCGGGGCATTCAGACCATCACGGACTACAAGCCCGCGCCGAGGAGCTGTGAGGGCGATGTCCGTCTGCTGAATGATCTGAACCGCTTCTTTGCTCGCTTTGACGCCCAGAACAGCACTTGCCCGCTGAAGACCACTCCCCCCCCCCACACGAGCAGCCCCTGCGCCTCTCTGCAGACGGTGTGAGGAGGGCGCTTGCCGATATTGACACACGTAAGGCGGCGGGCCCTGACAACATCCCGGGTCGAGCGCTGAAGGACTGCGCTGGGGAGCTGTCGGGTGTCTTCACGGACATCTTTAACGTTTCCCTGCAGCAGGCCATCGTCCCCTCGTGTTTCAAGGCTGCCACCATCGTTCCTGTACCGAAGAAACCTGCACCGTCCTGCTTCAATGACTACCGCCCTGTGGCACTGACGCCCATCATCATGAAGTGCTTTGAGCGGCTGGTCATGGAGCACATCAAGTCTGTTCTCCCCCCCACCATTGACCCTTTCCAGTTTGCGTACCGTGCCAAGCGGTCCTCTGAGGATGCCATCTGCTCTGCCCTCCACTCGGCCCTCACCCACCTGGAGAGAAAGGACTCATATGTGAGGTTGCTGTTTGTGGACTTCAGCTCTGCCTTCAACACCATTGTGCCGCAGCGACTCATCTCCAAACTCGACGAGCTGGGCCTCAGTACCTCCCTCTGCAACTGGCTACTGGACTTCCTCTGTCGGAGGCCTCAGGTGGTGCGTGTTGGCGACAAAATCTCCGCCAGCATCACGCTGAGCACGGGGGCCCCCCAGGGCTGCGTGCTCAGTCCATTGCTCTTCACCCTGCTGACGCATGACTGCTCTGCGACCTACAGCGACAACCGCATAGTGAAGTTTGCTGACGACACGACTCTGGTGGGTCTCATCACGAAGGGCGACGAGACTCGGTACAGGTTGGAAGTTGACCTTCTGACCACGTGGTGCAGGGACAACAACCTCCTGCTGAACGTCAACAAGACCAAGGAAATCATTGTTGACTTCCGGAAGGGTCACACAACACACCTGTCGCTGATCATCGACGGTGCTGTGGTGGAGAGGGTGAGCTGCACCAAGTTCCTGGGGGTGCACATCAGTGAGGACCTCTCCTGGTCCGCAAACACCTCGTCACTGGCAAAGAAAGCTCAGCGCCGCCTGTACTTCCTGCGGAAGCTCAGGCGTGCATGTGGTCCTCAGGCAGTCCTGTCTACATTCTACCGTGGCACCATTGAGAGCGTCCTCACCAGTTGCATCGCTGTCTGGGGTGGTAACTGCACTGAACAGAACTTGAAGGCCCTGCAGCGCATAGTGAATACGGCTAGTAAGATTATTGGTGCTTCGCTCCCCTCCCTGAAGGACATTTACACCTCCCATCTCGCCCGCAAGGCAACCTCGATTGCCAGTGATGTGAGTCACCCAGCTCACTCTTTGTTTGACCTTCTGCCCTCTGGGAAGAGGTACAGGAGCCTGCGCTCCCGCACCACCAGACTCGCCAACAGCTTCTTTCTCCAGGCTGTTAGGGCCCTGAACTCGCTACCCCCTTCTGCGTAGCGTGCGGCACTGTTGCGCTATTTTCGGGAATGTCTGCTGTACGCGCATTTGCTCCTTTTTTTTCTGCTCCTCTTATTTATTTATTGTTGTGTTATTTATTCATTATTTATTCAGCACGCTTTTGTTGTACTTGTTTACTTGTTTGTCTGTTGTGAGCCATGTCCTGTCACCGTGGGATAGGGGGGAACGAAATTTCGGTTTCTTTGTGTGTCTCTGGCATGTGGAGAAATTGACAATAAAGCTGACTTTGACTTTGACTTTGACAAAGGCGCAATGGCCTATCCAAAGGAGCAATGGCCTATCCAAAGGAGCAATGGCCTATCCATAGGAGCAGTGGCCTATCCATAGGAGCCATATCCAAAAGAGCAATGCCATATCCAAAAGAGCAATGCTATATCAAGTCAAGAATCAAGCAGCACGCTGCAAAAGTCAACATGTGCGGATCATGTGCCCAGGAGGGAGCAGTGTGGTTGCCATTGGTTATGGGTGCACGACGGAAAGATTGCAGGTGTGGACAGTGTTTGGGGGTCCGACGCTTGATCTTGTGTGGTATATGGTTTTAGTTGCTTCGCTGGTCTCCAAAAAACACTCGGTGGTCGGTGGCTGTTTCCAGACAAATAAGCACTTCAGGGACCCACGGCTGATTGGGAAAAGATTTTATTCGACCGATGTCAGAGTGAAGTCTTTCCAAAAGGTTGAGTGACCCCAGGCATGGATGTAAAAAAACCTCCCCCCAAAAGAGAGAGAGCGAGCGAGAGCGAGCGAGCCCACACTAGAGCGAGCCCCTCCCTCCTCTTTTGTCAGGCCCGTAGCTTTTATACCTGACAAGAAGATGATGTCACGGCTTTGGGTAACAGCTGTAGTTTTCAATCTACTAGTTTACTTCAGTCCTAAAAAGGAGCTCTTGACCAGGGCTGTTGGTGATGGACGACTACAGCCACTTTACCTTATTATAGGATTGCACACATTGCTGAAACTGAATTCTCCCTGGTCACGGACAACTGGCCCTTCTATCTTCTACTAAGTACTTATACATTACTGAAACTAAAGCTTCCCTGTACAGCGAAAATAGTTTGATAGTCTTACTGCTACAAGTGGATCATCTAGTGCAACATACAGATACGCATAAAGTTCAAAATTCACTTCACTTGCTTAAGAGGTTGTGGCTTATCTGGACCCAGCGGTGTCTTGTGCTTGGTTGCCATTGACGGCTCACTTGGGGGAGGACGTGGTGACTTGGATGGAGACAAAACTGAACTTTGACGCGAAGCCCAATGTCCAAGCTTGCCACATGACTTGTACCATTTTGTCTTTTTCTAACCTGCCACTGTCGTGCTTGCTGCGTTCTTTGTTCTCCCCCGTCGGTGTAGGGCGGCGTTGGAGCGAGCCGATCCCGAATGTCCAATGTTGCAATTTGACTTGTACCATTTTGTTTTTCTAACCTGCCACTGTTGCACTTCATCTAACTCTAACCTACCACCACTGTGGTACTTGCGTTCTTTGTTCTCCCCTAGGTGTAGGACAGCATTGGAGCAAGATGGTAACATTTTGTCTTTTTCTAACCTACCACTGTCGTGCTTGATCTAAGCTGTGTGTCCTTTGTTCTCTAGGTGTAGGGGGCGGTGTTTGGGCGAGTCGGTCCATGAGGAAGACGAAATGATGCGAGCAGCGCCCAACTCAATGCATGTTCTGCCATTTGCAGGCCGGACGCAAAAGGGGGGGGGCGCGCGGCCTGATCCAACCGGGCGACGGTCACCAATAGTAGCTAGCCGAACACAGGGGAGAACAAAGAACGCAAGTACCACAGTGGTGGTAGGTTAGGGTTAGATGAAGTGCAAAGGTGGCAGGTTAGAAAGACAAAATGGTACAAGTCAAATTGCAAAATTGGACATTCGGGATCGGCTCGCTCCAACGCCGCCCTACACCGATGGGGGAGAACAAAGTACGCAGCAAGCACGACAGTGGCAGGTTAGAAAAAGACACAAAATGGTACAAGTCATGTGGCAAGCCAGGACATTGGGCTCCGCGTCAAAGTTCAGTTTTGTCTCCATCCAAGTCACCACGTCCTCCCCCAAGTGAGCCGTCAATGGCAACCAAGCACAAGACACCGCTGGGTTCAGATAAGCCACAACCTCTTAAGCAAGATCAACCGTCGGACCCCCAAACACTGTCCACACCTGGAACCTTTCCGTCGTGCACCCATAACCAAAGGCAACCACACTGCCCCCTCCTGGGCACATGATCCGCACATGTTGAATTTTGCAGCGTGCTGCTTGATTCTTGACTTGATATAGCATTTCTCTTTTGGATATGGCATTGCTCTTTTGGATATGGCTCCTATGGATAGGCCATTGCTCCTATGGATAGGCCATTGCTCCTATGGATAGGCCATTGCTCCTATGGATAGGCCATTGCTCCTTTGGATAGGCCATTGCTCCTTTGGATAGGCCATTGCTCCTTTGGATAGGCCATTGCGCCTTTGGATAGGCTATTGCGCCTTTGGATAGGCCATTGTGCCTTTGGATAGGCCATTGCGCCTTTTCATGTGGAATTATACTTATCCCATTCGGCTCCTCTTGCAGCCTACAAAAACACAGACAGACATTAATTGTGTGCTGGGAAGCTAAAACTCGACAACCATTGTGTTGGGAAGCTGAAACTTGACAAAAACAGGTCTTCATCTGATTTAGGACTACTCTTCTTCAGTGTCCTCAACATCACTGAAAGAGCTCCTTCAAGAGCCTCCTGCTTGCTTTGTATAGAAGGATGCTGGCTGGGCGGCCTTTTTTAGTGCTACAAAGGACAAGCAAATTATTGCAAAAAAAAATAGACATTGAGTAGAGTGCCAATGGCATGATTTTTTTACCAACAATTATACATACTAGGAGTTTTACATTTGAAAAAAATATTATATTGCAGTAAGTTACGATCATTTATCAAAATTATAGCTAATATTTTAATTTTATACATTCTAAGTAGAGTTTTACATTTGAAAAAATATATAATCATTACATTGTGGTAAATTACAAGAATAATTTAAGATTATAATTCATATTTTAATTTCATCATCTACAACTCACCTCACATTGGACAGATGATCCAGGTTGGCGGCGTCCAAAACGGGAGAAAATAACCCGCGCAAATGTTTGTTGCGTAAGGGAACGAGCGGGCGGGCGCCATCTTTGAATGGATTTGGTCCGATTTGGACGTGACGTAACATATACGTTGCATTCACCAGTTTGCATGACACGGAAATGGCACACGGATAATATAAAAAGCACCTGCACTTAACGAGGGAATCTTGGAAAACATGTTGGAACGCGGCCCCGGGGACTAGAGCTTGACACCTGTGACCTTTGACCATGATATTTCCTTAATAAAGTGGCCTGTTATTAGGTACACTTGAAAATGGCGGTGTACCTAATGGAGTGTCCGTGTGATTCCTACATACAAATGAAGAATGCTCTAAGCCTTGATGTCTATTCATATGCAAATGAGATAGGGGTCATAAAATTTTATGACCTTTTTATGACTTGTTATGGTATCATAAATCACCCCCTTTTGGATTGGGGAGTGGTTGGGGGCATCAAGATGGCGCCAGTCGTGACGGTGCCATCTTTGTCGCCATTTTGGTTTGCTGGCGCCATTTTTAGATATGTATGGGCATGTATTTTTATGAATCAAAACAGGTGCAGCATCTGAGCTAGCTTTGCTACCAGCCAGTACGTGTGGGTTGAAGGGGGGCCGTTTTGTTGAGAAAAAGAAGGGGAGGGGTGTTTGTGTCAGTGTGGGGGGTCGTGAGAGTCGGCATTATTGGTGCCAAAGTTATCTGAAAGAGAGTCGCATGTAATTTGACAAACAATAGTTTAGAGGATCAAGGGGTGTGTTTTGTTGAGAAAAAGACATCTAAAGGAGAAAAAAATCAAGGTGTTATCGCATGTAATTTGACAAACAATAGTAGAGTCAACGTTATTGGTGCCAAAGTTATCTGAAAGAGAAAAAGGAGAAGAAATCCTCTGAAAGAGCCTTTTTATGACTTGTTATGGTTAGGGTTAGGGTTAGGGAATTTGAAATTGGTTTAGTATGAATGACCAATGCTCATTTTTGAGCAAGCCATCGCTCTGAGCAACGGAGTCGAAGCGCGTCAAAAGCTGTTTCGAGAATGGTTAAAGGTAAGTCATGTTACTACTTTGTCGCCGTAATAATAATGATAATAATAATAATAAATAAATAATAATAATAATACACTGCGGTTATTTTATAAAACAAGATGTAATGTTTTTGCAATGTTTGTAGATATCATCGCTCTTGCCGATGTCCACGCATATTTTGACCACGACTTTAGCGACGTTTACCTAACACAATCAGACTACGGTGAGTCAATCGTTCATCTAAGGTAGTTCATATAAATGCTAGTAGTTGATGATTTTATTTTATGTATGTAACAGATCTCGTGGCCGCGGCTACTAGGAAAAACAATCAGCCGACACAAACTGCCTTCGAACGCCATATTGAAGCAGTGGAAGCGGCAGAGCCAGCGAGACCAAGCGCATCAGAGTCACGTGCTACCGTTGGAACCAATCCAATTGCATCCCACGCCGACCGACAGGAAACATGGACGGACACAGAGTTAGCTGAAGCTCTATCTACATACGAGGGCTTGAACCATCATCAAGAGTCGACAAACAAAGTTGGAGGTGTTCCTTCTATTTTTTCTCTCTTTGTATGCTATCATCCGACTTGCTATTTTCGGTATTATAACGGATTAACTTTTTTATATCTACTTCCAGGTGAGCGTCGTGACACGGAGGCACAGAGAGGAAGGAGGAGGAGGAGGGGGCAGCCCTTCTACAACACGAGCCACTCAACCAGCGCCTGTAAAGTGCCGTGGTAACTGTATCTACAAAAGACGGTTACAAGAATGTTTTAAGATAATACGTATTCTGACAGATTTAGCCGAATCAAAATAGGTCTGTGTTGTTTCTGTTGTGTTTTGTAAAAGGAAATATAATGGATCATTCAAACCTTACGTCAACAGAGTCAGATTTCTTAGCAAACATTGATGAAATAGATTTGCTACCATTTAGCGAAACAAGCCAAAGAAGTGACACACCAGAGCTAGATTTGTCAAGCATTAACAATACGTCTACGAGTCAAATAACAGATTTGCTCAACAATGTGAGCACGGCTTTGTTAGAGGGGGAAAGACCAGTCAGTCCTGCTATTCTTACCCATTTACAAGCTGTCATAGATGAACTGAACAATCAAAGTCTGAATGAAGGTAGACAGAGTCCTACACAAATCCGGTCACAATTGCTAAACATAACAGAATTAAACAACCAAGCTAATGACAGCAACGGGCGTATCAGTCCTGATATTCCTGTCCAGTTGCTAAACATTATCCAAAATCTAAATACGCAACCTCTGGTTGACCCGTTGACCGCTAACCCTCTCGATTCATCGCCGGCTGCTATTGACGACGTTCCACCGACATTTCAGCCCAACAACTGCTCTGTTATAATTGATCACGAAATAGATGTTATTGATGACAACACACCAGCATTTCAACACATGCCCCAGCGATCTAACAGCGGTTCTGTATTAGCTGATCAGCGCGGCGTTTCTGTTGTAGTTAATAGACCGCATTTCAATAATGTAGAGGTAAGGCGACAGTTAAATATACCATCGCAACAGAACATTAATGATTTTGCAACCTTCTACCTCCAGATTGAAGATAAAATAGATGATGTTATGCAAGAGGTGGTTAGCCGAGCACAACCAGGTGATGTAATTCAGGCCGAGTTAGTGGGTAGTAACGATAGAGCTCACATCTACCAGCAAACGAGTGACATAAACTCTATCAGAGATAGTGTATCAGACATGCTTGAGCGTTTAGCCCAATCAAATACAGAGCTTCTGGCTGATGAGGGTTTAGAGCTCATTGTACAAATAGTCACTCCATTGCGCGGTGGAATGAGTCGTAGGTTGTTGAACACTACCAACAGAGAGATTTTGAGGTTGAAAAAACGACACTTACACATACCTCGTAATAAAGACAACAATTTGTGTTTTGCTCTCTCACTAATCTATCTGCTAAATGACACACTCACAACAAAGCAGGCCACAAGACAGGCACGGCTCTTACACGAGAGTGTAGGATTGGATTGTCAAACACCTGTGAGTCTGGGCGATGTCCATAAATATGAGAAAGTCCTCAAACGGAAAATAACTGTAATGTATTGAAAAGAGGACTGCCGCCCTATGACTTTTTTCGACACACATTATCCCAAAACAGATAACGACACTTTGTCTTACACCTCGAGGGTAATTACTACGGTGTGAAAGCGATAGAGGCATTCGTTGGTCATGCATTCTTTTGCAGACTTGTTACAAAGGGCACGAGAATTGGCAACAGCAACAGTGTGAAGGACACTGTAGCGTTTGTCTCGATCCGTGTTGTAAACAACGACGGATTAAACCTGTCATCTGCCCCGACTGTAACAAAACTTGTCGTAATGAGGAATGCTTTGCCAAACATAAAGAGTTTCGAGCGACGAATCGTGTGAGCAACTGCACTTCATACTAAAAATGCTTGCAGTGTGGTCTTCGGTATTATGTGAAAGCTGATATCAAAGTCAAAGTCAAAGTCTCCTTTATTGTCAATTCCTCCGCATGTCAAGACACACAAAGAGATCGAAATGACGTTTCTCACTATCCCAGGGTGACAAGACAGAGTTCACAACGCACATACACGTAAACAACACAGGAAAAATAAAACAAGAAGATGAACAATAAGAGTGATAGCACGCTAGCCGCTCACGATGCACAGCAGAGTCCGGAAAAATGAAAGTCAACCAGGCCACTGTGAACACGAGCACACAGCAGGCACGCACTGTCCGGTTCGTGGATCCTATCAGGTGAACGCAACCCATCTTGTCGTCCCGCGAACGAACGTACGCCAGGAGAATGGAAGGCACGGCTGGGCAAGCTGGGTTGGCCGCAAGCCTGGCCCAGACGTCTCCGCGCTGGCCCCTCTTCCGCTGCCTCACAGACCCGCTGCCGACGCATCCCAACAATGCTCTAGGACGGAGCAGTCCGAGCTCACGACGCAGTCCAACCGGGGGAGGAAGAGCAGGCCAGTCCGGCGTCGCTCCATGACGAAGCAGTCCGAGCGCCCTTAATCTCTCCGCACCAAAGTCCAGAACGCCATAAAACCCACTTCTGCCGATGTTGAGCAGAACATGCCCGCCGCACTAGTAGCACGACGTATCACACGAGACGAACACACACAAAACTGCCGGACAAACACTCAGTAAACACTCACAAAACACCAAACGGGACAGAGAGTGGCCGCTGCGTGTGCACGCGCCGCCATCTGGTATATGGCACCGGTGCTAAACATTGTTGCCCCGTTAAAAAGTGCACAGTGTGTGATGAGATCTTAAATCAAGATGATGCCTTGCTGAACCCCCACATGTGCTACATTCAGCCCATCAAGCCTCAACCACCGTGCAAAAATGTGGTATACTATGATTTCAAAACCTATGTAGACGTAGATGGTTTACACAAACCTTTTCTCATCTCTTGCAAATCAAATAGACTGACGAAACAGTGGTTTGGCACAGATTGTGTTGACGAATTTCTCAGATTTTTTCAAATGCCACGGTTTAAACAAACTACGTTTGTTGCACGTAATGCGAGAGGTTTTGATTCATACATACTGATGAGGAGAATGCTTGAATTAGGTCTCAAACTTGACATTCTGATGCAGGGGAATAAAGTTCTATCATTTGTCGATTTAGACACAAAATCTCGATTCATAGACTCTCTCTCATTCTTGACGATGCCTCTAAGTGCGATGCCTAAGGCTCTGGGGTTTGAAGACAAATCAAAGGGTTACTTCCCACACAAATTCAGCTCTTTAGAACATCTAAACTACGTAGGGTCTCACCCTGACCCCGCGTACTACGATATCGAGCGAATGTCACCCTCTTAACGAGCAAAGTTTGACGAATGGTATGCCAAAGAAGCTAACAATTTGTTTGATTTGGCTAAACAGGCGATAGCCTACTGCGAGAATGATGTTGACCTGTTAATGCAGGGGTGTGAGAAATTCAGGAGCAAGTTTTTGAGGCCACGGGAACAGACCCATTCAACGCCGTGACAATAGCCTCAGCGTGCATGAAAGTTTTTCGCACTAATTTTCTAACCCCTCAAACACTAGCCATTACACCTTCAGACAACGTCAGCACAAAGCTTTTTCGCATGACTCTATTCAATACATGCAATGGATCATGCACAGCCAAAATATCCAAATTACACATGCATTGAACGGGGGTGAAGTTAGGATAGATAACTACACGATAGACGGCTATTCTGAAATTGGGGGCGTAAAAATAGTGTTTGAGTATTTTGGTTGTTATCACCACGGCTGCGCAGAATGCTTCGACCTCTCTAAAATATGCCCGACAACAAAACACCCTTTTCAGGAGAGGTTTGATAAAACACAAAAGAAAATTCAGGACCTACATCTTAGACAGGATGTGTACCTTGTAATTATGTGGGAGCATGAATGGTTGCAATTGAAAAAGATGAACATAGAGGTGAAGGAATTCCTGAAAAAAAACAAATTTCCTACACTGCTCAAACCGAGGCAGGTTCTTTTTGGGGGCAGAACAAACGCATTTGTTTTAAGATACACGGCAGAGCCTAACGAGCGTGTGTTGTATGTTGATGTGACGTCATTATACCCTTTCATCAACAGTACAAGCACCTACCCTATCGGTCATCCAACGATTATCCATGGTGATTTTAAAGACCGCAGGTCGTATTTCGGTTTCATCAGCGCCACAGTCAACCCACCCCGTGGTTTGTATTTTCCTGTTCTACCCTTCAAAACAGCTAAAGGTAAACTCGTCTTCACACTGTGCCGTACATGCGCTGAGTGTAACAACCAGCAGACGGCGTGTACACATAATGATGAGCAAAGATCGTTAACAGGTGTTTGGACAACCCCTGAATTTGTTAAGGCACTTGATCTCGGGTACACGGTTGCAGATATTACCGAAGTATGGCATTACACAAGAACGAGCGACACAATTTTCCGTGATTACATGCGAACATTTCTAAAATGTAAACAAGAATCTTCAGGTTATCCGGCTCACGTGGTCAACCAGGCGGATAGAGAAAGATACATAGAAGGGTATGCCATTCATCAGGGTATCCAACTAGACCCTTCCAAAATTGCTGTAAACCCGGGCAAAAGGCAAGTGTCAAAACTCTGTCTTAACAATCTATGGGGAAAAGTTGCGCAGCGTGAGAACATGACAAACACAAAAATTGTGACAAAATCTGAGGATTTTTTTGAACTTCTGTTTTCAGGTCTGTACAATGTGAAATTCTTCCATTTTATCAGTGAAAAGCTTTCAATTGTGTAGTATTGTTTCAACATAAACAATGAAATACCAGCCTCAAACGTGGCTGCAGCGTGTTTCACAACAGCCTATGCATGCCTAAAAATGTACAGCTATTTATAAATTTTACAGAGGCGTGTCCTTTACACCGATACAGACAGCCTCGTGTACACGGTGAAACCGGGCGAAAGTGTTCTCCCTCTAGGGGATTATCTGGGTGATTTGACAGATGAGATTTCGAATGACAGCATTTTAGAATTTGTCTCAGCGGGGCCAAAAACATACGCTTGCAAAACACAAGGATCATCTCAGACGGTCATGAAAGTGAAGGGGATCACGCAGACTCACGAAAGCGGTCAGAGCATCAATCTCGATAGCATGCTCAATTTGGTTCAAGGGTACATCGACACAGCAGGTGCAACCTCAGATGTGCTATATGCTCCTCAACATAATATCGTTCGCGATAAGAGAGGGTTTCACCTCAGAAACATGTCATTTTCCAAGCGGCTTCATGTGGTGTACGATAAAAGAAGGCTGCTAGAGCGAGGCACCACTGAACCGTTTGGCTACTGATATTTCTATCTATCCACACGTGTGTCTGTGTGTGGAAATGGCTTTTAACCAGATTGAATTTGACCCTAGATTAGAACTTTTTTTCATCTCTAGTAGCAGGGCCTTCAGGATGTGGCAAGACTTTCTTTGTAAAAAATGTATTGGAAAATCCTGAACATGTTATGAGAAAAAAAACTGATAATATTGTCTGGGTTTATACTTCATATCAACCAATGTACGATGAGCTCAAAAACCTGAATAAAGACATTCTTTTTATCAAGGGGCTGCCTGAATCTTTTGATGACGAGAAGCTGTTCCCACCACAGCAGCAGCATCTACTGATTTTGGATGACATCATCTTCCCAGCTTCGGATAATCCGGAAGTGGTCTGAATATTCACCCAATAAAGACATCATAAAAATTTAAGCGTTATAATGCTAACGCAGAATGTATTCCATCAGGGCAAATTCAGCTGTACTATTAGTTTAAACAGTAATTATTAGATTTTGTTCAAAAACCCCCGCGATAAACTGCAGGTGAATGTCCTGGCGAATCAAATTTCTCCCAACAACCGAAAGTTTTTCCTGGAATGCTTTGAAGATGCTACAAGAGAGCCGCATGGGTATTTACTGGTAGATTTGACACCTTCATGCCCAGAACAATATAGACTACGTACAGGTGTACTACATAACCAGTGGCCTGTCGTTTATATCCCCAAACAATAAAACGATGACGAAGCTTTTAAAAACAAATGCTCCGTTACTCAAATCTTTGTTTACATCCAAACCGGCCAAACGTAAGCATTTTCTACTCAGAGGGCCGACGAGTTTAGTGAAAGCATTATGTGAGATTGCTCTAAATCTTCTCAAAGGACATGTACCCTTAAAATCAAAACTTTACAAGAGACTTAAAAAGCAAAAGAAAAATATCCGCTTTTTGGCTGATAAGAAAAATACTTTGAAGAAGAAAAGAGCTGTGTTAGTTCGGAAAGGTGGTTTTATATTGCCGTTACTGGCCGCTTTCGCACCTGTTCTCGGAAGTGTCATTAGTGGTTTTATGAACAAATCATAAAATGAGTTTGAAAGAGCTCAGAAAATGTTCCTGATTTCACCTTATCAGCTCGAGAGGCTGAATCGACCTGCTCCGACCATCCGTGATACAGCCGAGTATTCTTTGGATGAAGAGATGAAACAGGTTTTGGATAATAAAAATTTAAATCAATATGAAAAGATCAAAATTTATCAAACCTTAATGCAGCGTTACATGGGGTTGGTCAAACAAAAAGACTCCGAGCAAATTCCTATTACGATTCGCAACGAAGCCAATGAGGGGGGTGAAAGAAAGACGACAGATGAGATGACAGGTGAATATTATGGGGATATTTTGGACGCAATAGGTCCACGCTTCCGACGCAACGCCAGCTATGTGCTGAAAAGACTGTCGGCAGAAGATGTAAGCTGGACGCCGTTAAGTGAATTTATTTTTAGGGGAAAAACTGTCAAAGGCTCCCATATGAGCGATTTGTTGAGACATCTGTGTGTGAGTGGGAAAAAATTCAACGACCAACCGGTAGGATGGGGTGAATTTCTCCGAACACTAGCCCGATTAAACCTACCGGAAACTAGCCTCTCCAACCCCTTGGCTCGTGCAGATTTTAAACGTTTAAAATACGCTAGGGGTGAAGATGAGGATGTTTCTTATGTAGAAGATGTAAGCGTGATGAATAAAAGAAAAAGAAAGAGGACATCGCCGGTAGTAAAATGGGTTAGTTATTAGACGATAGATACTCTATTGTTGTTAGTGAAAAACACGCATGACTCTGTAACTCTCTTTAACAATGTTTATTGAATAAAAGAGATTTTTATAAAACATTAACACGGTTTCAGACAATGACATTTTTTAAATTTATGCAATGAACATGATGTTTGCCCGCCGCACATCCGGTCTGGCCTTCGACATTTTTTGACAAACTCACTAACCATGGCGTCGTTATGGAGAGGATCGGGATTGTAATGAGTCATCACTTCATGATAGCCCCCACCCACGTTGGCTTAAATAATACACGCAGTGTTGACCGCAGTTGTCTGTCAGCTCGTGTTGCAGCTGGCCGTTCTGATATTCGACCCATTTAGAATGCTTCTTCAAAAATCTGTATATACTTGACGGGTAATATGGACTATCCGGTGGCAGACCAAAAGGATCAAAGAATGTGGCCGAACCGTCCGATTCTAAAGTCAAAGCGAGCCAATGCTCCCCAGGTAGATGTCTCGGATGAGTGTTGACAATGAAATATTTTGGAGGCGGGTCTCTGACGTCAGCTAACTCGTCCGATGCGAAAACACCTCCAAATAAGCTCAGGCGTGCATGTGCTCCTCAGGCAGTCCTGTCTACATTCTACCGTGGCACCATTGAGAGCGTCCTCACCAGTTGCATCGCTGTCTGGGGTGGTAACTGCACTGAACAGAACTTGAAGGCCCTGCAGCGCAGAGTGAATACGGCTGGTAAGATTATTGGTCCTTCGCTCCCCTCCCTGAAGGACATTTACACCTCCCATCTCGCCCGCAAGGCAACCTCGATTGCGAGTGATGTGAGTCACCCGGCTCACTCTTTGTTTGACCTTCTGCCCTCTGGGAAGAGGTACAGGAGCCTGCGCTCCCGCACCACCAGACTCGCCAACAGCTTCTTTCTCCAGGCTGTTAGGACCCCGAACTCGCTACCCTCTTCTGCATAGCGTGCGGCACTGTTGCGCTATTTTCTGGAATGTTTGCTGTGCGCTCACTTGCTCCTTTTTGCTCCTCTTATTTATTTATTTGTTGTGTTATTTATTCATTGTTTATTCAGCACGCTGTTGTTTACTTGTTTACTTGATTGTCTATTGTGGGCCGTGTCTTGTCACCGTGGGATAGGGGGGAACGAAATTTCGGTTTCTTTGTGTGTCTTTGGCATGTGGAGAAATTGACAATAAAGCTGACTTTGACTTTGACTTTGATAATGTTCTTTGCATCCGAGTCATAATCAAGTCCAATTCACGACCGTTCATAGCGTTAATAATAGTCCATCAATACTGTTAGGTTACGGATTCTAGTTATTGATCTGACTCCAAATTGCGATCAACACTTAACACATAAATTGCTATGTCCTAATCCACACACTGGCGCACCTAACAATTTTGTGAGTTCGTTCTGTCAAAGAGAAGACCAGTAGATCAATCAGACCAAATTTACCAATTGTTTATTCCTGACAAAGCGCACTAATACAGGCCTGGGTCCCGGGTCCCTCACACTAAAACTCGTGCGTTTTTGTGACCACCAAAAGACGACACATTCTTCCGGGTTGCCCAGTTTTAAAGAAACACAATATGAATATTAAAGCATGCAAAATATTGTGAGATGATTGGTCGATGGCCATCTCCTCCCCGGTCCAGGTGTCGCTGAGGTTAGACGGTTGGGTTTTCCCCTCGAAGCCTGGTCTCATAGACGTGCTGTTGTTCTCCTTCCTCACCGACCTTGAGGTGGTCTCCTCCGGTACTCCCTATCCGGGCCTATTCCACAACACTTCGAAGAAAACAAGTTCATGCAGTTTGCCTGCACATTCCTCGGCCCCCACCAATCCACACGAGCACTCCAATACTAGATATTAATATGATTATAAGTTTAACACAACCTTAAAAATATGTTTGCAAACTCCCAAAAGCACATTTCCCTTTATTCCCTCTCATGACCTCATTTATGAGGTCATCACCCGTTACCCTAGCAAACAGCTACCAGCGCGCTGTCGGTCCTTCCTTCCCCCCGCTGCTCATGTTGAGTCACCAGGGTATATTGGCCCATCGGTGGCAACGGGCCAACGGTTTTCTCGATCAATCGGACAGTGAGTGACCTAATACATGGAATACAACAACAACTGCATAAAATCATAACTGTAGTAAAAATAGCCACAGCAACAAGCACAGACATGATGAGGCTTTTCTAGCTTCCGAACGTTTTTATCCAATCAGACCAAATATCGGTGTGTACACCTGAATGATCTTTCATCTTTTTGTTCAGTGTCCTTAGTCCTTCCAACGCCTTGGTCAGTCGGCCTCCTGGTGCCGTGTTGTTTGGGATGAAAGTACAACATGCATCACCAAACATTCCACACACACCATGTTCCTTAGTCAATAGCCTGTCCAACGCAATTCTATTTTGGAACGCCATTAACGACGTTGCAGCCAATTGTTCATGAACTGCGGCAAATGATTCAGCTGTATAATTACCCAGTCGTTGGACATTGTAATGAAAGTAATCAGTACGGTCTACATTTTTATTGGGAGTGATCCATAGGAAGATACTTTTGAATCCCGGGAACACTTGATTAACGAGTTTATCAACAGCCATCAAGCTGTTCAACTCCTCACTGGGGGGGAGGAGGTGACATGGACATGAACAGGGACATGGAGATACTTGTAATAACTGTACACATTCACATCAATATACAATGTGCAATATTTCCCATTCCATCCTATTTACTACATTGTCATCATTTGTGCAATTACTTTTTTCACATTTGTGCAATACCGTAATTGCCGGACTATAAGCCGCGACTTTTTTCCAAAATTTTGGACCCTGCGGCTTATAGTCAGGTGCGGCTTATATAAGATTTTTTTCGTGATTTTTGTGATGACTTGATCACTTTTACTCTTAACACTATTATATACAGTAAAAGCTACAAAACAAACTGACAAATAACTCGTTTTCAAATCAGACGAGTAAAAACTGGTCAAATATTTCTAAAAAAAGCTATTATTAAAAGTGAAGACAATTTGCAATTCTAGTAATGACACACGAATTTGATGCACAATTTGTCTTCGCGGGCCACATAGAATGATGTGGTGGGCCGTATCTGGCCCCCGGGCCTTGAGTTTGACACCTGTGCTCTAAACCCTTTCTCTTACTCTGCCATATCACTGAGAGATTACACAAAGCAGTGGCGCTGTTTGGACAATCTGCATTGTAATTGTACTAAGTTCATCTTGTTTTTCCTTTTTTTAATCACTTCACTGGTTTCTTTTAAATCAAACAAGTTGTTTGATAATAACTTGTTTGATATAAAAGAAACCAGTGAAGTAATCTGCATTGTATTAAAACCCAATCAATCAGCATTTAAATTCAATTCTTCTGACGTTTTGCTCACCAAAAACAGGTTGTAATGAATGTGAACTTTTAATGCATTTTATTCAGAAGGTTACTTTGAACCTTAAACGGCGGCGCGGCGTACTTATGGATTTTTACGGCCTCCGGCCTCCAGGAGGCGCTCTAGCAAGAAGCAAGCACGAGACAGGCGAAGAAGAGATAATGCGCCGAAGAAGACGCGCTAGTTTTTGTTTACATTTCGCGCATCACGCGATCAAGACGGACATTACTGAAAGGAAGCCTTTATACACAAACCGTCATCACGGGGGACAAAATAAATGCATATGATGCAGCTTTTAAGCCAAAGGCAGTCGATGTTGATGACATTATCTTGTGTCTACTGTTAGGTTACGGATTCTAGTTATTGATCTGACTCCAAATTGTGATCAACACTTAACACATAAATTGCTATGTCCTAATCCACACACTGGCGCACCTAACAATTTTGCGAGTTCGTTCTGTCAAAGAGAAGACCAGTAGATCAATTAGACCAAATTTACCAATTATTTATTCCTGACAAAGCGCACTAATACAGGCCTGGGTCCCGGGTCCCTCACACTAAAGCTCGTGCGTTTTTGTGACCACCAAAAGACGACACATTCTTCCGGGTTGCCCAGTTTTAAAGAAACACAATATGAATATTAAAGCATGCAAAATATTGTGAGATGATTGGTGGATGGCCATCTCCTCCCCGTCCAGGTGTCGCTGAGGTCAGGCGGTTGGGTTTTCCCCTCGATGCCCAGTCCCATAGATGTGCTGTTGTTCTCCTTTCTCACCGACCTTGAGATTATCTCGTCCGGTACTCCCTGTCTGGGCCTATACACAACACTTCGAAGAAAACAAGTTCATGCAGTTTGCCTGCACATTCCTCGGCCCCCACCAATCCACACGAGCACTTCAATACTAGATATTAATATGATTATAAGTTTAACACAACCTTAAAAAATATGTTTGCAAACTCCCAAAAACACATTTTCCTTTATTCCCTCTCATGACCTCATTTATGAGGTCATCACCCGTTACCCTAGCAAACAGCTACCAGCGCGCTGTCGGTCCTTCCTTCCCCCCGCTGCTCATGTTGAGTCACCAGGGCATATTGGCCCATCGGTGGCAACGGGCCAACGGTTTTCTCGATCAACCGGACAGTGAGTGACCTAATACATGGAATACAACAACAATCGCATAAAATCATAACTGTAGTAAAAATAGCCACAGCAACAAGCACAGACATGATGAGGCCTTTCCAGCTTCCGAACGTTTTCATCCAATCAGACCAAATATCGGTGTGTAGGCCTGAATGATCTTTCATCTTTTTGTTCAGTGTCCTTAGTCCTTCCAACGCCTGGATCAGTCGGCCTCCTCGTGCCGTGTTGTTTGGGATGAAAGTACAACATGCATCACCAAACATTCCACATACACCATGTTCCTTAGCCAATAGCATGTCCAACGCAATTCTATTTTGGAACGCCATTAACGACGTTGCAGCCTATTGTTCATGAACTGCGGCGAATGATTCAGCTGTATAATTACCCAGTCGTTGGACATTGTAATGAACGTAATTAATACTGTCTACATTTTTATTGGGGGTGATCCATAGGAAGATACTTTCGAATCCCAAGAACACTTGATTAACGAGTTTATACTTATCTGACACACCCCGGGGCACTCCTATAGTGTCAATATATGTGGGATCGTCGTCGCTCAATCACGGGGGCAAAACGTCTCTTTTGGCTCGCTTCAGGAGCCCCGCCAGTGGGGACTCCAGGTCCCAATTGAGATTCTGTATTTCAATGGGGACAACCACCACAGGCATTATCAAAGACACGAGGGCACAGATACCTGATGCATTCTTCGGCAAGAGATCCTATAATCTGTCATCACCACACCACAACCAGATGTCACTGGTCTTCCTCTGCTCCTTCCATCACTGCTGGGTGAATTCTGGCATGTCCTGTTAAAGCTTGAAAACAAGTGAATTTGGAAAAAACTTTGTATATCACAATTACAAATTGAAACCTACTCACCCATTTCTATTTTACCACTCCCCCTTTGACACATTCACCCAATGTGTCATTACGTATCAAAAGGAACCTGCAAAGCGTCCCCTCTCATCACCACTCTCATTGTAGCCAGGCCCGCGGAACCTCTAGCTCCCATCTGGGCCCCGGGACCGTCACCCCAAGTCCTTGAAACTTGACTGTCCACCACACACACTCGGCAACACAAACAAAAATCATCGCACTCCTGTCAGTGAGCTTATAGCCCTGCTGACAGCGGACATTTGTACACACAAAAACAAAAACAGACATCAAGTATCAAAACAAAAACAGTCATAAAATGAATCCTGGCGCCCGCGGATCATGTCCTGAAAACCACGTCATCAACAAGTTCATCATAAAAACCAAAAGGGCAAGGGTTAACATATTCTTGTAAATCCAACACAAACTTTCCACGAACGCAATCGACAACCTGCAAGAATGAAAACAAGTTATGCAAGCAACGCGCAATCCGCTCCTTGGCTGGTGGCTGGTGCTGCAAAAAAAAAAAAAAAATCAAGTCACACAGAAAAACAAAGCAGAGCGTGCTATTGTCGCAAACACGTTCAAGCGTCAAACAATTGGTCACTGTCCACCTAGTCCGTCACCCCGTCGGGTGAGCTCAAAGTCGTCACACGTCAAATCGTCCAAAGTCTTGCTGTTCGATACTAGTTCTGTCTTGTCTGACCATATCACTGAAATGGGCCTTCTCCATCACACCGTTTTGTTGTCGATGGTGCCCCTGATTGATCATTGAGCCATGGTTCCAGTCAGAACTCATCACTTACCAGTTCCAGACCCTCCAGTCTGTACCACCCCTTCAGGTGAGAGGAATTTTATCCTCAATTGCAAACACATCACCCCAACTTCAGACCTCTCTGGCCAATCATACTGCGCACACACACTCAAAGTTAGTATGTTAGTGTGCAGGCAAACATTGACTCCTAATAGTAACTCTTCACATTTGGACATAGTTGTCAACATGACCTATTGTAAAATCTCCAATTCAATTTTCCATAAACTCGCCCATCAGATTCATCGCAAATTGTCATATATGTCTATCTGGGGGGGCCGACTGTGGGACCCGCGTGTCAGGGGAGCCTCCATAACCTCAGATTGCTCCTACAAACTCGGTCTCTATTACTTATCCTAATTAAATTCAATAAAGATGGGTCCGACTATTCCCTCTGGATTTTTACGTCATCATTTGGCTCTCCCCCTTTTTCCTGTTGTCTAGCTCAAATATGTTTCTCAGTCTGCTTCACTTTATTGCCCCTCTTGGCGAGTCTCACTCCCCCCTCTCAAATTTTCAACTTTAAAATTCACGCCCAATTTTACAAAATTCTTTCTATATTTTTATCAATTTTCTGACCAATTCAACACGTTCCAAATTTAAACATAATCTTGTGGCTTTCCCCGAATTTTTATTCAGCCTCTTCGCCTTCACACGCAATTTCTACGGAAATTAATAATTCTAGTTATTATTGTTAATCATCCGTGGCCTTCGTAAGGACAAGCCGCACCAGTAATGGATGGATGGATGGATTGTTAATCCTAACCCCAAATGCCTATCATAAATTGCCATTTAAATCAATTGTCGCAAGGGTCATGTCAATGTATTCGTTATTTAAAGCCCTACTGTATTCTTTTTTAATTAAGTAGTGCCCTTTATTACTATTTTGCTGACTATCCAGAATTCCAACTTTCTTATGGCCCCTCACCCCTTCAAGCTGAAATATGCATCCTATAAATCAGTCGCAGTTGATGTGTAATTAAATTCTGTTGCTTTGATAAAGGTCAATTAAGTTTAGCAATTCAGCCTTCTGTTGCCCGAATCCAAATTTTCACTGGTCCAATTATAAAATTTCATTATTTCAGTTAGATTAATTATGTATTCGAAATGCTAAGTTACATATAAAAATGTATGATTCAAATTATTTAATTTCTATTGATCAATGTCCACTTTGCAAAGTTTCTGATCACGCTGTCGTATAATTTGTCAGTGCATCTTCACTGACCATATCTATGTATTTTGTTTTTTATCCCCGTTTCAGTGTCAATAAGCAGCCTTATTATTCCCTCTTTTATCAAAACTCCTCAGTTATGTCTGCCCCAGCACCCAAACACACTTCCATCCCTTTTGTCCCACACTCCACCAACTTTGTAATGCTTCAGCAGTCTTTAGCAATGTGTCCAGTTTGACTTCATGTGACTCGTGCAAGTCTTTAGCAGCCTCTCCTCTTAGATTCTCATGATGATGATTCAGGGCTGGACCGTCCGCCATTCTCAAATGCATCCATCTTGTCTTTGTTCTTTCAGTCTATTTTTTGATCTGCGACTGTGTGTATTCCACCAACTGTATGGTTCTTGTCCTGTGAAGAGCCGTGCTTGCCCCCTTCAAGCATGATAATAGTTCCTGTTGTTCTCCCAAAGGTCAAAGGTGTCTCATGACCAGGGACAGTCCTCTGTTGATTTTGAGGCAGCCAGTAGAGTACAAGGACTCAGTTCAGGACTTGTGCCATGCGCTAGTGCAGAACACACTGGGACACAAATTTCACAAAACTATCTTCGTGTTATCAGTCTTCATGTGTAGTATTTGTTCCTTACACCCCAAATCTTCCTATTAACATTTTGTATCCTATCAGTTGCGCACACTCATCATCTTACTATCAAGCCGCCCTTATCAAATGCTTTTTTTTTTTTTTTTTTTTTTTTTGAGTAATCCATCCACCCTACCCATTAACACGGCTAAAATCCTCGTTCCAGTGTTTATCATCAAATAAGATTCCGAAATCCTTTATAATAAACTGTAATGTAATTTAACAATCTACCAACATGGTTGTATATGCGGTGAATGTTATTGTTCAATCTATAGGTCATACAGCGCCTGTGTTCCAACTATGACACTCCTCCTTGGTTTACCATCTCATAAATTATTGTTGTCAGCAGCGCTAAATGATAGTGCTTGAAAGTGAATGTCTTATCGCCCAATTTAAAACACATGCCGCATTTGAGCGAGTATTTATTCATTTATTTGCCATCCTCATGTTAGCTGGCATGTGTCAGAATTAAAATGTAATTTTGCTTTTAATTTTAAGTCTTTCAAAATTGCTATATCCTTACTGCACCGAGATAAACTGTTAAATATATCTTTAAAAACAAACAAAAACAATCTATGCTCCTGTTAGCCTGCAATTGTCCAGATCAAAAATGTTATTTTCTTTTAATTGTCTTTCTTTTGAACCTCTAAATCGCTCATGTTGCTAACTTAACCTAACCTTAAAGAAAGGACAAACAGGTTACTCCCAATAGCTCCTCATTATTTACGAGTTAGCCCCCCCCTTTCTTGAACATTCTCTGATCCATGCAGTCTTCCTCCTCACACCCCTGCACCCACACAGGGTGTGCACATAAACGCACACACCGAGCGCGCACACAATTGCACGTACACACACACACACACACACACACGCATCCGCACGCACGCACGCACGCACAATCCATCTCTCATGTAGCTTCTTTGCCACTTTCTATCGGTCAATACCATTCACAATTTGCGCTTCCACATCAGCATATACATTCCTTCAATCTCACTGCTTCAAACATTCACTGAGAAACTCACACTGTCCCTGCCCCGCCCGGGCCATAGCACCCCCCGTGCGAGGAGGGGGGTCGCGGCATCAATGTTGACCGGTTACAGGCTGGCCATTTCCTGCAACAATCATGATGCCGGCCCACCGCCCGCACAAGCATAGCACAGGCCCACGCGCACAGCCCAGACCCGCGATTACGCGCGAGTGCAGGCACGCTCATCAGTCTCAACTTCTCAAAGGGCAGGCCAACTTTGCTGTTGCGCCCTTCATCATGTTCACATTCGACATCTTTCAATGTCTTCTACACAACATTTGTTGTCTCTTATTCTCATCCTATCAAGCCACCGTTCTAGTAACTTTCTGCCACACACGTCTTATTTTCTCTATTGCACACACGCCCTATTTTCTCTACTGCCACACCTTGCTCATCTTAGTTTCTCTAACCAACTTAAACACACCATTGTACACTTCTCAATTTCCCTATTATCGCTCAAAAGCCTCCTAAACATTCTCCATTACTGATTTCTTCCATAGAACACACATCTCACTCACACACACTGATATACACACCCACTCATGAGGATCCTCTGCGCGCACACACACTCTCCCCCCAATTTGGTTCATTTTGGATATTTTAGCGGTCTGATCTCTCACAGGAGGAACTGTTACCACCGGATATTTTTTGAGGAGGCCTCACTTCCCCTCGGGGATCTCTTTATTAACCCCAGCTATTTGAATACGATCGTCACCGCACCCTTGTCCGCCACGACGAAGCACTAGGTCCCTGACCTATCCTTAGTACGCGTAAGTCCCTGACTTTACCGTACACGTTACACACGTAAGTTCCAAACTTATTCACCGTATGTATCTTAACATCATGCACACCTTATTTGATCTGAACGACAGTCTCCTCTTAAATTTCCTCTTTCAATTTGCAGCATTTCGACTTATAGTAACAGGTATTCTGCTTACCTTATCGGTGATGAGGAGACGTCGTACCAGCTCAACGTTGTGCGCTTATTCCAAACGGTTCGCCGACCGGGAGACAGTGTCCCTGACACTGTCCGGTGTCTTGGCTAAAGACCACGAGTTGTCAATTACCCTTCTCTTGACATCACGTCCGCGGTCACCAAGAAATTGTTAGGTTACGGATTCTAGTTATTGATCTGACTCCAAATTGTGATCAACACTTAACACATAAATTGCTATGTCCTAATCCACACACTGGCGCACCTAACAATTTTGCGAGTTCGTTCTGTCAAAGAGAAGACCAGTAGATCAATTAGACCAAATTTACCAATTATTTATTCCTGACAAAGCGCACTAATACAGGCCTGGGTCCCGGGTCCCTCACACTAAAGCTCGTGCGTTTTTGTGACCACCAAAAGACGACACATTCTTCCGGGTTGCCCAGTTTTAAAGAAACACAATATGAATATTAAAGCATGCAAAATATTGTGAGATGATTGGTGGATGGCCATCTCCTCCCCGTCCAGGTGTCGCTGAGGTCAGGCGGTTGGGTTTTCCCCTCGATGCCCAGTCCCATAGATGTGCTGTTGTTCTCCTTTCTCACCGACCTTGAGATTATCTCGTCCGGTACTCCCTGTCTGGGCCTATACACAACACTTCGAAGAAAACAAGTTCATGCAGTTTGCCTGCACATTCCTCGGCCCCCACCAATCCACACGAGCACTTCAATACTAGATATTAATATGATTATAAGTTTAACACAACCTTAAAAAATATGTTTGCAAACTCCCAAAAACACATTTTCCTTTACTACTCTGGAGCGTACTTATGGATTTTTACGGCCTCCGCTCTCCAGGGGGCGCTCTAGCAGGAAGCAAGAGTGAGACAGACGAAGAAGAGATAATGCGCCGAAGAAGACGCGATCGTCTCGCGCATCACGCACACACCCACGTTAACACAAAGACAGGAAGCTTTTATACATAAACCGTCATTATGGGGGATAAAATAAATGAATATGATGCCGCTTTTAAGCTATACGTGTCGCTCGCTAGTTTAATATAATGTAGCACTTCGTGCATGAATAAGATTAGCATGAACAGAACCTCTTCACACTCGAAGAAATGCATAAAACCGACGACGAAAGAGACTGAGAAAGTGTGAGGCGAAGGATATCTAACGCCATTCCAATCGGACACTAAGGAGGAAGACTTGGTTTCAGTGCACAGGAGGAAGATGAAGACGGCTCTTTTTGTACTTTTACTGGTATGTTTTTTTTAACCAGCCCTGTTCGTGCTGTGCTACCGTGTTGCTGCTGTGTAACTGCCGCCATTACCGCCGCGTCTCAGTGACTTTGCTGTGTTAATTCCGTGTTGTTGTGGTATTACTGCCGCGTCGCAGGCAGTGTTTGGAAAGAAATGTTAAGGTATGTTATTAAAGCTTTAAAAAAAACTTTCTGTGTCCAGTCTTTCTTTGCTAATAACTCGCGTGCACACTTCCGCGTTGCTGCGGTACTACTGCTGCGTCACAGGCAATGTTTAGAAAGACATGTTCAAGTATGTTATTAAAACGTTAAAAAGGCTTTCTATGTACTTTCTTTCTTTGTAAAAAACTCGTGTGCAAGTGCGGCTTATAGTCCGGTGCGGCTTATGTAAGAAAAAAAATGAAATATCCCTGAATTTTAGCTAGTGCGGTTTATAATCCGGTGCGGTTTATAGTCCGGCAATTACGGTAATACATGGCAACTACTGTGTAGTGTTTTTACCTCCCTCAATTTTCTTACCTAATTTATCTTTTTGCCTTTTTTACATTTCATTGCTAATTCTTGCACTGTATATATTTCTGCATATTTCTGTATATTTCTATCTCTTATATTTTTTTGTATATTTTGTATTCTACTGCTACTGGACACAGAATTTCCCTGAAGGAGTAATCCCAAGGGATTAATAAAGTTGAGTCTAAGTCTAAGTCTAAGTCTAAGTCTTTATACTTATCTGGCACACCCCGGCGCACTCCTATAGTGTCAATATATGTTGGATCGTCGTCGCTCAACCACTGGGGCAAAACGTCTCTTTTGCTTGCTTCAGGAGCCCCGCCAGTGGGGACTCCAGGTCCCAATTGAGATTCTGTATTTCAATGGGGACAACCACCACAGGCATTATCAAAGACACGAGGGCACAGATACCTGATGCATTCTTCGGCAAGCGATCCTATAATTTGTCATCACCACACCACAACCAGATGTCACTGGTCTTCCTCTGCTCCTTCCATCACTGCTGGGTGAATTCTGGCATGTCCTGTTAAAACTTGAAAACAAGTGAATTTGGAAAAAAAAATTGTATATCACAATTACACATTGAAACTTACTCGCCAATTTCTATTTTACCACTCCCCCTTTGACACATTCACCCAATGTGTCATTACGTATCAAAAAGAACCTGCAAAGCGTCCCCTCTCATCACCACACTCATTGTAGACAGGCCCACGGAACCTCTAGTTACCATCTGGGCCCCGGGACCATCACCCCAAGTCCTTGAAACTTGACTGTCCACCACACACACTCGGCAACACAAACAAAAATCATCGCACTCCTGTCAGTGAGCTTATAGCCCGGCTGACAGCGGACATTTGTACACACAAAAACAGACATCAAGTATCAAAATAAAAACAGTCATAAAATGAATCCTGGCGCCCGCGTATCATGTCCTGAAAACCACGTCATCAACAAGTTCATCATAAAAACCAAAAGGGCAAGGGTCAACATATTCTTGTAAATCCAGCACAAACTTTCCACGAATGCAATCGACAACCTGCAAAAAGGAAAACAAGTTACGCAAGCAACGCGCAATCCGCTCCTTGGCTGGTGGCTGATGCTGCAAAAAAATCAAGTCACACAGAAAAACAAAGCAGAGCGTGCTATTGTCGCAAACACGTTCAAGCGTCAAACAATTGGTCACTGTCCACCTAGTCCGTCACCCCGTCGGGTGAGCTCAAAGTCATCACACGTCAAATCGTCCAAAGTCTTGCTGTTCGATACTAGTTCTGTCTTGTCTGACCATATCACTGAAATGGGCCTTCTCCATCACACCGTTTTGTTGTCGATGGTGCCCCTGATTGATCATTGAGCCATGGTTCCGGTCAGAACTCATCACTTACCAGTTCCAGACCCTCCAGTCTGTACCACCCCTTCAGGTGAGAGGAATTTTATCCTCAATTGCAAACACATCACCCCAACTTCAGACCTCTCTAGCCAATCATACTGCGCCCACACAGTCATAGATGATCACATGCGCACGCACCCATCCACACACTCGCAGACACACACATCCGTCTCTATCACTCAGCTCTCCTCCCACACTAAGCAAAGTTAGTATGTTAGTGTGCAGGCAAACACTGACTCCTAATAGTAACTCTTCACATTTGGACATACTTGTCAACATGACCTATTGTAAAATCTCCAATTCAATTTTCCATAAACTCGCCCATCAGATTCATCGCAAATTGTCATATATGTCTATCTGGGGGGGGGACGACTGTGGGACCCGCGTGTCAGGGGAGCCTCCATAACTCAGAATGCTCCTACAAACTCGATCTCTATTAATTATCCTAATTAAATTGATGATGTGACTTGCTCGAAATCCGTCGTCACTCGCGCGAACTGGAAGCCGTGGCTGACGGGGGCTGTCCTCAGACTGTTGAGGGCCAGGGACAAGGCTTTCAGAGCAGGGGATGAGGCTGGCTTGAGGACAGCGAGGGCCGACCTGTCCCGAGGCATCAAAGAAGCGAAGAAGGCGTTCTCGTGCAAGGTCTCCACCCATTTCAAGGACAGCAAGGACGCACGTAGCCTTTGGCGGGGCATTCAGACCATCACAGACTACAAGCCCGCGCCGAGGAGCTGTGAGGGCGACGTCCGCCTGCTGAACGATCTGAACCGCTTCTTTGCTCGCTTCGACGCCCAGAACAGCACTTGCCCGCTGAAGACCACTCCCCCCCCACACGAGCAGCCCCTGCGCCTCTCTGCCGACGGTGTGAGGAGGGCGCTTGCCGCTATTGACACCCGTAAGGCGGCGGGCCCTGACAACATCCCGGGTCGAGCGCTGAAGGACTGCGCTGGGGAGCTGTCGGGTGTCTTCACAGACATCTTTAACGTTTCCCTGCAGCAGGCCATCGTCCCCTCGTGTTTCAAGGCTGCCACCATCGTTCCTGTGCCGAAGAAATCTGCACCGTCCTGCTTCAATGACTACCGCCCTGTGGCACTGACGCCCATCATCATGAAGTGCTTTGAGCGGCTGGTCTTGGAGCACATCAAGTCCGTTCTCCCCCCCACCATTGACCCTTTCCAGTTTGCGTACCGTGCCAAGCGGTCCTCTGAGGATGCCATCTGCTCTGCCCTCCACTCGGCCCTCACCCACCTGGAGAGAAAGGACTCATATGTGAGGTTGCTGTTTGTGGACTTCAGCTCTGCCTTCAACACCATTGTGCCGCAGCGACTCATCTCCAAACTCGACGAGCTGGGCCTCAGTACCTCCCTCTGCAACTGGATACTGGACTTCCTCTGTCAGAGGCCTCAGGTGGTGCGTGTTGGCGACAAAATCTCCGCCAGCATCACGCTGAGCACGGGGGCCCCCCAGGGCTGCGTGCTCAGTCCATTGCTCTTCACCCTGCTGACGCATGACTGCACTGCGACCTACAGCGACAACCGCATAGTGAAGTTTGCTGACGACACGACTCTGGTGGGTCTCATCACGAAGGGCGACGAGACTCGGTACAGGTCGGAAGTTGACCTTCTGACCACGTGGTGCAGGGACAACAACCTCCTGCTGAACGTCAGTAAGACCAAGGAAATCATTGTGGACTTCCGGAAGGGTCACACAACACACCTGCCGCTGATCATCGACGGTGCTGTGGTGGAGAGGGTGAGCTGCACCAAGTTCCTGGGGGTGCACATCAGTGAGGACCTCTCCTGGTCCGCGAACACCTCGTCACTGGCAAAGAAAGCTCAGCGCCGCCTGTATTTCCTGCGGAAGCTCAGGCGTGCATGTGCTCCTCAGGCAGTCCTGTCTACATTCTACCGTGGCACCATTGAGAGCGTCCTCACCAGTTGCATCGCTGTCTGGGGTGGTAACTGCACTGAACAGAACTTGAAGGCCCTGCAGCGCATAGTGAATACGGCTGGTAAGATTATTGGTGCTTCGCTTCCCTCCCTGAAGGACATTTACACCTCCCATCTCGCCCGCAAGGCAACCTCGATTGCCAGAGATGTGAGTCACCCGGCTCACTCCTTGTTTGACCTTCTGCCCTCTGGGAAGAGGTACAGGAGCCTGCGCTCCCGCACCACCAGACTCGCCAACAGCTTCTTTCTCCAGGCTGTTAGGGCCCTGAACTCGCTACCCCCTTCTGCGTAGCGTGCGGCACTGTTGCGCTATTTTCGGGAATGTCTGCTGTACGCGTTTTTACGCTCCTCTTAATTAATTATTTATTTATTTATTGTTGTGTTATTTATTCATTATTTATTCAGCACGCTTTTGTTATACTTGTTTACTGTTTGTCTGTTGTGAGCCATGTCTTGTCACCGTGGGATAGGGGGGAACGAAATTTCGGTTTCTTTGTGTGTCTTTGGCATGTGGAGAAATTGACAATAAAGCTGACTTTGACTTTGACTTTGAAATTCAATAAAGATGGGTCCGACTATTCCCTCTGGATTTTTACGTCATCATTTGGCTCTCCCCCTTTTTCCTGTTGTCTAGCATAAAAATATGTTTCTCAGTCTGCTTCTCTTTATTGCCCCTCTTGGCGAGTCTCACTCCCCCCTTTTTCTCTTCCTAAAAATCCTGCCTGTCACACCATCCAGCACCTCTCCCTAGAATGGGCAGTTTTTAATGTAATTTACGTCATTGCTCTCCAGATCTTCTATCCTCAATCTCCCTTGCTGTCAATCCCTGTTAAAATGCCAAAATGCCCCTCTTCCTCTTGACTGAATCCACTTTAGTCCAAATGTCCTATTCTAAAATGTATCTAACTCAACTTCTACTTCTTAAGCCTGACGAGCCAAAATATCAGATCTCGCTCTTGTTTCTTACCGTTTTAGCCTATTTGTTTTATCCAAATCTGTTCAATCTCTGACTATGATGCTTTTCTCTGTAGCTCTACGCATTATTCAATTTTTTATCAAATCTCCTCAGTTCTGTCAAACTCAGTGCACAATGAAGCTCCTGTCCACCTTGACCCAAGCTCCACCCAGTTTGGTAACGCCACAGCAAGGAGTGCGATTTGGCCGTCGGACACTTCCAACACCCCTGCGTCCCAGAGGCCACACAGAGTGTCTTCCATGCCTTGGTCCGCCTCTTTCGGCCAACGATATTGAGGCCGTTTGATAGGCTGCGTCTCAGCCATTTGGAGATCATTAGGGGCCACCGAATGACAAAACCCGACATCAAATGGACCCTGGGACCACAGTGTGTCGGGCAAGCCCGCCAGCATTACTTCAGCGTCCTCATGATCAGTTAACTCCCTACCGTGTGTGCGGGACACCAACATCATCTCCAGCAATCCTGTGTCTGCCATGGGTTGTTTAATTTGGTATGCATTCTGAGACTCAGACCAGTACAAATTAGGTATGTGAGTTTTCCGCCAATCGGTCTGTTGCAACAACTGCTTGACCATTGAGCCCAATTGTCTGGCCTCGTGTCCTGGGGCAAGAGCCAGCGAAATGTGTGGCACCCCTTTCTCTGTCATTTTGAACCACTGCATTTGTTCATATGTCAATTCAGTTGCCGCTGCGACTCCCTCTTTACCAGTCAAAATGGATGATGAAGTTAAATCCCACATGTGCCCTTCAATTTCTTCAAACAAATCATCACTTTTTCGGTCATAATATAGAGTGCAATGCAAAGGATCAACAGGTGGGTGGTATGGCGCCAGTGAGCAGATCCAGGGCTTCCACAGTAGGTAGGTCGAGAACACACCGCCACCAGCAGGGGTCTCTGGCTCCAGCCTGGCCCAGTAGATGGTTGCAGTTTCTGCTTCTGCCGGTAGGGGCGCCATCAGCCACTGACCATGTTGTTGTAGCTGCTGTGAGCACTGGATGCTGACGCCATCTGGAAATTGAATAATCACTCCCTCTGGCCCACACAGAATTCTGGCTTGAACGGCTGACAGCAAGTCCCTTCCCATCAAGTTGATCGGAGTGTCTGTGCAATGGATGTATTTGTGCCACAGTCTACACCCAGTCCGGGTGATCACAGTTTCAAGTGGTTTGGTGAAAGGCAGAGTACGTGGTTGTCCCGAGAAGCCGACTAAAGTCGTTGTTTTCTTTGACAGTGAGGATACAGGAAGGGCAGTGTTTATTGATGAATAAGTTGCTCCTGTGTCCACCAGCATCTTCACAGGTTTTTCCTTCCACTGTCACATGAAGCATTGGCTCCGCCGGGCCACTGCTTTCCTGGCTCCCCGGGCAGCCCTATTCAAATTGTCCACACCAGAGATCATCATGTTGGTAGTACTGACCTCCGTGCGTTTGTGGGGGGGTGGCTCCGCGCGGTCGATACTGTGGGCATTCTTTTGCCCAGTGGTCGGTTTCGCCGCAGATGAAACATGCGTTGGGCGAATGGGGTTTGTATGCTGCCCTCCCCGGGTAAGCAGGTGCACTCCCTCCCCGGCCTCTGTATCCGCCCCGGAACTGGCCCCTTCCGCGCCCCACCACCTGAAGAGCCTGTGACATTTGCATTTCCTTTTTCTGTGATTTAGACTGTTTAGCTTCACCATGCATTTTTGCCAACTGTAATTTCAACAACTGTTTAGATAATGCGTCTGTCTCGTTTTCAACTTTAGCTTGTGACTCAGTGAACATTCTGCAGTGATGCAAAAGATGACGTTTAAATCGTTCTTCGGCACAAACCAGAATGTCAGGATCTGACATTAGCTGCTTCTTCACATCTGGCGGAAGTCCATCCAGCAGCGCCGTTCGGAAGAGCACCTCTGCCTCGTGCGTGAGAGCCGGATGGCGACCTGTGGTTTCAATCCAACTCTCCACACATGTTACATAATGTTGTGCAGGTGACATTTTCACATCATAAGGAAACATAGTGGGGGCCAGATCGGTGGGTTGTGGGAAAGTCAATTTAATGTTTTCAAACAGGGGCGCTGCTACTTGTGGCAAGGGCACCTCCCTCCCCAGTCTCGCTGTGCCTGTTGCGTCCTCAATTGCCTGCAATTGCACTAGGGAGCATGCTCCTGCCAACATCTGGCGCATGTCACCGAGTGTACAGCTCTGCCCACTCATCAGAGCCAAAAATTTGTTTAGCCACACCTTGCCTCCTCTGTGTTTATTCCAAACGGTTCGCCGACCGGGAGACAGTGTCCCTGACACTGTCCGGTGTCTTGGCTAAAGACCACGAGTTGTCAATTACCCTTCTCTTGACATCACGTCCGCGGTCACCAAGAAATTGTTAGGTTACGGATTCTAGTTATTGATCTGACTCCAAATTGCGATCAACACTTAACACATAAATTGCTATGTCCTAATCCACACACTGGCGCACCTAACAATTTTGCGAGTTCGTTCTGTCAAAGAGAAGACCAGTAGATCAATCAGACCAAATTTACCAATTGTTTATTCCTGACAAAGCGCACTAATACAGGCCTGGGTCCCGGGTCCCTCACACTAAAACTCGTGCGTTTTTGTGACCACCAAAAGACGACACATTCTTCCGGGTTGCCCAGTTTTAAAGAAACACAATATGAATATTAAAGCATGCAAAATATTGTGAGATGATTGGTCGATGGCCATCTCCTCCCCGGTCCAGGTGTCGCTGAGGTCAGACGGTTGGGTTTTCCCCTCGAAGCCTGGTCTCATAGACGTGCTGTTGTTCTCCTTCCTCACCGACCTTGAGGTGGTCTCCTCCGGTACTCCCTATCCGGGCCTATTCCACAACACTTCGAAGAAAACAAGTTCATGCAGTTTGCCTGCACATTCCTCGGCCCCCACCAATCCACACGAGCACTCCAATACTAGATATTAATATGATTATAAGTTTAACACAACCTTAAAAATATGTTTGCAAACTCCCAAAAGCACATTTCCCTTTAATACTTCCCTCTTGGTGTTAATCTCAATAAGGGAATCGTATGCAGTGTATACAATAAGAGTTGCTGTGTGTGGTAACGGCATACGGAAACGTAAATCTAGGCGTAATACACCGTTGTTTATAGGTGTCAAAGCCCCAGAATCATCTGCCTGACTTAAATTGAAAACAAAAAGTGAGTAGCCTTGACTAAAATCCTGTTGATCGATACAAAGAGGTAGATCTTTCAAAAAACGCCCTGTTGCTGTGTATAAATTAAGAAATTCACGTGTACATATCCCAGCTTCGAAATTGGGCTGAAAAGCTTTGGCAGGTATTTGTCGACCTTTGTGACTAAGAGCCAAATACTCTATGTTATAATGCAAAAAATTAGACGGGTTTAAATCTCTCCGTCCCATGAAACTGTTGTGATTTACTAGGGCTATTACAATTTGTTTAGGGATATGTCCGAGGAAGAGGTTATCCTGATGGCAGATTCTTGAGTTTTGAGGAATGGAGAAAGTCTTCATATTGATTCTGGTTAATGGATACAACGCATTACCTTTCTGTAAAGCGGCGGCGTGGCCTTTTGCTACGGCCGGTGAGACTGTTACTTTTTTCACAAATAGGGATGCTCCTAGTATTTTGAGACACGAGTCGCTGTCTGGAGCGCTCATGAGACAGAAATCATCAGAAGCTCCCGTTAACTTCAGGCGCAGATCCACATTATTCAATAGATGACGTTCAGAAAAGAAAATATCTTCATGAAGCGGTCCCGTTAGGTGAAATTCACGTGAACCTGCAATCTGCTGCGCGCGACGCAAAAACTCGACCGCGATGGAGTCCATGCGCCCCCTAGTGTGTTGGGAATAATATACTTTTTATCATTGGAATCTATGTATCTACTTATGTGTGCAAGATTCTCCGCTGTATGTGACAGTCTGGGGGCATATGGCCGGCTAAGGAACCATATGACTGGAGTCATGAGCCGCGCTATACAATAAGCCCCATAGTTAGCTAGACATGTACAGATCATGAGACTGTCATGGGATGGCTGAAGCAGACAAAGGTCTTATTTAAGTTGAAGTCATGAGTACGGCACAGCGATGTATTCCCAGGGGCACTAAGACTACGTCTTTGTTAAGTTAATGGTCATGAGACGTCCATACTGCCCCGTCCATAAGAGTATCCCCCTTGTTCTGTGGTCATGAGATGTAACTATGTAATGTCCTTCCTGTCTGGGAAACTACCCGTTCATATACACTTGCCCAATTGTTTCTTTCTCAATAAAAGGCACGGCTAAACTCGAGAAGAGCGCGGATCTCAGCCACACTTGCTGTGTGTCTGGGGTGCGTCCTTCTGCGCAGAAGAAAACGCTAAGCCAAAAAGACCTACCGCCTCTGAGATTGATTTCAGAAAAATGTTGTGAACCCAACATTTTTGGGGGCTCGTCCGGGATTCCTGAAAATCTGCTTGCTGATCCGAGGAGTGTTGAAGACGCCGAATCCGTGCACGGCAGAGGTCACAGGACGCCTGAAGGAAAGCCCTGGGGAGCAATGTTCATCCACCAGGCCGGCGTCCAGTTCAGCACCTCTCGGCAGCGATGATTGACGGAATCTTCAAAAGAAATCTCTCAGAGACTCGGTGAGACCTCTTCGTTGGCCGCGTGGTTGGGGTATTTTAGTCCCCAGGAAAAGGGTACCCGGGTAAGGACGGCGGAGTCCTTGTTGTGAATTCCAAGTGATAGGAATTCGGTCTACAGATGGAACTTGTAGACGGAAATACACCTCGTTGTGTTAAGAAAATTCCGCGGTGTGAATGTGTGTGTGAATGGTAGCACGTATCACTCGCTATTGTGCTGCATGTAACATGGTGGGAAGAAATGGCAAATTTCTGTGGAATTCCTCACCAGAAAACTGGTCGAAGCAGGAATTACCACAGAAAGTTGTTATCGCACTAAAGAAACATTCCATCTTTAGAAATCCCTATGATTTAAATGTTGAACTAAATTGATTAAAGTGGGGGGCCGTCAAAGTGTTACTGACAATGTATCAGGGGATGAGAAGTATACGTTAAATAAGTTACCAAACTTGAGGCCGCAAGTATGATTGTCAGACAATGAAGCTATAGTGCATAGGCGCACTGTTAGGCGTGGCTCAAGAAGAGGAACCTGAGGCAGAAGCTCCTTCTGCTCCTATGCAAAACATGCATCTAATTTAAAAGACCTGAAACCCCCCCCATATAATAGCAAAATATATCATGGTCAGTCAATAAGAACTCCTGTACAAACAAGAAGCATGACCAAGGCTATTAAATTTCCCCAAAGTATAAATGACGCTGATGTATGCGAATGATACAGTTGTCAAACCTTATTGAAAGGCCACTAATATGAGAAAAAATAAATAAAAATAGTAAAACCAAAACATCAAATAGAGGAAGACGTTTGCAGCATTGTTTGTTGATGTTGTTTGTGCACTGTGTTTTTGTTGTGGGCCTTTGTTTTGTCCTTGTGTTCTCTGCGTGTTTATGTGTGTCTATGTGTTAAAATTTTGAAATTGGCTAAAATAGTGTGCAAGGAAAGTTACTAGACTGCGGTCTATTCGATTTGCACCGCAAGAAAAAAAAAAGACATTGAAACTGGAAAATGCATTTTTGGGAGAAATTGGTGTAAAGGCAGGCAAAAAAGATGAATAAATACTTAGGAGATGCAACAGAATGATGTTCGACCAGAACTGAATCAGTTGAAACGTGTAGAACTTAGAGGGGAAATATGAATTTTGTAAAATTTTGCAGAAATTTTAATCAATCTTTTATTGGCCAAGTTTGAGCATGCCATACAAAGAAGTAATAATTTAACATGAAAACATGAATTTTTTAATTTTGCAATTTCGGGAATGTTGAAAAACTTTCCCAGTGTGATGTGATTTGAATGGGCTGAATGATGTGATTTTCAAACTGGGACAATGTAAAGGTGAAATGTAGAATTTGCCTTTAAGAATGAGTGGAAGGAAAATTTCCCTAAATTTGCAAATTTTGTGGAAAAGAAAAGCTTATGGAATTAATTGAATGCAAGCATCTCTTGAGTGAATTTTTGGAATATGTCAAAATCGGAAGGAGTGGGTTGTTTTATCAAGAACCTTGAGATAGGAGAGATTCAAATGAGGACTGTGAATTAAAAATGATGTAGTATGTGTGGACAGCTTGAAGAGAGCTTGAGGAGAGTGAGACCAGTGCGTGCGTGCGTGCCTGTGTGTGTGCGCGTGTGTGAGATGCAAATGAGCAGGAATGAATGACAAGATACAGGTTGAATGGTTGACGTTGTTGGAGACTACTATATGAAAAGTAGTAGAACAACTTTGAAGAAAGAGTGATTTTGAGCATATTTAATGCTAAGAAAAGAAAATAGGGCTTATTTCACAGTGGTTGACTGATTATCATGAATTGAATGGCTCGTTTTACGCTTTCATCTAAAAGTCAAGTCAAGTTTATTTGTATAGCCCTAAATCACAAACAGTCTCAGAGGGCTTCAAATAGACAAAAATTCAAGTTTTCGTCTACAATGATGATAATTGCTTTTGAAACAAAGGAAGTGTAAGGATGAGATTCCTTTCTCCTCATGCAGCATTTAGGCCAGAGAGGAAGTGAAGTCAAGTAACAGAAGTTAGGATGGGTAAAAACCAGAAGTAAACTATCTTGGTTTACTCTCAGCGAAAGGGAGAGCAGGGAACAGGTTATATTAGACACACCACGACCTGTTACGAAGAACAACTGATGTTTTTTTTTTTTTTTTTCTGTCATTACTGCAGAGCTTGGGCTCCACGCTATGCTGAACTTGCTAAACCACTAACAGGAGTGGCTCATGGACAGCCGTTAGCAGTCAAAGATACATTCGCGTGGACAACAAAAGTAGAAGAAGGATTGACAAAATTGAAAATGGTATTAGTTCAAACAACAAAGGGTGTGATAATGGATAAGGTGTTATTGACGATGTCAATAACAAAACTGTTTTGCCAAAATGACTTTTAAGGCAACGCCGGTTGTGTCACTTATGTGACAACAGGGGGGAGATGAGTTATTAGTTACCTATTAGTTACCTTTGGTTTAGATTCTTGCAAAAAAATTTAAGCATGTCCTGTTTGTGTGAAACATGATCCACACAGGAACCTAAAAGAAACTCTATATGAAAATCACATCCTAGATTCGAATAGTGGAGCCTAACAGGAACATGGAAAAAGTGAACAGCTGAGAAATGGCCTTTGATGTAGTGGCAGTCAATTATAAATTCAGGACAGTTCAGTAATATCTGTAAAGTGAGCATAACACCATTAATACTGAGGTCAAAATAGAGATGATACTAGGCAAAATTTGGAAACTTTATCAGAAATTGAAGGCTCAAATCAGGAAAGGTGGAAAGGTAATAGAGAGAATGGCATAAAATCAAAGTTAGGAAAACAAAAGAAAGATAGTAGCCTGAAAATAGGAGGAGCTTCTGGAAATTACAGTATAATTGAGAGAAATCACAGTTAAGACTTGCAATTTAAGTTTAGGGTAATCTGTCAATTTAAAATGGTTCAAATGAGGTCCATCACAATACATCCGAGCGCTCATGAAGGAAAACCACTGTCCTTCTCAAGTAGATTAGATTATTGATAATAGTAGAATTTGAAGTTTGGTTAACAGAAGGCACTATGAAATTTATGTCAAATTGGAAGATGATATTTAAGTTTGGTATCCCAGTCTGTCTTTTTCAGTATCCATCAGTGACTCTGAAACTCGATCCTGAGACTCCACCGACAGCTGAGAACATCAAGAAAAATGGTGCATGGCTCTAAGGCACCTTTGACCTTTGCAAGAGCAAAGAAGGACTATATTTGTGCTTGGGGGGAGCACAATGCCCTGGAGGAGAACGACATCCTCGGAGGCGAAGTACAAAGAACGAAGGAACTCACAAGATGAGAATGGACTCAGTTGAAAATGGACTCATCCAAGAGTGAGGGATGAGTTGACTCTGAGACTACAACCAAAGATAACAACCTGACAATGAGGTGCGGCGAAAGACACACGAGATCTGAAAGATGCATCAAGCTGCTGAGACGTTATCAAACTTGGTGGAGCTTGGGTCAGAGTGGATGGAAGCTTGCTTGGGCACTGAGTTTGACACAACTGAGGAGTCTTGCTAAAAGATAAATAAATAAATAAGGAACAAATTGTGTAGTGTTACGAAGAAAGAAAAAGTATCATAATCAGAGGATAAATTTGGATAAAACAGATAGGCTAAAATTGCAAGAAATAAGAGTAGAATCACATTTAGCCCATCCAGCTTAACAATTAGACATTTAGTCATTGACAGTTTGGAGAAGGGAAAATAGGGCATTAGGATCTACTAGGATGCCGTCAAAAGGTGATTAGATTGTTTAATGGTGGTAATTAATAAAGTAGAAGTTAATCACACCTCACAGGGAAATTCTGGTGTCAAAACAAAAAGTCTGATAAGATCAAGGAATAACAGCCATGAAAACTTTTGACAGTTAAGAATAACACTGCATAAGACTCACACCAAGTGACAGTGAACGCGATGACAAATGTGATAGGACTCGGAAAACAAATGCCTTAACATGGCAAAGTGAAAATAACGTAGTGGAGTAGACTGTTGGAGGAAGACTTTTGAGTATCTCTACCCAGGTGCTCGATCAGAACGATGGATTAGGACAAGATTATTTAAGGACCTGCTGAGGCTGCTTCTTTCCCCATGCTCACCCATGAACATGCTCAGCAGAACAAATGACTGAAGTTTTAGGCATTTAATTGGCAATTTTACGATAAAGGTCCGGTACGAATGTACGAAATATTCACTTGGGAAGAACATCCAGAAATGAAGGGTTTACTGTTAGTATTCGCTGATTGCCTGTTCACTTACACATACTAAATTTGTTTGTTGTGGTATGAGAGATAGATGCAAATGGATTGGCGCTTGTGTGGTTAGGAATATGTGTGTGTGTGTTGAGGGCAGTATGAAAGGCCAAAGTATTTTGGAGTTGGCATGAAAGGGTCACAGTTGAGGGTAAGATTCCTCTCACCTGAGACGGGAACACCCAAGCGTGATGACTAACAGCCGATGGTTAATCAAAGGCACCATGAACAACAAAATAGTTCATGGAGAAGGCCGAATTCAGCAACACGGATGGACAAGACAGGACTGATATCAAACACTAGGATGGTGGACATATGACATGACGAACCTGGACTCACCCGACAAGGTGACAGACTATGTAGATGACAACCATACATATTAACCATTAAGCTTGCTTGTGGCAAGTGCGAGCTTTGCTTTGTTTCTGTGTGTCACTTGACTTATTACAGCGTCAACCGCCAGCCAAGGAGCAGATTGCTGGTTGTTTTTAACTTGCATTACTTTTGCAGGTTGTCGATTGCAGTCTTGGAAAGTTTATGTTGAATTCACATGAAAATGTTAACCCTAACCCTTTTGATTTTTATGATGATTGAGAAGTTTCAGGACGGAATCCTCGGGCGCCATGATTCATTGTGTGTCTATTTTCATTTAGTAGATACTCGTTGCCTGTGTGGTTTTGTGAGTACAAGTGTCCGTTGTCGGTGTTGCCGAGTGTGAGGTGCACAGTCAATTTTCAGGAACTTGGGGATGACGGTCCTGCAAGGTTCGACAAGACTGGCTGCATGACGTGATGATGTGGTAGGACGTTTGCCGGTTTCTTTTTGAATGCCTAATGACACATTGGGCGAATGTGTTAAAGGGGGGTGGGGTTACGTTTGAATGAGTAAGTAGATACATATAAAATTTAATTGTGACATTCAATGCTTTTTCGGATTCACTTGTTTTGGAGGCCTTAACAGGACGTGTCAGAATTCAACAGGCAGCAGTTACAGGAGAAATCGTGCGAGACTGACAGCATGATGAGAAATAAGGGAGATAATTCATAACTCCTGGGGGGAGTGTTGTTGTTTGTTTGTTTGTTTGTTTTAGGTTCACGCGGGCCTCTGGATCATAGGAGTAGATGCAGGGACGCTCGGAGGTTCTATTGAACACTCCGATGAGACGACGACCACCAATCATCCCCGTGCCCCGAACAACCCCAGGAGAAGAATTGTTTGCTGACGACTGGTTATGGAGATGTCGTTTACTAGGGAACTCCTGGACGCTGACCGGGGCCTGGGAAGAGACTCTGAGGACGGTGAAGTGGACATAAAGATCTTGGATGGACAGCAGGCCCTGGGCAGTGATCCCAGAGCAATTCACTACTGAACATTCAGTGGACTGGACTTTGCATCGATAGACACATACATATGCAAGGGGGGCAAAACTAAGAGCATTTCAACTTTGCAGTATGCTGTGATATTGTGTCAATATTATGTCCTTCATTACTTTATCAAATGACCACATGCGGCATTATTTTAATTTGTCACATGACTAAAAGATTGACATCAGCGTCTGCTGTCCAGAATATCATGTTGGCCCAGCGTGAACAAGATGAGTGGGACTGCCTTGCGTAAATCGCCTACCTGTCTATTTTTTCTTGACGATAAAGAACAAAATACATTTCATTATGACAACATAGCCAAAGCCGGATGAAGGAATGTAGTTCTGATAAACTCTGGAATGTAAACTTTCATGCTTATTTATGAACATATGTAGTTATTAGTTGATCTTTTTCCCATGAATTCCAATGTTAAACAGGGGGGAATGTTGGGAATAATATACTTTTTATCATTGGAATCTATGTATCTACTTATGTGTGCAAGATTCTCCGCTGTATGTGACAGTCTGGGGGCATATGGCCGGCTAAGGAACCATATGACTGGAGTCATGAGCCGCGCTATACAATAAGTACATAGTTATAATAATACATTATAGTAATACATAGTTAGCTAGACATGTACATGTACAGATCATGAGATTGTCATGGGATGGCTGAAGCAGACAAAGGTCTTATTTAAGTTGAAGTCATGAGTACGGCACAGCGATGTATTCCCAGGGGCACTAAGACTACGTCTTTGTTAAGTTAATGGTCATGAGACGTCCATACTGCCCCGTCCATAAGAGTATCCCCCTTGTTCTGTGGTCATGAGATGTAACTATGTAATGTCCTTCCTGTCTGGGAAACTACCCGTTCATATACACTTGCCCAATTGTTTCTTTCTCAATAAAAGGCACGGCTAAACTCGAGAAGAGCGCGGATCTCAGCCACACTTGCTGTGTGTCTGGGGTGCGTCCTTCTGCGCAGAAGAAAACGCTAAGCCAAAAAGACCTACCGCCTCTGAGATTGATTTCAGAAAAATGTTGTGAACCCAACATAGTGTCTTTTGCGAACATTCCTGCTGTGAATTGCGACTCCAAAGAATCGTTTGAAAAGTTTAACAGTAACTCGATGATGGACCGGTAGGCGTGTGTGGCGCTAGATTGTGAGATTAGCTGCCTGCCCTGCGAAACATCTAATTGACTAAAAATTGTGTTTATAGGGAAATTCACGATGCCAACTTGTTCTTGCGGTGGAATATTTGTCCCATCCCTACGCGTCACCTTTAAACGGAGATGTAGTGAAGTGTCGGATAAATCTAAATATTTTGAGCCGTCCCCGGGTATAAAAATTTCTATGGGGCCCTGGTCCACAATTGCGGACAAAGGTTGAAATTCGACTTCTATGGAGAGTTGCGTCAAGGGCGCATTAAAGATGTCCAAACTTGAGAGAACGCACTCTTGCCATTTAAAATGTAGAAGAGCCATTTTTTAAGAGAAAATATCTGTCTTGCGTCTCCTTCGCTTTTTCTTGACAACTGGTCTGAGACCGGTCGAGCGCCTTTTTCTTTTAACGCTTCTTTTTCTCCGCCCACCATGATGGAGTCCCCCACGTGACAATACAGCTAACCCGGAACCTTGTTGATCGTCTTGTTTCCGGTGGATTCTTTGAATGACGCGCCCTGCTACATCCGTTGCTATGTTTATAGCAGCGGCTTGAAGGTGTGGCTTCGCCAAGTAAAACCCGTTTTTGAACATCGGCATCACGAAGCGGAATAGTTTTGCAAAAATAGACCCCAGACCACGCCAGAAAACCCCTGAAATGACCCACCGACTTGTGTTTCATAATAATCGACCAAACGATACAGGTCGGGATGCGTTGTTGACGTCATCATTATTTTTTATTATTTCGATCTAAAATGCAGAATGAGAATGACTTTCCCGTATTCGAAATCTATCGGATTGTTCAGGTCTGTTGGCAGGTAAACCAAAATGGTTTCAATATGGCTTCTGCACACATCTAAATAGTAAACAGGATTAAAAGTTTTGTTTATAACGTCGCCGTAACTACCCTCAATAGGTAGGGTCCTAAGCATTGGAGCTTAGGATGTGTGATGTATGACGTCAGTGTAGACGAACATGAAATATGATCCGGCTCGTCTGTCGGCAGGATGTTGTGCGTTTACGCCTTCTGGCTTGAGCGAGAGCCAATGTTCAGGGTTCATTCCAACAATGTACACTAGAGGGCTCTTGAACATAATTCTCAAACCTTCTTCGCCAGAAAACAAGAACTTCTGTTTATGTTGATCAAATTGGACATCAATCTTTTTGTTACTCGCTTTAGTTAATAGAGTTTGAATGTCCAAAGCTAACAATTCATGATCGTTGTAGACCCCGCCTCGAGTTTTAAGCATGTGACGCACTTCTGAATCATCTTGGAACACGTCCCCTCTGTGAGCAGGAAGCTTCGGCTGTTTGAGATAGAAATCCCGTTTTTTCTCAGGAACGTTAGGGATTGAGTTGATGTATGAAATCTCACATAAACCGACCTCCCACGAACCTTTTTAATCGATATGTTGCGCCAGTTCAACTTTGAATTCGGAGAGGCTGTTTCCGCTAAAAAGATGCATACTAGCATTTGACGCTAATGTTACGTAGAATTCTCTCTGGTCTTCACCCATCTTGTAATTTTCACAGAATGGCCGTTTTATCGAACATCAAATGTTTTTAATACTCTTCGCGGGTACCCAACTGTCGAATTTGGCCGGCCACCCGACCCAATGAACGAGGGACTCGCGTCTGCCTGACACGGTGCGTGATTTAAGAATTTTCTGTATGCGAAAAGTTTTATTTTTTTTAATTTTTACTTTTTGTAATTCCGCTTCGTAAAAGCTGCCTTCTATAGGCATACCGTCCAAGTCCGATATTTTATAGACGGGGGGAACGCGATGGAGACGTTTTGATATTCTGAATATTTCGTCTGTGTAACTCTACAAATAACTCTTCTCAAAAACCCCTCTTAGTTTGGAAAGCCGCACAGTTTCACCTGGAGCGAACCGGAACTTGTCCCCGCGTTGAAAAGGGTTGTTTGTATACAGGTTGGTAAAAACAATATCTTTATTATCCTCGTTTACGGCATTTGGTGTCATTTTTATAAACTGTCATTATAACTGACAATAAAATCCTGAATTACATCAATGTAGCGTTGCGTGTTCTTAGCTGTGAAATACCTCCACATGCGCGACTTCAACTTTTTGTTGAATCATTCAACGGTTTGTGCTTTTGTATCGGAAGACGTTGCAAAATGTGTAATATTGTGCTCTCTCATTAATTTCTGGAAATGTTTGTTAAAAAACTCCGCCCCTTTATCTGTTTGAACGCGTAATGGCGAACCGCTAACTGATAAGACATCTTCAAATGCTTTGGTGACCTGTGTACCTGTTTTAGCTTTCAAAACGCGTGCATATGCACGTTTCGAGAAAATATCGATTACGGTTAGTAAATATTTATATCCATCATTGTCGCGTGCTACTGATTGCATATCGCATAAATCTGCTTGGAATTGTCTCATAGGACCTCGAACAAAAACTTTATTTCTAGGAAAAGTTATTCTGGCTGGTTTGTGTAAAGTGTAAGCATCTTGATCGGATAAAAAAGCTTTCACTTTTTTAATTTTAGTGTTTTTACAGCTAACAGCCACTGTTCTGTGTAGGCGTGTCTCTCACCCAAAACTAGCTAGATTTTTAGCATTATAATAAAGCTTCTGAAGACATCTCTCGCCACCCATTGTTAGGTAAGTTCTGCTGGATATCAGAGTGTGACGCTGTTAATAAAACAAACAGGTATGACATCTTGTGATTTTTAATTGAATAAACACAGAGAAACAATCACTTTTCTGGTTACAATAGTTTATTACAGAAAAAAAGAAAAATCAACTAGTTCTTAAAAACATTACTAATAAGTAGAGACAGGTATAAAACACACAGCAGTAAAAATAAAAACATGGTTAAAAAAAAGAAATTCAACATGGTAAAAAAAATTTTTTTTCTACAACTCCTAAGGTTTAACATAACGCATGAATGAAGATAACATAGATGGTGTTACTTTGGACCCTATTAGAGTTTTAAACTTCTTTAGCTGCTCCCCGGTTATATCTAGAAACACTGTTAGGATAGTCACCAGTTGGGCCCACATTTTTTTCACAATATTTTCCATTGTGTCTTTCCAAACGTTCTAAATAAGAGCGCGACTTCGCTGTTACTCAACACAATGTCACAAGCTTCTTGTTTTATCATACGGAGCCGCGCAAAGATCTTGCACTCGTGAGCTAGGTCGTGTAGAATGGCAGAAACAGTAGTGCGAATGTTTATAAGAGATGCTGAGGTTTTAAAATAGAAAAGCATTGTCGACAACGTATGGAGGAAGTCAGCATTGCACAACTCAGCCGTCACTGCTTCATGCTTCGCGTAGAAATAAAAGCTTCGATCCTCAATAAACAAACATGTATGATGTATCTGGCTAAGGTCGTCAAGAGCACATCCGTCACATGTCATTTTAGCATGTTTCATTAAGGCATCATACAAAAGATGAGCGATCACCAGTTTCATGCGTATGTAATCTTCAATCACCAGCCATTTAAGAGGCTCTACCGTAATATTGTATTCCGCGTCCTGTTGTGTGTTGACTCTCACAGGTGTCGACGTCACCGTAGGAACGATGCCAAACTCAAGGTCCAGCGAGGGGTAATTGGTAACGATCGTATCGTCCGCCTCCTCAAAATCACCGGGCACCTCTGTCTCTGTATTGAGCATGAGTCTTATGTCAGCAGCAGACAAGCAGGGCAAATCCATGCCATTTTCAGGATAGCATGCGCATGCGTCGTCAAACAGCTCGATGGCTCGCGACGAGGACCACGGTTCATGCTGCTGCTGCTGCTGCTGCTGTTGCTGCTACCGTGCTTGGTAGGTTGTACCCCGAGGTTTCAGGGGTTTCAAACCCGTCAAAGGTTGATGACAAAGCTCCATAGAGAGAATCGGGTTGCAGATCGTCGAGGCAGATCGGTGACATGCGTTCGCTCGGGTCGGGAGTAGGCAATGGAAGAATCTCAAACCTTTCCACCCCTGTCGCTGACGTTGGTCCCGGTTGTTCAGCCGCCATGCTTGGGCGTGGTGCCGCTATGAAGGCCGTGTCCACATCATCTGTCTCTGCACCAGAGTTGTCAGGGCTGGACCAGAGTGTGATGCCAGGCCCATGTTCCCTAGGTACAAAACTTGGTAAAAGTCGTCTGGCGAGGATTTTTTTAGCCATCTTCTTTCTCTGATGTATAGACAGAGCTCTTGTGTGTAAAAGAGGAGTCTGCAAGTCCGCTCTTATACATTTTAGATAGTTATGCTAATGACTACAGCCCCACCTTTCTGTGACTGTAGGTGAAAAAAAGAGGGGTGGCAAGGAGGAGCACAGGCTACTGTGCTGAGGATGGGGTGAGGGGAGTTTAAAGTTAATTTTTTTTAGTAAGGGTTAATCTAAAGTCAGTTTACGTTTCACTCCGATGACGTTTGTCCAGACACGGCTCGATAGGAAGAGTCCCATAATACTCTCACCAAACGGTTGCATCCGTTCATACCATTCTGTCAGTGGTAAATTCAGTAGTGTTTGGACAACTCCACATTCACTATTAAACACTTCTAGCGTTAGATACATTAGATCAATTAGCTCTCCATCTTCTGTCCCATCAACAGTTTGAGGACAAACTTTAAGCCGGAAAAAACATCTTCCGCTGGCTGTAATTCTTGAAATCCAAGTTACATTCAGCTCACCTTCTAATCCGTATTCATTGAGAAATTCAGTCAAAACCTCGGGCAGGAGTTGATTTGAAACACCCCAGTCATTTGAGTTCAACGTACCTACGCACCGGCCTGCTCATAGTTGCTGTTGTTGTTTGATCCAGAGCTCTCTTGATTTCTCATAAAGAAAGACAACTCACCAGTCTCGTAAAAAAAATTAAATCCCCATAGAGTCTTCGGAGTTAGATGCCAGCTCCGCTCAAGTTTTTCTGTAGGCCTCTGTTGCATACGCTTTAGATACATTTGTTTCTTCCTAGGGGCATCTAACAAGCCATCAGGGCCTTTACGGCAAAGATGGATACTGACCGGCGTTTCTGCTATCATGATTTGAGCTTCAGGTTTGCAGTTTAACACCACAGCTTTAGCTTAGCTCTTTTCTGTGAACTAGCAGCACAATACTCTGGCGTAATATACCAACAACAGGTCCAGCCCCTCTCTCAAACCACACCTCTGTGTATCGTGTTTTTTTTTAATCAGGATATGTTTTAAACTTAGACAACCTTCGTCTCCCTCCAAAATTAAACGATTACAGCAGTCTCTACCTCATCAGATATCTTTGGCGCCAATAATGCCGACTCTACTAATGTTTGTCAAACACCTTGATTTTTTCTCTTTCAGATAACTTTGGCACCATGCTGACGACACTTCAATGATTTTCTCAACAAAAAACCTCTTGATCCTCCCTTGATTTTTTTGTATTATGGTATTTATGATACCATAACAAGTCATAAAAAGGCTCTTTCAGAGGATTTCTTCTCCTTTTTCTCTTTCAGATAACTTTGGCACCAATAACGTTGACTCTACTATTACTACACCTTGATTTTTTTCTCCTTTAGATGTCTTTTTCTCAACAAAACACACCCCTTGATCCTCTAAACTATTGTTTGTCAAATTACACGCGACCCCCCACACTGACACAAACACCCCTCCCCTTCTTTTTCTTCAACCCACACGTACTGGCTGGTAGCAAAGCTAGCTCAGATGTTGCACCTATTTTGATTCATAAAAATACATGCCCATACATATCCTCATCTAAAATTGGCGCCAGCGAACCAAAATGGCGACAGTCAAAGATGGCGCTGTCACAACTGGCGCCATCTTGATGCCCCCAACCCCTCCCCAATCCAAAAGGGGGTGATTTATGATACCATAACAAGTCATAAAAAGGTCATAACATTTTATGACCCCTATCTCATTTGCATATGAATAGACATCAAGGCTTAGAGCATTCTTCATTTGTGTGTATTCCCTCGTTAAGTGCACCTGCGTGAAAAGTTTTAGCTCCTTTTGAACGTGAAAGGAGCTAAAACTTTTCACGCAGGTGCGCTTAACGAGGGTCACTTGGAAAACATGTTGGAACACGGCCCCTCGAGGACTGGAGGTCAACACCCCTGGTTTAAGTGAAAAGTGCCACACCTGCCCTCACCCCCACTTTCTGAATGGCCGTTTGATCTGTGATGTCACTTGGACACTCCATTAGGTACACTGCCATTTTTAGGTATACCTAATCATACACCACTTCATTAGGGAAAAATCATGGCCAAAGCTTAAATGAAAGTGAAAAGTGCCACACCCGCCCTCACCCCCACTTTCTGATTGGCTGGTTGATCTGTGACGTCACTCGGACACTCCATTAGGTACACCACCATCCTCAGGTTCGTTCGCAAAGATTCATGAGTGAGTGACAGACACTGCTATGCCACCCGACACACGTAATGCAGACATTGAAAGGTATGTATTTAATGAATTTACACTCTTCAAAAACATACAAGAGAAAATTTGTTACAATAGTTAAGAAACCTCATCTACACATTCAATATAATTTAAAACAGGAAAGTTTTTTTACAATAGTTTAAAAACCTCTACACGTTCAAAAGACATCTGTGTCAATTTTGACACATAAAATAATTGATTTGTTCAGTAAGAAAACCAACACCAGTGAACTATACATTCAATTATTAAAATGTCAGTGACAAATTTGGTATATTAAAATAATATAGTGTAATAGTGTAACTATCCCAAAAACATGAAAACAAATTCTGTTCACAACATTGGCTAAAAGACCTCGCCTCGACTAAAGCACCAAGGCCTTCTTGCTATGGTTTTAGAGCCCAAATTCTTGGGTTGGCTCCTCAAACCACTGGCTAGAATATGAGGACCAAAAGACCAAGACTGTGCTTTAAACCTGGACCTGTCAAAAATCAAAATGTGATCACAAAGGTTTGACGACTTGCTCCAGTCTAGCATTGGACTTTGTCCTTAAAACGATGAGCAAAACATCAAGGTCTGGCTCTAAATTCAGTCAGGACTTGTAGTTCTTCATGACCACAAATACTGTACCTACAGTCAATCTTGCTTGAACAACAGACCTAAATGACCTGGACAAGAGTAGTACGTATCATTTCAGACGTTTGCTGTAATATACAGAATTATTCAGGCCGAATTTTCCACTGACTCCAAAAGAGAGGTGGACTTGGACTACGACTAAAACAACAAAGTCTTGCTTGCGTAGGGCTATGCTTTAAGGTCGTGTGAGAAATTCTGCAAAAGAAGACAGATCTAAATATCTAAATAGCCATCATCGGGCAGGACACTGGGATGCCAAGAACCTCGATGACTGTGTTTCTGCTCTCTGTCACTTCCTCTCCTCTTGTGATCACTTCCTCTCCTCTCCTGGTCAGTCCCTGTCTTGTTACTTCCTCTTCTGTGACTCTCTGAGCTACTACCTCCATGCTCTTCGTGGCCTGTCTGGAACTTGTTGCGGGCGCTCTCTATTGGGCTCATTGGTTTTTTGTCTTCCGCTGCCCTCCTCTGGCTGGCAGACGTCCTCTCGTCCATGCGGTCCCTCCGGCTGGATTCTTGACTCCGGTGTGACCCCCTCCGTTCATTGCTTCCACTGTGAGTGTCCCATCCATCACGACTTGCTGTAATTTCTGTCCTCCAATCCTTTGCTTGAATGCCATCAGTCATCTTGCTTTGTCCACTGCTTCTTCTCTCCTGACTGGCCCGCTGGGCGACGACATCCACTCTTCCTTCTGGATTCCAACTGTGACTTTGCTGATGTTGTGGCTTCCTTTTGGAGCCCTCCATTTTGCCCAGCGATTCTTTCTCCTCATCTTCTCCGCCCTTTGTGTCTGTTCTTCCCGGCACGTCTTTCCCCTCAACTCGGTGGCTTCTCTCCCGTTCTGTCTTTTTGCTGTCCTTCATTTTGGGCTTCTCCTCTACTTTGTTAAGCGACGCTGCTTCTTTCTCCTGCTTCTCCTTCCAAGCTGCCATTCGGTTCTCTGTCTCCTTGTCAACTTTGTCCTTTTTTGTCCTTTCTTCCTTGGTCTTCTTAGAATCTCCTTCCTTTGCTGTGATTTTGCCCTCTTCAATCTTTTTGTCAAGTTTTTCCTCCATGAGGTCCAGCTCTTGCTCCAGTTCTGCCAGCTTCTTTGGATCCGACTCCAAGTCGTCGTCGTCGTCGTCCACCTCCTCCTCCACCTCCTGGATCTCCTCATACTCCTCCACCTCGATGCCGTCCATGGTCTTCTGCAGCTGCGTCTTGACCTTGTTGAGCTCCAGGAGGCCGTCCTGTAGCTCCTTGCACACGTCCCTGATCTTGGATGCGAACTTGGTCTTAGCACCTTTGCGCAGCTCATGGGAGTCCTTGGCGAGGAAGAAGACGTCAAGGGCCAGGAAGAGTGCCGACATGACCCCCGTGGTGACGCTGATGGCTTGGGCAGCCTTGGCTGCTCCAGCCCCCGCACCCAGCACCTGAACAGTGCTAATGAGCTTGTCGGTGTTTATCATGAGGGCCTTGCCAGCCCGGCCGCCTTCCTTCACCACATGTTTGATGTTGTGGTTCAAGGCCTTCTTAGCGGTACTCTGCGTGTACTTCTCAAAGTCCCAGTCCTGCAGAGTATCGATGCCCTCCTGCACAAATTCCATACACTCGCGAATGTCTTTAATCTGCTCCTGGTAGTCCTGGATCATCTTCTCCACCTTCTTGCGGTCCATGTTGGAGTGGACGGCGTCTGTGATGTTGGCCGTGGCCGAGGTGATGCTGCCCGCCGTGGCCACGCCGATGCCTACCGCCGTGACAATGATGGAGGCGCCAAAGGTGAACGGCGCCAGGATGAGCCCCGTGATGGTGGTCAGGCTGCCGGCCACGCTGGCCACGCCTCCACCGACGGCTGCTGATATGGTCTTTTTGTGGAAGTAGTCGGCGGCATCGGCCAGGGCCAGCAGCTCAAGGATGCAGTGTTGCAAGGATGCCCCCCGCTGATTGAAAAGGCGCACAAAGAGTCGCGCTGCCATGTAGACACGGTCGGCTGCCTCCTCCATTGCCCTGCACACATGGACGGACGGAAAGGAATGTTTCAATCATCAGGTACGCACACCGGCATTACAATCAATACTGCATATAAGATACTAAATGGCCTTTTTACCACTAGCTCATCCATTATTATATCACTTATCCACCCATTCATTCAAATTCAATCTCTGCATCCACTCTGGGATCAACATCCATCCGTCTGTCCGTCCATTCATCCAAACCCGAAGTGTAAAACAAAAGCGTGTGCATACATTTCCTCCTCATCTTCTTGGAAATTGTTCCACTCGGCCCAACCTGTAGAGACAGGAAGTCAAGACCAACCACATGAGACTGGGAAAAGCTTTCAGATCAAACGTGTCAGACGTTACACTTGCCTTCAACATTTTTCCACCAGTCCATCAGGCCGTCATTCTCCTGCAAGAAAAAAAGCAACAACGTGACACTCAACTTTGACCTCATGTGACGGCGGTCGAACACACCTCCTCAGAGTCCAGAGGGTTTCCTTCGGTTGGGTATGCTGCCATTTCCACTGGCTGGACCTCCACCGTGCTCTGCTGAAAGATTTACGTACACTAAGGTTATTAGCTTCACATAGCCTACCAAGCTCCATCTTACCAAAGATCATAGCATTAAGGAGGAGGAAAGAAGCAACTAACCTGTGCTGGGATCATCTCCTCCATCTCCATGCTCTCCTCAATGATGGGTATCTTTTCCTGGTTGCCGCAAGACAAGGAAGAAGAAAAGGCAAAAGTCCATCAGTTTGGGCTGTATGGCCCCCTGGCAAATCCATCATCCCACAATTCATTCAATTTTTGGAGACTTTTTTGTGGGTCTTCGACATTGCTATGACATTTGGTGTTACCTGCGATGATGTGTTGAGTTTTGTCATCCTGGGAAGAGTCATCTTGAGTCTGAAAGATACAACCTGGAGGATGGACCAGAGTGACATGACGGTCAAGTGAGAGAAGACATTTTGTGCTTGGCTATTTGGCAAAACAAAAGGCTCACTCGTCGTTTCTTCTTGATGGTCCTCCTTCGTCTCAGTCCGCCACCCGAGGGTGGCGCCGCGTCCTCTTTGTTGTCTTCATTGTCCTGCTAGCATTAACAGCATTTGAGTGCTTGTTAACCCCATGTGACTTCAAAAAGAGCCTAACCTGTTTGTCAGCAGTTTTGGGCGTTCTCTTGAATATGCCAGCAAAGCCTCCTTTTTTCTCCTGCTCGACATAAACACACAGTCGTCGTATAGAATGTACACAGGTGTCAACATACCTCAAGGCATACAGTGTATTGAACACTCACCTTAGCAGTTGCAGCGTCAAGATGGACAGTAGTGCCTGATAGTTCGTCTCCTGACAAGTCATCCATCTATTTAAAAAAAACACATCACATTTATTTATGATTTCATTTGTATTTTCTTTTTTACAAGTTTCATTTATGAGTGGCCCGGAGGGAGGGACCGATTTTTGTTCTGTCATCTCACCTTGGCACTTTCATCCAGATTGTCATCACTAAGAGGATTCTGGAAGCAGAAGATGATTTTTGTTATTTTCTGGTAAATAAACAAACAAACAAACAAGTGTAGATCATCTGACAACGTTACCTTGATAGCGATGGAGCGTGGCGCCGGTTTGGGTGACTTTCTGAACATTCCTGCCAAACCTCCCGTCTTTTCCTGTATGTAAATCAAATATTGGGTCAGGCAGGAAAAAACACACAGAGTCTGACATCTGTCAACATTGTACCTTTGGTCCAGTTTCTTCTGTCAACTTTTCATTGCTGTCATCACCGTTTGACTCCTGCATAGCAATAAGAATAGCCACAACATATCAAAATAACAACAGCAAAAATGAATACAAATAATCATCATCTGTAGTGTCACCTCGTCAGCCGCTTTCGGAGCTTTCTTGAACATACCACTGAGGATACTTTTTTCCTGAAATAAAAAAAAAGACAAAAAATACTTATTTTGAATCCAAATCTAATAACAAAAATGGAAATATAAATTGTTCATAAATACAAATAATAAAATGTAAACATTCAACCATTTCAGAAATAGCCTGTGTGTTAAAATTCTTTAAAAAAAAAAAATCAAATATTGGGTCAGGCAGGAAAAAACACACAGAGTCTGACATCTGTCAACATTGTACCTTTGGTCCAGTTTCTTCTGTCAAGTTTTCATTGCTGTCGGATAAGGGCTTCTTCTTGTCATCACCGTTTGACTCCTGCATAGCAAAAAGAATAGCCACAACATATCAAAATAACAACAGCAAAAATGAATACAAATAATCATCATCTGTAGTGTCACCTCGTCAGCTGCTTTCGGAGCTTTCTTGAACATACCACTGAAAATACTTTTTTCCTGAAATAAAAACAAGACAAAAAATACTTATTTTGAATCCAAATCTAATAACAAAAATGGAAATATAAATTGTTCATAAATACAAATAATAAAATGTAAACATTCAACCATTTCAGAAATAGCTTGTGTGTTAAAATTCTTAAAAAAAATTTTTTTTTTTAAAAATCGACATACAATTAAATAATGTGATCATTAAACACTTGAAAAAATGATGGAAAATTCAACAGTTTAACTTAATGTGATTTGATGTCATTTCAAATGTTAAAATAAAAACCAAGTGGCGAAGGTTAAAAGAAGGACATTTACTTTTAAATGAATACAACCCTAATTTTAAAAAAAAAAAGTAGATGCAAAAAATGATGTCCAGTAATAAACACATCAATCAACATCAATCTTGAAAAACTTTTCAATAAGTAAATGAAACAAAAATGTGTACATAAAAAAATGAAGGGTCAAAAATGTACAACTACGTTTGTAAAGTAAAACATAACTGTTCGGTGTAAATAAAATGAAGACATTACCTTGACAGTGGTGCTTTCTGCTAAATTGTCATTACTTGATGACTTCTCCTTGTCCTAGAATGACAAGTGTGTGTTGGTAAGAGGAAAAACAACAACAACCCAGTTCCTTTGTTGAGTGTCCTTAGGGTTGCGAGTGTACTAAGTGTTGGTAACCTCATCCAGCAGGTTGTCGTTGCTATAGGATCTTTTGAAGATGCCCGCCAGGCCTCCTCCTTTTTTCCCCTAAAGACATGTTGTTGTTGTTTTTTTGGGTCAAACAATGAGAGATCAAAAATAACAAGTAGACTTTTTGAAACCTTGCGGATATTCTCAGTCAAGTTCTCAGTGCTTCCGGACGGCGTCACTTCACTCTTGACCTCCGCTTCCTGAGATAGTTCAGATAGTATATTTTATCAAAGGCTTACTAACAAGAATTTTTGGGATGAGGGGGAGGCACCTTATCGCCCTCTGCAGGCTTCTGAGGCTTCTTGAACATGTTGCTGAAAAGGTTCTTATCCTGGAAGAAAATGAAGAAACACAACCAAATATTTATACACGAATTTAGACTAAATCAAACAAACTGACATTTAAATTATGCACAACATACATACCTGTACAATATATACAACAAAAAAACGCCTCTAACGTTAGTTGAGATTAAAATGAGTCAAATAAAAAAAATCTAATTAAAAACATACATGCACAGTATACTAAAAAAACAAATGTGCATTCTATTGCAGTAATATTCTTGAATGATTCAAACTAGTCAAATAAATCCTTTTAAATGACAATAAAGATGAGATAGATCTTTTTTTTAAATCATTCAAATGAGCAACAATTCATCATGCACATACAAAAAGTAGGATTTCAAAGGAGGGTTAGGGTTTTCACCCTTAGATGCACAAGGCCATCCATCAATTGTTCAAACGAAAATATCTGGTTTCTTACCTTGGCAACGCTCTTCTCGGCCGCATTGTCCCCACCCACTGCCGTTGTGGTCACCTGTCCCTTTTCCTCCTTTTCATTGTCCTCCTCACCGTCCTGAAATCAGGACATGCAATTGACTCAAGTATGAAAATGGAATTTGTTAAAAAAAAAAAAAAAAAAAAAACCTCACCGGTGAGGCGTCTCTCTCTCCTTTGGGGGTCTTTTTTTGGAAGACGCCAAAGAGCCCTCGATCTTTGTCCTGACCCTGCGCCCCCCCCAAAAAAACACACCGTCTTGACAATGGCCGCAAACAAACACACACCCGATATGGAAATCTGAAATGTTCCATTGCGTACCGATTCGCCCTCAGATAAATCCTCGTTGCTGGCTAACAACCTTTTATCCACGCTCTCACCCTGCAAGTGACAAGAACAGAGCCTCGTTCAGTGACACAGAAACACAATAAAAAGTTCAATAATACTTCTTGAATTGAGTACAGTCAATAATAATAATAGCTAAAATTGTTAAACCAGAATAACGTCTTCATTTGAGTCTTCATGATCATAGAACCAATTTTTCACTAAGAGGAGTTCAAATCAAAGGATGAAAACATTGCATAAAAATACTAAAAAATGTCACTGAATTGTTTACCTGGTTAGGCTGAGCCGCTTTGGTAGCCTTCTTAAAGAATCCACCAAATAGTCCTGCTTTTTCCTGAAAGACATTTGTCAGCATCACCTATACATGAATAAACCTTAATAGTATATTAATAAAATGAAAATAACACAAAAGATGATTTGTATTATGTTATATAAACAGGGGGGGGGGGGGGAAATCACCTTATTGTTTGTCAGACTGTCTGTGCTGCCCGACAGATCATCGCGGGGCTCTTTAGAATCCTATGAGCAAAAATACAATTGACTCAATTGGAATGAACCCTAAGCAACCAAACTAATGTAATGTACAGGATCCGTGGACAGACACAATCCACCTGGAGGTCTTTCAAGAGAATATTTTGAAGTGGCTGACCTGCTTGGATGCCACCTCTTTGGGAGTCTTTCGGCGGATTGCGCTGAAAAATCCTCCTTTTTCCTGCAACGCAATTTTACACACTTGTTGGTGACATCTTCAATGATGGTGACGCTATTATAAGAGCACCTTACCTCGGAGGCCTTCGGGGACAGATTGTCGCTGCTGTCTGACAAGTCGTCACGGAGACCAGGCTGCTCCTCCTGAAGGAAAAAAAAAAGCATTAACAGCGCTTCACATTTTTCACATTTTGTTACGTTACAGTCAAACACAATCGCTAGTTGTTAGTCCTTTGGTGTTTATGCCAGTCGCCGGCTTGAATCACAAAGAACTCGGTCGTTAGCTAGCGTCACTCGTACGTCAAGACGCCACGGTATTCAGAAGAAGTTTGACCTCATCCATCTGAGCCTCTTCTGGAGGTTTCTTCTTGAACACCCCGTTGAAAATTCCAGCGTAAGATTGTTTCTCGTCTTCTTCACTCTCCTCTGAATCGCCGTCCATTTTCCCCACCTACCTCACCCAAAAAATAGAAAGGAAATGGAAGGGATGACGATGATCAATAAAACAATACTGAGAAACACAGCAAAAGACGACCGACAGGAGTTACCGTCACCAAAGGAGATTTCCGGAACATTCCAGCGAATCGACCCCCAAAGTCCTGAAAAATAAAATATGTACATGTCGCTGTTATGTTAAATATTACTGCTACAAATAAATGAATGGATCATGTTTTATTTAACACCATTTTTTTTAAATAATGAAAATATAATTAAATACCTTTTATAAAAATATGAATTGATTACAAAATAATTTAATGAAAAATATATGTATTATTAATACAAGAATGAATTGTAAGTAATAATAGACAAAATAAAAAAAAATCAATGAACAGATACATAAATTCAGTGAATCATGTTATCCTGGTAAAAATAGGAAAACTTTATGAAAGAAAATAGAAAGAATATGTCTTGTCTTACAATGATGACAAGCAGGTTTCATCATCATCCTCATGTCTTACTTGTTTGGATTCTGCACTTTTGTCCTGTTTGACTTTGTCACTGGCCGTCTGTTCTTTTTCCTGAGACGCTTCCTCCTTGTTGGGATCGACAAGTGCCTCGCCACTGCCGCCACCGCCGCCAACCTTCAAGGAAGACAAATGTCAACATCTGCGCACATAATGATTATGATGACAACCATCATCGCCTGGGGTGCATCTCGTACTTTGGGTGTGGACTTGAGGTGCTTCATCATGCCCTTCAGGACGCCCTGCCGAGCAAAAATTCACATGCTGTCATGTTTCACACGCACAAATACATACAAACACGTACACATTTTATTATTTACAATAAGAGTGAAGGTAATTCTGAAAAATAGATAGTACCTACACACACACACGCACGCACACAAGGACGGACAGTGCTAAATACCGGTTTGGCGGATGCGGCGTGTTTGTCCGGAGTGTCGTCACCTCTGTCCTGGTCGTCAGTCAAATGACTCTGAAGCAAACACATCGTGTGAGTCACAAAAACGGGTTTTGTCGGTGTGTGTTGAACACGTGAGCACGCTCCTATAAACCCGTTGAGCCAGAGAGCCCATCCAACCTTGTCCATCCTTTGTCTCCGCTTCTTACACAATCTTATTATGTTAGTCTCTTATCTTATGTTAGTATAGCAAGTGTTGTGAGATCTTGATTTGACAAATCCTCAAATTAATTTCAGTTGCCCATCCCCGATGAAAGGTGAACCTGTAAGCGCTATTAGTACGTATTAGAAGCATTGTTAGCATTAGCACCCACATTGCTTACAATGAATGACGCTTTTTTGTCTTTCAGGCTTTTTCGCAACTTGGTTGTCTGCATTTGAGGAAAATGAATGATGTATAAAATCAATCAATCAATCAAAATGTAATCTAACCAGGAAGTGACAAATCATCTTGATGTCAGAGGGCGCATCTGATTGGACGCTTTTGACAGAAATCTGAAGAAAGAAGCGGATCAAGTATTCATGTTGCCCGCCAACAGCGAGATGGCGTCACGAGAGGCGTACTTGCTTGTCGTCACTGTTGCCTTGACTGTGTCTTGTGGTCTGGTTCCTCTCCTGAGTGCCAAAAAAAACCCCCAAAAAACCTAAATTCAGATTTTAAAATTCATTTTTGGTTTATTCTGACAGTACTGTACTTCACCTGCTTAGCTTGTCTAGGTGGGGGCACAGGAGTTTCTGTTTTGTTCTCCTTCGTCTCCCTTTGTGTCACGTTTCTCTGGCCCTGAAAATCACGTCAAAATCATGAAACGACTTGTCACTGAAACGATCATGTTTTTTGTGTTTTCAATCTCCAAAGTAATGCCTAATGTTTTGAAATATTGTGTTTTCAACACGAATTTCTAAAATGACAGTTTAAATCACTTTAAAAAATATGGACTTTTTTATTTAAGATGACAAAAAAGTTGCTTTTAATCGATTTCCCAGAGAATAAACATATATAAATTCCTTCTAAGATTTAAAAAAAATAATCTTACCTCACCATCCGCGGCTAATCTTTTCAAATGATACTGCGTTTGGCTCAGTTCCTGCACACACACAAAAAAAAAAAAGAAAATTGAATTACAGTCTAATCATGTACAATCCGCGTTTTCTCACTTGTTACAAGAACCAGGTGCCCCCTTTTGCTGACCTGCTATCAATCAAACAATCAACCTTTGAGGTGACGGCTTGAACATGGAAGTTGAAACAAATGATAAAATAATTGCAAAAAGGGCATTGAAAAATAAAAACAAAAGACTCAACGTTTATTTTGAAACATTTTTGACAGAAAAATATTATTTTGTACACACGCTGTGCTTTGGTCGCGGAGGCACCACAGGGATGGGCTTGTCCAACTTCTCTGCATCGTTTCGAGGCTGTAAACAAAGTCGTGTTTTTTACACCTCAGCAAACAGTCGGTTACTGGACGGGCGGATGAAGTACCTCGGGAGGCCAGGGAGGCAGTTTGGTCTGTGAAAGCAACAAAGATTTATTATTAGAAATATTACCCAGGAGTGTGATTTTTCTTCTTTTTTTTTTTTAAAAACGGTTATTATTTCTTAATGTTTATATGTATCTCACGGGCTTGGTTTTCTTTTTTGCTTCAGGCTTCATCACGCACGGCTCCATCTGAGTTCCATAAAGTGATAAAAGACAGAAGATTCATCACCATGGTACCAAGACAGCTTCCACATGTGTGTGAAATGATGGAAGCTATTTATGAGCACATTTGGACTTTTTAATTTGAAATGACCTAAATTGTAAATGTAGGCCAGTGCTTTCATAGTGTTAAGGCCAGTCAAGAATGCACGCTACTGAGAAAAATATACAGTACTAATCATTCAAATGTAAAGAATTTGAATTGTTTGAAAGGTTTGCTCATTAGCCACTAGGAAGCAGTAAAACACAGTTACACTACACACAAACACAGAGGAAGAGCACCACATCTAGGCAACAATAACGTTTGTTTTTCGAGACAACAAATACAACCAAAACGTGACGTTGCTCTTTGTTTTGTTAGCCCTTGGCCTACTGTGCAATAATTCAAAATGTACGTTTCAGAATTTTGGGACACCCGGAAGTGCTTCATAATGACAATTTAATTGTGAAAATACACATTTCCTGTCTAGTTGACTAAGAAAACACACCTTCCCCCAATTATCACGTGCTGAAAGTGAGGCACCAGAGAGTTACAACAGAAAAAAAAGTAGACCTTTTTCATTATTTAAATGAAAGATAGACACACCGGTCACATTGGAACACAGCAACTGGACAAAAAGCGTTCACAAATGATCATTTCCGAGCAGCTGATATGTTATTTGTGTGGAGTTAATGTCGTTTATTTGTCTCACCTCGCTGCTCTTCCTCCCTCCGTCAATGGCATCTAAAGTCAATGGGCAACGTAAGGCAAGTGAATGCCTCTCAGAAGTTTCCCAAAGTGTTCACCACACCCGCCCCGCAACGCATCTCCAGCTGCGGAGGCGTTCACAAGCTCCGAAATTTCTAACTTCACCACAGCCATCCGCGTCGTGAGACAATAATAGATTATTTTTGTGGGTTGATTTCCCAAAATGTGAGTAGTAGTGAATGATAAATAAATAACCAATAACAAATTTTAATTAAACATTTCACAATGATCAAAACAAATTGGTTTTATGATTTTTTCTTCCATAGAAAACCAAATATTTATTCCAGTGCTCCTCAAACTTTTTACGCCAAGTATTACTGTAAAAAATGTAATGTGTGTTTAATGGTACGTATTTTAAAATAAAATAAAAACTTTTATAATAATAGATCTAAAAAGATCTTAACATTTGTTGTCAAACATTACATTAATTAAATGTATTTTATATACATTTACAATTAATTGTGTCAGTTTTGTTTCTCCAACTGGACAAAACATTAATTTTACTTGTCTTAATGCTCCTTACTGTAACTTTACTCAATGACATGTCCAGTATCACGCTGGAATTCCAGAGACAATGTTTGACTTTCTAAATATAATCTTTTGTGCGCTGTTTGTGCATGTTCCAGCTTGTTAGCGTCTCTGATGCCTCCCCAAAGATCTTGTATTGCATGAAGATGTGACGATAACTAAGTGAAAGCAAAGCGCAAGCACCGGAGATCATGAAAAGCCCACACAGAAAGGCCTGAGCCCGTATTCAAACTTGGACTCTGTGCAAACCACTAGCTCATTGTGCCGACAAGAATAATAGTAATATAATTATATAACTGCCAGTAGAAATATTCATAATGACAATTAGCAACTGTCTAGCTCAACTAAAGCGCACACGCCCTCCCTCGCCTTGCTTTGTTTACCAGCAGGCTGACTTGAACACATACATGCAGATGAAGCAAGCCATGCACAACTGCAATCATTAGCCACATCATATGTCAGCATGATAAAAGTGGCCATTTTACCTGCCAACGATGTCTCGAAACCTTTTGTTTTGTTTCCTTTGTGCGTGACTCACCTGGGAGGAGATGGAGGGAGGGGCGAGGCCTAACTCAAATCTGTTTGGGTCCCAGCAGGTTTGGCTCATCAGTTTCAACCTCACATCTGACACACAAAATAGAAAAAGGGTTGGCAGTCTTGGCTAAATCAAAGAAGGGCTAAGAAATTATTAAGACCAAATACCAGCTCAGTGGCCTTGTGGTATAAGTGTCCGCCCTGAGATTGGGAGGTCGTGGGTTGGATCCCCGGCCGAGTCATACAAAAAGGAACCTGATGCCTCCCTGCTTGACACTCAGCATTAAAGGTTGGATTGGGGATACTGTGAGGAGCTGCACCCCACAGCCATTTTTAGCAATGTATAGCTTCTACTATGGAAGCTCGTCTGAGGACGACCTAACTAAATAAATATATGCTTATTGAGTAGTACTTATTCAGGGAAAACCATCCAATTAAATCAAATAATTTAACTACTTTACAATTTTGTATTGATACAATAAAAACAGAAATAATCATTACAGATCCTTTGTGTGTTTAGGGTTATTTTCATCCTTCTAACTACTGGTGTTGTTTTAATGTTTAATGTTTATGACCCCAATGAAAATGAATAAGATTATAGTCAAATTGAATTTCATTACATTGATTAAAAAATACATCCATATCATACTTGTATAATAAAAACTAATATAATTTGTATTTTATTAATAAATGCACATTTATGTGTTGACTTAAAGAAACACTCAACAGATTTTTTTTAAAATGAATTCATGTTTTTTTAAAGGATAAATTTCATATTGCCCATACCTCAGATATCTTTTTAACCTGTTTGCCGTATGCATAGGTTACAAAACAATCAGGCCTTCATGGGAATCTTTATTTTTTTATTGCACAGATTACCGGTACAGCCACTTTTCCTTTCATCACCTATTACACAAAACATACATTGCACATGCTACATCCACCCACAATAAATACAAAAGTTAAATAAAAAACAAAGCATGGATTTATCCAGTGAACAGGTTAGCGCTAAAAGCATTAGCATTGTTGCAAAGGTCACTCTAGTGTCCAAACATTAAAATATTGTTGCAAAACTATATATTAAACATTTTTATAAATTTCATTCCGAGACGGTTGACTAACGTTAGCTAGCTAGCATTGTGGAATTTAGTACAATAAAAGGCACATGAGTTATAAAAAAAAAAGACTAAAACATTATTTGTAGATCAAAAATGTTTTGTTAAATGAAAAATGAAAAATGAAAAAAAAGAGTAAAAACCAGAGGCATCCATTTGTGAATAGTTCAACAATTTTGAAGTCTGCCTTGACTAGCCAGAAGACAAATTTCACCTCAAAAATGTCAGAATGGTCATCAATCTAGTTTGGTTGTATATTTTGTTCCAGTTTGTATTTCAGACAAAATTTTGGTTATCATTTTTGGACTTAGCATCTCTTTGGATATTGACTCAGTTTTTCCAATGTCACACGTACTCCCTGTTGTCGAGGTCTTTCTTGATGGCTTTCTTAGTGCGGTCAATCTCGTCTTCTTCCGAGCTGTCGTAGTCGTAACCCCCTTTCATCTTCTCCTTCTCACCCGAAGTGTCGTCCTCTCGTTGGTTTTCGTCCTGGGGCGCGGTGGTGCACTGCAGCTCCTCTCGGATGCTGTTGAGCTCCACCAGGCCGTCGTGCAACTGCGTAGCCACCTCCCGTATTTTGGCGGCGAACTCAGACTTGGCACCCTTCTTGAGCTCCTTTGAGTCCTTGGCCACAAAGTAGATGTCCATCCCCACAAAGAGGCCCGTGAGGACACCGGTGGCCATGCTGGCAATCTGAACAGCGCGGGCCGCTGTGCTGCCCGCCACGTTGGCGATCTGCACCACGCGCATGATCTCGTTGGCGTTAATAAGGATGGCCTTGCCCGCCATGGCGCCGTCCTCGTAGAAGCTGCTGCTGAGCACAGGGAATTCGCGGTTGTAGGCGTTGTTCTTCATCTTGATGAGGTCGAAGCGCCGCAGGTTCTCGATTCCCTGCTTGATGAACTTGAGGCACTTGTTGAGGTCCGCCATCTTCTCTTGGTAGTCCTCCACAATCTTCTCGACTTTCTTGCGGTCCATGGAGTTGTTGACCTGGTTGGAGATGCTGGCGCCGGCCGAAGTGAGGCCGCCCGCCGTGGCCACGCCCAGCCCCACGGCCGTCACGATCAGAGAGGTGCCGAAGGTGACGGGCGCCAGGGCCAGGCCGGCGATGGTGGCCACGCCGCCGATGGCGCTGGTGGAGCCGCCGGTAATCTGGGCAATCTTGGTGTTCTTGTTGAATTTATCTAGGCCGTCGGCCATGGCGTTCAGGTTGATGACGTGCTGCCAAAGGCTCTCGGCGCGCTCTGAGAACAGCTTGTTGAACACCCGGATGCCTTTCTGAACCTTCTCCGCTGTTACCGCAAATGCCCTGACCATAGTAGTTGCAATTTTACAACGGTCACAAACACATATAAATATGAAAATAAATATCTGTTAAGAGACTTGGAATGTCTATCCCCGACACTTACTTCGCTTCTTCTTTATCGGTCATGTCGTCCTCCTGAGGTGTGTCCTCCCAAGCTGAGGAAGAGCACATTTTAAAAGATGCAAAATATAGTCGATCCTATTTGAACAACAGCGTCCTTTTTTCAATGCTGTCGTGCAGGGTCAATTGTGCACAATTTTAGACGAACTTACACTCCACATTGTTCCACCACTCCATAAGACCATCCATGTCCTGTAAGATGAACCAAAAAAAAAAAAAAGTTGTTGGCTTGATTAAGGCCAGTTCACACGATCTTGTCATGGAAATGCAAACTGACCTGTCTGTCTTCAGGCTGCGATGGCTCAATACGGAATTCTTCCAGCCGTTCAAACAAACCCCTGTTTCCACCCTTGTTCTGGAACACAAGCAGTGCCAAGTTTTTTTCAACGATTGTAACATTAATTCTGTTTACTTCAACAATTAGAAAGTGGAGATTTCTCTGCATTTGGTGTTTGGTGACAAAAGGACTCCTAAAAAACCCTGACAATATATCAAATAAAAACAATTCTAAAAAAACATTTAGACGATGCTTATGAATGAATGTTTAAATCCTCAAACATAAAAGTTAAAAATACATTGGGTTCGATTAAAACAAAAACTAATGACATCACAATAAAATAAACTTCAATGAGCACAAAATCAAAGCGTAAATTCAATTCAAACAAATAAATCAAACCTAAGTATAATTTGATAAAAAATATTCAATTGGTGAAAGAAAAAAAAATTAAAGTAAACAGAAATGCAATTATATCAAGACAAAATAAAAGCGAATAAATAAATATATATCCAAATATGTATTGTATATAATCAATAAATTTCATTTTAACCAAATAAAAAGTGTCAATGTGTCAAACCAGTTCCAACCAAACTGAATATCTCATTATAATATGTTATTGTGTGTTTTACAGTAAAAGAACAATATCTGATCATAGCAGGTGTTCCTCCTGTAGCAGAAGTGCTGTGTTTTTGCAAAAATGGCGTCTCGGTAAAGGGAAGCAAGCAAACAAGTCAGGACACATTGTGGCAGCCTCATCTCCCCTTACATGCCTTCATGCAGCGGCTTTTGTTTTGGAATGCAAGGGAGGGGAGGAGCAAAAAGTGAATAAAAACAACAACAAAAAACCAACAGATGTCAGGCGACCAAAACAGCTCTTTATCGTAACAGTGGTGAGAAAGATGACAACGTGACATTGTGTGGGAAGAAAGCCCTAACAGCGTGAAAAGAATTGTGTGTCCAAAGAACACTGTGCGGAACAAAAAAAAAACCCTAATTGAAACCAAATTGAAATAAAATGTGTACCTCAGCCTCTTCATCGCGTCTCTGTGTCATTTTGTTCTGCAACACACGAAAACCAATTAGCTCAGTAATCTTGGAATTATACGGTCAAAATAAATCTACAGTCAAACACACGAGCGATACTAAACACTGGAGCTAATAAAAGCGTGAGAATGACCTTGACTCGAGGCATGAAGGGATTGTGGCGTTTAGGCTTCTTGACTTTGACCTGAAAAGCAAAAACAAGTGAAACAAGGCAAATGATTCATCATGAGAGTCAGCAACCCTCCAAAAAATAAACCTCTTCTGGTTTGTTGGTGCCATCCTCTTCCTTTGGATTCTCTTTGGACTTTTCTTCTGCTTCTCCCGCTGCTTCGTCATTCAGCACTTCATCGTAGCTTTGAGGCTGTTGTCACGTGATAAGTGTCAAACGTTGCCAACATGTTGGGAACATTCACGTACCTTGGCAGCAGCACGTGGATTGAACGGGTTGTAGCGCTTTGGTTTCTTCTTGGCCTGGGAAAGCCACAGTGAGATACCCTCAAACACCATCTGGTCATAACATTAACACCTCACCTCCACCGGGGTCACCTCATTCCCCTGGCTGCCACCGTCTTCTTCTTTCAGAAACTCCTCATCTGATTGGCTCTGCGGGATAATGACCTCGTTAATAGGCATCTAGGTATTCAAGTCGCCTTCAAGCTCCATGATGAGAACCTGATTCTGGTTTTCTTGCTCCGGCACCACTGTGTTGGCTGCTTTGCTCCTGAGCTCCTGATAGACAAACAAGTGTATGTCAATTTTAGGAATTTTTGAACACCGTGTCAACTGACCTTTGGGTCAATTTCAATTTCCTTCACAAACACAAACTTTGGAGGCTTTTCCTACCTCCACGGAAAGCTTGCGTGGAGGAACTTTGGGAGCTTCCTTATCTGCCCTCCTCTGGGACACCATGACCTTGTCGTTCTGCGGTAGGCAAAGTACATGCTATTTGTTGCCCCAAAGTGGAAACCATAAAAACTTGGTGGTAAGCAAGCCACAGAAGATTCAGTAAGTACCTTAGCGTCTTCAAATGCTTTGGCCTGGGCTTTGACAGGAACCTGTGTCTTCTCCTGTCAACGCGTGACAAAGTCAAGGCGGCCGTGTTGGCAAGAGTGTCAAGTGGAAACAAACTACTGTCAAACCTCTCGGGTAGGTCCGTGCGGAAGTGGCGGCGTTTCACTTCTTTGCTTTCGCTCCCTGTCGACGGCGCTATTTTTGTGCTAGCCGGGGTGAGAAACAGGAAGGATTTAAAGAGAGAGGACGTGCGTGTCTTGTCACTGATTATTCATGATAATGCCTATAGTACAGTACTTTTTGTTTCCCCTCCACTTGTTGATCAGTTTCTTTGAACGTCTCTTCCACGTCTTTCTGTGCAAAGAAGAAAAGTCAAGTATAAGATAAACTTGTTTACTTCTGTAGTGAAAACTATATTGAAAAGTCATAGCGTTTTTAAAAACTTCTCAAATTGACCTAAAACATAATCAACCTTGTGTTCAAAAGCAGACAGAAAGCCCGAGCTGGCCTAAAACTCAGTCAGTGTTGTGTTTAAGACCAAAACATCTCCAAATGGTCTTAAAACAGTCACCGATGCGTAACAGAGACCGAGAAACCACAGCAACCACACATGCCCAGCACCGTCCGTCACCATCAAGCTCGGCAAAAACAAACGACAAGTTACTTTATTGGCAGGCTTGAATGGATTAAGTTTGGACATGGCTCCCATCATGGCATTCTGAGGGAGGTGGGGACACGTTAAGATGGATGTCGCAGAGGACTATCAACGCCAGGAACATTTCAATACCTGTTTGTGGCTGGACAATTTGTCGCCGGCGACGGGTGTGTCATCGTCACTGGAGTCACTTTCCTTGTCTTTTTCAGACCGGAACGGATTCAGTTTGTTCATGGCACCGGCCAGCTTACTCTGACAAAAGAAAAATAAATGTTTAAAACAAACATGAATTAGAAGGTTCAGGCAATGAAATCCACAAACACGGAGAACCTGTTTATGGTTAGTCTGGTTCTCGCTGGTGTCTGACGTCTCCTCAGTAACATCAGCATCTGAGTTCTCCTTCTCCTAAACAAACCCAGATTTTCATACTCATATTACTTGAGCTTTTCATTGAAAACGGCACAAATGGACAAACGCACCGTTTTGTCATAGTTGAAGGCGTTCTTCATCATGGCGCTGAAGCCGTTCTGAAGGCACACAGACACACTCAAGTCAAATTGTTCACAAAAATTGTTCACCAATGTATTGATTACCTGCTTGACTTTGGGCTTCTCCGTCAGGTTTTCTTTGGAACCTAGCGACTTTTCCTTCCCCGTCTTCTCGGCGAGACTGTCGCTGCTGGAGAACAGCTTGCCGGTTGCTGTCAAGTCCTCCTAAAACATAAGAGCGGATGATCACGGCTCACATGAAGTTCGCAAGCTGAGCCGTGATTGGTCGGTACCTAAGCGAGTAAAACACGATTTTAAAATTGCCTTGTAACACAGTCATGCTAAAACAAATGAAAAAAAGTTTAAGTTCAGGAATATAAATTAGAAGATATGCCACCTGAGACTGTGTTCTGGTTGCAGAAGTGTGTTTTGGCTTTTTGAACATGCCGCTAAAGAGTCCTCCTTTCTCCTGCAAAAACAACAGGAAATGAATGCTGGGGTTGTCACGCTAACGCAAAGCCTCGAGGTTGAGCGCAGCTGACCTTAGTCCCGCCCTCAAAGAGGTTTTCACTGCTGGCCGACAGCTCGCTGGATTGAGACAAATCATCCTGGACCAGTCCATAAATTGCAAAGTCAAATTCAAATTATACACTCAGCTAAAACGCTTTAAAAAAAAATGGCTCACCTGAGACTTTTTTTTTACCAGCTTTGGTGATTTTTTAAACATCCCGCTAAACATTCCAGCTGACTCCTGAGAAACAGCACGTTAGCTATTGATATGAACATTATTTTGCGCTAGAGGAAAGTAACGCTCACCTTGGAATTGTTGTTGTTGACGGCCAGATTATTGCTGCTTTCAGACTGCTCGTTGTTTTCAGACAAATCATCCTGGAAAAGAAGCAGATGGTTGTAGGACCATGACGTCATACAAGAGGGGTGTGGGAATCACCTGAGATTGTGTTCTTTTTTTAAACATCCCGCTGAACATTCCGCTGCTCTCCTACAGCGGGAAAAAACACATTGTGCTCAAAAAGTTAAATACATAATACTGTATTTATATATAGTATATATTTTAGAATTTATTTCACAGTGTTGAATTCAAAGCCATAGACAGTCCTGAAATTGTCCTAAAACTAATTCAGTGCTGCATTTACGTCTCGAGATGTTCAGGGAACACTTAAAAGTTGCTTCAAAACATTTTTATGGTGACAACAAATACTCGCGCACCTTGGTGTTATCATTCACATTGTTCTGTTTGGCGGACAGGTAAATGTCTAGAAGATCCTAAAAGAACAAAACGGAATATTTGACTTTACTTGACTTGCACGTATAGGCGTCATCTTAGTATATTGCGTCACCTGTGAGGGTCTGCGTGCATGTCCCCGTTTAGGAGTTTTTTTCAGCATCATGCCAGATTGGTTCTGCGTAAGATGAGCGACGTGAGTGTCAGAGGCTCACTGGTGTGCGTGCGTTAACTGAACAAGTGCGCTCACCTTGCCCTGCTTGCTTTTATCTAAGATGCCATTGCTGGCTGAATGCTCTGGATTGTGTTGTGAGACCGCTGCCTTAAAAAAAAAAAAAAAAAAAAGAATACAACACAAAACAGTCTAGCCGAATTCTAAAACACATTCAGCACTGGACAAAACAGTCTTACAACAATAATCAAACAATTTCTATATCGTGGAAAGGTGACATTCAACTCTTCACCTTGCCGTTGTCGTTCACATTGTTATTGCTGACGGACATGTCGATGTCGAGAAGATCCTAGGCAAACAAAATATATTTTTCAACTCTTTACATACATATGCAAGTGCGACCTGTGTATCGTGTACCTGCGAGGGCCGGCGTGCGTGTCCTCGTTTGGGAGTTTTTTTCAGTATTCCGCTCATCATGCCAGACTTGTCCTGCGTAGGACAAATGAGTTTAGCATCAGAGGCTAACTAGTTTGAGCTAACTATACAAACGTGTGCTCACCTTGGATGGCTTGCTGTCATCTAAGCTGCCGTTGCTGGCAGAAAGCTCTGGATTGTGCTGTGAGAGCGCCACCTAAAAAAAAACAAAAAAAAAACATGCTCCTGAAAACAGCTTTGCCTTCAAGGCAGCCAAAAAGTGACCGGTAAAAACAATTGCAAGGGCGAGAGAATAAGGCAAGTGACAAAGCAACATGAAGCTTGTCTCACTTAGTCGAGGTTTACTTTAAGTTCAGAAAGTTGAAAAGTAGCAAGTAGGTGGAAGATCAACAACAAAACTCTTGTGGCTCTTTGGACAATTTAGGCTGCTTCTTGAACATGCCCTTAAACATGCCGCCTTTGTCCTGGAATCATGATTTTAAAAAAAAGCCAATTATTTGGGTGTCTTCATTAGCACTGCACACCAATGCGACAATAAAAATCAGGATGTGACCTTGTTGTCGTTCAGACTGTCGTTACTCTTTGACAGTTCACTGCTGACTGACAGGTTGTCCTGTGTTGTAAACATTCAAATTGTAAGCTTGCAAGGTTGATTACTACTGGCATTATTGTCATGCGTCACCTGCAGTTCAGACGATTTGGAGGATCTCTTGAACATGCCGCCAAACAATGCTGCTTTTTGCTGAAACTCAAGAGGAACAAAATGCTGATTGGTCATTACGCAGTTGCAGAAGCCCGTTCAAAAGTTGGCAAAGAGTCCTTTTTTAGAAAGTGTAATTGTTAAACAGCATGAGGAGTATATTGTGTATGTGTGTATCTTTTTTTTCAAAGGTTTGCAGACTCCACACACTTGGTAAAAAGAGATTGAGTGCTGCTGTTTTGGTTAACAACAGCATACAAATGAGCTTCTCATTTAATTTGAAAGTCCACACATGACCAATAGCAGCTACAATTGCCATTGTACTTATTGCCTGTTTTTTTTTTGGGGGGGGGGGGGGGGGTCATTTATATATTTTAAATGGTCTTAATAACCAAATCACTAGATACCATGAGTAATGTACGGAATGTAAATGTTTCACAAAATGCCTATTCAAAAAAATGAATAAATCATGACAGCACATTTTTAAGATATCCTTGCCCTCAAGACAATCTAGAAAATAAAAGTTAGAAGGAAGCAGATTGTTGTCAATGTTTTACTATGGTCAACATTGTCATCGTCATAAAACCTAAAATGTTGACAACTTTTGTACTCACTGTGACGTCTCCTTCATCGCACTCCAAGTCCAGATCAAAGTCGCCGTATCGATTCTGTCCAAACACGTTCAACATATAAAACGATTTGACAACAACATAAATGTGTGTATAGCAAAGGTGCTCTCGCTCACCATTTTGGGTCTGTTTTAGCTTCAGTCTCTCTCCGAAGCAAACTCGTGAAGATTTCCCACGTCCTTTCCCCCGGTTCTTTCCGTGAAAGAGTTTTCCGGGCTTTCGAGCTGAACCGTTCCGCCCACTCCTGCTCATTTGGAAAAAACCTCTTTCACCCAGTTCTTTGTGACGACTTTCATGCAAAAACAATGTTTAAAAACCCCGACGGACCAGTTCCACGAGTCTTGTGGATGAGGAGGGCGTGGCCTGACTCACCTGGCAACAGGAAAACTGTGGTGCGTTGCGTTCAGTGCTACTCGGAAATCTCAACTTCAAAATACGGTAAAACGTGACGGTACAGAATTGACAAATGCTTTTTTATTATTTTAAATTCACTGTGGATCACATCGATTTCACAAGTTGTCTTGCAAAAAAATATTTTCAACAGTATTGTAATCATGAAAGTCTAATATTGTAGTATATCAAATATTGTTTGACATAATTCGTATTAAGGACCAACAAGAGCAATTTGAAACCCTTTATTGTTCCATCCAACCACACATATTTAACATCTTATACTCATTATCTGATGTAAAGAAAACATACTTGTAAAATAAGCCATCTTTAGTGATTTTCAAACAAGAAACGGAAATGTAGTTCACACAAAAGCTGATATAAGTTGTATTTACGTTTGCTATGCAAGTAAACCAATGGCACATGTGAGCGTGCCAGCATAAAGCTCCCTTCATAACTTAAATTTAGAATAACTGATATATTGCACACATTGGTAGTCTTTGGAAATACGATTAGGTTTTTGTAAGTTAGTGTCCGTTTCTATTCTCTCCAGGAAAGGACGTAAACCTTGGTAGTCTTTGGAAATACGATTAGGTTTTTGTAAGTTAGTGTCTGTTTCTATTCTCTCCAGGAAAGGAAGTAAACCTTTCCCAGTGTGTCACCACACACCATCTCCGAGGGATTTTCTGGGTTCACCTCCAGCAAGACTACGGGACTGCCGCACACAAACATTCCCACCTGGATAAGAGCGGGTGAAAGACAGAATGATAAATGAACATGATAGGAAAAGAGGGAGAGACAGTCAATGGCAGTGACTGACTTGTTTCTTGGTGCTTCTATCCCATAGCTTCACGGTGTGGTCCAGGGAGGCTGAGATGATGAGGCTGTGCGTGAGCCTTAGCACACTGATCCTCTCATGGTGGGCCTGAGCGGTGCAAACCATTCAATTAAACAAAGGCGCTTTACAGAATAATTGCATTCCTCCAACAGCAGAAATGATTCATCGCTAGAGGTTCAATGATCCAATGGCAACTCATCAATCAAATTAAGCCTTACGGGCTTCTTGCTGCTCCACGTGGAGGTTTGTGGAGGCGTGTTGAACCACATGTTCCCTGCCACATCCCCGCACACCACAAATTCTGAAAACGCACACGCACGTTAGACAACAGACACGTGAGCAGCAGCAGCAGCAGCAGTCGCTTTGTGTCAGCGATAACACCTTTGTCAATTCTAATGGCCGTTATCAAGTCACTCTTCTCTTCGTTAGATGTGTCGGTCTCCAGGATCATGGAACTGAAAGATGAATTAATTTGGTTCTGCGGGCCCATAGCAAACTGAAAGAAAAGACATGTCAACACTGACTATAATGCCAATAATAAAGCATACCTTGCATATTTTATAGCAACCGCATAGCTCATAGCTTTGCCTGACAAGAGTTCACTTCATTCTAACATATATTATTGATATGCTAAGCTTAGATAGTATAATCTATTGCCATACACAGTATACATCGCAATTTATACTTTTAGAATGCTCCAAAAATGAATACAAACATGTTACAATCACAATGGAAAACTCACAATGAAGCCAACATGGACCTTTGCATCAGACTCGCCCACTAGCCAGATGCTTTTCTCGTCGTTTCGGATGAGTCCCAAAACGCCGACTCGGTGGCTCCAGCTGTGTGAATTCACAAACACACAAAGCAAGCATCACTTAACCCTTACACTTAACCCGTTTTGTCATTTGATAGCAATAAAAATAATGTTTTCATATTTTAAAAATGCCATTCTTTTGTACAGATTCCACCAAGTTTATATTCAGTGAGGCTGTTCTGAATTAATGAAGAAATAAAACGTCAAAAGAATGACACACTAAACATAACAGAAATCATGCAGAAGCTTTGACACAGGTATGATAACATCTGCACATGCAAAACTATACCCTCTTCTTTGAACCATTTATTTAATCATCAATTTATGTTGGGCAGGCTAATAATATATTTTCAAAATATTCGTGGACCATAACTTAATATAGACAATGAGTATATTCTTGGCTCGAGTCAAAACTGACCTGGAACATACAGCGCAAAGAACACCAAGGTTGTGAAAAAAAAAAATCATCTAAATCGACCTGACCCAAAATAGAGGACAACGCTGATTACCTTTGGACCACCATTGACCAGCGCATGTTGCTGTCGTTGCTGCAGGCGACGTCAAAAATCGATCCGCTTTTGGACACACCAATGAGAATGGAACAGTACGCCAGGTGTGCCACTTGATCCGTCACCTGGTACGATGTCACCTTGACTATGCTGGAACACACCAAAGATGCATTTCGGCTTTAAATACACAGTTAAACATCAAACTCCTCCATCTTACTAAACATAGTTTTTTTTTTCTCCTTTTTACCTTGCGGTGCTTTCATCCCGATTCCACGCTAGCTTCCACACATCCACGCAAGAGCCCACGTAGCCAACGGCAAAGCGACAGTTGGGCATGGCACAGATGGCGACAACCTTACCGTCTGAAGCCTGAAAACAAAAGCAAGATGGTACGAGCGTGCCGACATGCGCTCAATGTGCACTGACCTGTATGCGTCCAACCACTCGGCCGCATTGCCACACCTCCAGCAGGCCGGAGTCGTAGCCGACGAGCAGTACGCGGCTGTCCGTGTCGGAAAAGCACAAAGCAGTGACGGCACGTCGAAGGCCGGGGGCCCGCTCTATACAGGATTGAAGTAAGATTAAAGATGGTAGAATGAAGACAAGTCACGAAAAAAATGAAATAACAGTGTGAACTAATCCAACTTTACCCGTTTCCCACATCCAGCTTCTTAAGGAGTAATCTTCGGAAACGGTGAGGACTTGTGGGATGCTGCCCTCGTGAGCGACACTGCGAATGGCGCCGCTGTGACCCTGGAAGGTGCTAAAGTGTTCCACCTGTGCACCGACACATAGGAGGAACCCCGTTGCGTGCGTCAATTGCCTTCCACATTATTATGCAAATAATGATCATAATAATGTTTTCTTACAACAAAATTCATTCGTGATTTTTAATTATTATCATTACTTGTGTTATTATTCTTGATAGCACATTGTAATCACCTCGCTGCAATGACTTCAATTATTATCTAATTGGATACAAAATCAAATACAAAACCTGTAAGGGTTTCCACAGCCGTATGATTCCATCTTGGGCGGCAGTAAGAACCGTGAGGTCCTCAGATTTCTTTTTGTTGTCTAGAAATAAAGAATGCAAGGATACAGTTAAAAAAATATATATGAAAATGATGCGCACTTGAGGCTTACTGGCATCAGGGACGATGGAGCAAGCATGGATCTGTCCTTCGTGGGCGGAGATGTGGCAAATGTTCGCACTGGTCTCCCACTCCCACACGTGCAGGTTGCCATCGGTGGATCCGGCCACCACGTGTGGCCCCTGTAGGCGCACGTGCGGCCAATAAGACGCCTGCAGGGACATTTACTGCCTGCCAGGCCAGACGACTCTCACCAGGCAGCAGACAGACGTGAGAGGATTCGTCCAGGTGATCTCTCGCAGGCTTTGACCCGCCTCTAAATCCCATAAGCAAAGTCTGCCATCATTCGATGAGCTTATCTGCCAATCACAAAAACACAAAGACAACCAAGAAACAGTGCACAAGATTAAAGCGCTTGAAAAGCACTTCATCATTGTGATGAAGCAGAATAAAAGCATACTGATAAAGCATTCATCAATAGTCAAATTGTGAATTTTGTGATATTTAAGTATTGGAAAAAAAAAAGAACCCAAAATAGTCTAACAAATCAAATTTAATACAGGATATGTCCATATATATAAAAATATTCTAAATCAATTTTAATATAAATATTCATTTTTTGTGCAAAATTCTGCATACAATTCACCACCATTATGACAAATTGAGAGAAAAAAGCAAGCAAGCGATGGCGATGGCTCACCACACAGTCTGGTGTCCAAACACAGCCTGTGATCCAGTCTCTGTGGAAAGCTGGAAGCACTTTGGAAAGACCAGGAGGAGTCAAGGTCATGTCCCACACCATGAGAGCCTACAAAACACAATGTAATTACCGTAATTTCCGGACTATAAGTCGCGGTTTTTTTCATAGTTTGGGTGGGGGGGCGACTTATACTCAGGAGCGACTTATATATGTTTTTTTTCACAAATTTTTACTTGATCATTAAGACATCACTTACAAGTATAGTTGACCACTTCCCATGTTATTTTTAGTATAGTTGATCACTTCACATGCTTTTATATCTTTATCTTGAACATATTCAAAACATAAAAAATAGAGAAAACATCAAATAAAGCAATTAACACTTTAAAGCACCATATCCAAGTCCACTGTCTGCTGTATGTACACTTGCTCCATTTTTGCTCCTATTATATTTATTATTATTATTTATTATTATTTGTTTATTTATCATTTATTCAACACTCTTATTTATTCATTGTTTGCGCCTTCTTGTTTTTTTTGTGTTGCTTGTATGCACATGTATACTATCTCACCAAGGGATAGTGGAAACGTAATTTCAACCTCTTTGCGTGTCTTAGTATATAATAAAAAAAAAAAAAAAAAAAAAAAAAATCAACGATAAAGCAGACTTTGACTTTGATAAAACAACCAAAAAAAAATATATTTTCAGACGAAACTGGATGAGGGCGCTCTAAATTTCACCGTTGGCCGTGACTCATCAACTGGGTGGGCTTAAGAAAAATGGCACCAAAAAGAAACTCATATTTTGCACGTTCCAAACTTCAAGTTGTAAAATATGCAGCTGAAAACAGTAATCGAGCAGCAGAAAGAAAGTTTGGAGAACCGTGATGTACCAATGGATTACTATTTCAAGTGACGTCAGTAGCGCGGCGCGGCGGTTGTTTACATACAAACGTGCCCACACAAGGACATCATTAGCGGTGATCATTTCTAAGTGACACGGAGGACAAAGAGTTTGAAGGAATTAAGGATTTGGAGTGACATAGAAGGTTTGAAAAACTATTATGGCTTTTACGCACGCCCGGTCCTACTCTACTGAGTCGGGGGCCGGCGCTCGGCCGAGTGGTTGTCCGCGAACGGTGCGCGGGGCTCGGACATGGCCATTAGGCACGCCCGGTCTGTCTGGAAGTCCACGCCGCCACACGCTTGGAAGTTTGTTTTGTTTAATAAAGAGCCGTTTACCAAACCCACGTCTCTCCTTGTACTTTGTTAACGCTACAATATTGTTATATAGTAGATCTGTGGAATAAAGACGAGGCTGACGTCAGGGCGCACGCGCGGCGATGTTGACAAAGAACGAGGAATTTGATCGATGGATTTAATGGAATTAAAGTGCACGGATGGTTTGATAATATTATAGGTTTGTATTATAGTTATTTTAAATATAGTTTATCTATCGTTATATGAGCCTGTGGAATATGTGGAATATTTTGAAATGCAAGCGTCCTCAGCCGTGCGCACCCATTGTTGACAAAGAACGATCGATGGATTTAATGAATTGAAGTGACACCGATGGTTTTATAAACATGTTATTCATGTAATAGTTGTCCTTAATCACTCTATATGTTACGTCAGGCCCGTTCTCAGCTCTTTGTTTGTGTTTGTCACGTTAGCACACCTATCGTTTAGCCTGTTGTTGCTATTTAATGAATTGGAGTGACACCGATGGTTTTATAAACATGTTATTCATGTAATAGTTGTCCTTAATCACTCTATATGTTACGTCAGGCCCGTTCTCAGCTCTTTGTTTGAGTTTGTCACGTTAGCATACCTATCGTTTAGCCTGTTGTTGCTATTTAATGAATTGGAGTGACACCGATGGTTTTATAAACATGTTATTCATGTAATAGTTGTCCTTAATCACTCTATATGTTACGTCAGGCCCGTTCTCAGCTCTTTGTTTGAGTTTGTCACGTTAGCATACCTATCGTTTAGCCTGTTGTTGCTATTTAATGAATTGGAGTGACACCGATGGTTTTATAAACATGTTATTCGTGTAATAGTTGTCCTTAATCACTCTATATGTTACGTCAGGCCCGTTCTCAGCTCTTTGTTTGAGTTTGTCACGTTAGCATACCTATCGTTTAGCCTGTTGTTGCTATTTAATGAATTGGAGTGACACTGATGGTTTTATAAACATGTTATTTATGTAATAGTTGTCCTTAATCACTCTATATGTTACGTCAGGCCCGTTCTCAGCTCTTTGTTTGTGTTTGTCACGTTAGCATACCTATCGTTTAGCCTGTTGTTGCTATCGTTCAGCCTGTTGTTGCTCGTTCATGACTGTTTTTGGTGTGGGATTTTGTCGAATAAATTGCCCCCAAAATGCGACTTATACTCCGGAGCGACTTATATATCTTTTTTTTCACTTTTTGGGGCATTTTATGGCTGGTGCGACTTATACTCCGGAGCGACTTATAGTCCGGAAAATACGGTATATATTTTTCAGTAAATGAGAGTATAAACACACACGTGTCCTACATATGTATTTGAACTGGGGACACGTGTTCTTACTTTGTCTTTTCCACCAGAGAGCAGTTGTTCACCATCGGGGCTGAAGGCCAGGGAGGTGACGCAAGCGCTGTGGCCCTTGAGCAGGCCAGCAGGGGGCTTAGAATTGTAATCGCTCAGCTTGCTCAGCAGCCATAGGAATATAGTGCAGTCATCTGTTCCAACAGACAAACACAGCATACGTAGGCCACCAATTAATCATTTGTGTCGAGTTACTCGAATTCTGGAATTTATGGCAGGTCATCAAACTAGCAAGGTAAATAGTCGAAGAAGGGTAGCTTTAAAGCAAAATTGTGTGTATTTTTGCCTTATTTATTGGCCTACTCGTGAAGACATGTCAAATGCACTTTGTCCCGTCTTATCATTTCTCACCTAAAGCAGTGGCCAGATAAGTGGCGTTGTGTGCCATGGTATGGATGATGCCAAACTGCATGCCAAACATGTCCGTCATCTCCAGGCCAGTCAGCTCTCTGTCCGCCCCGAGTTTTCTCCGCCACAGCCGCACGTGCTTGTCGTGCCCCGAGGACAACAGTAGTGGCGATGCGTCGGTGGCATCCGTGCGTACCCACAGCAGGGATGGTACACTCAGGTGGGAAAGGCCAGACTCCCAAATCATCTCACCTGCAAAAGAAGAGTAAAACCACATCCAATTCCAAAATCTACACTGAGCATGTCTCGTATTGCCTTCAGCCCGAACCTGAGCTGAGGCAGAAGAGCTTGAAGCCGTCATCAATATAACCCACAGCCACATGGTCCCCGTTGACGGCCGCACACAGCACGGCGGCCTCAGTCGAGGCGTCGCACTTGCTTTTTTTGTGAGGAGGCTCTTGCTCACTCTATCGGAAGCATGGAAGAAAGAAAACAAGCTGGAAATTGCCAAAGTAGCTTTTTCGTGAGTGGTTGATGAGACTAGCTAAAATAAACAAAGGACATTTTTGCTATAATTATGGTCATTAGTTTTAGAAGCATAAAAGTCTTTTTTTTTTTTAACCCCATAAAAGCAAAAAATAAAAATCAGCCGAGCAAAGTCGGGTCACTTGTAAGAAGCTGCACCGCTGCGTAAAAGACATTTACCCCTTTTCTCCTTAAAGTGCCGATTGAGCGTCCGAGTCCACCTGACCACAACTGGAGCTGTTAAGCAAATTGAAATCATCTTATTGTCTTTACAAGTGCAAACGATTGACACATTTCCATGTAGCCACCATGTGATCGGAGCCGGCGCTCAGCAGCAAGCGGCCTTGGTCAAGGAAGGCGAGGGAGTCTGTGGCACCGACGTGCGCCTGGAAGCATCCCACGCAGGTGGAGTTGTCCACAGACCAGACACGCACTTCGCCAGACACAGAGCCCGAGCACAGCGTGGTTGGCGACGATGGCGAGAAGGAGAGGCTACGCACAGAGCAATTGTGGCCGCGCAGTAACTATGTGGACAATAGAACATAATAAACACACAGTGATGTGACAAAGCCAGTGGGAGTGAGCGCATCTTCAGAAATTGGGTCGCGGCGGCCAACTGACACGATCGGAACGGAAACTCACCACTCGGAGGTTACCCTGGAGCCACTTCCACACGACAACTTTCCCGTTCCAGCAGCCGGCAGCCAGCAGGCGATCCTCGGGGTCGAACGTAGCGCAGTTTAGAGGGCTGTCGCTGGGCAGAAGTGCCGCAATGTCACCTTCACTCAAAGACCAAACCTGACAAACAAAGTTATTTCATCGGCGAGAGCTTAGGGAAGGATTATTAAGAAATGAACAGGAGCTAGCTAACTTTGATGGTGTAATCCAGTGATACGGTGGCCAAGTGCTTCCTGTCAGTGGTGATGTCGCTGGCTGTTATCACATTTGTGTGACCCTTAATAAGAGACGTTCTGCAGAGGAAATTCAAATTCACCTGTGGTGGCATTTGTTGGCGATGCGCTACAGGAGAGCTCACCCACCGACAACCATTGGCACTATCCCAGATCTCGATTTGCCCATCGAAGGAGGTTGTAGCAATGCGTCCATCTTTAAGGAAGAGGCAGCTGGAAATGCCATCACAGCTGCTTACCAGCGACTTCACTTCCTGTCACGCCGTGACACAGGAGGTTAGACTCAACTTAGTATACAGCCAGAAAACATTTCAACTTGGCATCAGATCACAATAAGACTTGGAAGTCATTGAGATTTAGCAATTTGACAAAACCATCTTAACTATTAGTATCATGATACACAAAAAAAAAACCAACTAAGATTTAAAGATGATACTGTCCCTCCATCTATCTGGATTACAGCATTGATACCTAACGGTGCACTCACATATGGTAACAAAACCTTCCTTGTGGAGTACCTGTCCTGTGTTTGCATTGATGAAATGCAAAGATCCCTGCCCAGTCCCGACCACCATTTCTCCATCACAGTCTACTGCCAAGCACGTAGGCTCAGATGTGAAGGTAGACACCAGCTTACTGCAGCATAAACAACACACAGCACATTTTGTAGGTCGGTTGAGTCATATATTTGAGGCCACTTTCTTTTGATGGAATATCAGAGAGCACTGACACAAGACATTTGAAGAAGAATCACATGCACAAAAATCAACATTCACATGTTTTTGAAAGTTGCAGAACAGATTGAGGCCACTAGCTCAGTGGCCTAGTAGTAGAGTGTCCGCCCTGAGACTGGAAGGTTGTGGGTTCAAACCCTGGCCGGGTCATACCAAAGACTATAAAAACGGGACCCATTGCCTCCCTGCTTGGCACTCAGCATTAATGGTTGGAATTGGGGTGTTAGATCACCAAATGATTCCCGAGCGCGGCACCGCTGCTGCTCACTGCTCCCCTCTCCCCCAGGGGATGGATCAAAATCACACGGGGATGGGTTAAATGCATAGGATAAATTTCACCACACCCAGATGTGTGTGTGACGATCATTGGGAAAAAAAAAAGAAAAAAAAAAAAGATGATCGGTGCTGTACCTGCTCTCTTCAAAGGTTTGGTGGTCATTGTTGAGCCACTCAAGCACCCTTACGCTCTCGCTACCCATCAGGCCTCGGGCCCAGGCGTGAGCGTGGGTTTCAGGTGGTTCGTTGAGGGCCTGTTGAACAAAAAGCGCCGGCCAGCGAGAGAGCGTGGCGCCGTGGCGCTGCAGGAAATCTCGGCAGTCGTCCACGGCGGCCTGCTGGTTGACGCTCAATGGGGACGACTTCTTATCTGCGAGGAACGTAGGTGCTTTTAGAGGCTGACAAGGGGTTGTTGGAAATGGATATATCATGACTAAATTGTTGACTCACCGTGCTCATTGTAGGTGTCCAGCAGATGGTGCAGCAGTTTGCTGCGCACATTAGCATACAGGAAGTTATAGCTGGAAAGCAACGAACGCAGAACCTCCAGCTCATCACTTTGTATCTACAGAGCAAAAAAAATAAAAAATAAATCTAGTACACAAGTATTCATTTAAACCATGTGTCTGTTTGTTCAGAGGATGACGAACCAGACTAGCACTAAGCTGCTGGACAGCATCCACCTCTCCGTGAAGAAAAGTATCAGCACCCTGAGCGTCGGCCAGCACCCAGAGTTGACCTGCACCGGGACCCCAACAGAAAAAAAATAAATGGTGACGCTTTTTCATAAAATTATTTTTTTTAAGTCTTTTGTGTTTGTTACCCGCTAACACAAGGTGAGCTTTTCTTCTGTGGTCTTCTGAGGGCAGAAGGACGTCTTCAAAGGCCCGCCTTACGTCCGGATTGGACAGAGCCAGCACGTCATCGGCGTCGTGGAGCTGAGATGGACTGACCAGACTGCAAAACACCATCTACCCCACTTACATCGACTTTGGCCAAATTGAGGACTTTTTAAAAGCCATTTTGAGTGAATATATCTGACCCTTGGTTAGACCACTATGAAGCAAGGTGCACATTTCTAAGGTCACTGTGATCAAGTTGTGGCATAATCACCTTCGCAAGCTATGGACGATGCGGGTAAAGGTCATCATGGGGATGCGTCCTTTGGGGCTCCTGCACAGCGCCAGCACTTGCTGCCATGTGACCTGTCCTTTCAGCGAGCACAGGTCGTTGCAAGCGCATAGTAGGGAGTAGAAGTCGCGCTCCCTCAGGCCTGGACATGAAAAGAAGATAGTTAGCTAATGTAGCAACAACAACAAAAAAATGAAGCAGCTCAATATTTTGAGTCTGTGTCAGCTAAAGACAAAAATTTTGTTGCGACAAAATACTTCAAAAACTCTATGGCAAATAAAATTGCATGGATCACTGCAGAGTTTGTTATACCAGCGGTGCTGACGGTGAGGACCCCCAGAGCCCAGCAGAGTCCCGGCATGCCTCTGTGTTCCGAGCAGAGTCTCTTCAAGCAGTACTGGACCAGCAGATTGAGAGACTGAGGCAAAGCCTGCAGGCTCTCGCTCAGCTAATAAACAAAGACGCCGTTTGAAAGTTTTCTATTGCTAGGAAAATAACATGAAACATTTTGGAGTGTGACGTTTTAGTTGAAAACAGAATACAGTTGCATTATTACGAGAATAAAGTGTTGGCAATTTCCAAACATAAATCGTGCATTTTTTGAGAAAGTGAAAGCAATGGAACCTTGTCAAAGGAAGCAAAGTTCCTCAGGTCTTCACAGGCCATGTGCAGGTAGAGAGGACACTCTGCACTTTTCTTCATGATGAGCGTCTGCAGCTGGAGCAAACACACAAGAACGTCACGGAGAAAGAATCGAGCGTAGCAAAAAATGATGTCGTTGATGAGAAGCAACCTGATTGTTGAAAGCGGCGTCGCTGAGTTTCTTCCCAAACACTTCCAGTTCTTTCTGAACGATTTCCTTTCGCTCTGTCACGGTAAGCAGCGGCAGGGTGAAGAGCAGCGTGGATTTCTTTTTGGATAACGTGTGCAACAACCGTGAGGTGCTCACAACACTCGTCACCAGACAAACACCCTGGGAACAGTAACGTGAGGATTGTGATCAAAATGTTTTGTCATTTGGAATAAAACCAGCATCTCGAAAAATAATTAAAAACCTTCTACCTGGAAAAAAGCCATTATAATATGGGACTAAAGAGAATGACAGACCTGTGCTAGGTGCTGCGGTATCCAATCAGAGCGCAGCTGATCCCAGTCGTCACACACAAGATCCACGCCGTCCACCAGCAGCACGAGAGGCTTGCTCCTCTTCATGTCTTTCAAAGTGGTGTGAAAGTCTGACAGCAAATCCCTTTCAAGAATTACAATATCCATACATTTACAGAAGATACACACACACGCATTATTGTAAGATGATTTGAACCCACTCGTAAGAGAGAGGGAGAGGCAATTCCTCCTCTTTAAGCCGCCTCAAGCAGCGGACCAGATATCTCAGGAGTTTCTCCACGCCGCGAGACGATTGGCTGGCGGCTGTTGAGTATGAGATGACATCACTGGCCAAGTTTTTCTTGGATTTAGCTCCGCTTCTGAGAGCCTCGGCTAGAGCCGCCTGTGTTCAAGAAAAAACAAATAAAAAAAAAGATAAATAAGAAAAAAGCCAGATGACACACAAATTTAAAGTTGTTCAAGAATAAAGCTATGATTTTTTTTCCAAGAAACAAGTTACCATGAAGACTGTCTTGCCCTGCCCTGGTGCTCCCTCCACTACCACGGCACCTCCGTTGGCCTGCGCCTGCTCCACCATTTCCACAGCAGCAGACAGCAGCTTGGCCCGGCTGACAAATTGCCTCCGCAGCGCCTCCTGGTGAACCTCCTGCTCTAACATTTCGGCCGATGTGTCGGCCTCGTCTTCTTCGTCCTCCTGAGGGGGGAAAAAAGAAAAAGAAACTAGACACTTGTTTTGGTAGCTGTAGCGAGACGCTGCCGTCGAACTGCTCACGTTAATAAACTGCTTGACGACAGCCTCCCAGAGGTCCTCCAGCACCGCTTTGGCAAAGACCTCCAGGTTCTTCAAGTAGGGTTTGCCTTCCACAACACCACCCCACTCACACGAGTAACTGGAACCAAAAGAGACACAAAATTTGTCCAATAATTTCTTGTCTTTGGCCAGCAATACTGACTGAAGATCCTGGGAGCATTCCATTGAAATTTAATGGGACAACTCACTTGTCGTTGACCTTCAGCCTATGGATGTGGATCCATTGCTTCAGACGCTCCATTTTGGACTCGGTGTCCTTTGATTCAGCAGAAAAGTGGGACCTCCATGCCACAGGCACTGTTCTGGACAACAACAAAAAACACACAGATCAGCTAGCTGTCTGGATAGCTAGAGACTAGATATTTTGATGGAGGGGGGGAAAAAAATTAGAAGTACTTGATGTCGTCAGGATTTCTAAAGTAGCACAACATCCTCTGCTTTGCTGCATCGCCATAGAGTGCCTGAAAGTGACGGATCTCCATGTCCGTAACTGACAAGCCTTCAGGCTCCGATTTGAGCTAAGACACAAAAACAAACATTTTATCATCAGGAAAGATGCACGGCAACATTTTCAAGGAGGTGTTTCTCTGTGGTAGCATGGCTTTTCAATGCTGTCTAATGTTCAAAGGTTTTGCAGTCGAATATTCTCACAGATTACAGTCATTGTATTTAAATGTAAATTACAGGAAGACACCTTTTCTTACCCATTGGTATTGCGGCAGATCCGGTAATTCAAGTGCGTCCGGAACCACGCCATACCTCTGGCCCAGGATCGCCACCATCATCTGACTGCGAGCCACCTCCGCCAGGCAAAGTGCGGCGGCCCTGCCTGACTCCTCCTCCGTCACGCCCCAGCGCAGCTCCACTTCTTGCAGGTGGAGGCAGTACGGCGCGGCGCGCCGGCGAAGCTCTGGGAAGACACTGCGCACCAGGACGTCACGCTCGGCTTGCATGTCGCGGAAAGTGGACGATATGAAGACGTGCACACCACGCCACCTGAGGACAGACCGGCGAGTTGTTGTTTTTTTTATACAAAACAATTCTCCAATCTTGAAGTGAGAAAAATATTACTAAATGAGTATGTTTTAGAAATGAACTTGCTCATGCTTTTACCTTAACTTGGGAGTGGTGGGAATGGAGAGCAGGCTATTGGTAATCTCAGGATCTTTGGCTCCTGTTGGTGGTGGTACATTGTACACTTTGTCCAAATGCTCCACGTGATCCAGCAGCCTGGATGAGCCTCGCTCAGCCACAAACCTGGTTTCAAAATGTACAGATACATAAATGTATCCATTTTTTGCTTGCTGCAAAACGTCCAATTCTATTCATTTTTTTTGTCTCAAACTTTTTTTTTCCCCATTTAATATTGTTGTTCTTCATTTCTATTATTCTGTATCTGATGGTTTTCTGGTTTTTTGCTAGACATTTGTGTATTTTTTTTTAATTTAACAGATTGAATTTGGGATTTATTTTTACCTCAGAATTTGTTCGCTGAAGCCTGGCAGAAAGATATGGTTCCTGTCATAGGTTGTGAACCGGAATGCGCTATTTTCAAAGAAAACAACTTTAACTTCAATTCAGGAAGTGAGTAGAAATTGCGTTAAGGTGGTAACGCCTTACGTATCCGACATGACGAGTTCAAAGTAAAGGCATTTGTTATTTGTTTCCTTCCTGTAGGTCTTGATGGCCCACTCCAGCTCATAATTAGTGTAATCTTCAGTCAGCAAGATGATGTTGTCCAACTGAGGGAATCAGAATCAGATGAAATCAGCTTTTCTAAAAGTAGGTCAACAGGTACAAAAGTACCTAGGGTATTTCGATTGGGTATCTGTCATTAAAGCAAAGGCTAATCAGAAAAGTAGTAATGGTAAAAAAAAAAAAACCTCAGCAAATGTTTGTAAATAAAGTTGCACATTTTGGTTTAAAACATCCAAATATCACCAGAATTAAATGTCACAACGTACTACTTTTGACAAATTTGAACATTTAATAATTCTTTGACAAAGCAACAAACCTTGTGTTTCTGGAGAACCTGGTGGAAGTAAATACTTAGCGGGGGACAGTCATCCACTTGCGTGTCTTCCAACGCCTGTAAAAGGCCAACGGAAAGCTCTGTCGGTCCACGTCATTGCATTTACGTGTCCGTCTTTGCTGTCACTGTACCTTGAGTTGCTTGGTCAGGCTCAAGACGTTCTCCAAAACCACATCAGACTCCAGCTGCGCCTCTTTGCAATTATGATAATTCAGCAAAAAGATGCGGGCGTCCTCACAGCTGTTGGCGAGCATCAGCGAAAGCAGAACGACAACCTCCTGTGCCTGTGAAAAAATACCAAGCACGACCATCGGGGAGATCAACTGACTTCAAATACTTTTGAGTTTTTCTCCCCAAATATAGCTTCTTGTGCAGCAAAAAAAAAAAAAAAAAAAAAAAAGAAAAATTAAAATATTTCAAGAACTATGGATTTTCTCAATCCCAATGGCATATCTTACAGAAGGACAGAGCTTGTCCTCATTGCTCTTTTTCTTTTTCCTTTCATCATCCTCCTCCTCCTCGCCGTGGTCATTGGACTCGGCTGGAATACAGAAGTCCAGCTTTTTGCACCAGCCCTGTCTGTTGTTCCCGGTGTTGTGCACCAAGATCACTGTGCGTCCCGGCAAGGGCGGGATGTTGTAGCGGCATGAGAGTTGCACTGCCTTCTCCAGGGCTTGTCGGTAACGTTCCAGCAGGCTGACTCTCTGCTTTCCCAGACTGACGGATAAATAAATACCTAGTGACTTCATATTCTTTAAATTTGCATTTCTTCACTTGTTGTCATCATACTTTGCCCTCAAGATGTGATCCTTCTTCATGCGATAAATGCGGTAGACAAAAGGCACGGCGAGCGCCACTCGTAGCCGCTTCCTGCTGGCCGATTGCCAGTTCAGGCGGCCGAAGCGATTACTTTTGGGAATCCTCTTGAGGATGTTCCTCAGGATCTCGCTGTTGGAGGATGTTTGCGGCATCGCTGTAGAGGTGGGGGGGGATCAGGGAGGTGATTTATATGGTCATTCTAAATATTGACGATATGGAACAAGCTGGCAGTATTGATCCCGACTCACAAAGATCGCAAAGCTCCATGATGACTTTGTAGGCAGACAGGAAGCGGAAGGGAAACTGTCGACTCTGAACCACTGCTTTCTGTTAATCAATCATAACGTTTTGCTCGGAAGATCGACGTTTTGCGCTAAGATGATGAAGGAAAGCGTCTTACTTTATTGACGAGTCGTCTGAGGATCTTCTTGTGATGAGTCATACTGATACCCTGCTTGATCATGTTTCTCAGGTTCCTCAGCATGGCCATGAAGGGCAGTGAATTATTGTCTGGAGGGAAAATTAGTCCATGTTAAGGAAGGGGAGAGTGCAGCTTTTCAACACAAAAGATCATTCAAATGAAAGGAATATTGTGACATGGTTATCTATTTATTCATCTGGACAAATTGGATAATGTCTTAAAAAAACAAAAAAAAGCTATACCAATGAGTTTCTCCCAGGTAGCGGCCTTGTTGCCCTCCTGACTAAGTAGCCGCTCCCATGTCTCTGCAGCCTTGAGCTTCATCCTTTGACCTGCTCTGTCTCTGTCCCAGTAACCCTTCAGACCGCTGCGGTTAAACGCCTTTTGGTCTGCAGGATACCTGCAAAGAAGGAGAAGATGACCACCTCGGTGACGTTTGCATCATTGGTCAGTGATCTTACTTTCGGCCCAAGATGGCCATGACATGCTCGGCTGGTTCTTTGATGTGAAACTTCTTGATCATCTTCTTCATGTTGAACTCATTTTGCTTTTTGTCCACAGTCGTTTTGGCGTCCATACTCAGCTACGCATGCAAACAAGTCAGCATTAATCATCCTTCGAATGAATGGCTCTTGCGGATAAACTCCATTACATTCATTTCTTTTAACTTACATATTTCTGCAGAATTGTCGTATCGGACCGGAGCCAGTTGGCCCACTTTGTCATATCTTTGTTGCTTGGTTTCTGCAGAATGTCAATTGTACAAATGAATACATTTACAAGGGAAATATTAAATGAACAAAGAAAATAAATATTGACACTACATCCACATGGGCAAACAGTCGTTTGATTATAAGCCAATTATTTGAGAGAAGGTTTAAGCATTGCGAATGTCATTGATTCCATGAGAAGCAAATATCGTACCTTGCTCTTGTTGCGGTTGTGCTTACAGCGATGCTTGCGTGTGTTGTATTTGGCCAGCTGGTACTCACTAAACTCCTTAAACTTGTCAGCCATGGCCTTCTTCAAGCACATGGGCAGCGAGCGACTGAAGCACTGCAAGCAAGTTAAAAGAGCGCAATGGAATTGACGGCTGCTCCGTTACAACAGACTGGCTGGCGGTGGACGTACCGCGTTGTAGATGCGCACCACCTCCAGCCAGTCGGATGGCAGCTGGACGCTGGCGCAGAAGTAGCGGCGCACGTGACACTTGGTGGCCGGGAGATTGGCGGCTAGGGCCAGCAGGAAGTTGGCAGTGATGCGGATGTTCAACTCTTGTCTTGTGTACAGCGCCACCTACACGGAGGGAGGGAGGGGAGCACACAAACATAGTGTACGCATGAATGACACAAAAAACAATCGATCCCAAGTGTGTTAAGAATGGATTTATCCCAATAATAGAGTCAGAAATTATTTGACACCATCATCTGTAGACCTTGTGGTAAATAAGACATTTTTGGGTCTTTTCCATAGCAGCCCCAAAGGCAGACTTTCTTCATTGGTGACGTGATGCTTTTTGCATCATTTGATCTTTTTTTTTCCTGTTGTCCGTGTACCTTCAGAACAAACTGGGGGTCGAATTCAGAAATCTCCTTCACCAGGTTGGTGATTTTGGTCCACACACTTTGCTCAGAGTCCCAGTCCGTCTGACCCGGGTTGGTGCTCTTTTGGACCAGGGAGCAGCACACGGCATTCAGTAGGAAATACTAAGTGGACACAGCAGGGTGAAAAACAACATTATTAACCAATCCTAGCCCAAATCCGTGAGACGGAATGAGCAACCTATTTGGGACTTCCACCTTACTTTTTTATCCTTGAGCTCCTCGTCAATCTGCTGCTGGTCACGGACTACCTCGGCAAATTCCTCCCGTCTCTTGACCACCATTTCCACCTTCTCCCGGTGCTTCGGGATGCACACTTCCACAGCTTTAGATACAACCATTTCCTCCTCACTTTGCTCTTCCTCCTCAGACGGCATTTCGTCATCTTCATCAGAATACAGCTGAAACGGAAGTTAAGATCATCTGAATTCAAATTCACCCGTAAAGGTTATAACCCATTTAAGGTTAATCCTGAAATTTGTTCTGAGAGGCCCCTTGTGGGTATTACAAGTGAGAGACAAACTGATCACTTACCACACTTGTTTCTTCAAAAGAGAAAGGCTGCGCTTCTGATATTTCCTCTCCTCCTTCATCAACCTTCTTCGGCTCTCTGTTCCGTGGAAGGAAAGATGGCGGCTGGGAAAAGCGAGAGAGGAGAGCACCGTCGACTAAAGAGGTAGCAAGGAGAGGGTTGCTGGTGGAAGGAGTGAAAGAGGTGAGACGGGAAGAACTCAGAAGAGTGTTTTGGGTGCTGAAAAGCGGCGAAGCGATTGAGGACGAGGCGGAGAAGAGGAGGCTGGAGGAGGAGGAGGTGGAGGTCAGGCCGGAAGGCTGGAGCGAAAAGCCCGGCAATGATGAGGATGTCTGAGTCAGGAGTTTATTCTCCAGAGAGGGCGGGACGTAATTTGAGGTCAAGCTCCTTCCGCTTGTGGAGGAGGCCATGTTTATTTGCAAATCCAGCCCCCTCATGCCTAAATGGAAATAAGTAAAGCAAGTTGACACAACATGACAAATTAGATGAATGGTTTCGCATTGCTCACTTGAACAATGTCAACAAAAGAGGCGTGTCGATAACATCGGTGACATATCCATAAAGTGCGAACAAAGTCCACAAAAGCCTGGCTTGAACATGCTTGAACAAGATCCATGATGCAAAGATTTTAGATACACACCTGAAAACGTCCTAATAGTGGCAGACAATCATATAGACATTTTATGGGCGCCTAAACTAACGACTTAAATCACCGACGCACCACACCACTCCCTAGCGCTGATGTAAGTGCTGTGTTGTGTTGTGCAAGTGTGGCGGCTTAGCAGTGGGCAGCCGCTTCATGCAAACAAACTCAAGTGCAAAAAAAGACCAAAATATTTCCATATAAGACGCACCTGTATAGTTTGAACGCGTGGCCTTAGCGTCTACGGCTCTGCTGTGTCATTTGTTCACGAAGCTCGTTCAATCAGGTCAAACAAAGTTGCCTATAGTTTCCCGAAAAGCCCTTATGCGACCCAGCTTCTTCTCTCGAGAGTGCTGATTGGCTGACATCAGCCAGCTGTTTCTTTCGAATGCGCCGATTGGCAGGTCTTGACATGACCGCGCGCGGATTGGTTGACGACGTGATGTTATTTATTTATTTATTTATTTATTTTTTTACTGTAATCCCGCTCCATCACGCGCCCCCTGTTCTGAAAATCACTGAAAATGCTGTTAAAACTAAAACGATCATTTAAAATGTGAGAGCCGAAATAATTGTACAAGACCAGGCAATGGCCATATGAACTGGGTGTTTGTTGGTAAAAAGGATATGATCGTGGCGTCGCAAAAAACGGTGCGTTACCGTAACTGTACACTGTTCAAAGCAGGAAACGAAAGCGTTCTATTTCCGCTGCAGCAACGGGAACCAGTACGTCATAAAAGAGAGGAAAATGTGGACTGGAAGGACAAACTGAGGCCAAGGGAAGAAAGTAGCTAAGTAGTTGGTCGCCAGGCAGCTGCTGGCAGTGTCGTTTCCAGACGAGAGTGCGTCGTAGCTGAAAGGGACGAGTCGAGGTCGTTGTTACCGTGTTGTAAAGCGTTCGATTGCTCGGCTAGCCAGGCTCCATTAGCCCGCCTGCTCGCTAGCGATGGGCACGAGAGCAAGTCGCCTCCAAGAAGACCCGGTGCCTTCCACTCTGGGGAAGGACGGCACCACCAAGCGGGATTCGTACCGGCGGCCCCGCTGTGCCAGGCCTACCAGCCTCATGGTGGACTTCTCGGGCAGCTTTGAGGACACCGAAGTCAACCGGAGCCGCTCGGAGGAAGGCAGCGACTCCGACCTGGGCCAGCATGGCGCGAGTGCAGACGGCAGCCCTGCCGACCATCACCTGGCTAGCATGAGCCAGGCGTCCCCGGCGGATGACAACCACAGCGAAGGCAAGACGGAGGAGGACGACAACACAAGCCCACAGGCTCCCGCCAACGTGGAGCACCAGCCCGGAGACGAAACAGGCCACACGTCCCACCGCACTTTCTCCGAGCGGCTGCCCGGAAATCGACACGCCGGGGGCCGCAGCGTCGGAGCCAGATCTGCCCGCGTTCGGGGCACCCACCAGCGGCCGGTGTCTGAGGCTTGGATCGGCCTGTACCGCGTCAACAACCGCCATGGCAGTAAGTCGAGACGTGACCCATTCAGCATTCCCATGTCATGTTCAACTAAATAAAATCTCAAGTCACTGAGGTAACTGTTGGGTAAACTAACAGCTTGCATTTGTTTTTAAGACAAATCGACTCGATCTTTACACCTTAATATCTATTGCAACTCCAAGTCATAAAGAGTGGCAGGGTTGTCCTTTACAAAATGTTTTTTTTATATCCAACCTCAACGGATATACAGGGGCTATATACTCTCTCCAAGCGCATTTGTTTTCTTTTAGGCGACGCCAAAGCACGTTCAAAGCCGTAAATCAGTGATCCTTTCAGTGGCAGTCGGCGAAATCAATGACAACAACGCACAAAATCTAGCAAATGAATAGCAACTAAATCACGATGGGGGTGATTATGAATCCACAGAACACCGCCAAATGAGTTTTACATCATCAGTCAACCAACTAAGAGTCACTGTCGACTCTCACATATTGATTTTATATAGGAGTGCGTGTTAAATCAAGTGAATCATGAAACTACAGGACACAAATCTGTATTTATCACTCGACGGTGGTAACATTGCTCCCAAGAGGAAGCTTGTAATAGTTTCAAACCGGCTGGGTTCCCACCACATTTCCGAGGTTGGTGGTCATTGATGGTTCAGAGGGGAAATAGCAAAACAGTCAAAAGTTTCAACAGCTCATGAATGATCATGCATACTATACAAGGAGATTAACCATAAATCGTACCGGGGCATGAGATCTGCTTACTCACAAAAAAAGAACATGAACGTGTGAATGACAGAATGATTACATTTGAAAAGGCAAGCCGGTTTCAATTAGGTTTGTCAAGCAGTAATAAAACTTGTGCATAATGTCCATCAGCATGTGGAACCAAAAGAGATTTGAAGAACTTGACATTCTTGTGCAGATCATCTCTTTTCTCATGCTTCTATGATGAGGGCAGTCATCTGGGCCTGTATTGTGTAAACTGAGCCGCTGACGCAAGACTTGATGGTATGACATGCAAGACCCACCATCATGTCCGCCGCATTGACAGTTGTAAGTGCGGAGGGAGGCCTGCCTGGCAGTTGAAAATGAAAGGCCTAGTTTCACTTTCAACAGAGCCATGTGGCAAAACACCACTGTGTATGTTTCGGCTTTTCCCATGCAGGCCCTCCAGCCAATTGAGCTGAGAAATGAATGGGGTCAGGAAATAAATAAATTCTGGCTTTGGAGAAAGTAGGCCGGCCGGTAAGGAAGGAACGAATGCACGCAGGCTTTGGACCATCTGCGTTGTCCACGGATCCTCATGCTCATAATAATGGAACTTTGCATGGAACATTATATTTTACAGTCTTTAATCCAGCTCGCTGACATTGCGTCCACATACCCCATGGATGGGAAAAAAACGATGCACTTTGTTACTGCGCAGTCAGATGTTTGGAAGACGTCAGTGTCTAGAGGGACATCTAAAATAGTTGCCTGACACCCAGAACAGGGTGGAAAAGTGTCGGTTGTTAGCGTCACACCCCTGTCCTGCCTTTCTCACATTCCCACCCACTGCAAACAGGCAACGTCTCGCCTCCTTTACATTTCAAAACGCTAGCTCAAACTGACAGCAAGTTTCCAACAGATCTGTATGCACACAGAACCCACTGGATGTTTCCGTTGCCGTTTGTGCCTGTACACAGCAACGCAACGTCGCGCAAATATGATACCCCAGTCCTGGGACTTCCTAGACAAATGAAAATAACAGGACAGCAAATCAAAACGATAGGAGGTGCTTATTTGTGCAAAGATGCAAATGCAACAGAATGAAAATGCAAAATGCTGGAATAGCACCTTTTGTTTTTCCATCATTTTGTACTTGACCAAAAACATCATGTTCAAGAATCAAAGTTCAGGGATGAATAGGCATGGTTTTGAGTAGTAGAGTTTTGGGAGTCAGCGGTGAAGTTGTATTTGCTTTCCATGCAATGAGATGGGAAAACCCAGTGCAAGCCGGCCGGCCGGCTAGGTGTTAAAGTTCACACAATTGTCCCAATTTTCCGACATTCTCTTGCACACAGGCGCCGGCCGGCCGGCCGGTCCTGCCTCGGTTACATCCGAAGACTCTTTCACACGCCGGCAGACCTGCGAAATGTTAACACAATAGTGATGAATCAGAGTTGTAAAGAATTATTCCTAATATTTCAATGCAAGTAGGATGTTCACTACCGCAGAATAATAACACTCAACTATTGAGTGCTCACAGATACTTTGAAGGCACAAATTTAATGAAGCCAACAGTAGATGAAAGGAGGTTTTTAAAAATCAAAAAATGAAATACGTACGAGACGATTCATTTGCTGATCGATTTGTTGTCGATTGATTGTTTAATTTCGTCACCTCTAATACAGATCAGCAACATGGATTTTTTTTTTTCTTTCAGTGTCTTTTAGCAACAATTTTGACTTCCAAATCCATTGGTGTGTATGTGTGTGTAGATATCCGCTGTCCTTTCTGCTCCAAGCCGTTCCCGGGCGGTCGCATCGAGGATCACCTATTGAGCTGCCTCACGTCACCGCCGCTTCCCTACAACGGTAAGAAGTCTGCATGTGTTATTGAAAGCCATTTTGCCAAATGAAAATCGTTGGTGACAAGAAGTGTGTGTGCGTGTGTGCGCCTCCAGCGGACGTGCTGATCAAAGACAGCGGCGAGTGCTCTATCTGTCTGGAGGATCTGGTGCAAGGCGAGACCATTGCCAGGCTGGCGTGTCTCTGCGTCTACCACAAGAGGTAACTAATAATCTCTTGACTCCATGCTGACGCACGCACAAAAACACACTTTTGTTTGTTGGGAGAGGTCAACAATAAGTATCGACAGACATTGGCCAGTTTGGCTTCTTTGATGGTACTGCTAGTTTCTAACCATTAGACAAAGCTACAATATGAAAGGCTTCTTCAACGTGATTCCAATCTGAACGTTGGGATTTCTCATTTGTTTTTTTATTGCCAGTTTGCATGTTCATTCGAGTCGCCACCAATTGGTGCACAGGCCGAATATCTTAATGTGTGACCTTTTTGTCATACATTAAAAATAACACTGAGCACATAAGAGTTAGTTTCTAAATGTCCCCCCCCCCCCCCTTTTCTGAAAGCGCATAGTGGTTTTTCTACCTTATCTGTTTGGCCTTTAAGACTTTTACACAGATTGTGAAAGCATACATCTAAACTTTGTGAGGTTTTAGCTTCCCTGTTATTGGAGCACAGGAAATGTTCATGCGGTTAGGCAATTCACATGTGCACATCAGGCATGGTTACGTCACATCAGTGTGTGTGCATGCGTGCGTGCGTGCGTAGGCAGCTGTGAAGTTTCACGTCTTGTAAGTTCCTACTTTGACAAAGCATATGTTAAGAGGTGTGGCTCATTTTTTTGGGCTTCTTCCTCTGAAATGCAAATAAAACCCAGCAGGCAGGCAGGCAGGCAGGCGGGCGGCTGTCATTTGGAACCGAGCGTCAGTCTCATTTACCTTGAGTGTGTTTTAACAATTTCATATATGCCAACACGCGATCTCTTACTCGTTGAGTAATCCACTCATGATCAAAATGATAAGAAATCATTCATTCTATGACTTACTGTCAATTTCCGTGTCTTTTTCCAGTAACCCACTCACTCTTTCACCTACACTTTGTTACTTGATCTTCAATTCACTCATCTCGACAGTCACTTTCATTTTGACTTTCGTCTATGGATATGTTGAACTGGGATGACACAATACTTTTACTATAGTCTGATCTGACTATTTGTTCATATCAGACCACCATTTCGTGCGGTCAATGTTCTGCAAACGAGTGCTTCCAATGAAGCCAGATTGAAATGTGAGAATCACAATACAAGTACGAGTAACCGAGTCCTATGTGGCTGCAGCTGCATCGACGCTTGGGCTAAGGTGAAGCCCTGCTGCCCAGAGCATCCATCAGATTGACTCCCAGGTCACATGACTTCCCCCGCGATGACTCAGGTAGGCCCGATCATTTGAAATGTGCCAGCAGGAAGTCGACTCGTGTCGAGATTGGATTTTTCAAATGAATTTGTCATTTAGTATTTCACTTTATTTTTTCGTTTTGTAATGGCTCGTGTTCACCAAAAAGGAGCTCATGTCTCCTCGCTGTGCACCATCATCCTTACTTGTTTGGTCCTCACAGGAGACCTCCATGTCAACATTCTCTCCTTATGAAAACTGAAGCATACTCACCAAGCCACAAAGAAGTTCCGGGCGGCACGGGCCTCTTCCTGTTCCTCTTGTAGGTCCAAACCATTTCGCAACAAACTGTAAACAAAACAGAACAAAAAAACATGGCTGCTTTTGGATTTAACCCCTCGCTCGCCAGGTTGGCATCAGATGATGTCATCTCTGGCCGGGATGAGGAATCTAGGTCACCACCTGTGTATTTTTTAAAAAAAAATTTTTTTTTTAGTAAAAGTGTTGCCCCGGCTCGTGGGGTGTGGGCGGTCGTTACCCAGTGTTTAGTGTTAACATTACAAGGGGGGTGGTTGCTTGCTTGGTTGCTTGGTTTGTGCTCGGTTTAGCGCTGGTGTTTGCACTTTTTGTCCTTTGAGGATTTCTTTCCCGCTTTGTGTCTTGCTTTCTTGATTTCGTTACTTTCGAGTGCTTGGATGGACTGCAAACGATAGTGAGTGAGTGAGTGAGTGAGTGAGTGAGTGAGTGAGTGAGTGAGTGAGTGAGTGAGTGAGTGAGTGAGTGAGTGAGTGAGTGAGTGAGTGAGTGAGTGAGTGAGTGAGTGAGTGTCTAATGTGAATGACCCAGACTTCCATCATGTTAAATGTGGCAACGGTACTGCTTTTTGATTCTGAAAAGATTTTTTTTCCCCATGTTTTCTGGAGTCGGCAGGCTTTTTATCACCGTTTCAACGGCGGATGCATTGGCCTTAAAGGCGCTAGCTACCTTTTTATAATGGCAAGTACGTATTATCCAGTATGATATCATCATGACCATGATTATAGCTCAATGGATGACTTTCTTTTCAAGCCTCCTTGTGTTTGCTGCCTTTGCCCGGTCAGGGTTTATTTGGGGAACGGAACGGAAATGAAAAAATGATGAATGATGGCTTCAGAAAGTTTTTTTATGATCATCTCCTCTGGTATGGAAACCCGTTTGAGCATTTATTCTGTATCTTTCATCCAACTTGTGGTCCTGGTAGTCGTACACTCAACTGCTAGTGCCTCATTTGATCAAGGATGCTCTTTCCCCTCACTAGTAAGACGCACTCATAACATATTGACACTGCTAGTACAACTTACTAGTGCACAATACTGGTAAATATGCACACAGCTTTTCAAAAAGCTGCATGCTTTTTTTATTCAATATCCTTGATGGCCCTGGACTAGTAAGCTCTTTGTCTTCATCAGTAAGACTGTGCGGTTAAATTGAGGCCATCTAGTAAAAGTCGATAAAGCCATTTGAACATTTTGTCGATATCGGCCAAAAGTCAATGCACTAGTACGCTTTCTGTCCTCACAGTTTTCGAGCAGTTTATTCAATATCTTTTTTGTCCTCAATAATAAGAGTTCAGCACTCTGCTTGAATGACTTGGATGCAATAATAAAATGGTTGTTACTCGTTAAGTGCTAGACCTTTTTCACTAGTAGTCCTAGTAGCCAGCTGCCATAGGGCATAGTTGTCTTGATGTCCTTCTGATATGCCAAAGTTGTCCTATTAATGAAAAAAAATGCTAGTAATAAATATTAAATATAATATAAAATATTATATATATCAAATAAATAAGAAATATAAGTAACACAATTTCATAGTGAGAAACTCTTCCAGCCAATTCTTTGATAACAAGAGTATCCATCTTAAGGTCGTAGCGCTTGTGGGGGAAACAAATTAATGTCAACAAATCTGAATTGTATTAGTGAGGGCGAAGAGCATTTGGATAATCAGGATATGGACGAAATGCCCAAAACGGCTTTTCATACTCGGGTCCCAGCTGAGGTGCTACAACTCGTCCTGCCACTAGGGAACAGCCCTGTGCATGTTTCCAACGATAAGGATGCCAAATTCTTTTGAGCGAGCGTGCGTGTGCGCATGTTGAGAGGCTCATTCGACGTTACATTTGTTGTGATAATTTATGATGTGTACTCTTGAGGTGTTTGCGTGTATGTTTTCAAAAAGTGGGCGGGCACTTTCCCAAGCCTACTCAATTAATTCCCTCTCAAGCCGTGTGGTGCAATACCTCAAATTTATACCAATGCTAATTATAAAAGCTTGCTCTGTGCGTGGAGAGAGTGGGAGGGAGGGAGGGAGGGATAACTTGACAAAAGATGGGATTTTGTATAAATAGACCCCCAGATCTACTCTCCTACGCCTGTCAGACACCAGAGCTTTCATCACAGCATATATGGACAATCTTTAAAATAACACACACAAACAAATACGCATGCGCGGCACGCGTAGACCCACACACACACACACACACACAGCAGAGGCATCATATTATTTATTGAATTGTAAATATGTAATGCAGTCAAAAAAAGAAAAAAACGGCTGGTCTTTGTCTGTTGGATATACTGTTTCTAAAGCTCCAATCTTTTGTATGTCTCAGAAATTGTTTTTATATGTATTTTTTACAATAAATGTGTGAAGAGGAGTGTTTGTCTCTTGCATTTACATTTCACCTTCACTTTTGTGATGCATGATAATAGAATAGAACGCCTTTTAATGTCACATCAAAAGGAGATGTCGTCATAAAAGCAAAGTGAGGCTGATTTACAGCAGAAGAGAGAAGTGAAGCTGTGTGAAAAACAAACAAATATGCAGAGAACTAATGACAGTGATGAGTGAGACAGACATGTGACCGACCTAGTATTCCTGTTTCCACTGTTCTTATCTCTCTCATTCCAAAACACATCCAACATGTCATAAATGCTTCATTTCAAATGAATAAAGTATTTTTAGGTGCTATACGATATCTTTGACTTTTGCACTAACTTTGCTAAAACAACAAATAAATGACTTCCAATGACTTTTGCACACTACTATAAAGAGCCAGTCTAAAAGTTGAGAAAAAAAAAAAGATCACTTTTTATGAACTCAGTGTCATGGGGATAAGATTGATTTGTGAGCAAATTGTCTTTGGCGCAGTGTTCCCAGCTCGTCAATTCAAAATCTAGGTGTGTTGAGGGCACACAGGGGAGGCTTTAAATTGGGAGCCAAGTGCCTTTTCTCTTCAGCTTCATCATCTCCTTCGCAGGTGAGCGTCAAGGTGTGTTGTAAAATCTTCAATGTTTGATAGCTACCCCCGTCCCCTCCCCTCCGGGTCTTACAGGCATGACTGTGTCCTATACGCTTGAGGTGGCCAATGTGAGATTTGGCGGATTCTCCAAGCTCTTGTTCAGGTGGAAGGGCAGCATCTACAAGCTGCTCTACAAGGAGTTTCTCCTGTTCTGCGGAGTCTACCTATTTTTCAGTGTGCTCTACAGGTGGGTCCTATCCTCTATTATCGGCGACGTGACAAGAGAAAAATATAATATATATTGGCAGTGTTGAGGTCATAGTATCATAGCATGATTTTGTTGTTATAGTCACATAAGTGTCATCATCACATTGTATCATATCATACAGTGCTACTATTGGTTGATTGTAATGTGTTCCAATTGATCATGTGACTGTTTTGAACACGTAGGTTAATGCTCACACCCAAGCAGCAGGATGTGTTTGAGCGTATTGCCCTTTACTGTGACCAGTTCACCAACACCAACTTTATCCCTGTTCTCTTTGTGCTCGGTAGGTATTGTGCAAGGAATTGGATCATTTATGTTAAAGATGGATCAGGTTTGGAGGGTGTTCAATATCTATACCTTTGGCATGGATAGGCTTCTACGTAACGTTGGCGTTCAATCGTTGGTGGGGTCAATACACCAGCTTCCCGCTGCCCGACAACCTGATGATGGTGGTCTCCGGGAACGTCCACGGAGCCGACGAGAGGGGCCGCATGTTGCGGCGAACTCTCATGCGATATGCCAACCTGTCGTCAGTACTGATCCTGCGCTCCGTCAGCACCAGAGTGCACAAGCGCTTCCCCGCGCTGGAGCACGTGGTGGAGGCCGGTAGGTAACATCCATCCATTAACTTGGATGGATTTGGAAGAAAAAAAAAAAAATCTGAATATTTGTTTTCAGGCTTTATGACATCACACGAGCTGAAGATTTTGGAGTCGCTGCATTCGGACTTCAATAAGTATTGGATGCCGCTCACCTGGTTCGCCAATCTAGCATCCAGAGCGAGAGAGGAGACCCGCGTGAGGGACGACATTGCTTTGAGACTCCTCATGGATGTGACTAGCTTTGCCTTCACATCATTGACCAACTTTGGGAACATTGCTATACAGTTTGACTGTCCTTCCAGGAGCTGAATAACTACAGGGCCAAATGCAGTCTTTTGTTCCATTATGACTGGATCAGCATTCCTCTGGTCTACACTCAGGTGAGTCAGCCACACCTCCTCCTTCCATCGCCTTCTATTTGCTCAACTGTCTCATTAACACAGGTGGTGACGTTGGCCGTTTACTCCTTCTTCGCTTTGTGCGTCGTCGGCCGTCAGTTCCTGAGCCCGGAAAAAGGCTACAAGGACCACAAGCTGGACCTGTACGTGCCCGTCTTCACGCTGCTGCAGTTCTTCTTCTATGCCGGATGGCTCAAAGTGGGAGAGCTGATCATCAACCCGTTTGGCGAGGATGACGACGACTTTGAGACCAACCAGCTGATTGACAGAAACATTCAGGTGCTCACTCGTTTTTTTTTTTTTTTAACACCTTACAGTACTGACATTGTGATCGTTCTCAAGGTGTCAATGCTGGCTGTGGATGACATGTACCAGAACCTTGCACCCCTGGAGAAAGACAAGCACTGGGCCCAACAACATTTTTCCATCCCTTACACAGTGTCCACTGCAGCAGATCGCGTCAGACCAGCTTTCAAAGGCTCCACCTTTGATATGAGGTCTGTCATCCTCATACTGTCATTATTGCAATCGTTGGTCAAGTATCATATTATCTCTGTCCCAATCCATAGCTATTACAATTTTGGCCAAATCAGTACTGTACATTTGCAGGATGAGCTTGGAGGATCTCGAGCTGGAGCGAACTACTGATACGTTACCTCTGCAAGGCTCCTCACTGGACAATCACAAAGACGGCCTCCTGAAGGGCTGCAGCCTTCCGTCGCTACTCAATGTGCCGACACATCAGTTTATGAAGGACGTCAACGAGGATGAGATCCCGCTTGCGGAAGAAATGATCAAAGTCGAAACTAACTAGGACATGATCTGGACAGCCTCCATCTAAAAATGCTCAACATGGCGTCCACTTTGTTGTTAATATTTGATTCATTGTGCCAGCATGGTCATCTTTTGCTGTTCCCTCTTAAATTGAATCCAATTGGCACCAGTTTGGAATGATACGCAAATGACAGGTTAAGATCAAATAACTGCCGACAGGGGGCGCCGTGGTGGGTCAGCTGCTATTTACAGTAATGAAAGCACAGTTTATCAAAACACATTTAATTAAATAACATTCAACAGACGAGACATGATAGTCACACCATATTTCCACACGTTTCGATTTGAAAACTCGAGCCTCCTAATAAAACTGTCCAATGAATCTTAGTCACCTCTGGGGGAGGGAAGGAGAGAGGGAGGGACAGTCTTCGCTCATCATCATGAGTCCAAATCACTACAAAGGAGAAGCAAATATTTAAGCAAAGTGAAGCGCGGCTCTCATTTGCATTTAAGGAGAAAGGTAGCAATGTTCCAGGACTTTAGTCAGGTTCTATAAACTGGATTGTACAGAAACCTGTGCCAGTCCTGATATTTTCTTCCCCATTATAAAGTCACAGCAGAGAGGGTTGTCCCTGGCATGGCAAAGCACATTTGGGGATTTACATGTGCAATTTAAAAGAAAGAACATACCTGAAAGGGAGCCACCGGCCATCAGCAGTTCAAACCACTGGAAAGAAAAAACAAACTAAATTTAAGCAGTGAAGCATGGCTGAAATTCACATTCAAAGACATTGTTAGCAATGTTCCAGGGATTCAGTCAGGTTGTGCTAAACTGGATTTTACATAAACCTGCGCCTGAATCCTTGTGTTTTTTCTCCCAATACAAAGATTCCACAACAGAGAAGGTGGTCTCTGGCATGGCAGTATATGATTGGGCATTTTAAGGAAGAGGGGGAAAAAAAAAAAAAAAAGCAGTCCACACCTGCCATCATGCTTGACACATGGCTTTTCCTGCCCACAGCCAGTAAACTGCTGAACGGACCACTGGAAACAAAAGAGGATAGCGTTATATATAAAGTACTATGTCCACATACGATAACTTGCGACTGGAAATTGATGTGCTCAGGGTTTTTAAGGTTCACCACAGTTTGGTCTGTATAATGTGTCAAAAGACATCACGGCACACATGAAAAGTAGGCACGGGCCACTTTCACATTCAGACAGACCTTACTGGCTCATGCCTCATGACAGATCATGTACATCTTACCTTTAGTTACCTTGGAGAGTCATTGCTATCACGACACAGCCATCAGCTGCAAAAGAGGAACTCATTCGAAAATCAAACCACTTGCACTTTGTGTTTCGCAGTAACAATAAAGGAATTCAATTCAATTTGACCGACCACAAAGGTGTTTGGAGCTCAAACGGAATGTTTCAAATGTGGCTACATTTTGATGCCGCTACAATATGGCAGGCAGCAAATGTATAGCCCAGCACTAGGCCCGTTCAGGTGAGAGTCCAGGACGGGCCACTCTCGTCGGGCTACGCTTGGCAGCCGTTCAGCAACGGCAGGTTCTAGAACAGAACCTGCAGAGCCGATGACATATGCAGAGACTTCCTCTTCCAGCACTGTAACACTGAGCCAGACATGTCGCCTGGGCAGCTGACTTAGTGCTGGTGGATATTATACAATATCATTGATTGTGGATTTCAACAATGTCAGTTACCTTATTTTAAGGACAAAGTAGCCTTTTTCATCCCTGGGGCAAACGGTAGCGTTTGTCCGTTTCATCTTGTTTCGCTGTCTTTTCCCTTGGGAAGCCTTCATATCTCTGGGGGGAAAAGAAAAAAAGTTAACTTTCAAAGCAGGTCACGCTAAATACTGCTGATTGTTAACTACTACTAGGCTGGCTCAGGCCACAACATGGTGGAAGGATCACGATGTTTCAAACATTGAAGATTAGCCGTGGATAACTTTTTAATAATGTGCTTTAGCGGAGAGTGTTTGCACACATTAAAAAAAAAAAAATTGCTTAAGCCGTGCATTGTTCGAATTGCCTGCGTGCATCGTGAGGACCTCGTGCAAGGATTTCCGTCAAAAATCAACAGATTCACGATGTAAACGTTATATGAACAAAATCAAATGTTTTTATTGACAAAAGGTTTCACACAACCAGTGTAGTATTAAATGCATAACAAATTCAGCTGCAGGGACTCACGCGCCACGTAGCACCGGTTGAAGGGAGAGGGAAGAGCGGAAGTCACGTGCTGTGAAATATACTGTCTGTCGCTATGCATTGTGGGAAAAGTGGGACGTCTTCAAAAAATGGCAAATAACAATTCGTCCTTCAATGCACGCACTGGACGAGTCAAGGAGGATCAAATGCATTGCTGTAGAAGAGAGCATGTTTACAAAAGTCAATACAATAGCCAGAAAACTCATTTATATGTAACTATTGGTCAAATTCCATAAAGCAACCTTTATTAGAACAAGAAACAGACAGCAACCCAACCCAGCTACACCAACGATTTCTCCGCAAGTGACTCTTCTGTGAAGCTCCTGAAGTATGCAGACGACACCACTCTCATTGGACTGATCCAGAACGGTGATGAGACTGCGTACAGACAGGAGGTGGAGCGGCTGGTCCACTGGTGCAGCCAAAACCACCTGGACCTGAACCCGCTCAAGACCGTGGAGATGACAGTGGACTTCAGGCGAGGCCCTTCACCACTTTCACCCCTCACTATCCGCAGTAATACTATTCTCTCATCAGACACCTTCAAGTTCCTGGGAACCACAATCTCTCGGGACCTGAAATGGACCGGCCACATAGACTCTGTCCGGAAGAAGGCCCAGCAGAGGCTGTACTTCCTGAGACAGCTCAAGAAGTTCAACCTGCCGCGGGAGCTGCTGAAGACCTTCTACACTGCCATCATCCAGTCTGTCCTCTGCACCTCCATCACTGTCTGGTTTGGATCAGCCTCCAAACAAGACAAGCACAGACTGCAACGGACAATAAGGACTGCAGAAAAGATAATTGGAATCAACCTCCCATCTATTCAAGACTTGTACCTGACCAGGACCAGGAAACGTGCAAGTAACATCTCAACAGACCCTTCGCACCCAGGTTGCAGCCTGTTTGAACTACTCCCCTCCGGACGCCGTTATAGAGCTCTGTACACTAAAACCAGCAGACACAGAGACAGCTTCTTCCCCCAGGCTGTCGCTCTGATGAACTCACACCACTCAGTCTCAGAGTCATTACTGTGCAATAACATCCTGCTTTCCACACCTTTTTTGTTTACACTGTTTGTACTATGTGTCCTCTCTGCATCCATTGCAGCCTGGTCATCCTAGAAGAGGGACCCTCCCATCTGTGGACTTTTCTCAAGGTTTCTCATTTCCCATAGCTGGAGTTTTGAGTTTTTCCTTGCCCTCTTGGGAGTTTAAGATCTGGGGATGTTTGAGAATATCTTTCGTTCTTCACATGTGCTGAGTGTTGTTGTTAGTCACCTAAATGTTGAACAGAGGCTGTGATTTACCGAAGTCAAATTCCTTGTTTGGCACGCTCAAACATGGCGAATAAAAAACTCTTGAATCTTGAATCAACACAAACTGATATCATTTGGAGCCAAAACAACGAGGACATGATTTTTTTGGTATTCCAGGATGGCATTTGTACATTGGATTTTCATCATTTGGCTCACATTTTGTTGCTGTGTGCCATTTGTTTGAAGGGTTATGATGGGACGGGACAGCCCCCCCCCAACTGAATTTTATTTAGCAAGGCCATCAAGTGACAACAAGGCATATTCAATTGAAAGAAAAAATGAGTTACTTTCACATTGTATTGTATTATTATTATTATTATTATTTGTTATTATTCAGGTTTATTTCTTGGCTTTTGCCAGGTGTTCACGGGCAATAATGAGTCTCTGGATCTGAGCGGTGCCTTCGTAGATCTAAAAAAGAAAGAATAATAAATAAATCACTCAAATCTATTCCAGTACTTCAATCCCAAAGAAAGCATTTTCACTTACAAAACATCACCCACCTGGTAGATCTTGGCGTCGCGCATCAGCTTCTCCACAGGGTACTCGCTGTTGAAGCCGTTTCCGCCAAACACCTGCACGGCGTCTGAGGCCACCTGGTTGGCAATGTCGCCGGCGTAGGCCTTGGCGATGGAGGCGTAATAGGTGTTGCGGCGGCCGCGATCCACCTCCCAGGCGGAGCGCTGGTACGCCATGCGCGCCAGCTCCACCTTCATGGCCATCTCGGCCAACAGGAAGGAGATGGCCTGGTGCTGCCAAAAAGATGCCATTATACTGCTGCTGATGCAATTCATTTGCCTTTGTTCCCTTCAGAACAAACCTCAGCAATGACCTTGCCAAACGTTTTCCTCTCCAAAGCGTAGGCGGTGGCTTCGTCCAGTGCCCTCTGAGCCAGGCCGGTGGCTCCGGCTGCCACCTGTGTAACACATCACATCTAATCCACGAAATGTCACGTTCAAATAACGTAACGCAGGTGTCACATGACTCACGGGTGGCCGAGTCTTGTCAAAGGCGCCCATGGCGATCTTGAAGCCAGCGCCCTCGCCGATCAGGACGTTCTCCTTCGGAATCCTCACGTCCTCAAAAGTGATGCCTCGTGTGTCGGAACACCTCTGGCCCATGTTCATTTCCTGCCATCCTCAGGAAGACAATTCAATTTGCCGTCGGTGCTTGTATTAACAATCAGAAGTTGAATCTGTGATTACATGAGCTCAAATGTTTTGATCGAAAGTGGATGTGTGCTAGTTTACTTCGGACTGAGACCAAGAGGATATGGTAAATCTCACCTTCCTTCCTATTTGTATTCCGGGCGTGTCTGCATCCAGAATGAAGCCAGTGAAAGCCTTATTTGTGGGACATTTGGGATCAGCCTCAGTGCGGGCCAGCAGAAAGTACCTTGGAACACAAGAGGAAATGAAACCCCATCCACAGAAAATGGATGGCCGTGTCATCGCCTCAGTGCACAATACCAGTTGGCCTTGCCGCCGTTTGTGATCCACATCTTCTGGCCGTTGACCACGTACTCGTCGCCAGTCTTCACCGCCCGCGTCTTGACGCCCGCCACATCTGAGCCCGCCCCCGGCTCAGTGACACAGTAGGCCTGTGGGGCATCAGGTGAGCAATATGTATTCATTCCTGGGGTTCCAGGATGACAGGAAAATGTACTTACACACATAAGAGGCTCCTCAGTCATCCTGCCCAGATATTTCTTCTTCTGTGCCTCATTACCAGCAATAATAACAGGCATTTGCTGTTGGGCACAAATAGGCTTAATCATACACTTTACAATTCAAAGGACACATTTGAATGTGAAAGTGTTTTCCAGGCAGGCCTCGGGCAAAAACGATTAAGAGATCTTACTCCAAGAGAATTCGCCTCGATGGCAGTTTGGACTCCCGTGCAACCATAGGCCAGCTCTTCCGTGATGAGGCAGTTGTCGAAGATGGACAAGCCCATCCCACCTTAGGTTTTAATTTTGCACAATTAAAATTGAAATAAAAATGGACATGCTGTGAATGCATCACACAAACTGACCATACTGCTCTGCTATGTGACCATTCATCAAACCCAGCTCCCATGCTTTCTTGATGATAGGTACTGGGTACTGCAAACACAAAACCCAATCAAGTCAAATTATAATGCTGCATCATCTGTTCTACACACTGCCTCATCCTGGAAGAGACTCACCTCCCCGGTTTTGTCGTAGTGCGCCGCGTGCGGAAGGATTTCCTCGTGCGCAAACTTGCGAGCAAGCTGTTGGAACTCCCGCTGTTGATCCGTTAACTCTGCGAGACAGAGAAGAAATTCTACCAATGGACGGCATACATACACATGAGTATATTGTGTTTTTTTATAATGTGCCACAAATTTGTGAGGCACGATTGGGGGAAAATATTTTGGAGTCATTAGATAAAAGCAAAAACAGTGTTTGCTTTTTAAATACAAATTGATGCAAACACATTGGGGTCTAAAAGGACTCAGTTGAAAATGTAAAATATTGGTTACTGCTCAATAGCCAGTTATGTCCAAGCAATTTTACAAGAGTCAATCCTGAGTGACGGTGAACAATGCAATGGAAAACAGTAACAAGGTCGACAAAAAGTCTGAAAAGTGAAGTTGACGAGACCACCCACGAAAAGAGAAGCCGGTAGCCGCTGCAGCGTTCTCGCCGGAGATTTTGGATTCCGCGGCGGCGGCGGCAGCACTGGAGCTCTGGAGCCGAGCAACACCGCAGCGCAGCCCTCCTCTAAGTACCTGGGAGTAAAGGTGGATAGTGCCACTTCAGTCCCATAATAGCTATGAATGCCATTAAAGGATTTTGACATGGTTATAAATAGCATTTAAGGCGCGCTGGAACATTAATTGCAGTTGAAACAAACGTTCAAAACAAGCTAACGTATGTTAACGTACTTCGGTATCGAGCGTGTCTGTGTCTTGACGCGTCACACAAGAGAGACAACAAGCATAAGGTACCCTAACTCATAATGTCGATTGTGCTGTATAAACAAGTAGACATTGGTTTTAAAAAGAACCCCTCACCTTATTCAAGAGCATCGTTGCTACTTTCTACTTACACAACGCCACAACAGTCGACAACGACAGAGCGCTCGTCCAATCACAGCGGCGTGTTCAGTCAGGTGACCCACGGTGATCCTAGTCGTGAACTTTCCCCTAGTCGTTGTGGGTTACCTAATTTTGTCCACCCTTCAAACGTCTCTTCTAACATTTAACCGGCCGGGGTGTGGGGGATCACATAAGGCCATATTTGTGGGAGACAAATCTAAGGTTAGTCATGTCAAATAGGACTAAGCCACGTATTTGCATAGGAATACAAATCCTTCACAAGATGCCACATCATTTCAATTGCACCCAATAAGGGAATGTTTTGTATTTTAGGTATCTGTAGTAGTGTCAAATGGCCTCAAATTGTTCTTTTTTACGTTTTAGCAGCAGTAAAGGTTTACGATCAGATGGGGATCCAAATGAATGCAATTCTGGCACCCTTGATGATGTAGATTCGGTGGTCTGGATTCAGGCATGCTTGCTATACTGTCTGGCTTTTTAGCAAAACAATCTCAGACTAAGTAAGAGACAAATGAAAACATTTTGTAGTCTTTGCATTCTTGAGAAAGTTTATATATTGTACAATTTAACGTATCATGGCAACATTTCGTAAGCCCTTTTTTAAATATCGGTACATGATTTTGCACAGGGCGGCTCGGTGGGGCACTGGTTGGCACGTCCGCCTCACAGTTAGGAAGGTACGGGTTCGATTCCACCTCCGGCCCTCCCTGTGTGGAGTTTGCATGTTCTCCCCGGGCCCGCGTGGGTTTTCTCCGGGCACTCCGGTTTCCTCCCACATTCCAAAAACATGCTTGGTAGGCCGATTGAAGACTCCAAATTGTCCCTAGGTGTGAGTGTGAGTGCGATTGGTTGTCTGTCTCTGTGTGCCCTGCGATTGGCTGGCAACCAGTTCAGGGTGTCCCCCGCCTACTGCCCGATGACGGCTGGGATAGGCTCCAGCACGCCCGCGACCCCCGTGGGGACTAAGCGGTTCGGAAAATGGATGGATGGATTTTGCACAGACTTGAAATCTTAGCATTAAATCCAGAGTAAAGGGAGTAAAAGCAACGACAAAGGTAACAGTTGTTTTTTTTTATTGGCATATGAAACATTTATTTGCCTTTCTTGGCCTTGATTTTCCTTAAGTAGAACTCAAGTTCTTTGCCTTCTAGGATGTATCCGTCAGCTCGACCACACTGGCCCGGTCTGGAGGCGATGCAGGCTGCAAATCAACATTGAGGACTTAACATTTAGAACATTGAGGACTTAACATTGAACTTCTCATAGCATCTGTAAGCACACTTTGAAAATGGAGCTTTGTTATGCGACAAAGCCCCGACTGACTCACCAAGCAGTTTTCCCTGAAGGAACTGATCCTCCAAGAGCGAGCTGATCTTGGCCATTTTTTTACGCTCGTCGTACTTTTTCTGGTTCTTCTTGGACCGCTTCTTAGTCAGGACCTCTTCCTCCTCAGGAGTCTAAACAACAAGGAATAGCATCACTTCCGCTCCGAAGCCTTACATTCCATCAGGTTGAGATGACATTGCTTTTCTCAGAGTCTTCATTAGCATCACTTTCATTCAGTAGCAGAACTGGACAGTTATCTTCATGGAAAGACAACAGACTTATCAGGTCATCATAGTCGGACTCACCAGCTTGGCTCCCTTCTTGCGTCCCAGAGGAGTGGCGTAGTGACCCTCATACCACTGCCTGTAGGGAAGACTGTCGACCAGCACGATGCAGTTCTTCACCAAGGTCTTGGTTCGGACCAGCTCGTTGTTAGAGGCATTGTAGACCACATCGATGATCCTGGTCTTGCGTGTGCAGCCTAAGTAAGAGAAAACTATGAATTGCTCCCCCTCACCTAATTTATGACTAACGGTTGTCGGTCATCAGGTTCTCAGAGTCCTAACTATCAGCACTTGAATTCAGTAGCAGAACTGGATAAATATCATCACTGAACATCTTGGGAAGATTCAGAACCAGCTAATATTGGAAACTTACACTCTGAGCCCCACGAGAAGTTTCCGACATCCAGTCTCAGGGCGCGATACTTCTTGTTGCCACCACGGACCCTCACGGTGTGGATACGGCGAGCGCCAATCTAAAAACAGAACAAAAAACCTTTTACAATCTGCAACAACCTGGCAATAGTTCTCATTTATTTGATGATGTGTCAGTGTAACTATGACAAGGCCTAGCACGGGTAGGTCCCAAGCTTTACACCAAAACAGTGCAAATAAGACCTACCTAAGGTCCAGTTTTCATCACTCACATGACATGAAGGGATCAAACAACATGTGGCATTTACCTTTGTGTTTGCGGGAGGCCGTCCAAGCTCATACTTTCTCTTCTTGTGGTAAGGCTTGCGTTTGCCACCGGTTTTACGGCGTTTATGCCAGTTGTCCCTTGAGATACCTGAGAAAATAGTTTGTTTTTAATGCTGTGGAAGACGTATGCGCACATGCATGCAAGGCAATATCAGACTATGCTTGAGCAATCAGTTCTCCAAGGTAGGTTGTCCACATTGTGTATTTTGGATTCCGCATTAAATGCTTCATCACATCACTCAAGCATAGTCTCACTAACTGAACAAACAGGACTGCACTATATAGGATAGATCAAACTTATTAGGCTCCAAGAAAAGGCTGCCACTCACAACGGCGCCATCAAAGGAAACCAATAAGTACTACAAGACAGTCAAAAGGAAAAACTAACTGCAGGCCAGCTGGTGACAGGGCTAAAATCAATTAACAGCAGTATACAGCACAATGCAAAACATGACGCCGAGTAGGTAATTAACTCAGACATTTTATACAATATGAGAGGGAAAAAAAATAGAAGCACTTTGTACCTTAATGCAACCTGACTAGTGGCAATGCAGACATAGCGCAGTTAGCCTGGATATATTTACCGACTTCCTACCACTTTCGACGAGACAACAAAACCTCGGACGTCATGAACACATTATTACAAAATATCTTAAATTGTCCCCAAAACCAATCACGCGTGATATGCCGTAATTTTGGAAAGTAAAGTTCGAGACACAGCTAGCTGGGAGCCATCTTGGAGCATTTCACACGTCCACGGAAAATGACCTCTTTAAAACATTGTAACCGGCTCGCACATAATCAAGTTGAAAACGAATGGACTACATTTATGTTTAACCTTAATATATTTGTAAGCAAGATCAAAATTCCAAGGATAAAACAAGAGATGGACAAGGATTCGCCTTCCGACCCGAGGACGAAAGCACGTACCCATCTCCGGCGCGGGCTAGAAAGAGGAACCGCAAGGCATCATGGGACGGCTTCAAGCCATGTCGTCTCGCGACAATTTACGTCAAGCGAGATTTGACGAGACACAATTTTTTCATGGTTTGATATCATTTCGATATAATAAAATATAATGCATGCTATGTTGAATTTACTGGAAGTGTATTGATGAAATGTCAGCGAATATTTCTAAACATAATTCTCTCAATCACAAAATTTCTCTAACTATAAATTGACATCATAACAAGATCCAAATAACCTTTTGAAATGACATTGAACAGCAAATTTTAATCAGACGTGGCTTTGTGTCCCCAAACGTATTTTTTACAATGATACATCTAAAAGAATTCCACCTGTTGCTAAACGTAACCCTTAATTCATAAACAATCATCATATCTTCTTGAGATAGACACACAAACAATGCACAGGCAGGGGTCACGAGATAAATTCAAGTTTTCATTTATATTTCTTTTTATTATTTTCCTCTATTATTTACAGCTGTGATAACTTGGCAGTTATTCCATTTCAAAAGTGATGCATGTGCAGCGCAACTCATCGGGGAGTGGTCACTCTTCCCAAGGGCTCACATCCGTGTCAATGGCCACGCAGTTGTAGGCGGCGTAGCGCAGCTTCTCTTCACAAACTTTGGCACTGCCATGACAAAATCCACACATGTACAGTTCAGCGGGCTCAAACAAAGAAATAAAAACGAATGCAGTCAAAATACAGGTGACGAGACAAATGGCTGACCGCCTGCCTACCTCGGGTAGTTGGGTAAATACAGTGTGCTGGAGCACGTGGAAGACTGCGGAAGCGCGTCACTCTCAGAGCTAGAGCAGGAAGTAAAAGCAGTTGAAAGGATAAAACGCCAGCTTGCAAGTCTGCTAAAGTTATTATTATACTTGCCAAAATACTTGCTTGTTAGAAAAGACGTAGATGGGGGCAGGAAGACGACTTCGACCCGTCACAAACCTCAGAAATCTGCTACGGTCCTCTGAAAAGATGAACAAAAAAAAAAAATCATCAGGTTACATGTGTCGAGGATGTACAGAGTAAAGACCGACCATTGGTGAAGTTGGTGAGCGCCTCCCACAAATACTGCACACAAGTGTCATTTTGTTCCAGGTCCTCATAGCAAGCTGGCAAACAAATAAGAACCAAATTGGCTTTATTGACACACACATCACACCTGCATTTGCTTTTATTCTGCTTGGAATAAAAAGCAAAATGAATAAAAAAGGTCATTCGCGTAAAAGCGCCAGTATTATCTGTGGAGTCAACTGACTGAGTCTTTTGAGGGCTTCCACGCTGATTTCCGGGTCCCCGCAAACCTTCTTCTCCACTTCCTGCCAGGTTAGCAGATCCAGAACAGCCTGCGGAACCACCTTCAGCAGTCCGGCCTGTAACGCCATGATCTGCGATGGGCGGAAAGAGATGGATGACGCACAAGGGGCGACCGTCAGGACAAAGGCTTCAAAACAGACCTGCTGCTTGCTTTCCTCCAGCCGAGCCTTCTGCACTAGGCGGATGAAGTTGCGGCGGTCCTCGTAGTGGACGGCCACGTTACCGCCGCCCGGGACCAGCTCCACCATCTGGCCATCGCTCAGCAACGTGGTGTAGACCAGCTCCTCGCCAAAACGGAATTCAAAGGTCTCGCGGTCCATGTTGTCCATGGCCTCCAGCAGGTTGACCTGACAATGCAGCCAGTATGTGTGACTTGTTTGTCTATGCGCCATTTTGAGTGAAGCTTTTAATGCAATCTAGACCAGAAACCTTTTCAAATGTTTTTACATTATAAGTAAAATTTTGCATTTTATAGTATATCCTAATTGCTCATTTCAATGATTATACATTTATCATTTACTGATATTGTTTTCAGCGTTAAAAATGAAATTGAGGGTTATCATAATTATTTCTTTTATTGATGCCAATTCAAATGTCTGTTTAATGGTTTCTTTTTTGCTGCCATTGTGTACATTTAAATATATATTGACATAAATAAACCCAAGACAAGCTTTTAGGTGAAGTTATTTGTGGAAATTGGTAAATCTAATGTGGACAAAAAAATCCACTAATATCCTCACCAGCACAGAGTCTACAGCGTGGAAGTCTTTGCTCCAGCTAACTGCCTCCCCGGTAAGCTGCTTCCACACCAAGCCCGGCAGAGCCAGAACCTTTTGGGTGGAGAGAGAACAACAACAAAAATGAAGTATAGCTGCAAATGAGACAAAACAAAAATGAAAAAGACAAGAACTCACTTACGAGAAAATCTTTCCCTCTAAGTGCTGCACCCATAAGCTGCCCGATCCACTCGTACTTGTGGAATTCTTTGCAAGATGGGTTTGGGACGTAGTAGTCTCTAGCCTCCAAGGCGCCCTGAAGAGAAACACAACCCAAAAATCAATGGAAATAGAAGAAAAAAAAACACGAACCAAACATTTAGGGGCCAATGTACCTGGTTAGAGGTTCGCGTGAAGAAGGGCAGCGGCATGGGACATTCGGCCGAGCTGGGACACAGCTCCTCGGACATGTCGGCCAAGCTGTCCCGGAAGCCCCCGCCCTGGTCGATGATGCCCTCTGCGATGAACTTGCATTCCCACCACTGGTCGTAACGAGCGGGCCACCTGTAATCCAAAGTCTTCTCCATTTTATCCGACGGCTTCAGGCCTTCGTACACCTGCGGAGTTACAAGGTTACAACATTTTGTTATTGAGGTTCAGGCGTCTGTACTTGAGTGCTTACAATTTGTGACACCTTTTTTGTCTTATATACCCTACAGCTGAAAACAGATAGCTCTGGGCTGGTGGCATTTTTCAGCCACCATTTCAATTTTCACTTGAGAAAAAAGAAATAAATCAGTACTTTTGGCCACCATAAAAATCAAGCCGACCTGACTGAACACAGCGTTCTTGCAGCTGGGGTCCAACGAGGCGTTGTCCCGATGCTCCATGGCTAGCCGCCTGTTGATGTAGAGGCACGGCAGGAAGTTGGGCTTGCTGGTCTCAGAGTCCTTCAGGCACTGAGTGACCAGGGCAGAGCGGCGTTTGGACTGCAGCAGAAACTGCTTTATGCTCTGGAAGGTGCCGTAGAGAAGCCGAGACAAAAGAAATCTCAGTTTGTATCTTTTAGTCAGAACCTTCGAAGGTCGATTTTGGCCAACTTACTTTGATGTGGTTGAAAGTGCCCACGCTGTAGTCCCAGGCAGGCACAAAGTGCGGGAGAATGCTGTCTAGTAAATAAGTGAACCTGTGAGAAGAAACATCAATGGGTTATGAGAACAATTTGGCCTATTTCACTGGCTTGACTAGAAACATTTGCTACCTCTGGATGATCAGTGCTCGGCGGTAAAGGACATCAGCCGGCGTCCCCTGCAGACGAGGGTAGCGCACCAAGTAGGAGGACTGGAAGATGTCTGCGTTCAGTCCCAGGTCTCGCTCACATGACAACTTGATCTTCAAGCCTCGGATGCGCACGTCGATACCCTCATCTTTCCCACATAAAGGGCCACATGCACACAAGAAGCAATTTAAAAAAACTCTACAAATAACTCATTCCAACTAATACCTAAACGAACATCAAAACTCACCTCGGCATTCCTCAATTCGGACCTCGATGACCGGCAGGTGAGACGACATGTCTTCCAGCACGCAAATCTCCCCAATCAGATTGCTGTAGACAAAATGAGGACGAGGTTGTTTAGTATTGGATGCTAAGTTTGAAGCGCTGCAATTCTAAGAGGCTCACTCGTCAATGGTGACGTCACTCAGCTTCTTCAGCGCCTCTCCCTCGCCTCCGTACACAGTCACCCTCTTTGGCATGTAGTTGTCGTCCGTGGAGTCTACCGTCAAAATCAGCTTACTATGGCATAATGGAAAAAAAAAACCATTTTCTATTTGGATCACAAGACAGGTTTTGTCGGTGGCGCCGGCTTCTCACTTGACAACAGTTCCCCTTTTCATGTGAAGTCGTATCCAGTGCTGTCCCTGCATTCCATCGCTCTCCCAGTATGTTTTGTTGTCGCCGTCTGTTAAGCTGTTCACGCCCCCGCTCGGATCCTCCTGGTAGTGACGACAACAGCATCGTTTGTGTGCGACTTCAGATCAGTGTGCCGCATCGAAAGCAGCGATTCTCAAAATGTGCTACATGGGCTCCCTCTGGTGGAATACCAATAAATGATTGACATTTATTTCAGTTTCACTCTCAACATATGCACACTATTGTTTCAGAAGTTTGGATCACTTAGAAATGTCGAAAATTTTCAAAACAAATCCGAGTAGTACTTGCGCCTCACCGAACACGACGAAACGTCAATATTGGTCACGCACTGCTTCAGGCTGCCCAGGTTCTCATCCTCTTTGCCAATGTGGTCATAGAAGTAGTGCACCAGGTCTTCGTCGCATTCATACGTCCAGGTCGGTGGTACATACCTGACAGTTGGTTAGGAGACATTTTATTTGACTAGCTTTTGAGTACAGAGGACTTTGTGTCGGAGCTGTGCATTTGAGTCCTTATTGTTACTGCTCTTATTTTGATAGCTCTCAATTGACGGTTAGGGTTACCATTCAAATAATAATAATAGCGGTTTTAACAAGCACATAGTCATTAGCCCAAACCCACCTCAGCTTCTCTACCGCGGCGGCGTCCGGCTCTGCTATCATGGGTTTGTTTCCGAGAAACATGGCATTCTCCACATCCACCACGTGGTCCCACCTGTTGCACGCTTTGTGGTCATAGCCCAAGAGCTGCTGCTGTCTGCTCAATGTTTCGGGCGACTCCACCGGAACCAACCTGTCGCCGCCCTCGGTGTGCTTGCACACCAGGATCCAACCCTCTTCCAGCTCTTGCCCGGGACGGTGCTCCTCCAGCTGCTCCTGTGGACGCACACACATACATGTGGACTTTAAGAGCTTGAGGTTCCTTCCTTCCTTCCTTCCTTCCTTGTAATCAATAACATCTCTTCATTCACATGTACAACACTTGCAAAATTCTTGAAAGCCCCTCATGTCTCCACAAGGGGGTACATTTTTTCATGAAAAGCCATTTTTGAGATTTTGGGCATGTTTACCCGTATGGCTTTAGCTTTAGTTACACAATTAAGTGATGAGCCTGGACACAAACAGCTTCTTCTTACCTTATTTATCTTGACCCAGAGACCCTGGCTATTACAGTATTCCTCCCCTGTGGTCCGGATACACGTCCCTTTCTTTAGCTCAATGGTGTACTTGCATAGTTTCTTGTTAATCGAACTCTGGTGTGGACCGTCAAAGACCGGTACCATCGTCTTGCCAGAGCCCCCTGTGGAAGCCCCAGAGGCAGCGGCGCAGGAGCTGGAGGATGAATCTTTGCAGATTTTGTAGCACACCTCTTTTGGCACATAACACAGGCTGTCGGGAAGCGGCTCACTCTTCTGGAAACACTCAATGCAGCGGTTCAGAAAACGAATCCGGCCGAGCAGCAGGTGTGGACTGTCCCCCAGAGACATGATGATGGTTGAGATGGATGGGAGCGGCAGTCAGATGTCATGACCACACTCTCCTCCCTGTTTGCGCTGTGACCCCCACCTGGCAAATGAAACAAAAACGAAATTTCTGAGCGTCATAAAACACAAAAGCGGCAGTCACGCGCACGTTGCCGCTTTTAAACTGTTACAGAGAGTCTAAAGGTGAATCACATCGTGGCAATAAAACGAGCAATTCATCGAGGAAGCTAACGCAGCAAGCTAGCACTGCGCTGTAAAATGAGCAACCCAGAAATCTCCAAAATCATAACAACGGAACATTGAGCATATAAAAATTACTTGTTGCCAAATATATTTTTCTATGGGACTCAGTATTCTCCTACATACCGCCAATGACCGCCAGCGCTTTATTTTGAGTCGGTGTTGATTGAGTGGAGACGTGACGGTACGCTACGGAAGTGCTTTAAATACTTTTGACCCGCTCGACTTCCCGTACCTAAAGTTGCAGGCGATCTTATTTTTGTGTGTCGTTATTTATGTCAAAAAATCTAAAACAGAAAGTACAAAATATATATACATAGTTCCCAAGCAGTGCAATGCGCTCAGATATAAGGTGGATAAAGCGACATTAACATAAGAAAGATAAATACTGTTACATGTTATCTTAGTGTACTTCTTCCCTTTTAATTTACTAGCGGTTAGAAAATAGAAAAAATTAGGGTTTCGGAACGAATGTGTTTTTTAGCCAGGTCAAAAAGTACCATTATTACACTTGCACTTCGCCTTCCGAGCTGCTGGTAGCAGCAAAACGCCTCCTGCCTCCCTATCTCGGTTGTTGACATCAATCGAAGAAGATAAGGCCGCTGTCTCTTGATCATGAGTCAAATTTTGGCATGGTAAACAGCATTCATCCGTCGGTGTTGTCAAGTTTTCATGGTAACACGTAGCGTGAATGCGTTAGTATTGCTCCGTCGAGTACAATTGAGTCCTCGACGTGAGATCGAGACGCCAAAAGTGTTAGCATTTGGGCTAGCGTGCAGCGATAGCACATTTCCTTTTAACATGCAGTTTTATAATGCATTATAACGCGAACTTACATTCCAATTTTACAATGAAAATCACGAGCTAGCGTTATGCTTGAGAAGTACTGTTCTTTTTGTGTGTGTGTTGTCAGGGTACTCAAATAAAAGACGTCTTCATTAGCCCTCACGCTCCCCACACGCTCCTGCTGGACAAACATGCAGACTACATCGTTGCTTATGGCTCCAAAAAGGATGACTATGTGAGTGTTAAACGCTTTTTTCGTCATAAGATGTGTGTCACAGGAGATATATGATCTAACCTACTAATCAACATTTCAAATGGGGTTTTAAGATAGGCTTGAAATAAGGGAGAAATAAATACATGATTTCAAGTACTAAATACTGTTCGCATGTGCAGGAGTACACACTGTCCGAATACCTGCGCATGAGCGGCATCTACTGGGGTCTGACAGTGATGGACCTGATGTATCAGCTGCCACGCATGAACCGCCAGGAGATCATAGACTTCATCAAGGAGTGTCAGCACCAGTGCGGTGGCGTCGGCGCCAGCATTGGCCACGACCCGCACCTGCTCTACACGCTCAGCGCCGTGCAGGTGATGCCGCACGCACGAGCTCTCTGATTTCCACCGTCCCTTCAGTCCTCAATGTTTTTTGTTGTTGTTGTCGTCCTCTGTAGATTCTGTGCTTGTACGACAGCGTGGACTCACTGGACGTGGACAAAATTGTGGAGTATGTCCAAGGGCTGCAGCAGGATGACGGATCATTTGCTGGAGATAAATGGGGTAAGGGACCGAAATAGAAACAATATCAGGAATTGGCACGCTCATGTAGAAGCTTTTTCAGCCGACTTTTTCCATTTCTATTGCCTCCTCAGGAGAAATTGACACAAGATTCTCCTTCTGCGCAGTGGCCACTCTTTCATTACTGGTGTGTGTGTTTTCATTCCAAGCTTCTTTAGCCAGCACAAGTCCTCATCCATAAAATGGCCACTATCTCTTTCCCCTCGCTACAGGGCAAGATGGACGCCATCAACGTGGGGAAGGCGGTGGAGTTTGTTTTGTCCTGTATGAACTTTGACGGTGGTTTCGGATGCAGGCCCGGGTCCGAGTCGCATGCCGGTCAGGTAATGGACAATCTCTTTTCTGCCACCCTGTTATTATCATGTTGCCTATTTTTTCCAAACATTCCGAAACGGCGTTTTTGTCAGATTTACTGCTGCACGGGCTTCCTTTCGCTGACGGGCCAGCTGCACCAGCTCAACGCCGACCTATTGGGCTGGTGGCTCTGCGAGAGGCAGCTGCCGTCAGGCGGCCTCAATGGGCGTCCTGAGAAGGTTCCCGCCGTTCTAATTTTGTGTCATCAGCTTTGTCACTATCAATTTGAAAATAATCCAAGATTTATAATGAAATAAAATAGAAAATAATAACCATTTAACTTATCAAATAAATAGACGGTGAAACTTTTCTCATAAACTCACTTTGCTTTAGCTTCCGGACGTCTGCTACTCCTGGTGGGTTCTGGCGTCTCTCCGGATCATTGGCAAGATCCACTGGATCGACAAGGACAAGCTGCGCTCTTTCATCCTGGCCTGTCAGGATGAGGAGACGGGAGGCTTTGCCGACCGGCCGGGAGATATGGTGAGCGGAAAGGTCTCGGTCGACCTAATGCATTATCATTGCCAACTCTTTCTTCTGCTTAGGTGGACCCCTTCCACACACTGTTTGGTATCGCCGGCCTCTCCCTGCTGGGGGACGAGAAGATCAAGGCGGTCAATCCTGTGCTGTGCATGCCTGAGGACGTCTTGCAGAAGCTCGGTCTGAAGCCGGAGCTCCTCAGCTAACCCTCGCGTGCTAGTGTCTTACACTCGCACGCACACACAAGTTGTCATCACTGAACATTCCTGTATGCAAAACTTCTAGTAATGTTCAACTCCTAAATAACACATGGACTCTCGCTCCCATCAATGTAGACGAACATCTTTCTTAAAATGGCTAATTTACAGTTTGCAGATTAAATGGTTACTTTAATGTTTATCATCTGTCCAAAGGTCATTTAATGTGAATATGTAACTTATTTGGTTGCTTCGAGCAATAAAAGTTTAAATCCTCAGTGTGTTGCTTCTATTCTGGCATGCACCACCAGATGGCACTGTTACCATACCAGACATTGTTAAAGACCGCAGTGATAATAATTATCACTCATTATAATGAGCATAGTCATGGTAATGCGATGAACAAACATCAGCGATTACACTGAGCCATCACTCTTGTTGTCTTTGCCACAGTCGAGCAATTTAATACATTATTATAATAAAGTAGCCAGTCTGTGCTCACACTTCAAGTAGCAAGTTTTGATTGCATCCGAGTACAAAACATCAAAGTGGCCAGCAAGGTGGGGTAGGGCTTCAAATTATGGTTTCAAATTAGTGGTGAAGTTTACTAATGTAAATTTCAAATTAGAATATGAAATCAAGATTACGATGAGAATTTCAAGCAATGACTAGGATTCAGGACAAAGTTAGCGTCTCAATCCAGGTTTAGTATTTCAAGACAGTGGCTTTCAAAAGGATCATTTCAGGCCAAGATTAGGGTTAAAAATTAAGGTTTCAAATTCCTGATCCCAACCCTCAAAGACAGGAAGCGGACACCAACCACGTGACTTGCGCTCAGACAAGAGGCGAACGGGAGGATGAGTGGGCGGGGCTTTTTACGCGTGTGGACCAATAGGATCGCAAATAACTTCTGGCAGCAGCTCCACTGGAAGAAAAAAAGGGCCGCAGAGGAGACGAATAACGGTACCGACCCTCGAGCTGGTTTTTAGCCTTTTTTCTCCTGCACCCAATGTCACGGGGGACCTTTCATGGCGTCGCAGTGCTGCTGACAAGCGTTCAAAGAGCATCGTGGAAATAAAGATGGCCTGGATTTGGAAGGTGAGCGATTGAATGGAGGGAGACGGACGGGCAAAAGGGTGGGGGCGGGGATGAGGGGTGTTATTTGTGTGTTTTATTTTTTTTGCATCGGTAGCAACGAAAACAACGCGTGATGAAGTTGTGCATGCCGATGAAGGCAATACACAATGCGGGCAACGGCTGTCCTCATTTTGCAGGGGTCCGCTCGGCGCGACCCCCCTTTTTTTGGGGAGGTCTATTCGATATAGCGTGATAGTGGGCCTGTTGTCATGCTGTCTGTCAAACGTGTGCATGCAGGTGTTTCTGCGTATTATGTGGTGCGCGTGCCTGCGTGCGTGTGCGTGACATCCTCATCATCATCATGAATAAGTGGTTATCACTTTAAAGGGCTAGAGACATCCCTTTTTTTTTTCAATTAGAACGGAATTTGATAGAATGTATAAAGTGAACACATTTGCCGCATTGGAAATTAAAAATGGACACCGATTACTAAGAATAAAGCTGAAATGAAATGCCAGTTTATCGATCGGGTCCCGCACGAAGCCAAACTGGCGGCGCCATTACTGTGACGTCACAAGTTGTACATCTGGATGTCAACAAACCCAAACAACATGGCAGATGATAGCGACAGCTCCGTTTCTAGCGGCAATATTAGCATCATTTTATCCGATTCAGAAACCTCTTTTGACGCAGAATATGATGAATCTAGCAGTTCACTTGGGCTGAGCTGAGCACATTTTCTGAATTGTGCCCCTCCCGTCACTCTGGTTAGGTTGGCATAGTAAAAAGTGCTCTTGGGGGCTTTAGAGTGCCGAGTTGATCTCGGCACATTAAGACATGACCACCTGCAACGTTTGGTTTAGGTTTTATAAGCATTTTTAATTTTATTGCTTAAATCGCATTTTCTCGACGAGCTGAGCACGTTTTCTGATTTGTGCCTCTCCCGTCACTGTGGTTAGGTTGGCATAGTAAAAAGAGTAGAGTGCCGAGTTGACCACTGCGCATGGAGAAATGAACATCTGCAGCGTTTGGTTTAGGTTTTAGGCGCATTTTTAATTTTATTTCTTAAATCGCATTTTTTCGACGAGCTGAGCACGTTTTCTGAATTGTGCCCCTCCCGTCACGCTTCGACATACTTTTCAAAGTCAAAGTCTCCAAGTCTCCTTTATTGTCAATTCCTCCGCATGTCAAGACACACAAAGAGATCGAAATTACGTTTCTCATTATCCCAGGGTGACAAGACAGAGTTCACAACGCACATACAAGTAAACAACACAGGAAAATTAAAACAAGAAGATGAACAATAAGAGTGATAGCACGCTAGCCGCTCCCGATGCACAGCAGAGTCCGGAAAGATAAGACAGAGTTCACAACGCACATACAAGTAAACAACACAGGAAAATTAAAACAAGAAGATGAACAATAAGAGTGATAGCACGCTAGCCGCTCGCGATGCACAGCAGAGTCCGGAAAGATGACAGTCAACCAGGCCACTGTGAACACGAGCACACAGCAGGCACGCACTGTCCGGTTCGTGGATCTTCGTGGATCTTATCAGGCGAACGCAACCCATCTTGTCGTCCCGCGAACGAACGTACGCCAGGATAATGGAAGGCACGGCTAGACGAGCTGGGTTGGCCGCAAACCTGGCCCGACGTCTCCGCGCTGGCCCCTCTTCTCTTTTTGTTTACATTCACTGAAGCTAAACGCGTACAACTTGAGACGTCACTTCCGGCTGGCGGCTCGGTGCAGTCAAACTCGTCTGTGCGGCAAATTTAAATTAAAATTTTCAGAGCAACAGCTTCCTTTTCGTTGTTTCGAGCGTCAATTTATATTTATAAGCCCATAAGCTAACTAAAACCGATTTATACATATACCGGTGTCTCTAGCCCTTTAATCATAGGCAGATGGCAGCAACATGAAAATCTTTTGGTGTTTAGAGCTAAATTGACGAATATGAACGTTTACGCTTGTATTTTGGGTTCTGTGGTATCAGAGGTGCGCGTTATGTCCTACAGAAGCATATGACAGGTTTTTGTTTGTCCCTCATAAGCCAATGTAGTGAGCCATAGCAGTGCATTGTGGGACTTGGAGTATCTGAAGGGAAAATATGTCATAAACAGGGACCTTGTTAGATATCGTCTTGTGAGCTCAGATAGTGTTTTAATCCAAAAAGTGGCATGTCGTTTTTGTTTCTGTTATAGTGGCTCTACGATATGATCTTTGTTTAGTGTTTTCTTCCTGATATTCAAAAGATGGAAAGTTTGCCATTTCGGTTTGAAACAGACATTTTAGGGTCATTTTGGCCTTTTTCAGTGAAGACCGCCTCATCTCGAAGATTTTATCCTCGCCAGATGGCCGACGCGGTGTCATGCCAGAGTGTGGGAAATCTAATTTGCATTGGTGACACGTAGGCGCTCCCGAAGCCTCGGTCGCTCGCTCGGTCGGCCCTGACCAATCAACAGGCGACCTTGTGTGAAAAGCTCTGTGCAGACCACTTGAATGACAAAGCGATTCATTGCGAGGCCAAGCGTCCGAGCCCGGCCTGATCCCGTCACATCCAGAGTGGGATCGACACCTCTTCGGCTCCAAAGCGCTGTAATCCTCCTCGTACTTTCTCCCCGACTTCTTCTGGCTTACTTTGAGCAGCAGTGAGCTCTTGGCGCCCTTGAAGCCAGCCAGCAGAAAATCTCGTTATCTGCTTTATTGTCGTCGCAACTGTTTACACTACGTGAACATGTTAAACTTAAGCTACTTGAGTGAATTAACTGCTTCCCTTTTCCCCATCCAAACAAGTACTGGTGTGAATTTGGGCTATTCTTGTGGGACTTGCCACAATGAGCCCAAAAAACGGTTGTGTCGTCTTTGGATTTTTTTTATACACTTGTACGTTGTTATTATGAATATTATGATGAACATGTGTGCGTGAGTGTTTTCTAAAGTAGAAGGGGGGGAGAAATATAAGTGCTTTATCTTCTGGGGGATTATGTTCCATTAGATGTGAGGTATGCATTAGCCTAATGGCTTCTCCCAACAAGGTCACGCGCACACCTCCAGAGCTGGTCACCTTTGTTTTTCAGGGCACATTAAGCTCCCCTTAGCGTCGCTAGCGGATTAGTGCTCGTTTGACTTGAATTGAAGGATTTTTGCGCTTACGTCATAAAATGGACACATTTTTAAAATCTATCCTACAGTGTGAGGCAATTGGGCCCTCTGCTGGGGTTGGAGAGAAGTGCAACTATCCGTTGTCTTTTGATTTGGGTGGGGGTATTTTTTAATGGTTTCCAAAGCCTGTTCCGGATAAACCAAAGCAGCCCCAGAACCGAACCAAGCCTAATTCAAAAAGGAGTTTGTGGTATTAAAATACAGCTGACAGGAAATTGCCTACAAACAGCCTTCTCTGTGTTTTTAATTCCTCGGCTGTTTGGCGGGCGTACGGGTGGGGGTGCCACCTGAGACCTGAAAGTGCAAAACAGCCTTGAGATAAATATTTAAAAAATATATTTGAATTCCCAACGCAATTAGCTGCTCCCAATGAAGCGCTTGTTTACGGAGCTAGAGAGCGGCTCGCCCACGCAGGCGCCTGTTTGGAAGACCCTTTCAACCAATCATGTGCCAGTAAACAAGCTGATTTTCACCCTTAGAACAAGGCTGACTGCTAAATGTGGGGAAATAAACACACAGTCATTCTGCAATCTATGCTCCCTCCCCCTTCCGGCTTCCTTGTGTCACTTCCTTGCACTTCCTTTCCTTTGCCCGCATACAGACAATTGGTAAAGGCATCCAGGCCGGTTCGGAGGCGGGTTCGAGTGTGGCCTGAGGGTGCCTCCGATGCACTTCGTGACTGCTTCGACACCACTGACTGGGACTTGTTTAAGCAGGCAGCCACCTACAACGATTGGACGGACATAGAGGAGTATACTGACTCTGTTACCTCTTACATTACGAAGTGCATCGATGATGTGACTTGCTCGAAATCCGTCGTCACTCGCGCGAACTGGAAGCCGTGGCTGACGGGGGCTGTCCTCAGACTGTTGAGGGCCAGGGACAAGGCTTTCAGAGCGGGGGATGAGGCTGGCTTGAGGAGAGCGAGGGCAGACCTGTCCCGAGGCATCAAAGAAGCGAAGAAGGTGTTCTCGTGCAAGGTCTCCACCCACTTCAAGGACAGCAAGGACGCACGTAGCCTTTGGCGGGGCATTCAGACCATCACGGACTACAAGCCCGCGCTGAGGAGCTGTGAGGGCGACGTCCGTCTGCTGAACGATCTGAACCGCTTCTTTGCTCGCTTCGACGCCCAGAACAGCACTTGCCTGCTGAAGACCACTCCCCCCCCACACGAGCAGCCCCTGCGCCTCTCTGCCGACGGTGTGAGGAGGGCGCTTGCCGCTATTGACACCCGTAAGGCAGCGGGCCCTGACAACATCCCGGGTCGAGCGCTGAAGGACTGCGCTGGGGAGCTGTCGGGTGTCTTCACGGACATCTTTAACGTTTCCCTGCAGCAGGCCATCGTCCCCTCGTGTTTCAAGGCTGCCACCATCGTTCCTGTGCCGAAGAAACCTGCACCGTCCTGCTTCAATGACTACCGCCCTGTGGCACTGACGCCCATCATCATGAAGTGCTTTGAGCGGCTGGTCATGGAGCACATCAAGTCCGTTCTCCCCCCCACCATTGACCCTTTCCAGTTTGCGTACCGTGCCAAGCGGTCCTCTGAGGATGCCATCTGCTCTGCCCTCCACTCGCCCTCACCCACCTGGAGAGAAAGGACTCATATGTGAGGTTGCTGTTTGTGGACTTCAGCTCTGCCTTCAACACCATTGTGCCGCAGCGACTCATCTGCAAACTCGACGAGCTGGGCCTCAGTACCTCCCTCTGCAACTGGCTACTGGACTTCCTCTGTCAGAGGCCTCAGGTGGTGCGTGTTGGCGACAAAATCTCCGCCAGCATCACACTGAGCACGGGGGCCCCCCAGGGCTGCGTGCTCAGTCCATTGCTCTTCACCCTGCTGACGCATGACTGCACTGCGACCTACAGCGACAACCGCATAGTGAAGTTTGCTGACGACACGACTCTGGTGGGTCTCATCACGAAGGGCGACGAGACTCGGTACAGGTCGGAAGTTGACCTTCTGACCACGTGGTGCAGGGACAACGACCTCCTGCTGAACGTCAATAAGACCAAGGAAATCATTGTTGACTTCTGGAAGGGTCACACAATACACCTGCCGCTGATCATCGACGGTGCTGTGGTGGAGAGGGTGAGCTGCACCAAGTTCCTGGGGGTGCACATCAGTGAGGACCTCTCCTGGTCCGCCAACACCTCGTCACTGGCAAAGAAAGCTCAGCGCCGCCTGTACTTCCTGCGGAAGCTCAGGCGTGCATGTGCTCCTCAGGCAGTCCTGTCTACATTCTACCGTGGCACCATTGAGAGCGTCCTCACCAGTTGCATCGCTGTCTGGGGTGGTAACTGCACTGAACAGAACTTGAAGGCCCTGCAGCGCATAGTGAATACGGCTGGTAAGATTATTGGTGCTTCGCTCCCCTCCCTGAAGGACATTTACACCTCCCATCTCGCCCGCAAGGCAACCTCGATTGCCAGAGATGTGAGTCACCCGGCTCACTCTTTGTTTGACCTTCTGCCCTCTGGGAAGAGGTACAGGAGCCTGCGCTCCCGCACCACCAGACTCGCCAACAGCTTCTTTCTCCAGGCTGTTAGGGCCCTGAACTCGCTACCCCCTTCTGCGTAGCGTGCGGCACTGTTGCGCTATTTTCGGGAATGTCTGCTGTACTTGCTCCTTTTTTTTTTTCTGCTCCTCTTATTTATTTATTTATTGTTGTGTTATTTATTCATTATTTATTCAGCACGCTTTTGTTTTACTTGTTTACTTGTTTGTCTGTTGTGAGCCATGTCTTGTCACCGTGGGATAGGGGGGAACGAAATTTCGGTTTCTTTGTGTGTCTTTGGCATGTGGAGAAATTGACAATAAAGCTGACTTTGACTTTGACTTTTTAAAGAGAAAACATCCTTGTTTGACTCTTTTCTCCCCCACAGAGAAAGTCGGTGATCGCCACCGGACTGGTGGCGGCAGTGTCGCTCTTCCTGGTGGCCGTCCACCTGGCCGAGAAGCCCTACTTCCCGTGGCAGCCCGCATTAGGCGAGGCATTGGGCAGCCACTCGGCGCCATCCAAGCAACCGTACCAGGCTTTCAAACCTCATCCAGGATACGTCAGCATCCCCAAACAGGAAGTGAGTGTTTTTTTTGCTTTTTCTTTAAACATGCTGTTAACACGCTGGCCTGATCAGGCCAGTTCAATTATCAAAGTCACGGCCGTTGAAAATCCCCAAATTGGAGACAAAATCATTTTTAACACTCAAACAACCTTATTTCGGAGTATCGGGTACTCACAACGACTGCCAATACCAAAGGTGCGTTCCGTCAAGTATTGGCTGAATTCATGAAGTCGGAAAATGTCTTGTTTGATGTTTGCTTGTCGCTTTTGTACCACGCTGTGTGATCCCATTCTGCTGCCTTCAAAAGGCTCGCTGCTGGATACTCTCGACGCAATTTATGGAAATTGAAATATCAAAGAGGCTTAATTCCCACACATTACAAGGCGAGGCGAGTCGAGGAGAGGAGGAGGAGGAGGAGGGGAAAACTGTTGAGGCGCATTATTGTGGAGCTTTGAAAGCTCTCGCTCTGAACTTCCTTCCTTCCTTCCCGTCTGTCCAGGCAATCCGTGGGGGTGAATGTTTGCCTCCCTCTGCGACACTTTAACAGTCGCTCATATTTCACCCGGATGGTAATCTCCTAGCATCCGTAACACGGTGTCACCAGAGGGGTTCTAAACTTCTCACCCGCGCATGTTTAATGCATGACAGCGTTTGTCTTTCCACCCATTCTTGCAGGTGTGAAATATCATCGTCCTGCCTATTTGTTTGCAACCGAAAATGTGATCAGTGGAAGGAATCCGGTTGCTGCCAATCAAGTCAACGTGTTTGACTTTAGATTCTGTTTCCTTTTTGTGCTATCTTGATAGGACTCACATCCACAACTGGTACTAACCAACGTTTTGAGAACAAAACATTTTGATTTGGGTATATATTAATATGAGGCTGTTATGCTTTTATTTTGGTAGGTTGCTACTTTCTGTGTTTTCATTCATAGGAACGGAATTGGCAGTAAGACAAAATATAGAGCATCGGTGAATTATTGGTGCTTTAGAGGACTTTACTCATGCATCTAAAGACAAGCACAGAGAGTCTTTCAAGGAGAATGACTCAGCCGAAGCGTCCGCCGGGGACGATTGCGCTAATGTAATAATCATGGCCTGTTAATGAACGCCGCCGCCTTGTGCATTTTAATCAACGGCGATGTGAAGGCTATTGAGCAAAATTAACGCTGCATTTTCCCAAATGTCCACGCTCCGCTTTTTAAAGAATGTGGCAGGATTGTGAGGATTACAAAAGATGCCTGCAGTGGGATGCATTAAGTTGGATTTATTTACAACAGTTTGTAAATAAAATGCTTGTGCTCCAGGGCCACATTTGACTTTTCAAATGGACAAATGGGTCAGGTTATGATGACTTTAAAATCTCTTGCTGAAATCACCCTCAAGCTAAATGAAGATATCAAAAAGTTACAAATCATGAACTAATCATGAAATAATCTAAATAAATAGCTCAAAAAACAAATAGATTTGATTCAACCAATTTAGGAAGAACTGGCTAAACAATTGTAATATCAAAACATTGACTAATCCGTGATGGTTAAGCAATGAACTTTCAGCGCCATCTTTTTTCGGCGACTATAAAGTGTAACGTTCCCTGGCTGGCTTCAGGGCTCCTCGTAGGCGTGTGAAAGCGTAGCTCGCCGATTCATAGCTATAATGTTCTACAGCCACTTAACGACGACGCTTGCGCACCTCTGCGTTCTGCGTCGTAAACTTACGGTGCCCATTCAATTAACGTAGTCGCTGACGGGGATTTTTATGCACCGCTCTTAAAACCTTTATGAGTTATGATGGCATCCATATATTTGATGGGATCCTTTATAAGGCCAAAAACATCCCTATAATATTGTCACTGCTCTCATATTAAAGGTGGTGTGTCGGTAGGATGATGTGAGCCACGTCAAACTGTTTTTGTTCACCAAAGGCCAATCCCGTCCCCTTTCCCACCGCAGCCCTTGAAGCTCAAGTGCGAGCTGTGCAGCGTGGTGTCCAGCTCGGGCCAGATGCTGGGCCAGGCGGCCGGGGCGCTCATTGACCGCTCGCCGTGCATCTGGCGCATGAACAACGCGCCAACGCGGGGCTTTGAGCGCGACGTGGGCTGGCGCACCACGCTGCGGGTGGTGTCGCACACCAGCGTGCCGCTGCTGCTGCAGAGGCCGCAGCACTTCTTTGGCCAAAACAACCAGACGCTCTACGTGGTGTGGGGCCCGCTGCGCAACATGCGCACCGACGGCAAGGGAGTGGTGTACAACATGTTGCGCAAGGCGGCCGACAACTACCCGCACGCACGCATCTACGCCACCACCGATGACAGGATGAATTATTGCGACATGGTCTTCAAGAAGGAGACGGGCAAGGACAGGTGAGTCCAAAATCATCGAGCGCAAATGCCATCGAGTCATATCGCAAATTAAAGGTGGTGGGGAGGGCTTTTCAATCATGCAATGATTAGGTCTATTGGACGCAGCAAAAGGATAGAACAACTAAAAAAGTGCTGTTTTCTGCATGGAAATGTCACTAATATCAACATAATGACTAAGTTCACTCTTAACAACAACAAGGAAAACCACTGCCACAAAGCACATGCTGGTTGAGGAGACTTCCTGTTCTGTTCTCCATCTGGCAAAACGGGTCATGGGCTATAATCCGCAAGCGGCGCACACGTGGTTTATCGGCGCCACCCACCCGCCGAGCGGAGCGGCTTCCTGTCGGATGCTATCGGTCCACAGCGCCGGCAGATAAGCCACCTCACCTAAATCACGCTGTCACACCCAAGTATTCATTAGATGCTAAGAGCGCATTGACGCCATGTTAGCCTGCGTTTGTTACAACACAATCATTAAGATACTGTTTGATTGGATTGTGCAGGGGCCAGCATGGTGCTTCTGCAATTCATAAAATACCAATGAATTCTTTCATTATTATCTCGACACAATTAATGATATATAATAATTGCGCTTACACCACTAGGTGACAGTATCGCTCTCCATATTATGCGTTTGTCTGTTGGCGCTTTCAAACAGGGGGTGTCGTTTAACTTTTGTCATTTTTCACGCTTTCCAAAGGATACTAAATTGTAGCGGCAATAATAAGCGGCCCAATCCGAGTGGAAAAAAAGCAATGTGGTGAAGAACATTGAACATGTCCTCAGTTTTAAGTTGTCTACACAATTACAAGACGTCGGTTCTGAAAAAGAACGAACATCATCTCTGAGTGCAACACAGCTCAGCTGTGAAACGGATTCTCCTTTTCATTTCAAAGGCCAATGTTTCCGTGTGACTGAGTGCCAACGTAGGCCGCTCGCAGCCGATTATCCAGCCTGATTACACAGGCGTGACATCAGCGTTAATAAAGCGGCATTGAAAGGATATCAGCCAGCCAGCCAGCCAGCCAGCCAGCCAGCCTGCCAGCCTGCCAGCCACCGTGCAGCATCTGCCGTTTGCTAACGAGACCTCCATTTTGAAACTTTTAGAGTGTCGGTCGGTTTGTCCTTCACAAACCCAACATCCAGACATTCACAGTATAACAACCGTGGGAATATTCCGTTCCGCTTTGTCAGTGTGACGGAAAAGTGTGGCTGCTGACAGCTTGCGTCGGAGGTGACATTTTGAGCGTGTGGGCTGTTGCATTACATTGTGTACTCTCCAGGGTGTTATTTTTTCCAATACGCAACTAAATACTTGATATTTCCCACAAATATTTCTTTTCATTTTTCAGAGATTTGAACTTCATGATGTAGGTCACAGCAAGGTCAAACACAGCAAATACAAAGAAATGCAATCATACTTAGCAGGAAGAGAGGTGCTCATCTGTTTTGTTTTTAGTCATGATTCAGCTTGACCTTAAGGAACTCATCTAAGGTTAAAGGTCACGTGTAACGACGTAAAAAATGATTTATGGACAAACTGCATTGAGTCATACACCTCGCATTAAAGGTCATAGCTGGTGATGGCCTTGGTGATCGCCATGGTGATGGCCTTTCCGTTCTTTTGTCAATATGACAAAATATCAATTGTCACCAATCCCCACAATTCCACACGTAACGAGATCAAAAAGCATTGCGCAGCAAATTGCTTCATGTCATAACTTCAAATTACAAGTCAAGATGCACGCTTTCAGGTGTGTGCTTCTTTTGTGAATATGACCTTGTATGATTAAGTAATGTTAATGAAGAAAGAAAATGTTACCAATCTCCACAAAACACAATGAGCCATACTTTCAATTCAACCTAATGACACAAGCCGTTATTTTGTCAAATACCTTGACCATATTTAGGGACCGACTAATAGAGATTTTTTTTTAATTTTTTTTTTTAGGCCGATGCTGATCGAGATATTGGGTCGGATAATATTCAGATAGCCGATAAATTTGCCAAGTATTCACAAGTTCTTCAAACGCCTTGTGGCATCATAAGTAGCTCGTTAGTGGCCTTTGTTAAGAAAGCAATAAAAACGAGCAGCAGCGGCAGCCTTCACTGGGTCTACAATGGCTTCTTATTGCCCTCCGGTCAGAATGAAGAAACGCTTGAGCGAGCTGACGTGGCAGCGTTGCTCATTCGCATCGTTAAAAATGAAAAGCGGCGCTGTGTCGTTCTTGTAATAAAAAACAAATAAATGTTGCTAGCCTGCAGCAGCTCTTCTTACAATTTGTGTGTGCTTGTTTGTGTTAACAGGATCCAGTCAGGGTCGTACCTCAGCACAGGCTGGTTCACGCTCATCCTCGCCATGGACATGTGCAAAGAGATCCACGTCTACGGCATGATCAACGACACCTACTGCAAGTAAGACTCCTCCGCCTGCGTGACAAAATAGATCCATTACATTTCAGCAATGAGGACAATCCTTAAGACACAAAATGCATGCATGAGGAAAGTTCTTTGTCCGTTCCGCAGGACCGAAGGCTACCGCAAAGTCCCTTACCACTACTACGAGGCCGGCAGCCGGGATGAGTGCGCCGAGTACTTGTTGCACGAGAGTGCCCCGTACGGAGGGCACCGCTTTGTCACAGAGAAAAGTGTGTTCGCCAAGTGGGCCAAAAACCACGCCATCAAGTTCTTCAATCCACCCTGGCAGCTGTCGTGACGCTCAAAAAGGCTTATTCTACACTTCATTGGCTTTTTGCTTGTTTGGCGGACACCGGACGCTTCTTGTCATTGACGTCATGCAGTGGTCCGGCCGAGACTTTTTTTAAAGGACCGACCCGAAGGAAAGTTAGTGTTAGTTGGTGGTATAAAGATGTCGTGGGAAGCCGTGGCGAGTCGTGGTCACAGTAAGGCGACTTCAGAATTGATGGCGCCATCCCATTGGGCCACAAGTAAAGGCAGCGAGCGACATGGGCACTCCAAAAAACTCTCACAAAGCATTGGAGGGAGGGCGTTAGCACTTTTTTTTAGTTTGAAGTGCAAGTTGTGCATCAATTGTTTTAACAACAGGAAAAAAAAGCTGAAGAAAGTCCGTTTTGTGGATGTCACAGAAGGCACAGTCTGGCGGGTTCAGAATGAGACACTTGTGAAGGTTGAGGCAATAAGACGTTGCCACTCCAAACCTTCCTCAGCCTTTGAGTGCAATATTTTTATTTTTTTTGCAGTGCAAATCATGCAGTAGTCCAGCAAATACTATGAACTTTTTAACAAGGACTAAACTGAAGGAAGAAACTGTCCGTTTGCTAGTTAGCAGCTTTTGCAGAGTGCAAACTTAAGCGAATCCTGATGGCGGAACCAACGCTCTGCTCTGTCTGGTCAAAATGGAGTGTTCGCTGTGACTCACAAAGCCTTCAAAGCACTTCTTTTGTAGTCAAACTGTCTGGTGCATGGTTAGTTTGCCTCTTTTCACAAAAATCTAAACTAAAGGCAGAAACTGCCCCTTAAACGGTTAGCTGACAATTTTTCCAGCTGAGTCAAGGCACGATTGGGAGTGGAATGTCTGCAGTGACGCAACCCAAGGCAAATGCGTCGCTGTTTCCTGTATGAATTATCACGCCGCCTTTCATTTTATTTATTTATTTTCAGTGCATGTGTTTACTCATAATTGATTCCACGCAGTTGGACTTTGATGTGCTCACACTCCTTTATCATGTCGCCCACCTTCTTGTCTTGTCAGTGCCCCCAGCAGGTTGTGCTCAGGACGAAGATTCATGAGGCTTAAATATCCTTCAGGCTCGTCGTCAATCGACTTTATTGTAGCACGCTGATAGTGATGCTTTTATTTCTATATCGTGTATTTAAAAAGTGGCCTTCCCTCATTGGCAGAGTGCATTATTTGCATCCGATGAAGTTAGTTAACCACTGAGTCCACTGTTGCTAACCAAAACAGCAGCACATAAACAGTCTGTCTGCTGAATGTGGAAAATTGCCACATATTGCAGTATTGAATGTCATCTTGGAATATAGGGAGACGCCAATTTGCAGTATGATTTGATGTGGTGTCTTTTTGGCTTCTAAGTGGACTTTTAACATGGATCTGCGCCACAAGTCTTTTGTCCCTTGGCTTGAAATGGCACTTTCACATGTTATAAATTGTAATATACCAGTGCCGCCTTTCGCAGTCTGAAATTGAGTCAATAACCTGGCCACTGATTGTTGAAATATGCCAATTTAGCAGGGACAAACAAAGCAGGCATCTGTTACAGTTGACCCAGATCTCCTTTTCACCCTTCACACATGTTCTCGGCATGCAGCGCCATTCAGCTGTCTCAAAAGGTACAAATGAGACGTTTACCTTTGCCACTGACTTTGGAGCAGAGATCTCGTAAAAGGCCTGATGTTTGTCGCTGTTTATCTTTGAAGCAGATATTGCTGTTGTAGCAAAACGGGCAGGGGTCACTGGTTAGATTTCTCCTGGCACTGCCCCGGGTCACTGTGAATGGCAACAAGCATTTATTTACTCTCCCCCCTTTTTTTTTTTTCTTTCCAATTCTAGCGTGGGAGGAATTTGATGATGTCATCATGCATGTTTACCTCAAAGGTTGGGAACAGACACACACTGTGATTGTGCAGTCATCTGGCAGCTCTCAGATCAGTTTACATGTGACTGACTTCATTTTAGGAGATGTCGCTGCTACCGTTTTTAGGTTGTTGTTTGCGCCTGGTTGGCCACTCCATTTGCTTCACCTGCAACAATAATGAAATCCAAATTGAAATATTCTGCCTTCACGATGACACAAATCATTAAAGAGTGGTTTTTGATTTTGTGGATTTTGCACTGCATCAAACTGAGATTTTGAGGGTAGAACACAAACGTTTTGTTTTTAATGTGATCACTTTTTTTGTTTCAGGTCAAGTGTCCTTGTATACACGTCCTTGCGTGTGTGTGTGTGTGTGTGTGTGTGTGTGTGTGTGTGTGTGTGTGTGTGTGTGTGTGTGTGTGTGTGTGTGTGTGTGTGTGTGTGTGTGTGTTTGAATGTAACACGACTGTGTCATTTTTACTGGTGCTAGATTAGCATCAAAGTGCAACATTGTTTTTCATTCATCAGAAAAAAAGCTTCAATTGTGTCATTTGCTTCGTAACTGTCGGTGGCATATTGTAAACATTTGACTTTTTTTTTCTAATTGAAGAATGTATTTTGTTGTTTTGTTGCCTTTAAAAGAACCTAAAAGCACTTGATATCATGATTTGCTCTGTACGCGTGCCACATTGCTGCTGTGATGGAGAATGGGGGAATCTTGGTAGCTTTTACACTTGACATTTGGTGAAGGGCTTTTTCTACTTTAGGCAGGGTGGGTAAGTCAAAATTGATGTGGACCTGCGGGAGCTTATTGATCGCTTCCTTAATTGTGTGAGACGGCCTGTTGAGAACAGACCGCCACAGGGGCCGTCTCACTCTGTCAACAGTTTTGGAGAAGGGTTGGATACTTGTGAAAAATACCAAACTTGGTTTATCCTTTCACAAGCTGTGGTCAACTTTTCTCAGCGTTGTTCCTGTCAGCTCCTGTCCTTTCTCCTTGCGTGGGTCAGTAGACTCATTTTAATGTGACTGTAGCATACTTGAATTATGAGGTGCTTAAATTTGACACCTACGGAGAGAAGTCAATAAAAAATAGGAGCCAAACAGTCAGATCATAAAGCCAGATAAACAATCACATTTAAGGAGTTAATCAGCTGTAACTTGTGTTGTCTAAGCGGGAGAAAAAGCCTGCTGGCGGCGGCCCTCACGTGACGCCGCCGCCGACTTACGGCATCATTAGGGGAAGTCGCTCAACACTGAAATGACTTTGGACACAAAATGTAAATCTCCCTGCACGCACATAAGCAAGCATCCGAGGGGAATTTTCTGCGCATCAGCGTGCCTGTGAATAAAATAAATGGAAGGAAGGAATAGCCCTGCAGCGCTTTAAAGGGCAGCAGCACTTACGTAGGCACGAAGGCAAATGTGAATTCCCATTAGGTGGACGTCGACATTTGGGGAGCTTTACACGGGGATTGGATGTCGCACAAGAAGAAGAATGCAGCTTTTTAGCCAGGCTTAAAAGTCATTGCGTGCCGCAGCTGAAATGGCCAATAAATGTTCACAGTGGCGCTAAAGTTGAAAAATAAAGCCAAGCGCATTGAATAAGCTCAACAGAGGGGGATTTAGAAGGACAAACGAAAGCAGCCCTTGAGATGGGGATCATTCAAAAGAATGGCCACAGATATGAGAGACAGATAGGAGATACATGGTAGGGAAAAAAACATGTTTTCACTACTATTACAACCAAATGAACATGAAAAAAAGATTTTTTTTCGAGACGTAGCCTACGCTCTAAAGGAACACCTTGTTTTTCTTTCAACATAGCCCTGAGAATGCTATGAATGACGAAATAAAGGCAGTCCTTGCAAAACAGCAGAGTAAATCATGTTAAAACATTCGGAAGTAGCATCCTTATTATTTTTTCCCTCCCTTTCATCTACTTGAGGCAAGCACAATTCCAGCGGAAGGAATAAGAACATAATTCATTTACCAAGCAGGCCAATCTGATTCTCTTGTGACGACGCTTGCTTTTCATTGGATGGTTACAATCTGCTTTTGATACGTATAATAAACATATTTCCTGGGTGACAGGGGCAGCTAGGGGCTCATATTTTGCCGCAATAAATCACACCTGCAGTTATCCATGACAATGGCGTCCCCGGGCGGAAGCGAGCGCACCTCATTTCTTTGGCCTCCTGAAAGAAAAAAGAAAAAGGCAACCGCTGCGACCGTTCCCGCTTCCTTCATTTAATTAAAGACAGCGCTGGAGAAAAAGGCATGTTGCGAGCCATCAACAAATTCTAAGAAGCAAATCAATGACTCACCGTGCGTTGTCGTGCAATTTGTAATTGTTGATGTCAAAAAAGGGGGGGAAAAAGTATTTTCTAATTGACCCCATGACACTTCCTCCAAGCAGCCTGGCAGCCTTCTATTGTTCTTATGCAAATGACACCACGCCATTGTGAGTCATAATCAAAAAAAAAAAAAAAACATGGATGGCAGCAGGTACACAGGAGGAGGATGCAACAGCGACGGACGGTCGGACGGACGGACGGACAGGGGAAGCTTAAAGGTATTGTCTCCCCTTTTTCTCTTCATCAACTGTGAAGATAAACAAGAGGACATGACGTGCCTGTCAAATCCAAAGGTGAATTTAAAATGTTTTAAGACTTTTTAAAGGTCACATGAATCAAATTGAAAAGATGGCCTTGATTAAATGGAACCAAGTTGGCACAAGCTCAACATTCTTACATTTTCATGACATTTTTACAATCATTCGGATTTACTGTGATGGATGTGTACCGCAGCAGGCTGCTCACATTCTCTTTTGTCTGGCTTGAAAAATTTAAATTTGAAACGCAGCGAGAAACATTTATCTTGGCTTGAAGGCCCAAATTGAAATGTTGCGCATTACAGCCTTTGGCTTCACACCCTGTCTGGAAATGTTCCATTGAAAGCCTAACACAGGCCTATTCTTGAAATCCTTGAAACTCTATTTTAGAATACTTACTCTGGCTTGAAACAAGTTCCGTCTCCCATCCGACGTGGTCCAGCCTCGCTATTTAGTCCACCCGAGCAGAAATGGGGCATCGTTGCCATTTGTCGTGGCGCCCGGGGGTAATCACCAGGGTGAACTGGACGTACGCTCTAATTATGGAAAGGACACACACAAGCGCCCGCGTGCACACACACACAAAGTTCTTGTCAAGGTCTTTCTTGCAGCTGTGAAAAGTCCAATAAATCAGCAGTCAAGCGTACAACGGATAACTGTACATACATTGCCTAACTGCGGCTTACGCCATTTAAAAACCCACCTATGGCTTCAAGCCTTATTTTGAAAGCCATAACTATGGCCTGGCATTCTAAAACTCAATGCTACAGTCTTGAATCAGGAGTGCTGGAGACAGGAGACACCTTGAACCAGAAAAATGTACTAAACAAATCAGCCAAAAATGATTTCTCTTATTGCCGGAATGCACAAGAGTATTATTTACTGTACTGTGTGTTTGTTTTGCATACTGATGCAAGTGGTGTCACACTAAAAAAAAAACAAATTCGCAGTAGGTGGCCATCACCCTGCCTCCCGTCTGCCCGCCCAACCACCCACCCACCCCCTTTTGGCAGCATTGGCCTCATTGCAGTACTCTGCTTGAAGGCCTTTGAACCTTGTTTGGAGAAAAATGATGAAATGTCCATTAATATTGATGCTAAACTCCAAACACACGGTGAATCATTTGCAGGGTGTTCATGTAAAAGCTTTGACCCAGCGACTATTTGCTGTAACATCTCAGGCATGAGGTGGTTTTTATTTGTATGAACGTTTTGAATTTACTGAGGCTGGTACCAGTGTTATGTATTGTGTAAACACTGACAGTTAATCAGGCCGGAAATGACACAATCACTACAAGCCAAACGAATAAGCATTCGATAAAACGGGTAGCAGTGGGACAATCAATATTTTATTTCTTTTTTTAAACTAACTTTGGTACGGATATTCATTGGCATATCGAGACCCCGGTTTAAAAAGGGTCAGTGTACCTGAGATATGGTTCCTGTATCTACTTGGTATTGGATCTAAAATATACTTTAAAGTCATGAAAATTCAATCAGACAATAGATATGTAGACTGGACTGTATAGATCGATTTATCAGATATTGGTATCTGCAATACGGTCCCTGTATTTAATTTGGATTAAATTTCGAACAGATCTTACTGTACCACACACCACTTCTAAAAGACACAATTTTTATTATTATTTTTTTTAGTTTGCATGAAACTAGTAATAATCCAGCACAGCACAAGATGAGTTTTATTGATCTCCGCAGAGGAGGAAATCGAAGCATTCCAGCAGCAGCAGATGCGCGGCAAATAAGGCATCAATAAGACATAAATGCTACTTGCATTAAGAATCAATGGCAAGAGAGTTGAATCATAATGTTGAAATGCACGCAAAGCCTTCAAAGTTAGCTAACAGGGTGCTGTCGTTCTCCCACGCAAGATTTCCATCAAGAAAGGCAACCACCATTAAGCCTTATCTTTGTGCTGCAGGTGCTCTTTGGCTAATGAAGCGCACCTTCTACAGCTGCAGTGCTTGGAAATAATCAAGTTCTTTCTTACTGTGCTAAATGTACAATGTTGGTCATTTTTTTTGTTTTCCTGTTTAAAACTTTAGGGGCGAAAAGGGAATACATGGTTTTGATAGCATGCCTGGTGATTAACACAATGTTAAGGCAAATTGTATATATTTCTTTCCCACTGTGAAAAGTTGTCAAGTATTTAAGTATCTACATAATTGAAGTTGAAAAACAATTTTGAGAATGTTTTTCTACATAGATATAAAAAAAAAAACTGCATCAGCTAGTGCGGAACTGCAAATATGCAGGGGTCGAATGTAATTTTAAGTTGTAATAGCACCAATCGCCGCTAGATGACAGACATATCTTAGTTGTGCCACTCAATTGTGCTTATACAGTACTGAAGGTGATATAGGCCCAGTATATGTTTAAAAAGATGTCATTTTTGTGAAAAAATGTAGTTCTTGTACTTGGCTTCTTGTTCAGCAATGTTGTTGAATGGTAATTCATGTTTTGATGTTGTTGGTTAGGATGGTGTCTGTTTTATACATGCATTCCAAATATTGAGAGCACATACATATGCACACATACGTCTGATTAGGAATGAGGGTTAGGCCCTCCACTAGCACTGATGAAAGAATGTGGCCACCTCGCATTTAAAGAGCCCATGCCTGGCGTAAAAGTGGGCAGGCTTTAGGACCCTGCAGAGGTCCGCTTGAGCACATCTGTCGCTTGGGCTCTTTGGAGGGGGGCAGCCCGAGCCAACCGGAGCGGAGCGCAGCGCTCCCCCAGACGGGTCTGGGCAGAGCTGGATCCCGGACGCGTGCGGAGGATGAGCGGCGCCGGTTGCGGGCGCACGGAGCCCGCTTGACTCTCGAGAGCGCCGCAAGATGAAGACACCGCTGGTAAAGGTTGTTTTGCATGATCTTTTTTCTTTGAAATGGTTTTGAAAGGTATGTCGTGCAAGCTTAGATAGATAGATATCAGTTGTGTTGAGCAAAGTGCGCTCCAAATAGCACCATAAGCTGGCTGCATGTGCTCACTGACTGTCGGATCAAAAGATTAGGTTGAAACAATGCAGCTAACAGATGTGCCCTGCAACTAAGCTGTGATCATTCCCCAACTACAAAGTGTTTTGGGTTGCTTATTTGACGTATGAGAAGAGAGTACATTGAATGGGTGGCCAAAACAAGATAAAGACGTTCAAAACTATCGACACTCTCGACTGCTGTTTGGTTTAGAAACGTTTCAGGCCAGCAAAATAACTTTAAGTATCCACATTCCTATCCTCAGATACGCTCCTGAACACATCGATAGCTTCTATCGATGCATATTTCCAGGATGAAAAGAATTCTTTTTCACATGCTGCTGTTTTGGTTAGCAATGGAATTCAAATGGCAGTTAAGTCCTGGACCGTATGAACAAAGACAATTACACCTGCTAGCCCAGAAAAAATAAAAATAAATAGGTGACTATTTGAAGTAAGCGTTTACTTAAAGAGATAACGCACCCAACTAATATGGGCATGGACTTTACCAAATAGCGGGAAACTTACAGAACAGCAAATAAATACGATATCAACTCCATGGCTTTGCTAAAAAGTTTTTTTGTATGTTTATATCTTGACATTCCAATGTTTTTATCATTTTGTCAGTAAAAGGGATGGATAAATCTTGCATATTTATCAACAACTTAGGTATGAGAAATTGATTTTGTCATCAAACTACTTTTTGCTTTTGTTCATCAACTAGATGATACAATTTTTTCTCTTTTTCCTAGCGCCATGCCGTTGCCGTGCTTCTCGTGCTGCTGCTGTGCGGCAGCCTCTTCCTGGTCTACAACGGCAGCTTCTACAGCATCGTCCGGGATGCCAATGACACGCGAACGCCAGAGCGGCCATTAGGGCCCACCGGCGTCTCTTTGGGCCCAGCCCGGCCTCACCGGCCGGCCCTCCAGGGCTACAACAGCATCGTGGACCACAAGGTAAATACCCTCTGAGGCACTGCAAACCATCCATCCATCCATCCATCCATCCATCCATCCATCCATCCATCCATCCATCCATCCATCCATCCATCCATCCATCCATCCATCCATCCAATCATCCATCCATCCATCCATCCATCCATCCATCCATCCATCCATCCATCCATCCATCCATCCATCCATCCATCCATCCATCCATCCATCCATCCATCCATCTCTGCATGGCTCTTAAGAGAGTCATTTATCACAATTCTGCACCCGCCTGTCATTACCGATTACAAGTGAGGCTACATACATCCCGTACGCTCCAATTGAAACCCGACGCCGCTCATGCTGCCATTTTGACTCTACCCAGAAGCAAAAAAAAAAAAAGAAAATCAATATGAGCTGTTAAATGATAGTGACGCGCTATCCAGAGAGGCTGAAGGGCAATGTTTGAAAGCCACGTCAATGCAATCTATGCAGGGAGTGATTTGGGGGTGAAAAACCACTTGTGTTATTTGTGTCTCATTAGTTACGATCTACCGATAAACCTGAGTGCTGTTTATAGAGTGGAAAAAAAAAAGAATAGGAATGGCGAAACACCAGCCTGCAACATATTTTCCATATATATTGTATTTATGCATCTTGTGTAAATCATCATTCTTCACAAGCACTTTTTTCTCTTCTAATGCAACAAATGTGATTGAGGTCAGAGGGAGGTATAATTTATTCTGCGCCGGCTGTGCCGCAGCGCTCAGCTCTGATAAGGCAAAGAAAATTAAAGTTGGGAATGAGGAAGGAAAAAAAAAAGCAAATAACCCGGTAAAAGCAGAGAGGGGCAGCAAAGGTATCGGACAAGAGGGACTCTTGCAAAGGATCCGCGTGAATGAAAAAGAGCGAACGAGCTCTGAAGATAGATCGTTAAATCTCACAGGAAGTACTTTTCTGCCTGTCTTGACAATCCAATGTACCAGACCGATATGGTGCAATCATGCAGAGGTGAGACAGCCGGAGTGGATGGCTGTTTTGAGGCGCAAACAAGCTTGAGTGGTGTTATCTGACATAACTGGCACCCTGGAAGTAACTGTGTGAATGGAAGGGCGCACACACACCCTTGCACCTTTCAGCTCATTTTGTTCGGGGAGGCTGGAACACATTCATGGCATTTTCTTTCAAGATCATTTGCGATACCACTCATTTGAGTCACGAAGGCTAACGGAATGAATTCGGCTTCCGTCTCAAGTAGGGCTGCTCGGTTGTGAAAAAATGATTGAAATATTGTTTTTTGGGGACAAAAAAAAACATGTTTAACTGCAGAAAATATTACGGCTGTAATATATAGTCCCTTTTGGATGAAACAAAATGTATCAAATGGAAAAAAATGGCATTTTTCGAACATTGCATTGGATATTAATAATCATTTCGTTTGCCATTGCATCAATGGCCGGCGCTAGTTTGAAAGCCTCTGTGTCCTATACCATGCATTATGGAGGAGCAGGTACAAGTCATTTTGTTTACTGCTAGGGAGGTAATAAGCAACAGTCACTAATTAGCCAACGTTCTTGCTAGGTAGGAGGAAAAAAAAAAAGTTCGACAACAGCTGACATTTCGGGACAACTTATCGGTCGCTTATATACTTTGTTGCTCAAAAGGACGCCTGCCATCTGCGCCGGCAGACCTGACAAGGCGTCGCTCTCGCCACCGCTCGGGTGCCAGCTGCACGAGATGTTTAATATTTCACAAAGCCGTTCTCCCGTCTTTTCGAGGACACCGACCGCCGCGCCATCAGCCAGCTGGAGAAAGAGACGTGGAAAAGCTCCCCAATTACTTCCGCAAGGGCTGTCCGTCTGCCGTTTACAAAACATCAAACTCAAAGCGACAGACCGTCTTTAGCACCAAGAACTCATTAAAGGGGCAAAAATGTTTGGCTTGCGGCGGATCTGCTTGGAACTTGAAGGTGCACCCCCCCCCCCCCCGGCGGCGGCGTCTGGGCCTACGGGAAGCAATTACGGAAAAAGATGGCAGGAGCATTTCGATAAGCGTTCCCTTGACGGGAGTAATCTCACACCCTGTGGTTAAGGAATCACGGGCAAAGTCATAGATTTTTTTTAACCAAACACCAGGGAATGAGGAGAATGGTAATTCCAGGCCTCTTGTGTGGTCAGGACAGAAAAGTGAAGGGAAGTCGGCCGTTTTGCTTTGAAGTAGCCCTTTCAGACTCCAAACTAAACAAAATCCGATTTTGGTCAAACCCACAAAAGAGGTCTGCAAAGTCTGCCATTTTAGTTTGCAGCAGCCATTTTAGGCTCATTTGGGCCATTTGTACTCGTCCTCCAAGATGAACCGATCCTCCAGACATCAAACTTGGCTAACTACAACTTGGCTAACTTCCTCCAAGGTCAGAGCTTGACAAGAAGCCTTGTGTGTGATGAAGCACATCCATGCTGAAGACCGATACCGCTGAGATTCCAAAGCGGGTGAGGATTAAGTGGGTCAGTGAAGAGTTCACCATTGTCAGTCGACACAATTGGGTTTTTGTGGACAGAGGCACTACAAGTAGATCACACTTTTTGCCCCTGCAGTCTCTCTCGCTCTCTCTCTCTCTCTCTCTCTCTCTCTCTCTCTCTCTCTCTCTCTCTCTCTCTCTCTCTCTTTCTCTCTCTCTCGCTCTCCCCACAAAGTCATGTGACTGAGAATCACATTTTCAAATGATAGCAGTGTGATTCATACCCACTAATAGTCATACGCTGGCAAATCAGAAAGCACAAGCTGTCTTTCCAGGCAACATACGTACAGATTTGTTTTTTAGTCTTTATCGCGTCACATTGATCTGCAAGGACAAAAGCGTTACCCCAAATGAGAACAAAAGCCAGCTGGCAGGCAGGTTATGTTTTCATTTTTTTGGGGGGGTCGGTCAGGCTAGGATGGTTTTTTCAATGAAATAAACATAATGCATTGTTTGGCAGACTCCAATAAGAAGAAAATAAAATGAAATGACTTTAAAAGCTGGAAGAGGACTTTCACTGTACAATGTTGCCAGCAGGGACACAACTTGTCGCCTCCAGCAAGCATTTCATTAATAATGCGGCAAACCTGTCTCATTTTGACATTTATGCGCTGTGACTCGATTAAAACAGTCAGTGGAAATCATAAAAAGTGATACGATCCATCGTGGGCCCTAACTGTCACCATCATGAAAAACTTTTGGGAGTTGGAAGCCAATACTTCATAGCTGATAGATCACTGCAGAGAGACACTCTGTGATGCTAGTTGATTAATGATAGTTGATTAGCCAGTTTTACTCTTTGTTCTGCCACCGCAATTTACGTCACATCTACTCTCACGCGGCGTCCCAAAAGACAGTGTACTCGTGTGCTTGCTCTTGCGCGCAGCAGGCGGCCATCTCCGAGCCATTAAAATGTGTTGCCGGCGAGGGCAAAACAGGCTGTTGTCATTGTGGCGCAAGACCACTGGAGATGACAAATCCTATTGAGTGACATCCGGAGGGGGCCATTAGCACTTTTCGCTCGGCAGCAACAACAACGACGACGACACACGTAAGGAGCGGGCATCAATAATAGTAGCGCAACTACACCTGAAGCAGCAGACATGCGTTAACTAGCGTTAATTTGCGTGTTAACGGTCAATTAAAAATAGAAGCAGGCCCAAACAACACATACTGTGCTTTTAAAATCTCCAAACCAGCCAACCTGTAAAGTGAAAATAAATGTCTTGTAAAATTGACACACAATAGAGAAAAGCATGATGAATTCAATGCTGCCAGATTTCAACAAGCGCACGAGGAAACCAGCGTTTCTTTCGGCTGAAGGACACATAGCAGGCTTAGTCGACTACTTGACTGACTCGCTTTGCTATTGTGAAGGTCCAGAGACACTTGAGGCAAAGTTAACGGCTTATTAAACACGGCAGCGCACGCTAGCCACATTTGCAGGCGTCCTGCTTGTTACAATAGCCACCATGCATTCTTCAAAATATGACTGTAAATGACAAACTACATCACAACAATCGCTGCCACAGTTTGATATCTTTGCATACGAGGTAGGGAGCACCCGAATCCCCTGAGCTTCCTTCGTCCTACTTTTTCAAGTACTACTTTTTAGACACACACTACATTTTCTTCCCTTGAGGAGGGCCGAAAAATGAGAAGCAACTCCTTTCTTCAAAGCTCTTGCATTTCATTCCCCTGCCTGTCTCTCTCTCTCTGTCTGTCTGTCTGTCACGCAAGCCCACTTCCTTGTCACGATCCATCTGTTCCCTAACAACAACCCAAAAAAAACCAGGTGTGAAAGCAGAGAAAGATCTTTTGACCCTGTCTTTTGTATTCCGAGCAACTACCTCTGCATCGCCTGTGTGTGTGGTAGAAGCTGTCGCTTCTCCCAGCTGCATGGAGGTTACGCTGTGCACCGGAGGCCGGCGGCTTGAAAAGAAGCCAATTATAGCCGAGGTTGGGAGAAAAAGACAAAAAAAAACACAGCATGTTGCAACGTCGTGCAACTCCATTGTCTGCTCACTTTCGCTGCGCCAGAATCCAAACGCAATACAATAATTGAAACTCGCAGGCCAGGGGGTGCAAGCGTCAGCTGCGAGACAAGGAGGAAGTTCTAAATATTAAAGTTCCAAGTATTAGGAAATGACAAACGTTAGGCTAGTGAGGTCCGCTGGGGAGAAGAAGGGAAAAAAAAACACTTCTCCGTAAGATTCAGGATATTTCAAACAGTCGTTGCAGGAGGAAAGGTCTTAATATTTTACAGGATTCCAGCCATGCACATAATCTTTGTAGCTACTTAGCATCGGGCAGGTGCTTCAAGTATTCAAGCTCAGACTTTTCATTTTAGAGAGCATTTTTATCTTCAGGCAGTCAGAATGGAATACAGAAGGCTTCATTTATTTATTAGTCAAAGTCAAGCCACTCTGGACTTGGCGACCAAACACATCATTTTTGTATTTCCTTCATCAACTGTCAAGTGAGCCCGTCGCTGCCGGCTGGCGTGGGGCGCTTCAAATGAGCTGGCTCCGTCCGTCCCTGCCTCCGCCCCGTAGCACAACCGAGGCACGTTTGATGGCGGTCTTGAGAGGCTGACGTTTGAGTCGACTGTAATTGGTGCTGCTGCCGCAGCTTGTCCTCTCCGTGCTGCCTTTAGCTCACACTTACCGCTTTGTATGGAGGAGCTCTTCTAACTTAATGTGACACTTTGGCTTACTCTTGAGAATGGAAACCACAACAATTGCAACATGTCTGCACAAGTGACCATTTTCTAGGGCCTTCTTTTGGCACCACAGCTGAAAAGTTGGACCATTTTGCTGTGTTATTCGGGCTCACTTTGGAAAGAGCCAAAATAGCATTTTGGAAGCGGCAGATGACGATGCCCTGCGGCACGGCATGACTGCCACCTATAGTAGCATTGGCTAATTCTAATTCAGTCGACCGGCGTGATGACGAGCTGGCTTTCGCTCTTTCCCTCAAAGCCGACGCTCCTCCCCGTCTTGCTCCTCGTTGCCCCGCCAAATAATCAATAACAACACCGGAATGCTATTTCTCAGCTCTGAGGGGGCACATGCATCCATCAGGCGTAATGGCACACTCGCAGTCCTCCAAGGACTATTCTGGACGTCGGGAAAGGAGCAATTATCGGCTGTGTTACGCGTGAGCGGCTACGGCCCTGTGAGCGACAAGCCGATTGGAAAACAACCTGACGATCATGTGTGCGACATTCCCGGGCCTTTTCTTCCTCCGTTTAATTACACACTCGATATTATTAGACGCCTAGCGCACAAGGCACTGAGCACACAGCCTGCGTGTGGCACACCCACGTGAACTTTTCACAATTGCCGCTATTCATGAATGAAACATACCGCGAAAAGAAATCCAAGCCCCTCAAAACGATTTAGAATAACCGATGAAAGCCACAAGTTGGTGGCAAAGCGCTACTTTTTCTACATAAAGCTCCAAGACTCACTGCAATGTAGTTCCTTGGCACTGAGATGCTAGGAGGTGGCAGCAAAGCACTACTTCTTGCAAGTGAAGCTGTTAAAATCACTTCAACGTACTTCCTTTGCACTGAGATGAGTCCAAAGAAAGATTTTCTAGAGTTTATTTAGATTTTTTCAGAGGTGCCCCGTACAACTGTGGCCCGGCACCCGCAGATTCACGTACTTTTAACGTTGTGTTGTTTTTTTAACTCCCATTTTTCTATGCAATTCCCTCCAATTACAATACAATACATTTCAATCAAATTGCAATATGATAATATGATTCACTCCAATTATGACAGCATAACGTTAATTACAATATTTACGATATATGTTTCTCTGATGCGATACCATTCACTGCAGTTAACTGCATTTTTTTGGGAAACTAAGCTCTTGATATTTGCCTGTCAAATGGTATCAAAGTGATTATTGTCTATATCCATATTATGTCGCGAGCAAAAGCGGCACAGCTGCTCTGTGCAATCAAAAAACAATGAAATGAAATCCTTTTGCAAAACAACCATTTCATTGGCCGCCATGTCTTTTTTCATGCTTCTCTCAATGCATTTCTCCAATGAAACAAAATAGCCCGAAAGCAATCATAACTATGTCTGCCTAATCAACGAGACAGTGAAGGTTGTTATGCTCGCGGCGCCGGGAAAGTACAAAACGCTCAATTTCAAGCACATCAATGATTCATGAGAGCTGAAAATGTGAACAATGTGAATCACTGCTGATTTATTAGCATGGCCCAATGTTTGTACAATATCAGCCGCTCATAGGATGCTTCTCCTGGGATAAGTTACATGACTACATGTGTTAGGAGGCGCAACTTAGAAAAAAGTGACATGACTCAAGTTCTTAGGATGCGCCATCTAGACGAAGCCAAATAAATCCAGTTCGGCCCCTCAAGCCTGGAACAATTCACAGGACTTAAGTTGCCGACACTAAGTCAGATGAATGGTGTTGTTACAATAGGTCACATGACTTTAGGTGTCAGGACTCTAGGAATAAATCAAATAACAACAGTTTAGAATGTTCTTACCTCATAAAGACTTCATTTGTTCAGCCCATACACTTGGAACCATTAAGATGACCCTGGATTTGCCGCTTGGAATGACCTCACATGAGTCCAGTTTTAAGGACGCAGCACCTGGAATAAGTCATAAAAGTCCAGGATTTACGACAAGCCGTTTGGAATAAGTCCGATAAATCTAGTTGTCAGGACGCTCCGCCTGGAATAAGTCAAATGACTAGAGGTGAGATGGAGAGCCTTGTTTCTCGGTAATAACCTACCCGAAGAGAGCGATGGCTGGCCAGCGAGGCGATGCTTCTGGTGACAGAGGAGGTCTGCCAGGCATTTAGGGGCCCCCGGGTACAAAATACAACCTGCTAGCTACCTCCGTCCGCTGCATAGGCTGTCAAAGTGCTGCCAGGTGGGAGGGGGCGGGCGGGCTGGCTAGCTGCCTTAAGGTGGCAAAGACCGCCGGGAAGTCATTAGCGCCATGTATCATCAAGCACCAAATGGCTCCCGCTGCATTCATCCATTTTTTTTTTCCCATTCCAACTTTCCGCATTCTTTTCACTATCCTCATACTAGCTAGGTTTTGTCATGCCATGTTTCACAGTATCATTTGTAAAGTGGCCAACGACTTCTGTGCTCCTATTAAGCAGTGCTGCTGCTCGAGTCAATGGCGGCCATTGACAGTGGATGTATGCTTTTAAAAGCAGGATACCAAAGGTTGAATGAAGTCTTCTAATTGTAATCATCCAATCTTTGAAAATGTGGCTCCATTAAACCTAAACGTTTCACAGACACTGAAGACGATTTAGAGTCTATGAACGGAACGTAATGTACATGCTTACATCATTTTGTTTTGACTGTTTCATGTCATTGTTTCCTCGCCTTTCACGTCATCGACTTCTATCCTTGGAGCGAGGGCGTTCGAGCTTTTTCCTCGCATACTTTGGGAAGGTCCCGGGTTTAAAAGCACGCACGCAATGACAAGCCGCACGCACCCAGAAGGTGCCGTCGCTCCCCATTTGTTAAATAAGCGTTTTAGAGCTCAAACACATTGTGAGGCTTTCTACCAAAGCTGCCTCAGGTGTGCATCTCTTGTCCGTACAAATCAAACACGAGATAGAACTTTCAGAGAGGGAGGGAGCAGAAACAAAATGGGATTTAGCGTGTAACATGTTTGCCCTTGCTAGAATGGAAGGAAAACAACAAATAGAATTTAGATGAGTCAGTGGACGAGAAACAGCAAAGCCAAAAATGTTGTCTTACTTTGTTTATGTTTGCGCAACTCAACTATTTTGGATCAGCCTCTGAAGATGCACTGCCGGACGTGCGCCCTGGTCACCAGCTCGGGCCACCTGATCGGCGGCGTCCGCGGTGACGAGATCGACCGGGCCCAGTGCGTGCTCCGCATGAACGACGCGCCGGCGGCGGGGGAGTACGCGTCGGACGTGGGCCGCCGCACGTCCCTGCGCGTCATCGCCCACTCCAGCATGCAACGCGTGCTGAGGAGTCGCAACCATCTGCTTAATGCCAGCCAGGACGTCGTTTTCATCTTCTGGGGACCGAGTAGCTACATGCGGCGAGATGGCAAGGGCCTGGTGTACAACAACTTGCGGCTCATGAGCCAGGTGCTTCCTGCGCTCAAAGTCTACATCATCTCCTGGCAGAAGATGTTGCAGTTTGATGACCTCTTCAAGAGAGAAACGGGCAAGGACAGGTAAGAGCTTTCTTTCTTTTCAATTATGCTCGTCGGTTAGGTTTCGTTGGCATTAGCTGTGAGATTGCCATTCTATCTGGCTGCTTCGAGACTTTACAATTAGGCCAAGTTCCATTGAAGGTTGGCAGAAAACCTTGGCAAAGCTATTTCTTTTACTCAGTGCCCTTGTTGGAATGCACCACTCTGTTTTACCCATTCAAGGAGATAGACACTCTTGGAAATAATAGCTTCCAGGAAGGAAGAAGTTTCTTTGACTTCAAAACAAGCCCAGGGTTAACAGTGAATAAAAGGCAACTCAATTGGTTTCAGCCTCGTGCTTTCGCTTTTGTTCGACGCGTCAGAAGAGATTGAACACCACTTCGGCTAAGATAGACGGCGGCAAAGAAATTGCCTCGTGGGGGTGGGGGTGTACAGCTCGGACATTGATCCCACCCCGGCGACTTGAATCACGCCAAACGTTCTGCTGTTCTCATTTCCCGTTTACCGCCGCTGCAACATCAGGAATTAATGATTGTGAAGAGTGGGGGTGTTTAACTTGTTGGTTGGCATGCAGTGTTACTCTTAAAAAATGCCTTAACGGGCAACCTGTTGCGCAATCAACAACCCTGTATGTATGTATGTATTTATGATGACTTTTATTCCTGTTGTTCCAGTCGAGGTAATTAACATAACGTGTGAAGGCTGTACCTATATCTAACCCATTTTCATAACAGCCGCAGAGGAGCCAACAGATGTCACAGTGTGTGTTCAACAAAGAAAAATTATATTCATTTCTTGTTGCCCAGTAACTAGCCCCTTGAAAAGCAAATAGTCGTCAATTTGCTCTGCATCCCAAAACGACGCTCATTCCTCAAATCCCTTGCCATTAAATGGATTTGTTCAAGGCGTCGGTACATCGTAATGATGATATTTTGTGCAAATGGATTGATATTTAATGTATTCATACTATACTGTAAAATAAAATACAGAGCAAAAATGGTCCTACCCCTAGTTAGTGAGATATTTGACAAATTGTACACTTGGCATAACGATTGCTCATATCGTTTTATTGCACTACCACTATTTGACGCGTAATTATCGACATATATTGTGCCACTCATTGTTAAAATGGATCAATCATTAGCAATTCTTTGCCCTTTTTTTAAATGTATTCATTAAGATGAAGGAGAGCAGGCCGTCAAAATGTTTCGATTTCTCACTCAATCGGAACCCGTTAATAATTTTTTAGGCTGATTTATTTACCAATAAGAATCTGTGCGGAAAGCTTATTTCAATTTCAAACATGTGCAGAAAAGAATCAACACAATCAAAAAGCTTGTTAAATTGGTGGATTCCAGCGGTAAAGTAGCAAGTAAACACAATCGGGTACAGGGATAATTGTCCACTCGCGGCTCGGGAACGTTTGCTTCTGGGTTATTCATCCACACACCCCGTAAACACCACAACGATGAGGACGGGCGGGCAAGTCGCCTCCAAAAGATGAAAGACAGGCAAAAAAAAAATAACATTAATGCGTCGGCACTGCAAGTCTCACAGACACTCGCTGACAGGCGGGCGGGCAGGCAGGCAGGCAGGCAGGCAGACGTCTTTAGAAGCAAAAGATCCTTATCAGGCTTTCTCCAAGCTTGCTGATGAGCTGATATTTTGGAGGAGGCTCTTTTCATACACAAAGCTATTTGGTCCTAACCTAAATGGAGAAGGATTAAATAATATTATATAAATTGAGAAAGTAGTCAGCCGCCATGTTGTTTTATTTTGAGGTTTTTTTTCCTCTCCAATACGGTTGGGCTGTGTATGAATGCTAAACCCAGAAAAATATCCAAAGCAAATCTGACATCTTATATCAAGCAGCATACTTGAAGGTCTGAAGGACCTTTTGCATTTAAAGAGATTTTTTTCTCCCCTCGCACAAAAGCGCGGTAGTGCAAAATGATCTCTTTCGTCATCCGTCAGTGGACACTTTGTCCTTGCGCCGACTGCGCGCAAGGCCACTTCCCGATGAAGGCTTCCACGATTTGACGGGCTTCATTTGTATCGCTCAATATGCGACGCGTATTTTAATGACGCCGCGGAGGAGCGTGAACGATCGAGCGCCGGATTGAGACGAGTCTTCACTTAATCACACGGCAAAAAAATAAAATAAATCAAACGTTACATTCATCTAAATGTCACACACTCCTTCTCTCACAGGAGGATATCCAACTCGTGGCTGAGCACTGGCTGGTTCACCATGACCATCGCCCTGGAGCTCTGCGATAGGATCAATGTGTACGGCATGGTCTCGCCCGACTTCTGCAGGTATGAGAGATGATTGGCATGCAGAATATGCATGTGTTCCTACCAAAGGAGTATCATTCATATTTGAACATCTGAGGTATTAGTGACAGATTAGTGCTCGTGCCAGCGCGAACGGGCAATCTTTAAAAAGGATTAACTCTAGTAAAACCAAGGACTAAGGATTAAGGCCTGAAAAATATCAATCGGTCTAGTCATTGGCTATGAGAGTGAAATTAAGTATGTGCACTCAAATACAGAAATCCTCCACCATATTCACAGACAGTGGCCCCAACACATTGCAAGACCTTTTACTCGTCTATCGCGGGACTGAAAAATCAATCAAATCCGGGACGTATTGCGTAAATGTTACGTTCCCAATCATCTTCCGCAATTCAAATGAATGGAAATACCAGCATTCCGTTCAAGCCTACCTCCCAAAACAAAACAATTTGTGATGTTATCATCCTCTTACCATTACTGAGCCTCCTGATACCATCAAATGTTGGGCATGAAACTCCTCTTTTCAACACTATCACATGATGGTCGCAAGGTAGAGCAAATTCCCTGGCAAACTCCGGGATGCTGAAACGTTAAATATACAAGGACGGCAATTGTAAGCGTCCGAATTTGCGCTCCAGACATTGTATTTGTACAGCAGGGATCCGGAGCAGCCTTCGGTGCCCTACCACTACTACGAGCCACGGGGCCCCGACGAGTGCGCCATGTACATATCGCACGAGCGCGGCCGACGGGGCAGTCACCACCGCTTCATTACGGAGAAGCGGGTCTTTGCCGACTGGGCGCGGACGTTTGACATCCACTTCTACCAGCCCGACTGGAGCCCCGCCCCTCTGCCGGCTAACCGCACTGTGAACGGGGGAGTCGCCAAGGAATGCCAAACGTGAGTGGATGGCAAGACCCAACCCGCCCAGGGAACGAATGCGAGCTGACTTTGACACCAGATGACTTGATCCTGATTGACGCTTCTTGAGGAAAATATTTCAAGGCTTCGCAAGCCAACATGGGTTGTTGTTTTTTTTCTTCTCGCCATGACGGTGAAGTTATACGAGGAGCGAACATCATCGTCTGATGCTCACTCGGGAGCAATGTCAATCATATGGTGTGTACGTGTGTGTGTGTGTGTTGGCAGAATTGAAAGTGAGTTTAATATAAAGTGAAACTTCTATTTGGTTTTGGAGCAAGTCAAATGGAATGAGCTTTCTTTTAGCATGTCCACATTCAGAATTGCTGTTTACTTGCCAGACATGTCGCACATTTTTCTACATTTACCAAACCGATGCAATTTGATCACTGTTGACAAACCTGACATTTGCTTGGATCAAAAGTCAGCGCAGACGGAGATCGATTTGATCCTGAATTTCAATCAAATTACAAGAGGAGAAGCCGCTGGCAACTATTCTGAAGGCAAGGATGAAGAAGGAGCCCAACTGCGAAAGCTGGAAATCCAAGAATCCACGGCCCCTGAAAAGGTTTCTACTGTACTTAATTGCCTATGGATGCCATCAAACAGTAGCTAAGGATTACATTTGTCTAAATAAAGCTCAACTCATTTCAGCACTAAGATATGTTCCACGTAACAACTTTTCTTTTTTATGTTTGACATTCAATGGCTTGTTTTTTAAAGTTGTAATTTTACTGCTATTCCTTTTTACAGCGGGCGGTGACACTTCGTACCTCAGCTGCCTACGAATGAGCGCTGTCTCCAGCTAATAGTGTGATTGATGCTGCTACAAGTCATGCAAACACCGCCGTGTCACGTCAGACAAGGCTCGAAAGACTCGAGGTCTATGATGATGAAGCGGCCGCCGCCGCAGTTTTTTTCTTGGGCGAGGACGTGACATGGCAATCGCCCAGTGAAGTGCACTTTTATCCTGCCGCATATAGAACTGGCCTTCCGCCGTGCTCGAGATGCTTTTTTGCACTTTCTTCTGGCCACTTGTCCAAGAATCAGGTGTCAGCCGGGGTAAAAACGGAGAAACGGTTTTCTAGTGATACATGCTCGTGTCGAGTCCCCATTGATTTGGGCCTTGTCTTTGTGTGATTCATGACAGGAGTCGCGGTTTCAGATGTAGCAAGAGGAGTACTTTATACTCTTGTATGAAAAGCTCCATGTTGCTCAAAAGGAGTACGTGAATAGCAGCGAGTGGATCACATCGGTTTTTGCCAATTAACGTTTTCTGACTGTGAATGGGTTGGTTTTTTTTCAATGTTCGCTTTATTCATAGCAGGACCATTCAATGTCACCGAAATGAATGAAAAGGTTTCAAAATAACCTCAAACTCAGGGGTGTCGTGTGGGGGCGAGGCAACTCGTGCAAATGATCCTCGCTTAAACCCATGTCACTCTACTGGGGGTGGGGGTGGGGGAGACAAGGACAAGTACCGTTTCGGTTACCATGACGATAGGATTGGAGAAACATTAAGGTCACAATCCGGAAACATTGCAAAGAGTTTGCTCAGAAAAAAAAGAAGATTTAGGGCTTGATTTCCAAAGTAGGCACAAACTTGTTAGTCCACGCATAAGGCAAGCACTTAAGCGCTACACTGGACATGTGTTGTAACTATCTCTAATTCAGTATAGCCTAGTCAAAAATAATCTGTACCTACATTCTTCATATCTGCAATTGTCCTTTCAGGTATGAATCTTGTCAAATCTACAATTCAAATCTGGCTCGTCGTAATTCCAGTTTGGTTCGAGAGCTTTAAGATGGTGCCTCGGTATCCTCCAACACTGTCAGCAGCGCAAAGTGTTGTGTCATGTGACCTATCGACCTTATGATGCGTGTTCAATTCATGGAAATAGTACTTGAAGCAAAGATGTCAAAATGGGACTGCAAGTCTTACCTTCAACCAGCAGAGGTGCTGTTGACAGTGTCAATGAGTTTGCCATTTAAAAACAAAGATGACACTCTTGACTACAGCCAGGCTATGGCACAACTCCTTCAGCAGCATTAGTCTGCCAAATACAAAACGGGCATGAAACAGGAGTTCAGAATATTCACAGATTGATTCATAAAATAGATTGCTGTATTGCTTGTTACTCTTCCTGGGAAGATAAGAAAAAAAAGTAATAAAAAAATTATTCCTGGAGTTAAAAAGCCGAAAGGAAAAGAAGTATAAGATTTTAAGTCTCTATGAATAAATTCAGTAAGACATTTAAGATGACAGACTGTTCATAGAACCACTAAATCCATTTTTAAGATGGATATCATTTCAAGCACTTCATGCTTCAAGTGAATTTTGTTTTTGCCAGTTCATTTTTCCACCCAACTTATTTTGAAAAGTCATCAGTAAAAGTCCTTATTGGCATAAGGGAAAAAAAATCTGTTCTACAGACAGGGAACGAGAGAGATGTTTGCTCAAGTTGACCTTGTCTGCCAAAATCTAATCACCATTCCTGAGCGTTTCTCCCACTCGCAAAAAATGAAGAAAAATCAATAAGATATTAAATTCTGTGGTGCGTTAGATAAACCGTAATTTGACAGAACTTGGTGTTGACGTTTTCACAACAAGCTTATTGGTGCAACTGTCAAAATGAAATCCTATTTACTTTGATGAGTTGGTGGATTAGCTTTTGGGCAATCGATCAAGATTCAGACAAGGAAAAGTTTTTTTTTCAAATCTTTTTTATTATTATTGTTAATGAAGATCCTTCACACATACAAAAGAGCAGACAAAAATCAGTAGTCAAGTCTTTAGTGCCAAAAAGACATCATTATGATGCTGTCCAATGAAAAGCTCGTATTTCCAAGTCTATTTATTACAAACAAGTCGCTTCAGAAGTGACCACCAGATGTTTGGACTCATTAGGACGATGTATCTCGAAATTCATGACTTTTAAGCATCGTCCAAATCTGTCAGCATATATGCTTATGGCAAATTTGACTTGTTTGTGAAAATCATTTTGTCGTTTCCTTGAAAAGCAAGTAGCCATTTTTTTTTTTTAAAGCAAATATCACTGTATTTTCCTTGGACAGCAATAATAAACTTCAGACTATTAAAATCTTTCCAAGCATAAAGACAGGCTTGGTCTTATTCCAAGTAAATTGCCCACCCACCCAGTTATGATGAAGCAAGCCAGAATGCCAATAATCTATAATACATTTGGAAATGATTGACAGTCCAAAGCAAATGTTCTCTGAAATGTTTCAGCTTCATTTCACATAGTCAAAACCTTCCGGGCTTGCTTTTAGTTTGTCATTCTTTCAATGGAGCAGGCTAACGAGGTGTGTCGAAAAAGTATCACAAAAGACAGGAGCAAATTTGGACCATCAACCGAGGCTCCTCAAAGAGCTGCTCTTCACCATCACAGGTTTGACATCTTTCGTGACACACCTCGTGGCCCGCTTTACAGTCGCACAGCCCAAAAGCAGCACAAGTTCAAACCGTTTCAGAGACAGCCAAAAATCGTACAGCATCTTATCACCTTCGAGGGAGGCACTTACAGCAGTAAGAGGAGGTTCGCCAAGTAATTAGGAAAGCTCAATATTGTCGCTTACCAGCAGTTGGAGACAAATTTGTTCTTTTAATTCAGCCATTCATCTATAATCAGAGCGGCGGCAGCTTGCCAAAATGAGGCAGTAAAACATGTTTAGCTCAACCAAAAAGGGGAAGGAAGGAAGCCGTGGGAATTGGATGGCAGGAAATAATAAAGAGACAGAAAAGGAAGGAAGGAAGGAAGCCGTGCGCACGCTATTAATAATGCATAAGAAGAAAGGCACCCGGGCGGCTGATGCAGCAGCTGTCTGCTTTCAGAGAGGGGAGGCGGCCCGGCCAGGCCCGGCTCGGCTCGGCTCACCCCGGCCTGGCCCAGCCTGGCCCGTGCGCTTCAAACATCAATCAGTCCTCCCGGCAATGAGGCTGTGATGTAGTGTCAAGCCAGGAATGAAAAGGGGAAAGAGAAATGAAAAGAAAGCCCATTATATCACAAAGGATCCATTCGGGATGGCTTAGCGGCTGGCTGGCTGGCTGGCTGGCTGGCTGGCTGGCTGGGCTGGCTTATCAGTCACTTATTGCAAACGGCCACGGAAACAGCCGTCGGTCAGAGAGCTGACGGATGTTTCGACGGGGAGGGCAATTTGGTGAAAGTCGCTATTATGTAGGATTGTTATCCACGATGTGACGGGTGTAATGCGCGCTGACAGCGGAGACGTAACGTAGTCGACCCTCAGCGGCGCCAGTCGCGGCTGATCAGACGGGTGCAGTCTCATTTTCTTTTCCCTCTCTGGCTGGCCCGGCAGTTTGGACACAAAAATATGCTGAGCTCAAAGCCATTCAATTCTTATTCAAGGACTGGCTGGAATTGCGTTACATAGTTCAAGTCACACAATTCCCATTTCTCCAAATTTCACTGCCACGCTTCCCAGACCATTCAAAAAGTCAAACCAAACATCCAGTTTAAATAGAAAAAAAAGAAAACACAGAAATGTCACAGTGTCAAAATAAAGCGGCGACCGTGGCCTCGCAGCCGCATTGCCGTACATCATTGGAGGTTCCCTTTCAATACGGCTTTACAAAAATCCTCTTGGTCTCAGAAGATGTGTTTGAGGTGCTTCATGCCGTACGTCTTAAAAAACACAAGCAGGATGAGGGTCCAGAGGCCAAGGATGAAGCCATCAGGGGGGTGCCAGTCTTTCTGTTTGGGCTTCTACAAGGGTGGTGATGTAAGGTGATAAGGGGATGGATGGAGGAACGGGTCGAGAAGAAGGGAGGGGGGGGAATGCAGTTTAGTAACGTAATAGTGAGCATATTTCTCGTTGAGCCTAACGCTGATTGCGCTGTCATTCACCATGGCAGGCCGGCCGGCCGGCATGGACGGTATACCTCCCTCGCCTCATGTTTGTCCCGTTCAGTAGCGGCGCATCATCATTTTGTGTAGCATTATACTTTTAAATTTCCTCTTCGTATTAAAACGCGCATCGCGAGGTACACCATTTATATGCTAATGCGACAGCAATATTCCGCACCTCGATGAGTTAACCTCTAGAAATGGTGGTGGGGAGAAATAGAAAAAAAACATACATACACAGCGAGCAAGCACTTGAGGAGATTTTCGTTATTACTCTCCACAGAAGCTGACATTATGGATTCCCCCCCCCCCCCTATCCACAGACTTGACAGGACAAGCTCTCAGGATGTAACAGGAAAAGCACGGTGTCCGTTTGGCTCCATGAGGGTGAGACGAGGGGAAGCTTTGCTGAGCTATGAACATTGACACTGCAAATGGAGATAAAGCCAAGCTGACAGATAGGAGACCAACACGCTGAGGGACAGGACAGGACAGGACAGGACAGGACGCAAGGTAACGTAGAAGCTAAAGGAGTCACAATATATACACACACACAAAGAAATTTGAGCATTTTTTTGTGATGACTACCAACGTTTACCAATGTAAATACGCAGTTTTACTGCTTTGGTTTCAGTGTGAAAGACTGTCGAGCTTTCCTGAAGGAAGCCATTTTTAGCACCAATGACTGATTATTAGATTGTAGTGATCGTGACACATTCGGTTAGCAAGACATTACGGTCTGCCTTGGAAGCTTCGGGGGGGGGGGGGGGGGGGGGGGATTGCTAATATCCATCATTCACAACATGACAAAAGAAAGGAAATTGTTCGGTTCCAGACATTAAAGAAAAAATGATCATTTTCAGCTTAGATATGCAATAGAACGCCTGATCTTCACAGCAAGTTCCGTGACTATGCTGGCAAATGATCACAGTCATCAGTAAATCTCACCAACGTTGGACAGCAAATATCGTATATTTAATTGCTCAATTGATCAAAGAGAAATCAATGGAGCTTCACTCCCTGCACTGAATGTAAATGACTTCAAGTTTGTAAGGCTGTGTCAACAACCAGATTCGAGCACGGGTGAGCGTTGGCTTGGCACTTTTAAGGTTAAAAAAAATATATAATAATAATGACTATGCATTGCTGACCCACTGTGGTAACTTAATGTGTCAAGCTGAAAGGAAAAGAAGATGTAGGAGATACTGCATGATTTAAAGACTAAATCAAGTGTTCCTCAAAGTTGGAAGCTGGACAGCAATAGCATCCATATCCAAGTATGGTGTATAAATCATGAGGGGCTAATCAGCCGTAAGCTAAGATCTTGGATGGGTTTATAATTTTGGGCATACACCACAACTTCGCTTTCTATATAGATTTCCTTAGTTTCACTTGCAAATGAGTTGGCCCATAGCTATGATAACAAGAATCTAGCGTCTGAGAACTTGCTATGTCAGGTCTTCGCTAATGACGGAGAGCGTGTGATCGTCAGGAGAAGCTGAAGTATGTGCTTAGAGTGGAGGAAGATGAGCACATATGGGAGACGGCGGCGCGCCACTGACCCAAAGTCACATTATCAGCGCTGCTAGCAAGAAGGGGAGGAACATATGGAGTCAGCCGAGCGAAATGAGCAAGTCGTTAGCACCCGGTGAAAATAACAAGAGACTCTGGACTTGTTTTTCCAGGCTTTTGTGGACTGCTGACTTCTCTCAATCAATCAATCAATCAATCAATCAATCAATCAATCAATCAATCAATCAATCAATCAATCAATCAATCAATCGGGCTTGTGCTTAGCATGTTGCTGTCGCTCTGCTCCTTTCTCAGGCTTTTGTGATGGGCGCTGCTTCTGTCATTGCTTATTCACTTCACTGTTTCTCTTTTAGGCTTTTGGGATGCACGCGAGTGTCATTCTTCTCTCCGCTGTCACTTTTTCTTCAGACTAATACATATTACATGATATCTGATTTAATGGAGCATTAATAAAAGAAGGACAAGCATGTGGACGATCAACGGGTGAAGGTAAGAGAGGAAGGCTGCCTGCCTGCCTGTTTGGTGACCTTCACTGATTGAACCGTTCACTGAAGCAGCTTATTACGCCGCCTCTGTGTTGCATATTCAATTGGCCGGTATAAATCAATTAATGGCAAAGCCATCAGATTGATTGGCGATAATTAACATGAGATGCTGACAGTGGTCGAAAACACGAACAAGGTCGAAAACAGCTGCAAATGATGTCAGCGGAGCGTGGCAGTGGATTTTTATTGCACTCAAATGCCTTGCTCCCATGACATGCTCCCCACCACTAATATGTCATGTCTTATTTGGATTTCATTTTTTTCGTACAGAACAAGGGTGTTTTCACTCTTGCAAGCGCGCAAATTTGCGAGAATGTGATGTGTGTGTTGACTAATTCCTGACAATTGTAAATTGTGCTACAATGTGCTACTTATCGCGACCCGAAATTGGTTGTTTTATTGGATGGGAAGTTTTACTTCATTTCCTGCTAGTACTGTACTCTCATTAAATCTGTTTCAGAAAGGTACTTCGGTGTTTTGCTCCTTTACTGTACCTAATGTGAACAAAGACACATTATTATTCTCATACAAAATGTATTTATTTGGTTGTTCTAAATTCCATCATTTTTTAGGGCTGCGCACAGGCACATTTCAAGTTCTAATAGAATAAATAAGAGCGGAGGTGGCAAAGGACTCTGATCCACGTCCACTTTGGAAGGAGTCTCACCGTTTGCGAGCGACGAAGGCGGCAAGGAATTCATTTCCACCGTGCACACTTGACACCCTCAATTCTTTGGAGGCCTATTGTCAAGCCGGCGGAAGCGTAAATAACAATTTCGTAGCCGCTGAACAGCGGATCAAATAAGGAAAGAAAGTACAAAACACAAGAGAGGAGTGAGTGATTTCTTTCCAGCAATGGTCGAATGGACTGAATGGGATGAGAAGAGAAGAGAAGAGAAGTGAAGAGAAGAGAAGAGAAGAGAAGAGAAGAGAAGAGAAGAGAAGAGAAGAGAAGAGAAGAGAAGAGAAGAGAAGAGAAGAGAAGAGAAGAGAAGAGAAGAGAAGAGAAGAGAAGAGAAGAGAAGAGAAGAGAAGAGAAGAGAAGAGAAGAGAAGAGAAGAGAAGAGAAGAGAAGAGAAGAGAAGAGAAGAGAAGTGAAGAGAAGTGAAGAGAAGAGAAGAGAAGAGAAGTGGAGAAGAGAAGAGAAGAGAAGAGAAGAGAAGAGAAGAGAAGAGAAGAGAAGAGAAGAGAAGAGAAGAGAAGAGAAGAGAAGAGAAGAGTGACAGGACATTAATCAATCGACTTTACACACACACACACACACTTTTCTTTTTTTTCTTTTATAAAGCACACGCACGCACGCATATTCGCTGTCAGCCATTCTGATGACTTCCCTATTTACAAGTCGGCGCATGCTCTGCCGGGCGCCGAGAAGACAATCAATGATTGGATTTGCGTTTGTCGCCACAGGCGGCACACCCTCTTGGGCATATTGGAGACATGGAGTCGCTGCCAAGCTGGCTCACATCTTACTTCATCGCTCGAGTGCGTCTGAATTTGAAGTACAAAGATGCATCGTTGGGGGATTCTGGGCGTACGGCAGCAAATCGGAAGGAGGCGGGCAAAGCGGGGAGCTGTCAATAAGCTACGGGGGAGCCTGACCCTTAGTGCAGATGGCCGGATAGGAGGACCTACAACTGTAAATGGGAGTGCCAGAATATAATCAAGACTCTGTGGCAGGCAGGGGACCCCTGGGGTGATGCATTCTATAATACAGGCATGGGAAATAAATCAGAGGGAGGGAGAGAGGGACTGTAAAATATTAAACTGGCGCTGACCAAAAAGTGGGACCTTGAAAAAAGTGTCCAACAATGTGTACTATTTTTACACACACGATTACTGATGGAAATGAAACAAAGTATATTACTGAAAGACAGATGTGAAATTTAAGGGTGGGAGTTGGAGAATGGAGAAACGTACACAGGGCTCTGGAGTGACATGAAGAAACTATTGGATTGCTAATCGCTGCCATTTCCACACCCTGTAAAATCATCAGACCTCACGACTCTTTTGCCTAGCAACCAACTTCAAACAGGTTTGTCATTTCCTGCTGGGAATTAAAATGCGGGGTCAACAGCTATGGTTCTTAACAGGAATTTGATTGGACCCGAGCGGTTCGGTGGGCCAGTCTCAGGGGCTCGGCTTCGTCCGCGCAAATTGTACAAAGAAAGCCCTTGGGGATGCTCAGCTCAGGTCAAACAACCAATCTGAGAGCAATACTTTGAAGATGAAGAAAAGGAACAGACTTTGTTGAGGAAGAAATCAGACCAGAGTAGAATTGCCAACAAGATTTACAGTAAATATTCATTGAATTCTGTCTTCTGAGTGAAATGTTTAGTCCTTTTTCACCGTGCTTCTGCGTACAAATGATGCATGTGCATTTGTGACTGTAATGCATATTGGTACAGAAAAACAGCTTGGCGACTTGAATGCAAAGCATGGCAAAAAAACAAAAAAACAAAAAAAAACTAACTGGTAACAAAACACTCTGTCGCGCAAATGTCCATTGTGCCACATTTCACAGTTGCCACCGTAGCCATGGAAACGGCACAAAGCCATTTGCCAAGGCTTGTCCTGCACAACTTTCTATGCAACCTCCAAATGAAGCATGGACGCACTTGAATTGACACAAAGGTGAGCTCGAGGTAACAATGTGTGTGTGTGTGTGTGTGTGTGTGTCTTACCTGATGAATGATCTGGGACACTGGCAGCTGATCCACGTACGACTGCAACTCCTTTTGCAGCTCTCCACTTTCAGAACTAAAGCAGAAAAAAAAGGTTTTTGGGTTAGATTTTTTCGAATAGTAAGCGGCCACCCATTGGTTTGAAACGGTAGACAATTTCTTGACTTTGGAGGTGCTATCAAAGGTGTAACTGAAGCAGGACAACTGAAAATAAGACAATCAGACAGTAATATCCTGCCTTCGCGGGGTTCCGTGAAAAAGGCAGAAGCAGGAAATGTCAACTCTTTGGTTATAGCGCCAAAGCAGTATTTCTGCGACAATTTGCGCCACATTGGAAAGACGATTGTGAACGCTAAGGTTAAATCTTCGGTTGTTTTCTTGCAGTTGCCCTTCAAAGGTAATTGCGATCAATTCCTTACAACAATACCAATTAAGTCTTGAAAATGCAGGTTGATTGGATACTATTGGTTGACAACTTGAATATGTAGATTTAAAAATAAAATAAAAGAAATCCAGACACTATACGAGCTCAAACAATGGAAACGGTGTCAGCTAAGACAATCAATCACAGCTGCATTTCATCCGCACGCAGCACTAATTAAATCAAGTACAACTCAACCACGTGTACGAGCTTGTCTGCAATATTGGAGCGCTTCTCTATTTTTCCAGACATTATTTGGTCTTTTGAATTGCAAATTCTCTTTGCGCAAGACTCAACTAAAAGGTTGACAGATGAAAATCCAAGGTTTTCCCTGACAAAACAAAAAAGCACTCTTCTCCTTCACTTAAAAGCAAGCAAAATCTTAGGTTTCCTCCAAAAGTGCTCTTAGTAGACGACGTGGCAGGCACAAATAGTTGAGGAGGGCAGGGCGTTCGTTGCACTTGAGCACAACGGATGGATGCCTGCACACACGGACGTCTCCCTCGGTGCCGCTAGCTGTGTCATTTTTGCTCTGTCCACTATTGTCAAATGCGCTAGTCTCTTTGTGCCTGCATGAAAAATAAGGAGGACAAAAGAAAGACAAAGAGAAAGAAATGGCCGCGAGGCCAGTAGACTATTAGGCAATTTAATCGAGAGCACTTTCCACTTTATTGCGTATATCTCTCAAACAGGCGGAGCCTCGCTGTCTGCGGCTGCCATCTTCAGGTCAAACTAATTCTCCGCTAAGAAACTTTGGCCGACTGGGTCACAAATCAAATAAATTGACCTGCGAATCGCTTGGAAAATGAACTCGGCAAAAACCTGCTCGGGCCACCTTTCGGTCAACAGGAGATAACTAACGGCGCAAAATGTTAGGCCGTGCGTATAATGAAGAAGGGGCTGAACGCTCCATTAAGTGCAATTCACTTCACGGAAGAGCAGCTTGTTGCGAGGCAAAATGGCCGCTTGGAGAGAGCTTCGATGAGAGAGGAAAGCCGGTGGCCAAAAGTGCCCATTCAAGCAGCGCAATGTTTAATAACAGCCTGTTGACTCCACTCGTTGTCCTCTACAGCCGACAAAAGATAAAATCAAAAACATTTCATTGACCCGACTGAATTCAATTGACCGTTTTGGATCAAGTCATTCCAAATTGTGGTGCATCCTCAAGGGCAGGGGTGGGCAATTAATTTTTACATGAAAAACCTGAGTTGTGTCAGAGGGCCACACCTACGACAATTTAAACCTGCTCAATTTTCTTCCATTGTAAAATGCACAAAACTATTTCTTTTAAATAGCTGGTACTCATAATTAGAAGAATAAAATTATTCTGTTTATATTTATATTAAGCTATGTGAAATTGTGGTGTATAGGTCAAATAAAAAAACAATCATTAATCAGTACAATTTATTCTTAACTTCTAGAACTTTTCCTCAAATGACAAAGCCGCTGGATCTCTGGGTGTCAAGTTTGATAAAATGTCCTTGTTGGGCTTGCTGTTTTGCTAGCAATGCGTCAGACTCTGATGCGCGCTGTTTATCAGACGGATGTATTTTTTTCTCATGCTTGGTCGTGTAGTGGCGTCTCAAATTATATTCTTTAAACACAGCGACCTGTGTACCACAAATCAGGCACACGGCTTTACCTTTCATTTCTGTAAAGAAATACTTGGCAGTCCATGTTTTGTTGAAAACACGGCGATCCTTGTCAACTTTTCTTTTCTGAGGGTCAGCACACATTTCTAGGGCAGTGTTACTTCGCACTGTTCACCTTCACGCACAGCTCACATACACGTACGCTACACGGAAGTGCGACGCCTTTTAAAATAAAAGCAAAACAGTTGTATTGCATGCACGACACTGATTTCATTTTATTTTTTTAAATTAAGTTGTAATCAAATATAATTTACGATTGGCCTCATGCGGGGCGGACAGGGACACACAAAGGGCCGGATGTGGCCCCCGGGCCGTATTTTGCCCAGGTCTGCTCAAGGGGGTAAGCCAGATCAAATTCAAAAAATAGGAAATACTGTTTCATTGGTCCACCATCGACCCTTCTGGATTAAATTAGAGATGCTCAAAATATGGGGCGCAAGTTTAACAACATTATTACATTCGACGTAGCATTACATTGGTGGGGATCTAAAAATGGATTCCCAAACTATAAATAAGCAAATAAAAATATACATTATGTTTCATGGCTGTCGGGCAAAAACCTTGCAAGTCCAAATGTGGTCAATTTGATATTTTTTCCACAAATAGATATCGCAGCATTCTGTAACCCAAGATGGCTTTATTTTTTTTGGGGGGGGGGGTCTTTTAGCGATATGAGGACCGCGGTGATATAATTTAATTGAACTGACTCTCCTATCGCAAATTATGATGCACCATGTGATAAATTATCCAGCTGCATGTATCATTTAATTGGCTTGGACTGACTCGCCCACTGGTTTGAATCACATAGCGCTCTGGTGCTCCCTTCAGGGGGTGCGCCAGACAAATCCCGTGTTTAACTTCCGTTTAATTGGCCAGACTGACTTTTCAACCCATCGGTTTAACTCAGAGATTCATAAAGTGAGGGGTGCCCTCGAGGGGGGTGCAGGAGATAAAATACCATTTAATTAGCCAGGATTGACGACCAACACACACACACACACGCACACACGCACACACGCACACACGCACACACGCACACACGCACGCACACACGCACACACACACACACACACACACACACACAACACACAACACACACAGGCTCCCCACTACTGATTAAGATCAGGTAATCCCAAAATGTGGTGCACAAATTAAAAGAAAAATATTCATGTTGAAAACCGTTTAATCAGCCAGGTTGTGTGTGCCTTGGATACGCCATCTCTATGGCAACACATGGAGCTCCCCATTTTCATTATCTGGTTTCCCCAGGTATTGAAAGAGTTGACCTATTTAAGCATGTTTTTCTTGTCCCCAACATAAAAATAAATTTAAGCATGTTTTTCTTGTCCCCAACATAACTATTTCCCAAGGGAAGGTGGCATCATTAGCCGAGTGTGCGGTGTTGCCAACATGACTTTCATTATCATTTTAATATGTAGATTAGTTTGTCAGCAGTGAAACGTCTAAAAATACTCCAACAACTAACTCACAAAGCTTAAAATAAAGGTGCACTGCCGGATGAGTGCTGGGGCGCAATCAAAAGCAGTGACTAAACTAATTAGCGTCTATTGTTTGTGTTTTTAATGAAAAGACGACAGAAGTTATTCAGTGATTAAATTAATGTGTGCGTCTTGACTAGCAAGCATTTGCATAAAAAGCAAATATCTGCCCATTTACGTGCTATCCTTTTTTTTTTGGTCTTGATTTCAAAGCAGTTTGATTCCCTCTCACCTTGATGATTTTATTTTGTGTCTTAAGCATGTGCTGCCTAGTGCGCCAAGCTAGCACCACGAGTCAGCACAGCATGGAGCCAACATTCGAACCATCATGTCAAAAAGTCCACATGTATATTCAGTTTCATGTCCAGCTAGTCAATCATGTGTGCGAGTTGCACAGAGAGCGCTAGCTAGGTTGAACTGCCAATAAAACTTGGCTCTCCAGAATAAGAATTGCAACACCGTGTAGCAGAGTGTTTCTGGTCTGCATTATTGATCCGCCAGCTACTAATCAATAGTAAAGTAACATGGGAAGTTGTGAGTCGCCTTGGGACTCAAAACAGCCAGAGGACAAGCAAGCGCTTCCAATGACTAATTAGCCACACTAAACATTACGACTACAAGCTTTTAGTGCTCTATTGAGTCCAATATTTGTGTGGCTGAGAGAAGTTTGAATTTTTTTTTTTTTATGTATTTTTGTGTCGGCCAAAAACCGCATTTGTGTAAAGTCTAATATTGACAATAAATTCCAATGTGTCAGCAAAGGACCGATGGTCGATAGATTGATGTGATGAGATGTGTAACCAGAGGAGTTACTGCATGGCTACTTCTGAGTTCAACAGTTACGACGCCTTCTTTGTATTTTCCGGCAGTTTGCTGCCATCCGCAGGTCAGTCTTGGTACTGCGATTGACATGTAGCTTGGCCTTGAAGTAATAAGGGCTGGATTGAAGAGTCTCTACAAGCATCAAGTGGCTTCACACTGCAATTGTGCAACTTTCTACTTTGTGGAAAGCTCGAAAGTGAATGCAGAGCTCTCATGAACTGAGGGCACCTCTGACTGTCAGAATTTAGAGAGTATGCTCTGCATTGCGACCCAGACAAAACAACCAGTGAAGAAGCGCCAATGACAGCAATCCAATCAAATTTGGCTCACCGCTTCCATTAAAAGCCAATGATAACAGCCTCTCATTAAACCCAGTTGACACTCTTTTTAATTAAAAATCAAATGGCATCTAATGATAGTATCTATTCTTTGAAGTGTATATTGATTCGCAGGCACTTCATTCATTTTAAATTAATCTAGAAAACGAAATAAAAACACCTTTGCTGAGGATAAGGATGGTCAGATGTGCTAGATAACAGTAGCCAAGGTACTTTGGTGCTGCCGTTTTAATGAGCAACAGAGTTCAGACAGTCAACAGTGTACGTATACTGAATGTAAGGGAAAAGGAAGGATCCATTTTCCAGAGGAATTTGTCATAGAGACTAGAAAGTGTGCTTGGCTTACTTGTCTTCCACCAAAATGATAGGCTTGGTCAAGTTGATGGTTTCCCTGGAGAGCTCCACCTTGCGGACGTTACCAAAGAAATCGGTGATGAGGGCGCTTCCTGGGTCACGCAGGAAAAGGTCTGTACGGTAGCCCGTAGTGGACACGCACTGGCTCTTGGGGCATATTTTGAACTGCGGAAAAAACAAAACAAGTTAGACACACTCTCCATCACAAGTTATTCAGTACTCCGTCATCCTGTTATTCAGCTGTCAGCCACAACCCAGAATGCATTACCGCACGTCCGAAAAATCCGTCGCATCGATCTCAAAAAGGCACCGGAACAAAAGTAATTAAAGGTGACAAATGGAAGTCAGAGACTATTCCTTCAGGCCATTTGGTATTTGCTGGAATTGGGGAGGGAGGGAGGGTGAAATGCGGGCGCTGCCTAGTGCGCCAAGCTAGCACCACGAGTCAGCACAGCATGGAGCCAACATTCGAACCATCATGTCAAAAAGTCCACATTTATATTCAGTTTCATGTCCAGCTAGTCAATCATGTGTTCGAGCTGCACAGAGATTTGAACATGATAAAACATTAAGGCAACCCGTGTCACTCAATAGAATCAAACGTGTTGTGCGTCACGAATGCAGCTCTTTCACTTGGCCGCTAGGGGACAGTATAATTACAACTACTGTAGGTGATGGTGTGGGAGAAGGCAAATGAGCTCACCAGATCATTCATATTAGCTTTGCTGGTAGGGTGGATGTCTTCAAGGAACTCCAGCAAGTAGAAAGTGTAACGATCCGCCAGATGGACTCCGATGGACAAATCGGGTTGGTGCTGCGTTATAGGACAAATTTGCCACCGGTCAATCTTCGTACTTTCACAACACAGCGGTTAATAAAGTGAATGTTTATTAATATGCTCTCGCGGGAAACCCACCGACAAGGAGTCCTCTCCAACTTGACTGCTGGCCAGAGCAATGATGTTTGGCGAGTAGAACTTCTCGTACATGGAGGCTCCCTGACAAGTATCGATGATGAAAAGCAGCTCGTTGTACCTGGCGACAGACACACAGACACACAGACACACGCACACACACACACAGACACACGCACGCACGGACACACACACACACACACACACACACACACACACACACACACACACACACACAAACACACACAAACACACACACACACACACACACACACACACACACGTAACACGTCAAAAGAGAAGGTTTCATGCTCACACCCTTAAAAGCATCTTTCACTGAACGGTTGCTAAGGCAACTAAGTCTGGCACCTTATTTTCCCCTCTCCCTTCACAAATAATTTTTTTCTCAAGAGTGGATGCAGCAGTAACCCCATGCGTCATCCAGACAAATGAACGGCTCCCTCAAGTAGATGTTTCCTTTCCGCATTAAGGAAAAAAACAACCATGAGAGGAATGATCTCCAGTTCATTGACGTCATTGATCTCACACACGGGACCGTTGGGTTGACTACTGAGCCCATTTGAACTCTGTTGCCAAGAACAGCAGCAGCACAGGAGCAGAGCACACATACAACCCCGTTAACAAAGGCTGCTTTAATGTATGTTGTTTACGTGCTGACATCATCTCTCCAGATGAGCCTGTCAAAGTAGACTCGAGCGTGAGCTCCCGCCATTATGTTGTGTTTATCTATGTTTATAATGCAAAGAAGGATTAAGTTATTAGTTCAGCCCAGCTTGTCCTTGGGAGCATTTCAATAGTCTGTGTGCTCACATGTGGTGAACATGTTCCTTGCCCAGCATTCCAGATAATACTACGTTAAGTCGTGACAATTAGGGTTCCATTATGACAATATTGTGTCAACAGATACTGATGTTTCATTTCTTGTGCTAAGCCCCAATGCTTTATTGACATGTCATCACTTACCTCCTTTTTTGCCACATCTGCTCAAAGGCATCCCCCAAATCCACATTGGTGATCTCTTCAAAGTCTTGGAATTTCAGGAAGCCATTGCCACCATGTCCTTTAGAAAACACACAAATACTAAACTAAACCAAAGAGTCACATTGCCGACATTCCTTTTTGTCAGTTTTGAAATGACTGCATAATGACCTGTCAGATAAATGAGAACGTTGCTTCGGTCATCAGACAGGAGACGCTTGGAGCGCGGCGTGCTGGGCGGAAGCCTCCCCGTCAGAACTCGCAGAAAATTCTCCACAGTCACCTGGAAAATGGACCCAGCAACATTACACGGGCTCGCCATTAAAGTAAAGGCGATGACGGGGTGGGAAAGGTGAGGTGGCTTGAACTTGGTCCTCGCCAAACGTACCTCATAACCTCGGTAGTCCACCTCCACGTCGTCACCGTACACGTTCAGTTCCAAGCTCTTGTGGCTGAACACGGTAGCTGGCTTCGGGTTTCTGTGGTTGCAAGCCATGTCGTCTGCCAGCATCAGTACGATGTGACTGAGAGAACAAGCAAAAGGTCAAATCAACTAGAAAATGCTGACGAGTTCACGGAGGAAATCGGAGAGAATTGGAAAATGTAAAAAGCCCAATTATTGTTGATCTGATCATTGCAAAAAAATCAATACGTTTGATGAGGACTGGGTGTAACGGCAACTGAAAATGACGTCATAGAGATGGCAGACCTTGACATGGGAAATATTCGATTTAACAATAAATGACACACACACACCTATCAGGGATGCCGAGACGCTTCACGCTTCGGTACACGGACAGGGTGTTGGCCACATGACGGTAGTTGAACCAGAATCTGGACGTACACGCCTGTTAAAAGCACACGTGTATTAAGATGGATAAAGAAATTGTCCACAAAGCGACGCGTCGTCTGTGTGAAACTGACCAGAACCGCCCAATTATTGGTATGACCGCTGCTGAAGAACTGACCGGCGGACTCCTGGTTCAAAAAATAAAGTGTAAAAAGACAAAAGAAATACACACGTTTTAAAATGGTGTCGGTTAAAAGAAATGGTCAGAGGATGAAAGCACGGCAAGCTAACAGGGACGCGATCTAACCGGCTAACCGGCGAATTGCGTCGCCCAAAAGAATATAGGTGTCAAATAATCAGGATTAAGCACAGAGGGGTGATGCTTACCGCGACATTTATGCCGTTCGTTGAGGAAAAGGTGCTCAATAAGAGAGCGAGAGTGAGTATTTTCATCATGTAGTAGAGTGGAGTGAAACTGCGAAACCAGGAAGGCAAATGCTCGACACTCAGCGCGGTCCATACGAGTACTTCTGGTTGAAAAGTGTCAAAATAAAAGCTTGTAACACGTTGCCTTAGCAATTCATGAAATTATGTCGTGAAAACTCATTATGTTTGTGATGAGGTCCGATTCTACAAGAAGCCATTTAAGATCACATGCATTCAGTCGATATCGTAGAACGTGAGAATGGAAATCACTTTGTAAGAGTACTTGATATTACATTTCCCATTTTGAAAAAAGTCACGTGCAATATTTGTACATTGAATATATTGGTGAGCGTCAGGGATCGACTCAGGACCGCATTTGCATCACCAAGGAAGATGAGGGAAGAGGCAGAGAGAAAGGATGGAGACGGGGGCAGGAGAGAGCGAGGAGGAGGAGGAGGAGGAGGATGTCGTGTCGCCTTGGTTTCGCCTGCAGGAATCCAGAGGAGAGCGAACGAGTGCACGCACTCACGCACGCGCACGGCCGGCCACGATGAGCGCTGAGCTTGAGGCGCTGTGACTTGTCGAGAGTCGCCGAGGAGCAAGAAAACAAAACTCAAGAAAAAACGAGACGATTGGAAGGCAAACAAGTTGCAAAATCTCGGAGGAGATGAACACCAACGATGCCAAAGAGTATCTGGCACGGCGGGAGATACCTCAACTATTTGAGGTGAGCCATACATGGAGATGACGTTCCCGTTTCTCAGTAATATCTTGCATTTCCAAAAATGGATAAAGACGAGAGATTATTTAGGGAATGCTTCAAGTGGAACGTGCCGTCTAGACGTCTTCCTGCATCCTTCCATATAATTGTTTTAAGTGACAATCCCAGTAAGTGTAAGATGTATGTTGGACACAATGTTCCTCTTAGAAATGTATGCATCCTGCTCTCATTCACTATTAATCGTTTTACTTTATTATTTCATGACAATTTATGAATTTACGGATGAATTCATTGATGCCAACCAACATGGCAGTGTCGTTAATTGAACGTAATTTCCTTCTACCACTATTTTCACAGCTTGTAAAACTGATCAAGTCTTAGAAAATTCAAACATCTTTTTTTCTCTTAACATTTTGTTTGTAAAAAATATCCTGGAACCATTATGACCTTTTGGTCATTTTTTTTTTCCACAGGTGTAGCGTTTTCTTTTCAGTGTTACTCCTTCATTCTTTGTTTATTTCTGCTACTGTATAGCCACTATCATGTTAATAATGAAATCCATTCATACTCCTGGATGCTCTTAACGAGGCCTCACTTCTGAGCAATCGTCTACTACAAGCAAGCGATCACGGGCATTTACTGCAGACTGTTATTGAAGCGTGCCGATAGCGACACCACAAAATCAATGTTTTCTTGAGTTGGAGGAAGTTGATCACACCTCCAGAGCCTGACTCTCCATATTTACCTTTAGAGCCTGCTGACGGGTCTGATGTACTACCGTCCCGATGACCCAGTGGATTACCTGGAGGGCTGCCTGAAAAAGGTCCGGGAGTTGGGCGGCCCAGAAAAGGTGCGGTGGGACACGTTCGTGGGCCAGGAGAAGAAGCCGCTGCCCCCCCTCAACGGTGGCCAGTCACGCCGCTCACTCCTCAGAAACGGTGAGGGAACCGGGCCGTCGTGACTAAAATGACAAAGAAATATGGTTGAACTAGATGAGTCATTCTCAAAGTGTAGTTGCTATTCCATTTCATGACATGACTATGACCACTAGTGGTATGAGGGCCCCCTCTGGTGGTATGCAAAAGAAAATTCCAATTCAGTTGTATTTCACTTTTTGCATCTTTACTAAGAAGTGGCATGGTCTCCCAACATTCACTTAATGAATCACGACACAAAATAAGAGCAATTATTTAGGAAAACTGAAATGATCAACCCTATATTATCAGGATTAAGTGAAGAGAATGAAAACATTTAAAGCATTTTGCCCCCCGAGTGATCATATGAATGAGAACAAAAACGATATCAGCATGAATGCCATTCCCAGAAAAAAGGAAGAAAACATTTACAAATGCAAAAACTTTCCACCCCCATATTTCTTTCTCAAAATGAAGAGAGCATCTCTCATTCTGATCTGTGGTGTTGATGCTATTTGCTGTGTGGAGTCCAAGATTTGCTGAGATTAGATAGCAAAAGCCACTTTTATTGACTTCCAGTCTGGACCCATCTGTGCTGTGATATAATCCCCCCCAGAAAGTGCCACAGGCTGTAAATCTCAACAGGCACTCAGTCATGACGGTGGAGTGAGTCCTCCAAGGGCCAACGCAACCATTATTATACGTACTATATGATGAGCATTTGGTGCTGGATTTCATTTTGGTGGACGATACGTAAACGGGTTTCATTATTAACAAAAAAATGACACCCCCCGGTTCATTAGGTCATAGGCAAATCTGTGTTTCTGACAGGTTGGTGTGAATACTATGCTCGGAATTAATGATCAATAATAACTAGAAGAAGCTTGTCACTGACTGCCCTCAGAATCAGATCTTTGCTCTTAATTTGCTCATCACCATAAAACTGTCATCACAGATGTGCTCATTAGGGCAGTCATGTGTTTTTTTGGCTGAGCTTGACACCAGAGGCCACAGTATATGAAGCGTGATGGACAGCTGAGTCGTGCATGAAGAAGATCTTTCCCCAAAGAAACTCATGCTAAGGTGTGAGTGTGTGTCTGTGTGTGCGTGAGTGACAGCGATGCCCGACAGTCCCAATTTCCCCTACAGACGTTACGAGCGCCTTCCTCCCATCAGCCAGTTCTCCATCGAGAGCGACTCGGACCTGTCGGAGACGGCCGAGCTCATCGAGGAGTATGAAGTCTTTGATCCGTCCAGACCACGGCCCAAAGTTATCCTTGTCATCGGTAGGTAAACAAGAAACTCGCTCAGCTGACGTGGTAGATGTAGTATCTTTTTCTATAAGTGATTTTCATTTCCACGTATTCACGCGGTGAAGTAAACATAGTCAAATCAAAGAACAAAACATTACGATCAGAAAAAGCGGCATCAAATATCCATAATAATGACAAAAATAATACCTAGATAAAGAAATGGAAAACAAATTGCTGCCAATTCTTGTTTCTCAGCACCAGGAAAGCTGATGTTTTCTTTCTAGCAAGAGCTGCTTCTTATTACTCTTCCAGACATCCAAATGAATCTCAATGAACGTTTGTTTACTTTGCGTAGAAGCTAAAAATAGCTTCTTGTGGCATGTCCCGCCGCCGCTTTGCTTTGTCGGTAAGCTAAGGGGCGGTGCCATATGCTTAAGGTGAGTTCAACATCATTAACATCATCGTTCCTATCGTGACCTGTTTCCCACCTTGCCATAGAGCAGCCACACCACTATTAAATAAATACAACATGAGTCATCCAGAAGCCTGGAATATTAGTCAGCTGGATAACTTTTGAGGCGTCTTCATCATTTTGAAGTTCCTCCTGGCTTATTTTTGCCGTCAAAATGAAGTGAGCGAGAAAGAAGACACTTTTGAAAAATGTGAGACTTCACACATATACCTGCTTCATCAGCCCCCAAACACACAGACAGACAGACAGTCGGTGAATTAGCAGCGGCCTCGTACCCGCAACAGGCTTGACATACTGCAATCCAGCCACCCACGCGCACAATGTTTTCACACTTTTTCTCTGTCTGTGTTGCTCTCTCCCCACCAAGACTACCTTGTTATCTTCACTTTCATGTTCAATTCAAAGCCTGGTATCGCAAGAATAACACAAAAGAAGTGCTCCAATGCTGGTTTGGGCTGATGCCCCATTTGTCCAAACAAATACGCATCCTTGCAGTTTCCGCTCTACCTTTCCACCACCCTAGGCGGTCCCGGAAGCGGCAAGGGAACACAGTGCCTGAAGATTGCCGAGCGTTACGGCTTTCAGTACGTGTCGGTGGGGGAGCTGCTGCGCAAGAAGATGATCCACAATGCCACTAGCAACAGGAAGTGGAGCCTGATCGCTAAGATCATCACCAACGGCGAGCTGGCACCGCAGGTAGTCCCACAAAGACACAGGAACAACACCAACGCACACAAGTAGACATTCATTAGCCGTGTCTGTGTCACATAAGCCGGACGCATCTCATTAGTGGCAAGAAAATAAATCAGACTGGCCAACCCGAGTTGGTTTGTGTGCTTTTGAATGTCGTCGTTGCCATTCAATCAGTTACCGTATTTGCCGGTGTACAGGTCGACTCGGTGTATAAGTCGACCCCCTAAAATTCGACGGAAATTTACGATTTTATGATATATCCTTTGTATAAGTCGAGCTCAATTGTTGCATTATATTAAACTTCAAAATTCAATATGCGAAATTTATTGACGAAATGTGTTCAAATTCCGGGAGGCCGTGCGCATGCGGCTGTTTATAAGCACCGCGGAGGAGATCGCGGCCGGCGAGCTCGCGCACGCCACCTGGCACCAACGGGAGGCCGGAAATAGCTCCAAGCCGAGCGGATCGGCACTTTATAAGCACCGCGGAGGAGATCGCGGCGCCTCATTGGACTTCCAGCGGCCGGCGAGCTCGCGCACCCGCCCGGCACATCCGGGAGGCCGTGCGCACGAGCCAAGTGGCCGAAAATAGCCCCCGCCGAGCGGATCGGCTGTTTATAAGCACCGCGGAGGTGGTGGCGGCGCCTCATTCGACTTCCAGCGGCCGGCGAGCTCGCGCACCCGCCCGGCACATCCGGGAGGCCGTGCGCACGAGCCAAGTGGCCGAAAATAGCCCCCGCCGAGCGGATCGGCTGTTTATAAGCACCGCGGAGGTGGTGGCGGCGCCTCATTCGACTTCCAGTGGCCGGCGAGCTCGCGCGCCCGCCCGGCACATCCGGGAGGCCGTGCGCACGAGCCAAGTGGCCGAAAATAGCCCCCGCCGAGCGGATCGGCTGTTTATAAGCACCGCGGAGGTGGTGGCGGCGCCTCATTCGACTTCCAGCGGCCGGCGAGCTCGCGCACCCGCCCGGCACATCCGGGAGGCCGTGCGCACGAGCCAAGTGGCCGAAAATAGCCCCCGCCGAGCGGATCGGCTGTTTATAAGCACCGCGGAGGTGGTGGCGGCGCCTCATTCGACTTCCAGTGGCCGGCGAGCTCGCGCGCCCGCCCGGCACATCCGGGAGGCCGTGCGCACGAGCCAAGTGGCCGAAAATAGCCCCCGCCGAGCGGATCGGCTGTTTATAAGCACCGCGGAGGTGGTCGCGGCGTCTCATTCGACTTCCAGCGGCCGGCGAGCTCGCGCACCCGCCCGGCACATCCGGGAGGCCGTGCGCACGAGCCAAGTGGCCGAAAATAGCCCCCGCCGAGCGGATCGGCTGTTTATAAGCACCGCGGAGGTGGTGGCGGCGCCTCATTCGACTTCCAGCGGGCCGCGCACTCGCGCACGCCGCCCGGTTCAAATTTTCTAAGTGCAACGCACAATGAGATGCATGAGAAACGGCCTTGGTTACCATCACATTTGAAGCGATGAATACGAAGTTAAATTTTATGACTCGGTGTATAAGTCGAGGTCGATTTTTTTCGGTCGATTTTGGATCGAAAAAGGTCGACCAATACACCGGCAAATACGGTAGTTAAGGAGCACCTCTTAAGAGATACCGTATTTGAGTTAGTTGCAAGAAGTCAAATGAAACACTATTAAGCTTGCCTTCCCTCGACTTTTTATGATGACCCCGAGGTCTAGCCATTGAAATTATCTCGGTCGGTTTGGGGAGGCAGCTGCTGCTGTCCACACAGATGAAGCGGTGATGCGGCAAAGTGCGAAGCCAAAAAACACTCGGCGCTACCGCCCACGTCGCGACTGGCAGTGCCGAGCGCTCTCGCAAAATCATCCTCTTTGAATCCTTCCCTTCTTTCCCATCCTCTCCGTCCGGCCGCTCGCCAGATGGCTCGGCGTGAAGCAGTCAAACAAACAGCAAAGTGGGTCATGCTGGCAGCTTATTCCATGCGATCAAGTCATTCGTGGCTATCGGACATCGCTTTGGCTAGTAAACACATTAAGATTTTAAAAGTGGGCAGAAAATCAATTTGGTAATGTTTGTTTTCTCCATCAAGACACAAGCATCAAACGTCAATGGATTCAACCAAACTATCAGTACCTTGTTTTTGCTGGCAGTACATTATTGATCTACATGATAACCCCTTTTAACCTGGGCTTAGAAAAAATATCCATATCATCATCTATTGATAGTATTGCTACACAATTGTTAAATATTGATCATTTTTAACAAGGACAATATCACCCATATTGTGATGTATCATCTCCTCTCACAGCAAAGTATCAATACACGAGCATCAAATATGGATGTGTTGTACCTGGAGGCGGGTCAAAATATCAATCTTGTGATTTATGGGTTGAACCCACGCATGCGACAGTATCAATAAACAAGCATCAAATATTAACCGGAAACGGATGACTCATTTCATGACATACCAAATTGGTTTCCTCTCACAGTAAAGTACTGCTCCACAAACGTCAAATATTCATCCGTTTTTAGCCACGGTGGGATAAATCATCCTTTTTTTTTTCCAATTCTCAAAAACCCCATCAAAATGTTGATTTAACATTTTTCTCTTACATGACATGATACACAGTTAAATATTGTTTGCATGGCATGCAATGGGGTCAAGTTATTTGCTCCAATGTGATTCGCATCCAAAAGGTTACGTGCATGCTATGTAGTCTTCAAGGCTTGGAAAGCAGCCATGGAATCTTGATGAGAAAGCGCCCGCCCGCCCGCCCGCCCGCCCACCCGCCTGCGGTGTGTGTGTTGGTACGGTGTTATTTTTAGAGCAGCCAAGCGCTCGTGTATCTGCTTTTGTTGACCTCCTCCTGCAGTCAGGAAGAAGTAAGTGACGCTAAAGGATGCTGGCACTCAGTGGCCTCGAGTGAGCGCGACCGACCGACCGCCATCATGTTGCACCACTTGAATACAGCGTGGGATAGATAAATAAAGAAATAAATTGGCCGGCAGTGTGCCGCTGTCATCGTTTCTCTTAAGTCGAGGCTCGCCATGATTAATATTTGATGCGCTTTCAACTCAGCCAGAAAAGGTTAACTGAAGAAGACTTGACGCATTCAAATCACATGCTTCAACCCAGCCAGCTGAAGCGAAAGACTCGCCTTCCTTTTTTCTTCTCTTATTGCGATTATTCCTCCTTTGTAATCATTAAAAATCCAAAGAAAAAGCAAAACAAACATACATACTCTCATGACATGTTGCATGATAGCTTTTCAAACTACTCATTTAACTGTCGAGGGATGCATCCCAGCCGGCGCTGACAATGTCTTGCAGCATTTACGCTAGCTAATGCAAATGGTGGATGGAGAAAATAGCGCAGCATCTGTGTTTTGCAGGAGACCACTATCACCGAGATCAAGCAGAAGATCATGAAAATCCCAGACGCCACCGGCATCGTCATCGATGGCTTTCCGAGAGACGTCGGGCAGGCCTTGTCCTTTGAGGACCAGGTGAGTGTCAAACACTTGGAATATCGTGGTATACCATATGGGTTTTTTCTCAGGGTACGCAATTTATCGGCAATAGATGCTCATATATTGACAGCTCATTTGAAGGCTCTTAACGTTTAGCGGCACCTCAATGAGATGTCAGTGACTCGCAGTCCAGCTCTAGTTCAGCAGACACAACATCGCTGTGACATTGACACGTTTCATCATTTATATTCATACTGCAGCCATCATAATTACAAAACATGACAGTAGTAAATTGCGTGGTTAGTTAGTTAGTTAGTTAGTTGCGATTGTGATTGGCTGACGACCAGACCAGACCAGACGCTCGTCCAAAATCAACCCGAATTGCCTCACGAGCCACCACGATGAGGACCAGAAGACAACAAAAGGAAGGGATGGCTTGAGCAGATCATTCAGGTCTGCAATCATGAGTTCTGAGATTGCCTTTTCTTTTTCAGAGTCTCCCAGCTGAAATAAACAGTTGCTAGGAGACGTCTTTGTGTGATACCGGCTTTGTGACAATTGACTCCGACGTTCATTTTCGACATTTACCCAAGCGTGCCGCTCCGTCGCCGCATCCAATCAGCTCACCCTTACAGCAACTAGCCTTCCGTTGTTTCTTCCCTGATCTGCAGCCCTATCGATGCCAGCGACGTATAGTGACAAGCAGCACAATAAAAACTGCTGCAATGTCCAAATAATTGGTGTACGTAATCTACCTGTTGTTATTCATAGAAACAGACTTTTTTTTTATAGCTCGTCAGCGGTAACTCTGCAGCTCTGCTTACCTCTTTGGCTTTGACACGATGGTGCTTCCATGTACGTCAGGGGTCACCAACCTTTCTTAAATCGAGAGCTACTTCCTGGGTACTGATTAAGGCAAAGGGCTACCAGTTTGACACAGACTTCTGAAATAGCCAATTTGCCTTTTTTTTCATTTGCGCATATTTGTCCGACCACGCAACTGCAGTGCACCGCCGAACGCAACAGTAACGTGTCGCACAACGCGCAACTGCACCGCACTGGTTGCATTATTGTGACAGAGCCGTCGCAGAAATTTTGAAAATATTTTTAAAGTCCTAATGTACTTTCCAAAATTTAAGTCGACCTCAGTGCGCAGGGAGCTTAATTTTGTCTGATCGCGCAACTACAGCGCACCGCCGAACGCGCAACAGTAGCGCGTCGCCGACCGCGCAACTGCACTGCGCTGGTCGCATTATTGTGACAGAGCCGTCGCTAAAATTTAGAAAATATTTCTAAAGTCCTGATGTACTTTCCAAAATTTAAGTGGACCTCAGTGCGCAGGGAGCTTAATTTAGTCCAATCGCGCAACCGCAGGGCGCCGGGCGCTCACTGCCGCATTGCTTTAAGACCGTCTTTGTGTTTTAGGATGGCTTTAGTGCTCCCACTTGCTTTCTTTGGAGGAATGATTAGGGGTTAATACAGTCCTCAAAGTAACGAAAATACAATAACAACGGAGTCAGTCGGCATCCATGCCGCGCGGTCGGGTTTTCTCGGGTCCTCCCGGCTCATCTTGCGAGGTTCGACCTCCGAACTTTGTTCGACAACCGAAGCAAAAAATCTCAAATTTTATGTTAGAATTCCGATTTGTTCGAGAACCAGGACGTTCGAAAACCGAGGTTTGACTGTAAAATAAATAGATACAGCTCACTGACAAGTCCCACTATTTGAGCTAATTTTAGAACAGTCCTGCGGGCGACTCATACGGTCCTCACGGGCGACCTGGTGCCCGCGGGCAACGTGTTGGTGACCCCTGATGTACGTAGTTTGAGCGCCTGCTTGAAAATCGTCACCCAGTCTCACTGTCAGGACATGGGTGGCCAAAGTCACTGTTGGGAGAGTATTAGGTACAAATCAGAAACAGGCAGATGACAAGACCTTTACGTGGTTGTTGAATTTCTCACTTGATAGGCGGTGAGACACTTCTGGAACTCAACTATTTGTGTGAAGCAGTGCTTGATGTCATGCAAATTGGCGTCTGGAGACAAAAGCAAGACTCCTATTTTTGATGGAATATTAATAGAGCGCAAATGTCAAGATTGTCATCGACAATCCCTCTCTGCTGGCAGATCTGCACTCCCGACGTGGTGGTGTTCCTGGCGTGCACCACCCACCGCTTGAAGGAGCGCCTGCAGCGGCGGGCCGAGCAACAGGGTCGCCCCGACGACAACCCGAAAGCCATTGACCGGCGTTTGACCAACTTTAAGCAAAACACCATCCCCTTGGTCAAGTACTTCCAGGAGCGGGGCCTCATCGTCACGGTAACGCACGCCATACGGAACAGGACACACAAGATTCAATCCGTTATGACTATGCTACATTTCAGATAGAGTTTAGGTTAACGCGATCCAAAGAATTTGTAGAGATTTGGTGGCTTTTGGCTGTAACGGATTAATGGCATTCATTTCAGTGGGAAAAGGTGATTTGAGAAATGTCTTTTGACTTATGAGCATTGTCACAAAAAAAATCATTCATTTACTCTATCTATAATATATTAAAGACATTCTTTTGCAAGATAACTCTATGTATTATAAAACACTGAAATGTTTGTTGTATTTGTTTGAAATGATTGTATTGTCTAACATTAGCTTGGGGTTCTTGGAAATAGTGCAAAGTGCACACACAGTAAAGACTAATGGGCAGATCATTAGTAGAGTCCGTGTTAATTGCATCCTCGCGGGAGCTTCATTAAACAGGCCAGCTTCCGCGTGACTGTTGGCCACCTCGCTTCTTATCGATCTGCCTATTTAACATTAAGGGGACGAGCGGAAAAACACTTTTTTCTATTTGTATGGATACATACATTGGAGATTAATTGGATCCCCGGAGTAAAAATACACAACCAAGTACATTTTTAATATGCCTTTGGAAATTCTTAAATTATTTACACAATAAGTTTCTCCACCCATGATTTGGGAGCTAGGTGACGTGAAAAGGTCATAGCTTTTAGTGGCTCCCTGGAAAATCCGCAACATTTTGAGTAACGAAAATTCTCTCCTCTCAGCTGGACGCAGCTCGTGATGAAGAGGAGGTGTTCTGTGACATCAGCGCAACTTTAGATAACAAGCTCTTCCCATCAGAGGAGTCCGCCCCAGGTAGCCTCAGATGCTATTTTCAGCTGAACAACTCCATGCAGCACGTTTAGTAACGTCTGCCGCGTTTGAATCTCGGCTCCGGTGTTCCAGTGTGGATTTCTGGCTACTACCGCTAAATTTTAATGAGGTGTGTCCATCATGGACAGTCCATGAGTGCGCAACACCGTCTCCAGGGAGAGGAGCAGCTTTAGTGACAGGCTGAAGTCACTTTGTTGCGCCGCTAACAGACTGAGAAAATCATACGTCCCTCCTGCCCCCATAGCACGCAGCGTTTTGATTCCATTCTGCAAGGGAGGGAAACGCTAGAAGATCACATCAAGTGTCAACTTGTGCGCTCATCAGCAGGCTCCCTATTCTGGACCTGCACTAACATGATGACTTTTATGTTTTTACGTGTGTAGACGATGCGTTTAATATGTTTCATATCTTTAATAGTAATTCAGCACGCCTGGTTTGGCTCGTGTTGTGTTGTCATCGGAAGAGTGAATTTCCCTTGAAGATGGATAAAGTATCTTCCTACTATCATCTCTCTTGTTACATCTGTAGTGAGTTTATCAGGAACCAAGGTGAGATAAGAGTAAAAAACAAAACAAAAAAACAAAAAAACAAAAAATCTCCCACCCGCTCCCTGATTACGCCACTTGTTGTCATGGCAACCGGCATTGCGGAGCTAGCTAAGCTTCGTGAGAAGCGCACAATAATTTAGGTCAGACGGCGGCTACTTGCCATTGCTTGCATAAGGCATCAACCATCGCGTACATCTTTCACGTGTTCTCATTGATGCATGGCGCGGCTGCCTCCAAACACATCCCATGCAGCAATTTGGGAGGGAATAAAATGAACGCCTTAAATGGATACATCAGCTACAAATAAACATGTCTCAGTTTATTGCTCGCATTAGCATCACGCTCACGCAGTTTTGTCCGTTCTTTTGTCGAGAAGGTCGTGTAAGGACAACGAGTTGAGTTTTGTCTCAAAAATCTGAACGTCATTTAATTAGAAATTGCAGTGGAGCCCATCCAACAAGCATCTCGTCAGATGATCTGCTTTTCTTCCATTTTTTTTCCTACCTGTTATCATTATGCGTTCTTATCAAATTCTTCCAGTTATGAGGCGCCTTTGCAAAAATTCAACCATTTGACGGTATAACGATAATTACCCCAAAGTTCTTGTGACATTTAAAGCTGACAAAAATATCACTTTCAGTTCTTTCAAATGGCATGCTCACTCGGTAGGAATTTCAATATACTGACCGATAATGATTTTGTTTTAGATGATCCCCAATCAGTGTTTGCATATGCAGAAAACGTGTTCCGATTATTTTCACTTACTTCTGGAATGGCAGATGGGTGCCAATGATGACGAATAAGATGAGGGGGATGGCGATGTATCATCCGAGCGGGGGTGACGGCTTGAATGTAGTGACGTCGCCATGGGAAATGTCAGCAGGTCCTTGCAGACGGGGGCAGAGAAGTTGCCAAGGCATCCCAATTTAATCAAGTCATAGTTACATATATGTTTTGTCACCCACAGCTCCAAGTGAGCTGGATCTCAGTATGCTGCCTGAATGCAACATGGGCCACTTTGCTGGAAAGACTGATGAGGTAAGAAGTAAAGTCCATTTGGATTTCCACATTGGTGGGCTTTTTTCAGTGACGATTTGGCACCTTACATATCAATGAACATGAATATCAATGTTGTCTTGGATGAACGATGCACGAATAAAGTGAGTGAAGACATTTTTGAAATGCTAATTGAACCTTACCTGCCAGATTCTGTCTTGTATTTGCAAAGTAGCTTTCCAGTGTGCAGTCAGAAGCAGCGTAAACAACTTGGAGCATCTGTTAAATAAACAATGAATCAACATTAGGAGGCGGGGGGGGGGGGTTCAGAAAATTAGTACAGCAATATTTTTGCGCTCACTTTTCACACATTCGCTCACTATTTTTTTCTTCATTGGTAGTAGGAGGTGAGATGAAACACGGAGGCGATGTTTATCTTGCAGGCGCTTGTCTAAGAGTCAGAAGAAAAGCAAAACAAAATGACAATGAAAGCTCAAGTAATCAGAGAATCACTTATTTCAAAATTGTAAAGCTCCAAATCTTCTTCAAGCAAAAATTTCTGAAGTCAAAACAAAAATAGGAAATGTACTTAAGTCCGAAAACAATTGTTTAAATCATTTTCAAAATTCCCTTCTTCACACGAAATAGATTTAAATATGATTGTCATTCTACTGCCCAAAAAAAAAAAACACACAATCATTTTATTCCTCTGTATTTTGACATGAATTGAAAAGAGTAAAATTTTTGTGTGTGCATATATTTAGGATGAAGAGGAGAAAGAGCTCGGATACTCCAAAGAAAGTGAAGAAAGTAAGTATTCACCTCCGTCACCACCTTCAATCACTAAACGTTGATGTATGTCTTACACAACGACACAGGACAATTTGAAGAGTTTTCAGTTGATATCTTTGTAAACAGAACAGTCAGTGAAACTAATGGTCTCATTATCCCAGCACGTATTTTGTAAAGCCAAAGATCATCTTTTCATTAACATCTAACACAAGTGACAATCATTTTGGAAACATGACGCGACACCCCTGAGTGTGTGCATGTATGTCCATGCTAAAGTGAACCTTGCTCTCATTTTCTCTGACAGGTTTTTGCACACTGCCAAAAAAGCCTAAGGTCATCTTTTTGATGGGTACGCGCACACACAAATGCACGCGCACGCACGTGCGCACACACACGCACGCGCGCGCACACACGCGCGCGCGCGCAACATGGAACAGCAAAGCTCATTAGTCGGACCTGAGTTCCAATCCAAAATGAGAGTCAAGGCTGTTTGTATTAGTCCTCATACATTTCAGCCTCCACGTTTAATCAAATTTAATTAAATTATAATTCAAACTAAATACATGATCCATCCATCCATCCATCTTCTTCCGCTTGTCCGGGGTCGGGTCGCGGGGGCAGCAGCTTTAGGAGGGACTCCCAGACTTCCCTCTCCCCAGCCACTTCATCCAGCTCATCCCGGGGGATCCCAAGGCGTTCCCAGGCCAGCTGAGAGACAGTCTCTCCAGCACGTCCTGGGTCGTCCCCGGGGTCTCCTACCGGTGGGACATGCCCGGAACACCTCCCCAGGGAGGCGTCCAGGAGGCATCCTGATAAGATGCCCGAGCCACCTCATCTGGCTCCTCTCAACGTGGAGGAGTAGCGACTCTACTCCGAGTCTCTCCCGGATGACCGAGCTTCTCACCCTATCTCTAAGGGAGAGCCCGGACATCCTGCGGAGAAAACTCATTTCGGCCGCTTGTATCTGGGATCTTGTTCTTTCGGTCACGACCCATAGCTCGTGACCATAGGTGAGGGTAGGAGCGTAAATCGACCGGTAAATTGAGAGCTTTGCCTTTTGGCTCAGCTCTCTCTTCACCACAACGGACCGGTACAGGGTCCGCATTACTGCCGACACTGCACAGATCCGCCTGTCGATCTCGCGCTCCATCCTCCCCTCACTCGTGAACAAGACTCCAAGATACTTGAACTCCTCCACTTGGGGCAGGTTCTCATCCCCGATCCGGAGAGGGCATTCCACCCTTTTCCGATCGAGGACCATGGACTCGGATTTGGAGGTGCTGACCCTCATCCCGACCGCTTCACACTCGGCTGCGAACCGTTCCAGCGAGAGCTGGAGATCACGGCCTGAAGAAGCCAACAGCACCATGTCATCTGCAAAAAGCAGAGACGCGATGCTGAGGTCCCCAAACCGGACCCCCTCAACGCCTCGGCTGCGCCTAGAAATTCTGTCCATAAAAATTATGAACAGAATCGGTGACAAAGGGCAGCCTTGGGGGAGTCCAACCCTCACTGGGAACGAATCCGACTTACTGCCGGAAATGCGGACCAGACTCTGGCATCGGTGATACAGGGACCAAACCGCCCTTATCAGTTGGCTCGGCACCCCGTACTCCCGAAGCACCCTCCACAGAACCTCCCGAGGGACACGGTCGAACGCCTTCTCCAAGTCCACAAAACACATGTGGACTGGTTGGGCGAACTCCCCTGCACCCTCGAGGATCCTGCCGAGGGTGTAGAGCTGGTCCACTGTTCCACGCCCAGGACGAAAGCCACACTGCTCCTCCTGAATCCGAGGTTCGACCTCCCGACGGACCCTCCTCTCCAGCACCCCTGAATAGACCTTACCAGGGAGGCTGAGGAGTGTGATTCCCCTGTAATTGGAACACACCCTCCGGTCCCCCTTCTTAAAGAGGGGAACCACCCCAGTTTTAAAAATGTGTAATGAAACTAAACATCATCATAACTACACATAAATTCGAATGAAATTTGAATTGAAACATATCAAATGAATCCCAAAGGAACAAAAAGAAAAATGAACTTTGAGATAAACACAAACACCCGAAAATAAACGTCCTCATAGTAATGTTGCATTAAAACAATTGGCAATACTGAATCTTCAAAAAGATGCATACAAAGTTAAACAAACTAGACAAAAGAGAAGTATTTGAATATCACATCCAAATGTTTTTTGTTCAGCTGAGTGGGCCAAGTTGCAGTTCGGAAGTCAAAAAAAAACTAACAGGAAAAATGCAAGAAGGTTTAAGCTGCGACTCTGCTCCTCTCTGCCAGCACCGTTGTCGTTATGGCAACCCATCAAATCCACACGGAATCGGGGAAAGAGAAAAAAAAAGAAAAATCTGCCTGTGGATGGCTTATTGGACGGTGTAGAAGCCGTGTAGCGATAATGACATGTTTATCTACCACTAGTACAACTCACATCATCATCAGCATGGTGATAATGATCATACGATAACTGCATCCTGACACGCAGACGTGCAAAGGAAATCATTTGGCATACACACACATAATACATTCCATGCACCTGCACAATCTAATGACCTCGTTATTTCATAATCAGTCTTGAGCTGGATTGTGCTTTTAAGTCTACTTTTAATTATGTACAGCAGTCAGGAAATGCACTATATAAAGACATAACTGCTCATTCATGACTAACAAACTAAATGTATTTAATTTTTGATTGTTGATTTCACACTGTAAAATGATAATACAATATTGTCAATTAACTGCTCAAAGAAGACATAAAATCCACCCATTGCTGAACCTAACCCATAATTCATAAATATGAATTACTTTACCTCATTACATAATATATCAATATATTTATTGCTACTCTATTTTCTATGTGTACGTTTGGGCCTGTAGGCGCTGCGGGCTCAGGCAAGCGTGCACAGTGCGAGCGCATGGAGGACAAACTGGGCCTGCGTCGCGTGTCAATGGCCGACCTGCTTTGCAGCGAAATGCAGACTCTAGGCGACAGGGGGCGCCACCTACGGGACGTCCTGCAAAGAGGAGAGCCCCTGCCGGAGGTCAGTGACCGTAACCCTGGCCACCATTGTTACCAGTTTCACTGCTGGACACCAAACCGGGAGGACGCTGGCCTACCGTGACGGTTTCCACCAAAAAGCCGATTCATAAAATTGAGTCAAACGATTTGGGCTGAGGCGGCTCGGTGGCGCACTGGGTAGCACGTCCGCCTCACAGTTAGGAGGGTGCGGGTTCGATTCCACCTCCGGCCCTCCCTGTGCGGAGTTTGCATGTTCTCCCCGAGCCCGCGTGGGTTTTCTCCGGGCACTCCGGTTTCCTCCCACATCCCAAAAACATGCTTGGTAGGCCAATTGGAGACTCCAAATTGTCCCTAGGTGTGAGTGCGAGTGCCAATGGTTGTTTGTCTCTGTGTGCCCTGCGATTGGCTGGCAACCGGTTCAGGGTGTCCCCCGCCTACTGCCCGATGACGGCTGGGATAGGCTCCAGCACGCCCGCGACCCCCATGGGGACTAAGCGGTTCAGAAAATGGATGGATGGATGGATTTGGGCTGATTAAATCCCCATTGAAGGCACAGGTGCTAAATGCATCTATAGGTCAATTCATTCTAAGAAGCATGGTGGTTGGCGGTTGTGCACTTTTATGTGTCAAATGACAGCAGTAAGCTCTTTTTGATCCACTTTTGACTGAACACACACACGTACATGCACAAACACACTGTCTCACGTTCAAAGGTGCCGAATCGTGCCTGTGTGTGCAAGTGAGTTTTGAAGTCAAATGCCACAGAGGTCTATATATATATATATATATATTTACCAAATTGAAAAAAAAATGTCAAAGATTGGTTAGTCAATGTAAAATGAGCAGGTTGTTTGATTTTATTTTGAAGCTGAATCATAGCAGTAGCGAGAAATGACGCCACCGGCGGCCATCTTGCATTGCCACATGCGCACGTGCAAATTGAATCGACAGAAATGCGATTAAAACATTTGTCTTATGAGGTATATCTCTGACGCTGACCGAGTACTACTCACAGATTCATCTGCACGGCGTTGTCGGAACCACCGACAATGAAATGAGGGCCCATGGCGACAGGCTATTAACTTCTTCTCCAGCCTGCTATTTGATGTCTACCAATCAAACCAGAACGTGATTGCTTGACATACTTCCGTGTGGGTCATATAGGACATTACCATGGATGTGCTGTGCGAGGCTGTCGGAGCAGCAGCAACGAGACGTCAGACAAGGGGCGTGGTGCTATGCGGCTTCCCCGTAGACCTGAGACAGGCTCAACTGTACGAGGCCAAGGTGGTTCCGCATCACCCGTCTTCTTCTATGGTTTGAGGACAAACCGGAAGTTAACAAATGTATGTGTCAGATGGGTGAGCCCACGGCAGTGCTCCTGCTCAGCTGCTCCACCCAAACTCTCACCAGTCGTCTGCAGAGACGCCGGAGTTCCACTTCGGCCACGGTGTCGCCGACGGTCAAAGACGGTGCCTCGTGCTGGAGGAATGACAGCTTCTGGGCCGACGCCGAGCCGCTGGTGGAACACTACGAAGAAAAAAAGCTGCTGCACATGGTCAGTGCATCGTGGAAAGTGCAAACACATCTCATGTTTTCATTTTTATGAGCACATCATTTTTTTTCCCAAGTTGCATTGTCAAATGTTATAGGTCACAAGACCTAATGCATCAATGTTTGAGCACATTTGTAACTTTTTATTTTGCAGATTGATGCCGAGAAGTCACCTGACCAAGTGTTCGCTCAAATCTGCCAGGTGATGGAGTCCTTTCCCGCTATTTGATTTAACGTATGCACACGCACACACACACATACCTGCCGTTCTCCTGGTTTGATTCTTCAGGTGAGCACAAATACTGATTCCGTCACGCACAGCCCATCCTTATGTTTTGTATGGTAAACAAAAAGCATGCATTCACTGTCAAATATAAAGGATCATTTGTGGAGAAAAAATAATAATAATAATAATAAAACATTTGTACGTCACTAATTGCTTTTCGCGTTCCTTCTGGTCTCACCCGCAAACCAATGGTGCGCTCGGGGCACGCACTGGTTCTCCATTCGGTAATTCAATGCTAAATAATATTTACTAAATATTAATTATTGTCTAAATAAACATACACAATGCATTATTGAATATTCAGTAATTAAATAAATATTAGTCTGATAGAAAGAACTTGAATGACATTACTACCTTATTTAGGTCCCTCAACGCCGAACATTGCCTCACTTTTTTTGACATTCAGCTCTGTGCTTAGAAGTCATTGTTGTCCACAGAGTGCCCAGCTTTGCCATTTTATTCCGCCTTTGTGGAATTTTCGAAGCATTTTGAATCTGAAAAAAAACTCCAAAAAACTTTTCCCTGAACATTTCTCACTCTCGTTAGTGCACCCAAAAACTTGGCAGGGCAGTTACACCTGGCTGGTAATTAGAGACAGACTACGTCATATTCTTGCGACTGGAGACCAAAATGGCAACTCGGTTAGTGAGTAAATGCCAATGTTTTGAGCGTTTTTTTGTTTTGTTTTTTAGAAAAAATACTTGGTGGATCAACGTTTGAAAAACACTGTGCCAAGTTTAGATTAGTCAATAGTTTTTGTCTTATTGGGTTGACTTCCGCTTTAATATCTGAGTCTGCTACTTACGTTTCAATAAAGTTGTGCATTTGACGACTCGGACTTTTTTCTATGTGACAGTGCCCTCTGCTGGTCAAAAGCGCAATGATGAAAGCTCTGCCCAAACGTCATCTCATGTCAAATTAAATATTCTTCTGAAATCGTTTCTTGTGTGCGATGCTGTTTTTGTCCATTTAAAGCGCAATGACACATTAAAGAAATTACATCAAGTACAAACGAGAACTGGACAAAATTCTGAGTTTTCCGTAGCCAAATCAAATACATTTAAAGGCAATTGCATTATTTTAATTTCATAAAATGGATTCAACTCATGTTCATTAATTCATTAAATTGTGCCAAAACAAGTTTAAATTCAATTAACTATGTTTAAAAACATTACTGAACATGTTTTTCCAGACAGATTATTCTGTTAAGTAACATTTAGTACTATTTAGGAGGTTCAACAACTGGCTGGACTCATCTGTCAATAAGAAACATGGAGAGCAAAAGTATTTTCACGAACTTTTTATTTCCACGCGTCTCCTCTAGCATTTTTTGTACATTATTTTCTTAACATAAGAACAGACTTGTTATACACAGATATTTAAGCAAGGAGGGAGGGAGGTTGGGAGGCTTTCCGGGGGGATAGGTGAGAATGGTGTCTAGTCAGCACAAACAAGACCTATGGGCGTGCGTGCGTGGGCATGTATAAAAACGTGGAGGCACCGAGCACCACCTCAAAACTCTTTTTTTTTTTTTTTTAAATAGCTTAATAAAAATACAATCTTTTTCCATGAACTTCAACCGAAAGATGACGGACTAAACAATGTTTTTTTGTTTTGTATTATTGTCAATGGCGCACACACACACACACACACACACACGCACGCGCGCGCGCGCGCGCACACACACACACACACACACACACACACACACACACACACACACACACACACACACATCTAGCGCCAACTACTGGTCACCATAAACATTTCACGTGATTCATGGCGGCAAACACTGACGGGTGAGTGTGGGAGGGGGTAAAATAAAAAAACCGCTGTGTTGGCATTTGAAATGTGGAAGCGCGACAAACCGCCACTCTTGACGCGCGGGAATGTTGCCTTCACTTTTTTTTGTTTTGTCTTTTTCTTTAAAATATCCATGGTTTAACCTCTCCGAGGCCCGGCGACTTGGCCGGACGGCCACTCAGCCGCAGCGGAGCTGCTCTGCTCCCTCTCCTCCGCCCGCTGGCGTTCCGGCATGGCTTGAGCGATGGAGCCATGCGCGCTGGAGAGAAGGGAGAGAAAGAAAGAGAACGTGTGCGTGTGGTGGAGCTACGGGCGCCTGCCGTTCGTCTGTCATCTGTTGGCCGGGAAGTAGTTGGGATCCAGGTAGTTGTAGCTGGTGCTCTGTGGCAGGCGGTAGTCGCGGTCCAGTAAAGTGTCGGCCTGGTACACGGGGTCCAAGTGGTGACTGGGCTTATGGGTCTCGGTCTTGAACAAGCTGCACCGGGGAACGGAAAAAGTGAGAGCTCATCTTACTTACACTAGACTAGTGCTCTGTGAAATACTAAAAGTGACTCTGAGGAGTTCACTTATGACCTAATGAAGTGTATCCGCTTTGTGCATGTCTCGCGACTGACCAGTCTGAGCAGTTGGCGCAGAAATCCACAGTGCTGTCCGGGGGACAATCTTGACAGTGCCAGCGCACACCCTGGATGGGTTCCACGCCGCACACGTCGCACTACACACGCACAGAATGTCTTTGAGATAGATACTTTTGAAAACGGAATGCCGCCCGCCCACGGTTGATATGTGCATCACCTTGTATCCCAAGTGTCGCACGCCGGCCTTGTCCTCGCAGAGCTCCTGAAGCTTTTGTTTCTTCAGACGCTTCAGCTCCAGCAGCTCTTTGTACTCTGGAAGATTACGCAGGTCCACGGGGATGCCATCGTCGTCCTGGCGACACACCCAAACGAACGATGAACCGACGGTGATCCGGAGCGACGACCCGACCCGCATGTATGAAGTCATTTAATCCAATCCGATGAAGAAGAAAGCGCGCAAACCGACCGAGTCGTCTGCGGGGTCGTACATGGCGCCGTAGAACGCCACCCGCTCGTCGTTGTCGTCATCGTCATCCATGAAGACGGGAGGCTCGTAGGAGGTGAGGAAGGTGGAGGGCCGGGAGAGGTGTTTGTTGAGGTGGTGCTGCCTCTTGCTGGTCGCCTGGCCAACAAACAACAACAAGCATGCGCTATTTTCGGTGTGGGGCTAGTCTAAGGCGTTAGCGTACCTTCTTAGTGTACATGTACAGGTTGGGGGTCCTTCCCGGCACGGGGATTCCAGCTTTTGTCAGTTTAATGAAGTACTTCTGCACCCTGCTAGCAACCTGCAACCATGTCACAGGGAATCAGATCCAACAAATATTCATTTATTCAATTTTCAATATTTAGAGTTAAGTATATTGGAATGAATAAATGAATCAAATTTGCAGTCAACTTAAAATGCAGGCCAGATAAAAAAAGTGTTTCATTTGACCTGTTTGGCCGTCCGGTTGCCCAACTCGTCTGCAATCTTCTGCCACCTTTTGGACTCCACCTCCTCAGGAGGAAACTTGATAAGCAGCTCTTCCAGTTTCTTCTAACGGGTCCAAAGCCAACACGGAGGACGTGTGATCGTGAACAACATGTCCGCCACACGACTGTGTTCATCATACGTGTGCTTTTTATTACCTGCTCATCCGCCGTCCACAGCTGGTTAAAGGTGTCGGGCTTGCTGGAGTGGCAAAGCCTACCCCGGATCATCTGTCGACGCAGAGCAACAGTTACCGGGATGATGTTAAATGGCAGACACATATTAGAAGGACTCTTAGGGGATGATGCCGGCCGGACGGCCGCTTAAATCGGACCTGTGTCTGCCTGCAATTCTCTGGGGCGTCACTAGTGGGGAGTGACGAGTACAAGGTGGAGGCTTCACAGTCTTTCTTGGGCTCGACGGGACTTTTGGGTCGGGCGGGCAAACCTAGGAAGGAAGGGGTAAAACCATTTCAAGCATGTGAAAAGGTGGCCATTTTGGACGGGCCGGCCGGCCGGCTGCCACACCTTTGTCAAAGATGAGCTTGAGCCGCCTGGTTTTCCGTTTCTTGTCGCAGAACTCCCTCTGGAAATCCCCGAGGCCAGAGGTGTACTGCTCCCACGCCAGGTCCGGGAGCTGAACGACACGCTGGGGAGACGGCAGTCCCAGATTCACCTGAAGAAAGCCACCGAAATGGAACATGACTTTTTAAAGTAGGGCTGGGTGACACTGGCTGAAAATAAACTCCAATCCTACGTATTTTCAGATCCCCTCTTTGGTTTCGGAGAAATGACATGAATATGACATCATTCAAAACAAGTTTTCTTTTTTGATCCACGCCTTCTGAGATTTGATGATTTCTCTTGTTACCAAACAAGCTTTGAAACACGTTTTTCAGCGCGGTGTTTTTTGATGCATTCATTTGCATCTGCAGATGCCAGACGACAGAAAAAGACACATATTGTTTTCAAACCGCATGGCTTGACTGGTCCATCCATGTCTGTTGTCAAAGAATAAAAAGGTAAATACCAAAATAGTAACTTAGCAACAGTGACTGCATTTTGTGAAGTCGCTCCTCTGTGCACTTCAGTCAGAACATGCTTTGAATAACCAACCGAGTGCCACATTCTAAGCAATAAACACCAATACAGTACGCTGGGACAAAATGGACAAATTGCCCTCAATCAAACTCCGAGCCGTAGATTTGGCTTACCCTCTTCTGCAGCTGCTCCACAAAGGTGATGGGGTCAGCCAGGGCCTCTCTTCGGTGGCGCGCCAACTTCTCCAAGTCCAGGATGGCCTGCGTGCGCTGGGCCTCAAGAACGGCAATCGTCTGCAACAACCTCTGGTAACTGAAAGAACATCATGTGAATGACTCAATTCCAGCTAATGTGTCTCTAGCTATCAGAATGCTGGCACGTCAAACAACGGCTCGCGGCATCAGAGTTTGGTATTTTGCGGGGGTGAGAGAAAGGCGACGCGAGTGGGACTGACTCAAAGGCCTGTCAGCACTAACACGACGTGGCGGGCTCCTCAAACGTTACACACGTTGACAGGCGACATAACATTGAATATTCAGATAGACGACGTCCTGTAGACCATTTGATAAGCACAAAAATGAAGGAAATTGGACTACAAAAATTGGAACGGACGGAAAAAACTATAACCAGGAGGTCCTCAAACTGTGGGACCACATAAAAGTATCTTGTTGCGCAGCTCAACGCACTCTCAATTCTCACTGTTTTACGAGCAAATAGTGTCGTTACTGGAATTGTGACTTTACTACTTTGGGGTTGTCACCGCAATTGGACAAAATGAAAACAACCTCGCCCCGTCAAACCTAACAACGCCTGCAGTGAGAACACAATGCACTCCAACCCCAAGGTGACACATATGGAGAGTTCCAGTCTCAAAACGCAGAGTCACGCTTCCTTTAAATGACTCCCAGCTTGTATTGATCCATCTTTGTGGGCTCGATTGAATCTCGTCGCAGAAACTCGATCCGGTTACTTTGCCGCCTGTGCTGAATGTGAAATATCCGCCGGTACGAGAGCGAGACGTTGACGCGGTTGTGTTTTAAAGTCGGATAGCATGACCTCCGTAATGTAACCCTAAACTGAACTTGTTTTTTAAATCAACATCCTGCAGGTGACTGCAAATGCAGGAGCACAGGGAGGTGTGTGCTTGGAGGGGTGATGCTTAGTGGGGAGCACTGCTTTTGCCTATTCAATGTCTGAGCCTGAAACCTATTTACACAGGAGAGAGGATATTGTCACAAAGCAGACTGCATTCGACGCTAGAGGTTCCGGAGTATTACGCCGCATTATTTCAATTTTTACCAGCTACAAATCCCATTAAAATCAAGAGCATGGCAGGATTATTTGACAGCGCAGACGAGTAGAAAGGCAACAGTGGAAAGATTAGGCTGAGCGACACGAGCGAGGCGGCAAAGCCAAAGGGACCCCCCCCCCGGCCAAAGTCCCTTGCACGTACTCTTTGTTATGTTTCAGAGCCAGGTGGTCGGATTCAAAGTAATACACGTCTGGCTCCTCCTCTTCCTCTTCTTCTTCCTCTGTGGCGTGACTGCACACCGCTTCCTTGCCGACGTCTCCGGGCACCACAGGGGCGCCGTCGTCGCGGCCCGTCTCGTCTCCGTGCTCCGCGCGGGTGGTCTCGTCGTGGTCAGGGCGACACAAAGAGTCTGAAGGAGCGAGAAAGTCCTCGTCCATCCCTTCCGACGCCTCCCCGTCCTCCTTCGGGGCGGCGGCGTCTCGAGGTGGAGAGCAGGCCTTGGCCTTGCGGGGCGAAGTCCGCAGGGTGTACCTGTGTTCGTAGAGCTCGACAAAAGACAGGGGCGTGCGCCCGGGCTCGCCGGGCGGCGGCGGGCTCGGCGCCAGCGGGGGCGTTGTTTCTCCTGAGTTACTGTTGTAGGCGGCGGGGGAAGGCGAAGCGGCGGCGGTGTCCGGCACCGGCGTATGCGGGCGACCATTTCCGTCGCCCTCGCTGTCCATCACCTGCTCCTCGCCGGCCAAACAAAGGGGGTCACCCACCACATCCACCTCTACGTCCTCCACTTCCTGCTCCCCGGCCACCACCAGCTCAGGCAGCGGATCCTCCGGAGGGGCCGGGGAGAACCAAGCGGGCGGCTCCGCTGAGGCGGCGACCTCCGTGCGCGCCGGACTAGAGTTCGTACAAGGCACCGTGGGGCGGGGAGAGGGGGGCGCCTCGGCCCGGCCGCCGTTGAGCAGCGGCGGGTAGCCGACGACGGAGACTGGGCTCGAAGACTCTTCGGCAAGGGTGGCGTGGTTCTCCGCTGCGTTGTCCCCGAGCCCGTTTGAAGCCTTATGAGTATTGGGGGACTCCAGCGCCCTTTCATGCTCCACCCGGCCATCTTTGGCCAGCTCCCCTTTCTCTTCCTTGAGGACAGGTGAGTCGGGAGCTAAGTCGGAGTTCCGGGCGAGAATGTCTACACGGGCGTTCCCCTCACAAGGTTCAGGAAGAGAGACGGGACACTCGGGGCTCCCGGCGTCCTCCTCGCGTTCCCGAGATTCCCCGACTCGGGAACACCGCTTGGCCCTTTTGATTAAAGGAGGAGCATCCGGCACCCCATTTCCTTGATCGCAATGTTCCGACTTTTCGGGGCTGACATCGTTTTCGAGACACGAGCCACTCCGTTTGCGAGGACCGGCCAAAAAGTCCTGCTCGCCCGCCGGAAAACTATTACAGTCCTTTGAGTCCTTTAACCGTCCCTCCAACGAGATCTGCCGCTCTGAGTCCTGGACCAACTGGTTGTCAGTGTCCTCTTTAGCATCCTGCTTGGTCCTCTCCTTCTTAGGGTCCGGCTTGGACTCCTGCTTGGACACCGGCTTGATGTCCTGTTTGGCCAGCTGCCTGGAGTCCTGCCGGGACTCCTGCCTCTTCTTGGGCGAGCGAGCCCTGGGCAGCGGAGACACAGCCGACTCTTCCGGCTGGGCGATGCTACGGTTCCTGAGCGTGCGCCCACAAAAGTTCTCGTCCAATCCATTGAGCCCCACCGATGACCTTGTGACGCGCGAGGAACGGGACGCGGCCATACTACGGCGGCTGCCTACAATCTCCTCATCCTGGTGCGCTCTCCACTGTGGCGGAACATGGGCACCTGCAAAGACACACACTACTGTGAATGTAAAATCCGTAGGGTTAGCAATCTATTTGCCTGACTCTACTGCTAGGCCGCTAATGACTGCAGCGTGTAATTGGCTCGCCGCTATCGCACATCTGATGATAGAAATGAAGCAACCCGCAATGGCTGTGTGAATGAAAGATTTAGCCACAAGTTCTTTTCCCCCACTTACCCGGCCGGAATGAATACATTCAAGCGAGATGTTAAACGCGTTCAGACTTTCCACAATAAATGAGGTCTGGTGCCAGGTTAATTCCGCTAATGAATCTAAAGAGCGCAATAAAAAATAAAAGGTGCCGCTCCGGCACTCGAAAGTCACATTGAGTCATTACAGTGGTGTCCTTTGCGGGTCGTAAAAGGAGTTTAAAAGGAACACATCAATTAGCACCGCGGAGACAGACATGACCAAGAAGAGGGAGGACACATTCAAGCAGAGAAGACAAAAGCTCTGTGCCATTACTTTTGTACCACGTTAAATGAATGTCAGTGGTTTGGGATAGCTGGAGATCTTCTTTTATTTTGGAAAGTTTGCATTTCCTCTTTGTGCATCCCTGATAAGACCTTCTGCTGAGGCCAGTGTTTATTTGTGGAGAGCATTTTGATTTGGATCTTTCTGCAAGCAGTGTTGTGCATTTACGCAACTTGCAGAGTCAATCATGGCTTAACGTGCACACATTACTTGCACTCTGCTGATGCCGGCCGGCCGGCCAGACAGCTAACTTGACGCATCCATGCGTAAACCAGGAAGGAGGCAAAAGGAGCCAACGCTCTACATTCAGTTCAACGCAACAAATTAATGAGGCACGCTCGTTAGCTCTTCTCTGGGAGGAAAATAACCATCACCGATCAGCTCGGCTGAATAAACGCTAACATATCGTTACAGCCTAGCTCGTAGCAGCAGAGGTAATTAGCTAATACGCTAACAAATGCCGCCTTCAGTATGTACTATACATCCACACTGGAAATAAAGAGCAACATTCTGAGAAGCAATTACTCCCAATGGGAAAACAGTAGTAACCTGTTTCAGGGTCAAATTGACAGCCTTATAAAACCTTCAGAGGATTTCCAAGCATAATAAGGTCAAGCGGGAGGATGCCTTAATTCGTGACTTCCTTTTTAGTTGGTTATCAGTCTCTTTCACAGAGATCCAGCAACGTTGCATTAACCCAGCCGTGCAGTTTACACAGAGCGCAGCTAAGGGGATACATAGTCGCAGCAGTATCTCAGTAGATTCCTTGAATATTTCAGTATATTTTGTCTTTATTTCAAAACTAAGGTCTGTATAGAGAAATCACAGATTCTGAACTGAGCTCTATTTTTGCTGGTTGCTTTGCTCAACCTTTTCACTACTGTTCATAAACATTGACGAAGTCTAAATACGATGTTAGTGCCTCATAAAATAGACCAAAACTAACTTTTTTTGGGGGGGGGGCTCATTGATTACGTTAGGAATTTGGCACGATTTAAGAGGCTGCCCTCATGTCAAACCTCTTTAAAAACATGCATGCCGCGCTTGAAAGTGAAATGAACGTGCTAGCATTGACAATTCCGTCCAAAAGTGATAAAACCATGTCATTTAAGACAGTGTTAAAGGCGACAATGTGCGCAATTATGCGTGAGCACACCTGCCAAACAAGCCAAGAGCGCTGGCTAAAGAAAACAAGCTAGCAAATTTTGAGGACGTTTGTCCTAAATTTAAAGCCTCGTGTGCTTGTTACTTTTGAGTCCACTTTCGTCTCCACACTTCCATTAGGGCCTAGCGTCAACGTGACATCCACGGGGTGGCGTGGCGCGCATCCCGAGTACAGGGGCTCGGATCCCCGCGTCCTTGCTTGACATGTGCAGCAGGAACCGGTTGCTACTCAACCGAGACCTAGGAGTGACCCAAAACTGGAATACAATCCGTTGAGTTGAATAAAAATACGTACATATAATACACACAAGTGTAGTTTCATATCAAGAGCGCAGCCGGGGGCGGTGGGCGAGCTAAACGTTAGCAGTAACTTGACTGCAAAACACCGCTGGGTTAGCGCTTAAATGGGGCTAACTCCTCGTTCGAGCCGCGGCTAAATAAGGCACGTTGGCGAGCCGTAAACGGCCGAAATTAGTAAAGAGGCTACCTAAGGAGACTCCGGTGTGCCGGGGCTTCCACGTTAATCCATTCGACTCGAGAAGCGTCTCTGCTAGGCTAGGCGAGTTGATAAAACCGGTAGGGAGAATCGTGGCAGTCTGCCTGTAGCTAAGCGTTAGCCACACTAGCTTAGCCGATTGTTCCGCTCCCAACTTTGCCGTTTAATTTGCAAACGGCGGCGGTCGTTCACAAACAGTCCGGCCGTTTGTGTTGTTTCCCCTCCAGCGCCAGACAATTGAAACGCTCCGTAGTCTGGTTTAACATTTGCGGAGCCCTCAAAAGAATGGAGCACGTACCTCACTTCCGTACGGTCACTGCACGCTCGCTCGCAGCCATGTTTTTACAGTGCAGCCGAGCGCTCCGGCTCCCGCTCGAGCTCGGGCTCGGGTGTGCGAGCACATTGAGGCGAGGGCGACATTCGCGTGCCGCACTCTGCAACATGTTTGGCTTCTCGTGGCATTGAAATGCTTTCTAATCCACAGCAAATGTGGATCACAAGCATTATGATGACTTCGTAGAAAAAGCCTTCATGTTGGGACTGCTTGCTTGGTTGCTTTTGGTTGGACTCATCAAGAGTTGGTTTTGAGCAACTTTTTATGAACAAAATACTTTTTGGATCTTCTACCAATGTGAATTTGAGGCATTGCTTTCCTTTTGATAGGTTTCTACTTGCCATTGTAATTTCCCGAGCTATGATTCTCAGCTCGAGCCTTGCATGCAATTGAATCTCACTCAGTTTGTGCTGTTTTTATTTTGGCAGATTTCTACTTCCTGTTCCTGATCCCATCATAGGACTCTATTCTGACCAACCTTTTGTAAACAAAGCGCATTCATCAACACTTTTTTCTTTTTTCATTACCTGTGATGTCTCATTTGAAACACCAACTGCTTTATTCTAGTAGGTATGAATAAAGCACTGTGTCTGGAGTTGTGCTCGGCTTGTTTTAAATGTCTCCAGTCGCCCACACAGGTTTTAAATGATCATTCTGGCCTGAAGAAGCTTGATCATTTCCATCAATTGTGTTGGAGGAGGGAGACATGTAGGACAGCGGCACTCAGTTGAGATACTCCTTTTTGATTAAGAGTAATGTGGGCAAGATTCATTGATGTTGTGGATTAATCAAGATTAGCACACGTTTCATCCATATTTTTTTTCTTTTATTGTGCAAGGCATCAAAAAAGAAAATCCGAATTGGTCTTACTGACTAATGGTCCATCGGTTAACACATACGGCATCCGATATGCAAAATAACGTCCTCGATTAAGACTGACAATGCTGCCGATTACTACTTACTATACTGCGGTGTTGTGTCTAGCTAGGATAGCTCGTGCACAGTTAGGAGTTGTGAGATTTAAATGTTAAAAGCATGCATTCGTATTTCACGATGTATATACAAAAGAAAAAAACGAACATTCTTTTTTTTTTAAACTCCTTGTCCGTGATAAATAAGCAAGTGCTGAATCTTAACCAAAATACACCATTATTACATTCAAACATCTGCATGCCCGTTTGTGTATCAAAACAGCGATTCTCAACCGGTGGAAGCAAAAGTCTACATAAACAACACGGGTCAAGATGTGTGTGTCGTTTGGTGCTGCTGTTTTGGTTAGCGACAGTTGTGGTGAGCTCAATTGGTAAGAAATTTTGGAAGGCCATTTTGGATAGATTCTTGGGCTCTCAGGTACCAATGTCTTCTAAGTAATTTGCCCAAATCTAAAGACAGTAGGGCAACACCAAATACAGCTTTTTTTGACAAAGTGTGGAGACTATTTGGATCCCCATGAAAAGGGGTGGTTTTCTTTTTTTTTTTTTTTTAAATTCAGCCTGCCCAAGCCAGTTTTTCCACAAGCAAAAGCAAAATTCACAAGGACACATTCCCGGAATCGGACTCTGCCAATTGGGCTTATTACCAGGGCAAGTACTTGCCAAAACCTCACTTGTGAATTCACTCAAATCAGAAGCAGGTATCCAAAACAGATGGGCGCAGCTCTTCTGTGTACTGAATGAGAGTGGGGCAAAGTGAGGCATGGAATGCTATCAAATGATGACAATTTCAAGAGAAAAGAAGCTACCAGACCAGTTGAGAAGCGCTGCTCGGCACCACACCACAAAACACTCGACAATGAATTTCTGAGACTCGTCTGTCCCTTCATAACCTTAAGATGTCCGTCGGTGGAAGTGCTATAGTACAAGTGTCATGAACACTTGGTACATGTGCTCATTTGGTCAAAATAAAATGGCATTCCGTGTAATTATTATTTTTTTTTTTTGTGGTTGTTATCTAGCTGCACACATTTAAAATAGTGACACGAGACAACTGCAGTGCTAATAGAAACATATACACATTTGTACAATACGACAAAGTTTTGATTCCCTTTTCGGAGCAGACTGTCGCATAAGCAGATAATGGTTGGCGTCTTTTTTTTTGCGTGGATGCGTTTCCAATCCAAGTGCAAAAAAAAATGAAAAAAGCCTTGTTGATTTGATCTTGTTCGCTCATTCTTTTGTCTGCTTTTTGTTTTGTTTTTTTAAAGCGAGCGCGTCTCCACCTCGATCTTTTCCTCTGACTGGTGGGAGGTATCTGCTTCCTGGTGGCCGGCAACCACACTGGGCCGCACAGTCACCAGCGGTCCACCGCCGTAGATGCCGTGCAGGAAGTTCCACGTCTCCTCAGAGATCTGGCCCGAGTCGGCGCCTGCCGAGACGGAGAGGCAATGTTAATGAGTTGCAAATTCTTGTGCTCAAGGGCCATGTTTGATTTTTAAAATGAACACATAGGCCTGGTCATGTAACACTCATTTAAATGGCTTGAAAAATGTCACTTGTATCCGAAAGTTCAAATGCGACTTGAAACATTGCCTGATCAGTTAACAAAGGTGTTATGGTGATCATTATTTTCTAAAGGCTAAAACAAAACAAAAAAACAAAAAAGAGTAAGTCAACCACTTTTGTAGACGTTCCACTATATTGTCATAAGTGAAGAGACATTAGATTGAGAAAACATTCCACATGACTTTTTGTACCTTGTTTGAGAGTTAAATGGCCACTCTTGTTCACTGCTATCTTGGAATTCTCAATGGGTCCTGGTGGATCTTAAAAAAGAGAAAAACCTCAATGAGTGTAGTGTCAAAGGTTGTTGTCATGCATGGGAGGTTAAGAACAAGCCATTTCATGCTTTTGTGTCATTTTTGAGAGGTCTTCCTTTTGTGGCTGACACATCCAGCCACTAATTGGGACAACTTTGCATCTTCTTTGTGAGGTGATGACTCATTTGTGTCACACTCGAAAATCCACTTACTGTTGTCTTTCCCTTTGACAAAACCCTCCCACTCGCGGAACCACTGCATGCTGATGCAGTATATGACCACCGGAGACTCTTCATCCTGGAAGGCCTTGTTCAGCTGCGGAGAGAGCAAATGTGGAGGTAGGAGTGAGTGAGTGAGCATTGGGAAGGAAGAAGAGGCGGTGGCGGGGGATTTCACACTGAATAAATCAAGTGAGATGATGGCAAAACTAAATCCATTCCATCAGCTCCTTTGCTGTCATTACATGACATTCTGAACACACAGTGCCCTTCTGTGAAATGAAGCAGGTTGTGTTCTTGAGGCTAAGGCAGCTGCATCCATCCGTCTGGTTGCATTAATAATGAGGCTTTCATCAGCTTTACACCTCTCATCTCCCTCTTGGGTGATGAACACAAAATGGAGCCTCCGAATGGCACAGTAACACTAATACAATGTTAATGAGCCATTTCATTGACCAGGTGGTGGATGGGGAAACAACTTACCCGGACAAACATGTCCAGCTCTGACTTGCGCCGCTTCTCCAGCTTCTCCACCTCAATCTGACACGTGTTGCAGACGTACAGGTGATTGACGGCGGGTCCTCCCCCGTACCTTAGTAGACAACCATAGCCATTAAAATCCCAGAGACACCGGTATATGTATAAATCGGTTTTAGTTAGCTTATGGGCTTATAAATATAAATTGACGATCGAAACAACGAAAAGGAAGCTGTTGCTCTGAAAAATTTAATTTAAATTTGCCGCGCAGACGAGTTTGACTGCACCGAGCAGCCTCCTTCTAGACTGGGGAAGAAGCGGGAAGTGACGGTTCAAGTTGTTCGCGTTTAGCTTCAGTGAATGTAAACAAAAGTATGTCGAAGCGTGGAGGCAAAAGGTGTATCGCTATGGGATGCAGTAACACCAACGAAGCAGGTGTGTCGCTATTTTTGTTTCCAAAAGACGAGGGTTTGAGGAAACAATGGATCAAACAGGTACAAAGGACGCGGAAAGACTGGTCTGGTCCTACAGATTACAACGCCAGTCACAGACCAAGAGCAGACTCCATTTGGGAAGCCTAGAGGTGTTTTTGTCAAACGAGAGAGGAAAAGGGTAAGTTTAATTTTAATTTAAGTCAGGCCACTGTACCAAGAATAATACTAGTAAATAAATAAATATTTTGCAGACATCACTCATCAGGAAATAATTAATAAATGAATATTATGAATTTTTTAGACATCCTTCTCAGTTCCCAGAGTTGGGAATTTAGACTGGAGACAGGATTTTAATAGACAGAAATTCCCAGAAATTGCTTCAAATTTTCTAATCCCCCCCTTATAATAATGAATAACTATAATAATAATACAGCATTTATAATGCACCTTTATCAGTGAAATCTTTCAAAGGCGCAGTGTTAAAGATATGATTTGAGAGCTTTGCCTTTGTTGAATTTTTTGCGATTTTGGTTTGTTTTAATTTTTAATGGATAGCGGTAGCGGTTTGACATGCCTGCACAACCCACCTGCCTGCCTCTATCCCACCCCCAGCCGGGCTGCTATAAAACCATTTATGAGACCTAGGTACCTAATAATACCCACACAAGTACAACATTTTGTACTACAAGGGTAAAATAAATCACTTATTGCAAATGGGGAATTTTACCCTTGGAGAAATGCCTTCTCCAGCCCAAAATATTATAAAAAAATAACTGTCTTGTAAAGGCTCATTCCAACAAGAATAAATGTATAAAATCAATGAAGCACATGTAATTGAAATATGTTGCATTCTGTTTAAGATTATTGCTGCCATGGAGGCTGACATGCTGTCTCAGGAGGCTGACATGCTGTCTCAGGAGGACCAGGATGCACAATTTGTGACGTCACAGTAATGGCGCCACCAGTGTGGCTGCGTGCGGAACCCGATCGATAAACTGGCATTTAATTTTAGCTTTATTCTTAGTAATCGGTGTCCATTTTTAATTCCCAATGCGGCAAATGTGTTCTCTTTATACATTACAAAGATGTCTCTGGGCCTTTAAGTTGGCGGGGGGACGAGAGGAATGACGAGAGCGGCCGAGACGAGTCGGCATACCTGCCGTACAGGTGGTCCCACACGTTCTGTGGGACCATTACAGCCAGCTCTTCAATGTAGGCAGCTTTGTTGGGTGGAACACCTGACACGGTAGGAAAGAGACACTCAGGAAAAACAGCCAAAGATCCCGTAGCACAAAATGTAGAATCATAAATGTGTCGCGGTACCGCCGTGTGAGCACAGGAAATCGTCATTGGAAATGGGCCCCGGCTCAGCGAAGGTCTTGAACTTGTTGAGCCATTGGCGGGAAATGTAGAACTGCAGTAGGCTGGGCTCCATCATGTTGAGCAAGCCCGACACCCTATTTCGCTCCTTCACGGCATCCTCGTTGCTCTTCCTTTGGGGAGCGAGTAGACACAATTTGCTGTTATCCAGTGCCAGAGTGAAATTCAACTACCTGAAGCTTGAAATCTTTTCAAAACATCTGTGCCTTTATGTCTGACCGTGATGGACTGGTTTGAACCGGTCCGGGGCGGAAAAAAGATTGGGGACCACTGACTTGGAGATCGATGTTGGTTGCAATGTTATGCATGCAAGGTTTAGTGTGTTGGCTTACTTGTAGAAGAGCACATAAGCCTCAGCGTTCTGAACGCAAGACTCTGACACCTCAGTCACGCTTTGGTCATCAAACTCATACCAGAGATTGTTTATGTCATTCCTACAGTATGCAATGTAGTGGCCACCTGCAGAAGGAAGGGAAGAGGTGGTGAGACCATCAAAAGCACATTTCGAGCAGCGCCCGCCCACCCGCCTGGCCACTCACTGCTGGCGGTGCCGTGGTGGCAGATGACTGACAGCAGGTCGTAGTTGGCAGTCTGCGTCGAGCTGTCCTTGGCTAAGAAGGGCTGCAAGTCGAGACCCTCCAAAGGAAAGGAGACGTGGGTTCCAATTTTGGTGGAGAACATCAGCTCATGCCTGAAGCGTTTCAGGTGGATACACAGAATCTAAACGAAAAGACACTGATTTCAATCAAGAGCCTGACGTTCAAGGCTGAGGTTCTTTGTGATGTCAAGAGGGCGATACCTCTGGCAAACTTTGCATCTTGCAAAACTTGACTCCATTTCGTAACCTTGAGGGGGGATGATAAACATCAATAAAAACCGTTTGAACGTTCATTAAAAAAAAAAACCCATCTTAAAGGAACTCACTTCTTGCATTTTTCACAGCTGTACATGTTGTCGCCTAGAAAATCACACCACAAATCAAAAACATAATCAATGAGGTAATTCCCGGAAATGATTATCCCCATGCCTAAAATAATCATCATCAGCAGCAGCTTGCTTACCTTTCAGCTCATCCCTGGCAAAGAAGGCCGCGAGGCAATCTTGTAGCGTGACCACGGGACCCCAGAACCAGCTGAAAATAGGAGCTGTTAGGGTTTTTCAGATTACCCTTATCGTATGATTATGTTGGAATGCAACCGGTAATGAATAAGATAACTTGTCCCATCCTACACAAGGTCGTAAAACACCCCCTGATATGTTTTGACTAGAGCACAAGGGCTTCCTATTCAGACTACTCGTACCCCCACTCTGTTTCTCTTAATAAATATGCCCTTGCAGGAGGGAGAGTTTTAGACTTCACTCATTCAACGTGTGAGCTCTCCACCTGCAGGTTTTTAAAAAAAAGGAGGACTTCGCGTTGGCAGGGCTGGGGACAAGGACTGTTGTCTTTAGTTCCCAGGGAAGGTGGGGGGTGTTGTAGAGTCTCCCCACTGGATGAAGCAGCTCCTTTTCTTTTAAAAGGAGGACTTCGCGTAGGCAGGGATAACTTGTGTGATTGAGTGTGTGACTGGTAGGATAAATTGACTAAATAGCAGTTCTAGCGTTGATCCACGGCAATGAAACAGGCTAGTAATCTGTTGAAAGGTCAATTTAAACCTGCATTGAGGATCCTCAAAGAAAAAAGATTTTGAAAAAAATTGTAAAACCTTAAACTACTAAAATTAAGATGGGAAATAAGAACAGTAAATCTCTTGCTCTGCTCTTCTTTGAGATGAGAAGTTCATGGCAAGTAGATTTCTTAATTGTATGCAATACATGCTGAAGTGGAAGAAAATGTATGGAGTGCAAGGAAATTTGAAATGTGGAAGAAGTGGTAGAAGTGCTAGAGTGTGGTTGAATTCAAGAGAGACAAGCTAGAAAGATGAAAACTGATGAGGTCACAAATGTTTGTCAGACCAGGAAACCTGTGAACAGGTGCAAGGCCGCAGCTCAAGCCGCGGCTCAAGCAAGGGGCAAGAGGAGTTTCCGGTCTTATGCAAATCATGTAGCGAAATTTAAAAGATCTGAAACCTCTCCCATATGACAGCAAAACATGTCATTGTCAGGTTATCAAAAATATTTTTAGATTGTTAGAGCTCCTGTCCATACAAGAAGTATGACAATGCTGTTTGTATGCCCAATTACAAATGACTAGAGATCAAATTGTGTTGCATTAAAGTTAAAATATGCAAATCAAGTGGTAAAGAAATGCAACTTGCTTCTAGAAGATAAATAAATAAAATTTGAATGTGCTGTCCTCGTGTGCATGGGAGGGACCAGCTCATGATCGACCACAGGAAATGGCCAGCCTGTGACGACTCATTGGTGCTGGGACCTACCTTCCGCACGCGAGTGCTGTGCATGTGTGTGCGTATGTGTTAAAATGATGAAGATTGGCTAAACATTCTGTATGAAGAAATTTGCTAGACTGTTGAATTTACACCGCAGAACAGAAACAATTTTGACAGATAAAAATGAAAGAAAAAGAGAGAAATCTGTTTGCGAGCAGAAACTAATCCACACCGCAGAACAGAAACAATTTTGACAGATAAAAATGAAAGAAAAAGAGAGAAATCTGTTTGCGAGCAGAAACTAATCCACACTAGTACATGTTAAGTGTCGAGCACACATGAGAAATTCGAAGAAGAAAGAAAAAAAACGACCTAACATGCTTTCAGGAATTGGAAGAAGCTAAATTGTGAATTTAAGATTTTGCAATGCTACATTTAATAGGAATAATTGATTGGTTGTGTTATAAGATTATACAAAATTCTAAATGCAAGCTAAATCTGAGAGATTGAGTTCTTCAAATTTAAAAACAAAGAAAAAAGTCAGATTAATTTGCCAGTTGTTTGTTTTAGTTAAGTTTTTTTTTAATTGGTGGATTGTTCTACCAGGAAACTTGAGTTGAAAATGATATATGAATGTTGTGTGGTGACCTTGGATGAATTGGGACCAATGTGATAGTATAACTCCTTTTTGGAGACTGTGTGAGATGCATATGATGAGCATTGATGAATGATTGCCTGAATGAAAGGTTGAATGGTTGAAGTCGTTGGTGATTACTATGGGAAATTAGTAGAGCGACTTTGATGAAAGAGTGATTTTGAGCAGGTTGAATGCTAAAAAGAAAACGTAGCTTTTGGATTGATAATTAACTAGAGAAAAAACTGGAGAACCAGTAACACATGTAGAGGATGTGTGAACTCAGAAATTAAGAAGCGTTTTGGAAAGAAAGTCAAATTAAATGATGATGAAATCATATGTAGTAATACAACACTTTACTACATATGGATTCTCTAAATCATACAATTGAGTAAAATAAAACATACATTTTGATTTGTATTCAAATTTCTAAGATTCTTGTGATAAACAATAAGAAAACGTTTGAAAAGTAACTACAGAAACTACAAGAAAGTGAAACTGTCTAATCATTTGCTAGCTGAGTCGCTCCCCATTCGGGGAGGCCGTCCATTTACTTGCTAAGCTAGTTGTCAAAACAGTCCAATTGCCACGAAAAGTAGCTATGTGCACGTGTGCAGTACACACACACATGAGACTGATAAGGTATCAAGAGGTAACAAGCTTGCAGACAGAACCACAAAGCTGCAGCGCAAAAGACACTTCAAATTTTATACACACAAGAAGCAGATTAAATCACTGAAACATTTTTAAAGATGTGCAGCGACAAAGTCCATAGAGTGAAATTCAATTATGGACGAAAATAGGGGCAAGATTAGAGAATGGCATCTATAAATGACCAGAAGACAGACCTATCCTACCAAAGAACCTATGCAAATGGGCAGCAATATTGAGCCATGGTGCGTGTCACATGGCTCAAGAGGAGGGATAGTGGGGCAGGTCAGTCAGCTTTATACAACATATGGATTTGATTCATATTCAAAACATTTTCAAAACAAAACAAACTTTTTTTTTTGTAGAGCTTGTTTCAACAAAAACAAAAACACTGAATGCCTTCAATTTAAAAGATCAATTTGACCTTTGCAGGATGATCTGCTGTGTCGGATCTGGACTGCCATGAAAGTATGATGTTTATATGTGTACTTTGTCAACAACCGCTGTAGATGTTAAAGAATGGGATGATTATCTAGAATGAATGTGGATAATTTGTTTCAGGTAACTAACTATAAGAGTAACTGAAAAAAGAAACAATTGATTGCTTATGGCAAAACAAGCTGCAAAGACAGAAAAAATTGAATATGTCATATGTATGGATTTGCGATCGATTATTTATGTTGTACCGTTGCCATTGACAAAAGATTGTGTGAAATCTGTCACGTCTACTGGATTGTGAAATGTGTGACAGAGCATTCTATATAATATCCATTGAGAGAAAAAAAAAAAAAAAAAAAAAGAAGCCATTCCTTTCAGAGAATGTAGTCAAACGAAATTGTATATACATCAACATGCCAAGATCTGGGAAAAAAGCTGGTAAAAACCAAAATATCTTTAAATTTGAGAGGCGACGATGATTTGACCGAAATTGATGCAATTGGAGTCCCTAGAGGAGTTCCTGATTAATAAGAATTAAATGACCAAATTGCAGCGGGATGGGAGTCCTCCATATGCTGCTGGTGAACGATGAACAAGAACGTAGACAGGATAAATTACATCCATTACAACATGCAGAAATTGGCCAAACGGACACAAGCGGGGCTCGAGGCAGTGCATGAACAGCTAGCCACGCCTTCCCTAATGTCGATCCAGAACCACAATGCTCATGATATGTTGTTGTCTGAGAAAGGAGGGGTCTGCGCAATGTTTGGAGAACAATGCTGCACCTTCATCCCCAACGACACCGCCCCTGATGGGAGCCTGACGGATTGCAGGCCTGCGATCCCTCAAAACGAGGATGAAAGAGCACTACAAGTGGATGACTGCTTTTGGGTATAACGCCATTGTGTCCTCAATTTTACCATCAGTTGCAGTGTTTGCTGCTATGCTCACCTTGTATGGATGTTGCATGCCATGTCTCCGTGCTCTGTTTAATCGTCTCGTCACTACAGTAATATCGCCCATGGAGGATGAGATTGCTCAGATATACCTAATGTCCAAGGGGCAACATGATGATGTTGATGGCAAAATTCCTGCATCTGTGTTACCAAACTTTTCTCAGATCTGTGGGATTCTGAATGATGACATCGCAACGTTTATTCTTTGGTGTAAACATATTTGTCCTCATGAATGTGATCCGACGACAGAGTCGAGAAAAGGGGTTGTTTACGGTGATGTGTGAATTTGAGCAAACAGTGGGGAAATGTCAGGATAATTAATTTTGTAGAAGCGCTGGCCGGCCTGAACCGGAGGTCTCATACCTTCGCTCAAGGCCAACACATCTGCCAGGTTTTAGGGAGTTCTTATATTCCCTTCCTTGTCTTATCTGTGAGAGGCCCTCACTAGTTATGAACAGAACACCTTTGTTCCTTGTTTAGCTAAAGAGAAGTTCTTTCTCAATTATACCTTGTAGTTTCTATTTATGAATTGTTGTTGACCAAGACAGTTTTTAAGTTATCCCATATTTACTCAATGTTTGGTTAAGTAGACGTCATGCAAGTTATCTCACATTTACTTAACGTTTGTTGGAGTGTATGCACGAGAGGTATCTGATGATTTACTCATCATTATTATTGTGTGAAACGTAGCAAGAAAGTCTAGAGCATTGTTTTACAGGGACACGGCATCCAGGAGTTGGATATCAACACCGTGCTGTCACAGTCAAGGATGCCGACCCTTACCGCCCTGGACTTGCAGACGGTGCCTGTGATCAGCTATTCTGCACAAATCTCAATGTGACTGTTAAAGGACGAACAATACCGCAAGTGGCCTACACAGAGAGACCAGCTGGAGTGAATTACACATGTTACATCCAAAGTAACGTGACCCACGCCTACATTAACGATGACTGCTCTCCAGGAGGAAACTGGATGGGAGCTTTGGACATCGCCGCTGTGTGCCAGGATGAGAGAGCCGTTTTCAAGGTGTAAGGGCTCTACTACCAACATGGCTGCACCATCGGATGGGACCCACTTCATCCAGAAGTTCAGAAGCACTGCCTCACCTGCATCCTATGAGTGCACGTGCCTGTTCAGAACGGATCATGGTTTTGTGGTCACAAGAGTTGTTCGATGCTGCCTGGACACGAGTGTGTGCGCCAGTGTGAGTGACAGACCACACCTACAGACTAGAACATCATCAGCTGACGAAAACACGAGCACATATACAACTTCTTAGACGTGACAGATGTGATAATGATAATGAGATGTGGATTGCGTAGATGCTGTTCTGTTGAGCATGTTTTACGGAAACTTGTTGATTTGACCATCAAAAATGCTTCGCAAGTAATGGATACAATGATGTACTGTTTCTGTGTTTTTATTTTTATTTTTTTTATTGATAGCATTCTGGTCGCCTAAGGCAGAGGGACCGTGTGAGAATTTTCCTGCTAATAACATCTGGCCAGCAGGTTTTTCGCTTACACAATAAGTTTGATCTGGGGTATTAAGGTAGCACCTCATCTTCACTGGAAAGTGTTGCTATCGTTGTTTGTTTTTTATTTTTGCTATTCTTCTTTCTTCATCATACATATATATATATACGTTTTTTTTTACTTGTCTTTGTTGTTTGGGGTGGCATAATCATATGATAAAACAGGAGGGAGATGTTAGGGTTTTTCAGATTATCCTTATCGTATGATTATGTTGGAATGCAACCGGTAATGAATAAGATAACTTGTCCCATCCTACACAAGGTTGTAAAACACCCCCTGATATGTTTTGACTAGAGCACAAGGGCTTCCTATTCAGCCTACTCTTACCCCCACTCTGTTTCTCTTAATAAATATGCCCTTGCAGGAGGGAGAGTTTTAGACTTCATTCCTTCAACGGGTGAGCTCTCCACCTGCAGGTGTCTAAAAGGACTTACTTGTCTCCCGTGTGGTTCTTGCAAAATAAGTTGGAGTGAGAAAATCTCTAACAGGAGCCAACAAGATGGATGGACACCTGCTCCAGTGTAAAGGCCTTAAATAGCAAATCTGTACGCACCTCTTGATGTATTCCATGACAAATGCGATCCAGCCCTGCGGCGCATACGCTTCCCCGCAAGAGCCGGCGGCTTTCACCAGGGATGTCTGGTGGGTAGCAGAGTGCAATTTGGCCAGGTCTTCCTTCCCCGGGATGGGTAAGGAGATGTCCTGGAAGTTCTCCAGCGTGACCGACACCTGATGGTGAGTGAGTGGTCATTGAGCATGTGCGCCGATGTAAGTGGAGATGAAAACACTAACCCGATCGCAGGTGAGGCACTGCACAGAGCTCACAATAGTCCCATCAAACACGTCCGAGATGACGCTGTGGTACCTCCTTTGACACTTGGTCTTGGCCGGGGAGAATGTGCTCATCACTGCGGACAGGCGGCAAGAGGACATACGCCATAAGACGGAGTGAGCGCCGTCCACAAATGTCCGTTGAATGAAAAATAAAACAAGCAGAATACTAACAACCAATGGAGAATGAGAACGGCTGTCCAGTCAGTACCAGTCCCCTTCCCAAAGTGATATTTGTTGGTAGGAAACTGATCATTTACCTTTCTTATGTGCATTGTTGAGACTGGGCCACACAGAGGAAGTTTTGGGCGGGCTGCTGGACATTTTGTGGCCCTCCATAGGGACTGGACTTTGTGGTCTTGTGAGGTTGGACATTTGGATGTCTGGAAAAGACTCTGAAGAAGGAGGAGAGAGAGAGAGAGTCAAAAGGTATGAGATTGGGCTGCAATTTTAGGATGAACCTTCAAATACATTACAGTGTTTTATAAACGTAATCTCTCAAATTTGATGACAAATGTTAAGCTGCCAGTGCTTTTTGCACAATGCTGTGTTTTCTAACCACAAGCTGAAGGGTAAATATCAAAACAGGTGTGTGATATCATGACATCAATTTCTATTGAGTATTTTCTCCTTACCCGATGTCCTGCTTTGCATCTTAATGTGTCCCTGACTGCTGATAATGGGCGTGGTCTCAGTGGTGGTGTCCACCTCTTTGTCCATGTCCGCCACTGCGTTCTCCCCGGTGCGGTAGATGTCGTTGATCATGTTCTTCTCCTTCTGCCACTCCCTGTTGGCCTGAAGGTCATCTTGCTCGGGAATCAGCATCTCCGCCTCGTTGTCGACGATGACAGTGGGCGCGCCCGCATGTGGTGCTTCGCCGTCGGCCCGATCGCTGCACCCGCACGACTCGCAGGACTGAAAGTCACTGTCTGACTGGTTGTGGTTATCTTCCCTGGACGGGCCGCCTTCCACCGTGACGCCGCCGCCAGACGGCTCGTACGGCTCGGGCAGCATCTCCTTCAGCTCTTCGTGCAGCTGGTCCATCAGGCAGCGCAGAAACTCCTGCGAGTCCTGCGGGACGGAAAAGTTTGAAAATCAGAAGTATTACTGGGCTTTGGTGATGCATTAACCCACGAGGAATGTTCCTTGACGTCACAACCCAATGTTGACATCAAGGCCACTCCGTTCTTACACCTACGAAGAAAGAAACATCACACACACACCTGTTGAGAGTATCCTCGGAACATTGGGTTGATGGCTTTGATTCCCTGGAACAGATTAGTCGGCACCACGTAGGATGGTCTGCAATGACGCCACAGACATGAAATGAAGAAAGGGCACCGGGTATTTGTTTGCAACAAGAGAAAAAAGTTGCCTACCTGTTCTTGTGCCACAGGTCAGACACAAGTTTCTGGTAGCTCTTGCAGAGCGCCGGCTTCTTGTCCGTTCTCACCAAACCGCCACACTCCAGGAAGAACTGTGTCAATGGCGGGCTGTGACAAAAGGACACTTTGTCACAGTCAAACGGACACTAAGAAGCACGGAGTATTCCCACTCCCTCGTGGAAAGTGATTTTGTTTACAAATTCACGCCCAGCTTTTCCATTAGCACAAATTTGACCAGCCTCCGGGCACACAATGCGGCAGAGGAGGATTGCTGTTTGCTACAAAACAGTTATTTTAGTGGCCAATCGTAAAGGGTGGGCCCAATAAACAAATACGAGCCCGCAGGGTGCAACAATTGGGCTTCTTTTATAACTGCAACATCTTTGTGTCTGTGCGTGGGTGCGTGCGTGTAGGGAAAGCCAAATAAAGTGTCATTGTCACGTCAAATATGGCATATAGTCACCAGTTGGACAGGGCTTGAAGAGCGGCATTCATGTAGCACGAGTTGCCGATGTTCTTCAATCCAGTCAAGCCTGGGAAGGGAAACCGGAGTGCAGTTAAGCAACCAATCAGAAACAGAAGTGGCTGGCCCTAAGTCACTGTGGGTGGCAAGGATATAAAAAAATAGATTTCCTATCTAAATATTGGCTTTTGCAGACAGAGCAAAAGTGGCTGATGTCTCTTATGTAAATACAGCGGTGCTTACCACGAGCACGCATGTCATCCTCTTCCTCCGTCTCCATGTCCAGATCTTCGCAAACACTGTTGGGCGTCACGCGGAGAGAGGTGGGGCTCGCAGGAGAGGCTTTGTTGTTACCCTTCAGTGAGTTACACACAAACAAAAAGCAATAGGTAGTTATCTAGACTAGAGGAAAAACATTGTTACGTAGGAAAGAAATGATAAGATAAAGTTGCGCTAATCTAAATGATAAGAGGACAGCAGGGGTGGCGGCATGTACCTGCTGGGAGGAGGCGAGAGGTTTGCTGTTAGACTGCGGGGGCTGAGGGACTAGTTTACGGTCCAAGAAGACCTCCTTGCCACAGGCATAACACCACACTCGCAGGGTGGTCAGGTTCACCGTCAGGTTGTGGCCGCTCTCCTGCGTGCAACCACAACAAATCAACCGAGCACATCAAAAGCTTTATTGTCTTTATTCCTGATTTATCCGAGAAACACAAAAAAAGTGTTTGAGTAAGCAATTTTGGAAGGAGCTAACAATGATAAGAGTCATTTGTATTTTGGAGACGAGAGTGACTTGAAGGGGGACATTCATTTGTATTTTGGAGACGAGTGTGAATTGGGGGTGGGGGTTCACCCGCCCGTGTGCATTATTGATGGACGCTGCATTAGCGGTCACACAGCAGCAGGGAAAGAGGCCCAGACAACAAAGAAAGAGTCCGTCTAAATGATTCGTGAAAGGAACTATGGCAGACATGTTTAAGCGCTTTGATATGTGGCGTTATTGGGCTTCAAGTCTGCTTAACAGCCACGTAAGGAGCACTTTTTCAGTCTCACCTGCGAGTGTCCTGTGCTGTGATCCACATGGGACTCTCCGCAGCCAACATATGCACAGCCATTCTAGTAACACAGAAATACAACCCATGTATTTTTCCTTCCTACGTTTGACGGGGTTTTCTCTCACTCTTTTGTCTTACCTCCAAACAAGCCCACAAATTTGGTCCCCCAACTTTACAGTCTTGACATTGGCCCTGGAGATATGGCATGCATATTAGCATAGATAGCACTGCTCTATACGTTGTGTTCAGACCAGAACACATCAGGTATTGTCATAATAGAAAGAAGAAACAAACGGACTCACATGAGATTTGTGGATGAGCTCCTCCTTGGTGATCTCCCCCACGCAATCCAGGTGGGGGCAGTCGCAGCTGGGGGCCGGTGACATTGCTCACCCAACAGCTGTTAAATGGGGGGCAGAAAGTCACTTCCTCTTTCACAAGAATATAATCGTTTGGAATATCATCTACATCTCGATGACAGATGGGGGAGGAACGCAAGTCACGGCACACGTGAACAACCACTGTGGTTATCAGCTCAAATGTCACGCTGCCCTGCCATCGATAGAGCATTTTCAATGTCCTGTGTGAAATGTACTTTATGGTTTTGAACAAAGTGTCGGAACAGTTTTAATGCCACATATGTTTCACTTATTGAGTATTTTGGTGAACATGAACACTTAAGTGTTACATTGTCACTACAGTCTGCTCAAATCCTAATGGATTTTCAAAGGCACGTTTAGTCACAAGACTGTTTGACCGATAGAGTGACCTATACAGAACCAAAGTTTTCGCATTAAAGGAGTGTTTTTCATACAGCATGTTACGCCTTTCAAATTAGTAACCCAAGCTTCCCTTGTTATTTCTGGTTCGTTTGTTGGTATCCCCATTTATTTAATCTGAAGATTATCCAAAGTGTGCAAAATGGACATATCGGTACATAAGGGGCTGAGATGCCAAACTAGGGCGGGGCACTCTGCCTGATAATACAAGCAATAGTGCAGACAACAATCCACAAGCATTATTGCCTCTTATTTAGCAAGGCGTTGCGTCGTCGATGGTGTGTGTACGTACACATTCGGGTCTACTGTACGTTACAATTTGACACCGAGCGCCAGTTTAAGGTGCAGATGCTGTAAAAATATAAACGTTAACTGCAGCCCGTTCGCGTTAACTCGTGTCAGGTTGACATACAAAAAAGGTTGGCTTTGCATGTTTTCGGTATAAATAGGCAATAGAATATTACATGTAGATACATGTACGTAATGTTGGCCTATGGAGACGAGCTGTCAGAAGCAGGCGAGGCTTTTTTTGACAGCGCAGTTAGCACTTAGCATTAGCATCAATCTGACACATTTCAATATGTAATTTGAAGAATAAAGGGCAACACACACACACACACACACACACACACACACACACACACACACACACACACACACACACACACACACACGATGGTGTGAAAATATAAAGAAGTGCGTGAATTTACTTAACGCCAGTGAAACGAGATGATGCTTAGCAGCTCTCCGTTAGCATGAAGCTAACGTTAGCCTGATAGCGTTGCGGAACGAAGCGAAAGCCGACAATCCCCCCTTGGAGAATCCAAAACTAAAACCACGCCCGGCGGCAACTTATGTCGGCGCTTACCTTTACGATCAAAGTCAGCGGTGCTACAAACGTCGTTATATTCCACTAAAGTCTAAATGTTCGCTGTTACCGTTTCGGTTTTGAACATTTAAACGCCCCGTTCTGGGTGGTTGCTAACGTTACAGGCAGTCTTGACCATCAAAGAACACGGAGTGGGTACAAGAGAGAAATCGTCTTTCGTTTCCGCTTTCCACTCAAGGCGTGCGCGCTCCCGCGGCAGCGGATACAGATTTCACGGGGGTAACTCCTTTGGCACAACCCACCCCCTCCGTTGTGCTTCCAGTTCCAGCATAAGCACCGCTCATCACTTCGCTTCCCTTCCGATCGGGATTCAGACGAACCAAACCGGACCGCTTTGTCACTGGACTGTTTTGCTTGGACGTCAGGTGGTTATTCCGTTACGAGTCTTCCCATCGTACATGTCTAGTCGTCTTGCAAACAACTGGGTGCGGTTGTTTTTTCCGATGCATTTTTCCATCTCTCGGGCCCTCTCGGATTAGCATGCTAACGTAGATAGCTAGCTGCTTGGCCAGCCTGTCAGTAAGGTTTTTAAGGGGATCAAACCATGTTTGGCAGGTTGCCGAGTCGGTAGTAAACATGGATCAAGTGATTAAAATCTCACTTGATTTTTAGATGGTTTTTAAATAACTATTATTATCTACAGTTATTATGACAGCGGGAGGGGCGGTGTTGAGCATCTTGGTTAGGGTACAACAATGACGTCATCAATGCCCAAAAGTTGGCTCACATGTTGATAAAGCATTTACGGGGTAATGATACCGTTGTTGGTATGTCGATCCGTCCTGGCTATTTGTTCAGGGGCTTTCTGTGTGGTTCAAAACAACGCCCAATATGAGCACATATAAAGAGAACATTGTAATAAGCAGCTGTCCTCATATTAGCAATGTGACGGGCCCAGGGCCACTTCTTCCTTTTTTGGAAACATCACAGCACCAACATGTAGGCCAAAGCATATCCCCATGTTCACGTGTCTGTCTGTACTGTGTACCATGTCGTCCTCTTTTCTTAACTTTTATAACTGATGAGCGGACGCTGGCGTCTCCCCACCCGCACGCACGCACGCACGCACGCAGGATGTCTGACAAGAGTGAGCTGAAGGCCGAGCTTGAGAGGAAGAAACAGCGCATCGCCCAGATACGAGAGGAGAAGAAAAGAAAAGAAGAAGAGAAGAAGAAGAAGGATGTCAGTCACGTGACAATAACGACGGTAAAAATGCGGGAATTCTTTTTGGAGCTTGTCCTTGTCCTCTGCAGGGAGACTCAAAGCGTGTGGTGGATTCCGCCGCGGGTGCCGAAGACTCGGACCTGGAGAAGAAGAGGAAGGAGGCGGAGGCTTTGTTGCAGAGTGTTGGCATTACCCCTGACATACAACATGGTACATACACAAATGCACATGTGCGGATGCTGCGCCAGCATGCTCATCTTTCTTTTTTTTTTTTTGTGCAGTCGTACATTGTCATTATTTATCAATTGTGTACTGTCAATGTAGAAGAACCCTGTTTAAGTCAAAGTACTACTGTATGTATTACCCAAGATCAGCTCTGATGGACTGCTCGCTTACGCTGAAGCTTTAACAAACTTATTTCTTTTTTCTCCAGTTGGGATAAGTTGTGTTCACCCTTTGTCACCTCACATACTATTGTATTATCTGACCATTTTGTGCATGACGCCTAAGCCTGTCTATGGTGTATGTTCATTCTCTCTTCTCTCCCCTATCTGCCTGTGTGTGCGTCCTTGTCTCGGCCCCCCTCACTGCATGCTTCACTCATCCACTCTCGCCACTTGCTCCTCCTCCTCACCCCCCCCCCCCCCCCCCCCTCCATCACTCTCCCACTCACTGGTCAAACAGCCACAGCTCAGCCCCTGAGGGTAGTAACAGAGGATACCTGTCTATTTCACTACCTAGTCCCCGCCCCCATGTCTCCCTCCAACAAATCAGTGGCCAGCGACGCGGGAAGCCAGGATTCTGGGGACGGAAACGCAGGACCAAGGTGTGTGCGCGTGCACGCTGTGTGTGTGTGTGTGTGTGTGTGTGTGTGTGTGTGTGTGTGTGTGTGTGTGTGTGTGTGTGTTTGGGAGAAAGCGGGATATACATAACACTGTCAGCCAGACACTTGATTAGGTACACCTCCTGCACAATGCAGCACTTTATTATATTCCGACCGATTGCTGTTGTGTGGTAGGAGGAATTAAGCAGGTTAAGCTTCTCACGCGGCAGACATTTCATGCTGGCTTTGCTGCAAATCAAGTCGACACGATTATGATTTGGGAACTTCCACTGCATCATTGGATTCATATTGCAGGAGCAGTGTTGTCCAGCGATTGTATATGCCGAACGTTGAACTCTTTGCCTTTTTACCAGCACGCAATTAACAAGCACTTCTTCTCTCCCTTTCTTCTATGTACTGTCTCCTCCATCTTCTCCATCTCACCCTTGAGCCGTCTCCTTGCGCGGTTGGTCGGTGCCACCGCTGTCCCCGTGTGCTCTGTCTCCCCTCTCTCCCTCCTGTCTCTCTCTCTGTCTCTGTCTGCCTCTCGCTAACTCCGCCTGGTGGTTCGGCCCCTTAAGGACTTTGCATTGGGACCCCGACCCCTCTACTCTGCAACTCCACTCCGACTCTGAGCTGATGGGGTACTGCTGCTCCTCTCACCTCCTGTAGCTAAGCAGCTTTGAATGAGCTTCTCTAGTTTCCACTCAGCGTCCAAATATGTTTGAGTGTTAGTAATATGTCCGTTAGCCCTCCTCCTCCTCATCATCATCACATCTCCTATCATCTCAAGTTCTCCACGACACTGCGGTCTTGCTCACATGTTGATGTGCGCTGTGTTGCGTCTATCCAGGCGTGGGGCTGTGAGGCTCGGCATGTCCAAAGTGATTCAAGTGGACATTGTCCCCAAAGAGATGGTGTCCTACTCAAAAGAGACCCAGACTCCCACTGAAGCTCACACGGAACAAAAAGCAGGTAAAGAAACATCCTTTCAGAGTAATCCTACTCACGCACAACAAACCACCCTCACATGAGGTGCATCAATCATGTGAGCTAGTTTACCAGCCTTTAGGCTAGCACAAACTTAGCTGACAAATATACACAAGCTCACATTTGCACAAACAGTATTAAGGCATTCAGCTCACCTTTAGCAGACATACCTTCACTCTGGACGATGCACGAGGTGCAGGCACCCTTAATAAAACAGGAAATGCAGACGAAAAGCATGATCTATTAATTCAACCTAGATTCCACCAGGGGTCGCCAAAGGACACATTTGATCAACTAGGTGAGATTTTGAGCAAATAACGGTGAAAAAAAATCGGAATGTGAACAAACGCTTAAGCGTGAACTGTGGTGCTTCACAGTATTCTAATTTGGATGTGTGCATTTTGTTTGCCCTACAGATGAGGACGAGGATGATGAGATAAGTGCGGCCCCACCAGTAGAGGTTGCTCAAGAGGAGAAAGAAGACCAGGGAGACCAACATGAGGAAGGTTTGTAACGTCAAAAAGCCTGGCATTGACTCACTTAAGTGTCGACGTTTGTCGGATTCAAACAAACTCAAATGTCGACTGGGTAAAAAGTATGAAAAACAAAACGATACTTCAAATATTGTCCTCTGTGTGCGTAGACATCCCCAAAGAGCTGACGGAAGAAGAGAAGCTGCAGGTCCTGCATTCTGAGGACTTCCTGGCCTTTTTCGAACGCGGCAGCCGCATTGTGGAGCGAGCGCTGTGCGAGCAGGTGGACGTCTGCTTTGACTACAGCGGCCGAGATCTGGAGGACAAGGAGGGGTGAGGCCCGTTCAAGGGAGAGAGAGAGAGATAAAAAATGCAGATGAGATGCAGGACCCTCAACATCTTGTTTAGGGACCTGCAGGCGGGCGCCAAGCTGGTTCTGAACCGACAGTTTGCAGACGAACGCTGGACCAAAAACAGAGTGGTCACCTGTCTAGACTGGTCTCCTCAGGTGGGTTTGGAATACAGCCCTATAGACTTGGAATTAGATTAATGAGGTGACTGCACTGTACCAGTACCCGGAGCTGCTGGTGGCCTCCTACAACAACAACGAGGACTCTCCTCATGACCCTGACGGAGTAGCACTGGTCTGGAACCTGAAATACAAGAAGAGCACCCCGGAGAACATCTTCCACTGTCAAGTAAGAGGGACTTGACATTCGGATCATACCGTTTTTTAATGAGTTGCCCTTCTTCAGTCGGAGGTGATGTCAGCCGGCTTTGCAAAGTTTCACCCCAACCTGGTTGTGGGCGGCACCTACTCGGGACAGATTGTCTTATGGGACAACCGCAGCAACAAGCGAACCCCCGTCCAGAGAACACCACTGTCGGCCACCGCGCACACGGTAATGCTCCGCCCACACACACACGCACGCACACACACAGACACACACACACACACTTACTTGTTTCTTGATCAACCGGTTGTGTGTGTCGCAGCATCCCGTCTACTGCGTGAACGTGGTGGGAACGCAGAACGCCAACAACTTGATCAGCATCTCCACAGACGGCAAGATGTGCTCGTGGAGCCTGGACATGTTGTCCCAGCCGCAGGTACCGGCATCGCTCATTCTTGCGGAGGTCCACACGGGACGCTCGCTGAGAGTCTTTTGCCGTTTGTCTGCGACAGGACAGTTTGGAGCTGGTGTTCAAGCAGAGCAAGGCGGTGGCTGTCACCTCCATGGCCTTCCCACTAGGTGATGTGAACAACTTTGTGGTGGGCAGCGAGGATGGATCCGTCTATACTGCCTGTCGCCATGGGAGGTGAGTCGTCCGTCACTCGGCATGTTGCATTTATCTAACAGTACCAGGCCAAGGTACCAAATGCACAGGTCCGACTCAGTTGTGTGCGTCAACAGTAAGGCGGGCATCACTGAGGTGTTCGAGGGCCACCACGGCCCAGTGACGGGATTGAGCTGTCATACGGCGGCGGGACCTGTGGACTTCTCTCATCTCTTCATCTCCTCTTCTTTTGACTGGACCGTCAAACTCTGGAGCACCAAGGTGGAGCGCAGAAGATAGCAACAGTAGATGCAGTCTGGCTAATCAATTTCCTCCACACAGAGCACCCGGCCGCTCTACTCCTTTGAGGATAGTTGCGACTACGTGTACGATGCCGTGTGGTCTCCGACGCACCCTGCGCTCTTCGCTTGCGTGGACCTCGCCGGACGTCTGGAATTGTGGAACCTCAACAATGACACGGAGGTACTAAGGTGGAACTGTTCATGGTGTTCTGTTTTTTGTTTGAAGTGGTCTTGTCACTTGTTGTTGGCCAGGTTCCCACCGCCAGCGTGTACGTGGAAGGGGCTCCTGCACTGAACCGCGCGCGATGGGCTCACTCCGGAAAAGAGATCGCCACGGGAGACTCAGAGGGACAAGTGCAGGTGTACGATGTGGGCGAGGTGAGATGGCTGAAAATGGCTGGATTCGACTTCTTATTTCATATTGGGCTAACGCAATATTCATCCAAATACTATTGTGGGGTTGCGTACAACATATTGTGGGCTGGGCTCCATTTCCTTTTGAAGCACAGCGCCAATTTGTGCTTTTCATCCAGCAAATCTGCGTGCCCAAGGCTGACGAGTGGACGCGCTTCGTCAGGACTCTGGCTGACATTAACGAGAACAGAGACGAAGCCGAGGAGCTGGCCAACGTTTGACGCAAACCCTCTGTACACTACTTCCTGAAATCACACTCGTAGGCCTCCTGCTTCCGGCCTGGAGAAACGTGCAGTGTTAGATTCTAATAGAACCATTTTGATGTTTGTTTGTGGATCCCCCTACAATTTTCAGATGTCTCTGGCAGCAGTAGAAAATACTCTAAGTTCAAATTTGAACATTTCCAGGGCTTGACTGACTGCTCTCAAGGCCTCAATCAATATGCAACTATTTGTACTTGCACCTTTCTACGTACTAATGTTGCATTTTCCCAACATGTCCATCCATCCATCCATTTTCTGAACCGCTTAGTCCCCACGGGGGTCGCGGGCGTGCTGGAGCCTATCCCAGCTGTCATCGGGCAGTAGGCGGGGGACACCCTGAACTGCCAGCCAATCGCAGGGCACACAGAGACAGACAACCAATCGCACTCACACTCACACCTAGGGACAATTTGGAGTCTTCAATCGGCCTACCAAGCATGTTTTTGGAATGTGGGAGGAAACCGGAGTGCCCGGAGAAAACCCACACGGGGAGAACATGCAAACTCCACACAGGGAGGGCCGGAGGTGGAATCGAACCCGCACCCTCCTAACTGTGAGGCGGACGAGCTACCCAGTGCACCACCGAGCCGCCTTTCCCAACATGTTTGATATGATATTTCCACAACACACTTGTTCACAAGCCTTTTTGTGTCCTGGTCAGCACAAATTGGAGACACTATTTCACTGTGTCCTGTGCAAGGGAGTGTTACATATACATATTTAATACTATTTATTCCGGTGCTTGCACTTATTTAAAATTTGATGCGCATATAGTAAGTACTTTGAAATGCTGCTTTGCACTTAAAAGTCTATGCGCTACACACTTAGCACTACAAGCTTTTTTTAACCTGAAACTATTTAGACCTCAGCTATTATTTCATGTCTCATGCATTGTTTAAGAGCAGTCATTTTTAGTATCAAAACGAATTTTGATGATGAAGGTGTAGTCCAAAGGTCATTTTTATAGCTACTTTACCATCCAACTCCTCAAGTTCATGTTACAAACAGTCCAATTAGCTGGGATCAAAAGTGTTTCTCAATGTCTTGGACAATAGTTTGAAAACTTAACTTGTTGCTAATTAAAAACCAGATGTGGCTACCATGGCTCATTCTTTCCAAGTGTTCACAATGACATGTTTGAGAGAAAAAAGTAGAGTCATATTAAAAAAGTATGACCTAATACTCTTTCTTCAGTTGATGGTCTTCAGGACCAGACTCCTCAACATTAGGAATTTTTTTTTCAGGACACCCAGTAATAAGCGCATACATCTTTGGAATATCAGACAAAGCGTATTCAGCGGAAGTGTTTTGCATTCTCCAAATGTTTGTGGTTGCGTCCTTAACAATGAGAAAGCAACCACATGTTGCAGCCTTTTACAATCCCGTTCCTGTGGATAAAACAGCTGCACCTATCAGAATAAAACCACATGGATGATTTATTTCAATAAAATGACTTAATTTGTAAGCATATCGTCTGATAATAACTCATTATTTCATGAGTGCAAAGGTCTGTACACCCGTAAGCCTGCCTCTTGCCGTGATATTACAATGAAGCACTCCATGCAGCAACGTCGCCTCGTAACAGTTGTCTCAGCAGTTTTACAGTGCTATGTACAGTTCTACATGATGCATACTGCATGTGACGCCGTCTGCCCGAAACATATCACTTTTACAATATGTACAGAATTCATCCTGCTGTCCCCCACACTCACAATTAGGGTTGCAAAATTCTTGACATCTTCATTTTGAAACTGGACATGAGATATGCCAGGAATTTACAAAATTTCACATTGGCTCTAATTTGGGAACTTCAATTTTGTAGGGAAAAACCCCAAATCTTGACTAATGAGTGCCTTAAAAGTTCCAAATTTCCCGCAACCCTACACATAACACACCGTTAACAAGCTAATCATTTTCTATGGCCAGCCCTAGACGCCAAAAAGGAACAGACGAAAACAAACAAAACAAGAAAAATCAAAGCTACTCATGATAATGCGTAAGGCTGTTTTGTATGGATTCTGGAGTGATTTCACCAATGAACAGCCACTGAAGATATATCAAAGTGCTGAAGTCTGCACAGTGAGCAGGTTGCTACGCCACCATTGGCTAGGTAGGGCGTGGGACAACGCCACACTTCGCTCTTGAATCTATGACAGCCACCACATCTATGCTGCTGTTTTGGGCGGCACACAAACGGAGGCAGCCTTTAGTCGTCGCTGTCGTAAATATGGATGGAGATGCCATACGAACGCTCAGACCTACCCTACGGGAACTGAGCGCGTGCGGCGGCGGCGGGCTCCGGGGGGTGGATGGACACCACGCCCGAGGACTTGAACTTGGGCAGGTGGAGGCCAAATTTGTTCTCCACTCCAGCAAAGGTGGCGGCGGCTAGGCCGTAGCCTCCCACGTGATCAGCGTTGATGGGGGGGAGCTCCGAGATGCGAGACTTGGGCGTGGGCTCGGAGCCTGACGGCCGACTGCCAACCACAAAAAAGTTGCAATTACAAGCAATTCTGTACACGTTTCTTGACAAGGCCTGTGGCGATTGCCTTAGGATTAAGAAATACAAAGAACTTACTGTCCTCCAAAGTCAACATAGAACCACCTCTGCAAGAGTTCATAGGTCACCAAAGTCACACCAAATTGGGGAGAGGACCGGCACATACGAGCTGCGAGAAAGACAGAGAGCGACACCACGGTGGGTGTTGCGTCAACATTGAAAATAAGCTTCCCCCTCATTGGCTCACTCTGACTAACCTCCCGCTCCCTTCCAGAGAGCTCGGAAGCCTTCCTCCCGCATGATCTTCCGGAAGCAATCGGTGACTCCGGAGTAAGTGGTCTGACCCGCTCGGGCGGCCACTTGCAGGCGAGTTTTGATGACGTCGGCCGGCGTCACCAGCGAGGCTGCGGGGATGCCTGCAAAATCCAGCAGGAAGAGACGACTGCAGAGATTGCCTGAACACGCCGGTTCGCCTTCCTATTTGCGCTTGACAAGATTTCTGTGTGCCTCTTTAGCCACGCTCGCTCGTTTGCTGCATACGACACCGTACACACATCAGCCTCCGCATTCATTACCTGCAATGGCTCCGGCCGTGAGAAGCTGCAAGGGTCCGAGCCTTCCTTGTTCGTCAGCCATGGAAGACTTGAGGTGGGCGTAGGCGGGGAAATAGATGGCGGAGAAGGGGATGTCCCTCAGGAAACAGGCCTTGGCTCCCTAGAAACACACATGCAGCGGCAAAGATTGAGCTTAACAAAGATGGATTGCAGAATGGACCTACTGGCGGCGCATCTTTTACCTTGTAGAGGCCAAAGAAGCCCAAGTCTCGCACCACGTTGAGCGCACTAACTCGAGGCCCGGTGGTGATCTCCCCCGCCACCTGCAAACGGATCTTGACTATCTCCAGAGGGTTGGTAAAGATCACCTGGGAGCCTCCGGCCTTGGTGAAGGAGGAGAACAAAAACTCTTAGTTAGTTAGTGTCGTCTCACATCTTCCACATGTGCAATGTCACTTACGCAGCCGCCGGCCAAGATTTCGGCCAGGAAAGGGATGGAGTTTTCTTTGTCCGTGAACTTGTCTCGTACAAAGTCGTTTACCTAGGTGGTGCCAATACAAATAAAGTAAGCAAAATAGACAGCTTGGTAGTGATACAAAAGGAATGTTATGCCATGTTAGTATCTCGCAACACGGGACTCACAGTGAGTTTGATGGCCTTCTCTGGCGCCACGCCGATGAGCTGAGGAACCAGACCTGTGGGCCACCATCAAACGTTTGTACCCATTTGCCACGCCAACAGCTATTTGAACGCTTTACCTCGGTAGAAGCCAAAGAAGCCTTCGTAGCGAAGCACCTTCTTAGCGCAGTCAAAGCTGTTTTTGTACATCAGCTCCCCGACAAAAGAGCCCGTGGACCTCTGGTTCTGCATTCGGGTCTTCACCAAGTCGATGGGGTACACGGCCGTGGCGCCCGTGGCTGCACACACAAACACGAGCTCGGGCCAAAGGCTTCCTCGGGCCACGGCGAGAAGAACTCACCTCCGGCGATAGAGCCCAACGTGAACCTGTAAGCAGATTCAGCAACTTGGAGCCACACGGGTCTCGAACCGTCCCCTTGAGCTTGAGTCTGGGGGAATCGCAACATAAGAACGACGTCACACTTTGACATTGAGTGCTGGTTTTGACTGCAAGGACATGCCTTGAACACACCAGTTACCTGCTTTTGGGTTTCAGCCAGGTTATATGGAAGACTTCCTTCTTCCAGGGGGGCTATTCTCTCAATGTCAGCAAGATTCAGGCGCCTGAAGCACAAGAGCAGATCAACACAGCTGAGAAGGGGGGGGATTCCGTTTGTTATGCACGACTCACAAAGACATTGACGCAGCGAGAGCGCATTTAGTGGAAGGGGAAGGGAGGAAGAAAAAAAAAAAAAAAGGTTAATGGCCTCTAGTCGCCATGCCCAGAGATGAACCAATGTTGACTGACTCAGTTTGAACTGATAAAAGAACTGTCGAAGTGAGCGCGGTTGTTAGTTTTACGGCGGCAATACGAGTGTTTACCCTGACGGAGAGTGCAGGCCTGATAACTGGTACAAGATGTCAATTTCCATTGGTGTGATTTGACCAAACTTGTTGGCAGCATGAACAAACTCCTCTGCATGGGGGAAGGAAGGAAGGAAGGAAGGAAGGAAGGATGAGACAAGATAGCAAACAAAGAAAACTTCTCAAAGAAACAAAGGTGTACCTTTGGTGACCAGCGTGTCATTCCAGGAACCGGCTAGCGTGCTGTAAATTTTGCGGATCAGCTCCATGTTGTTGAGGAGGGAGTTGAAGGCGTTGAAGTAAGAGAAGCTGACCAGGTGAGAGGTGCCGCCTCCTGCTGCCTGGATGGATGGATGGATGGATGGATGGATGGATGGATGGATGGATGGATGGATGGATGGATGGATGGATGGATGGATGGATGGATGGATGGATGGATGGAGCGAGCGAGAAAGCCACACCAAAAATGTGAGTCATGGTGTGAGACTACAGCCCCCAGCTGTGGCCCAAAACAGCTCCGGCGTGTCTATCGTCTTTGTGTAAAGTGCTGTACTGCACGTCCGTCCGTCTGTCCGTGATTCAATCAACGGTTGAAAAGTAAATGGAGATCATTGCGACGCTAACCCACCGAGACAAGGTTCTCCTCTACAAAGGGCGTGAGCATGTGGTGCCTGATGGTAGCCATAATGTCACTGAAGTCCAAGGCGGAGATGACGCCATTCTTCCCTTTGTCCTTCTGGGCAAAGGCCTGCCGGGCGTGTTCCAACTGCAGCTCCTAGCAGATAAAGTTCCAAAAAGATGTTGTATCCCATCCATCCATCCATCCATCCATCCATCCATCCATCCATCCATCCATCCATCCATCCATCCATCCATCTATCCATCCATCCATCCATCCATCCATCCATCCATCCATCCATCCATCCATCCATCCATCCATCCATCCATCCATCCATCATCACCGTGTAACAAAAAGGTGTCGCTTACCTGCAGGAACTGGGTGAATTCCAGGTAGTTGAGGCGTTTCTTACGGTCATGGCCAAAGTGCAAATGGACAAACTCACAGTCCCAGTTGAAGGGAATGTGGTGGTGCACCGTGGTCTGGCTGAAAATGTCCCGCACGTTCTCTGTGGAATGGGAAAAAAAATCAATCAAGTAATTAGGAGCCAAATGTGTTTTGGGAGGAAACAGTCAGTTTATCCACGTGTAGCGAGCCGGAAAGACGACTAATCGGCTTCCGAGATTCACACTCAGACATTCCTTATTGGCAGCGGACTGCTTATAAACGCAGAATGTTCGTCAAGTGGGGTTGGGGGGGGGGTGTTTGTGGCTCCACGCACGCATGTGAGTTCAGGTGGCGAGGAAAGTCAAAGAGAATGAATGGCACGCACCAAAGGAAATGTCTCCAGTTCCGGTCTTGTCAAAGAGCTGGAAGGCAACTATGAAGAGAGCGTCAGGCGCGCACAGCACCGACTCGAAAGCAAGGAACTCCTGGAAGGAGATGAGCCTGTCCAAGACGCCACACAACAAATACACAACAAATTGATCACGCGGGAATCGGGATTTGCACAGGAGTAACACATTCAATCAAGAAAGTCAAAAATATCACATGCTCAACCATCAACTTGGAAGTCGGCAATCCATATATTAAGATTTTTCAAGAAGGGTACATGTTTAAGCACAATGAAGTTGTATTTCATTTTTAAGTCCATTTGCATTGAATGCTTATGAAAAATTGTTTTTTTACAATTTTCGGCAACAGATTTGACTGATCCATGACTTGTCTTTCCTCTTTCTCTATAAATAACACAAATGTGAGCATCTTGGCTGCACGTACGACCACACTGATAGCAAGCGGTTGATCTTATCTTTATGAGTTAACGGTAGCAAGTGTGGGTTTTTTTTTCCAATCAATTAGCGCCGCTTCATGTTTTGCGGATCGGCAGCACACACCCGTCCTTGGTGGTGTCGGCCACAGCGGCCAGCAGTTGCACGGTTTTGGGGTTGTGGTGGATCTGTGTTTGCAGGCCCAGGTACTTCTGGACAAAGTCTCCTGGGGTCATGAACCTCTCACCCTCTTTGTCCACTTCGCTGGCATACTGAGGACGCAAAAAAGACATGCGAGTCACAGTCACGTCACTTGGTGTGAGCGTCGCGTGCGTTACGACATAATCACGTTCATCTGTGGCTTGTAGCCTCGCTAAAGCCCAAAGCTGCAGTTAGAGTAGCTTCCATTTGTGGGAAAGGAAAAGAAGGAATGTTCTGTCACTCATTAAAGACTTTGCTATCCATTTGTTAGTGAACAAAAATAAAATATTGCCATCATTTCAATGATGATTACAATCACGTCACACCGGCTCCCAGAACGATCTGTTCTTGACGTGTTCAAGGTCGTGTCGCTGTCCGACATATGCGCTTCGGTGATGTCACGCATCTAACAAACATATTCAGAGGTGTCGCATTTCTGTTGCACGCTCGACAACTTTGCGACTAACTCGAGCGAGCAAGCACATAAATCTTTTTGGCTTGAGCTTGTGTGTTATTTGACCCTGTATGTGCTTGTCACGCAATGGTCACATGGTCAGTCACGCACCGGCCGTGGCAGAGAGCAACGCGAAGGTTAAGTGCTTGCTTGAATGCTAACCCAAGGCATACGTATGATTTCAAATACTAAACGTGAGCAGCGGTGTGGCCCGGCCGGCGGGTCAAAACCATATGTAAGCACTTCCTTGTTTGTGCTCTTTGCTGACTACAACACTTTGGTAAACCTCACGCGGCAGTGCCAAACAACCTGACGCACACCAACCACGCAGATGGTTGAAGAGTTCACAAGTCAAGTAGTAGTAAATTTGAATGGCAGCGTATTTCGTTTCCGTCATTTCGAGGTTGCGTTTCATTTTCTACGTGGAGTGAAACAGCAGCCTGTTATGGACGTTTAGTCGTAGCTAACAGTGGAGTAATTTAAACCGAGTGACACAACCCCCTCAGTTCAATTTACAAAGCAAAATCAGACTCGGCTCACTCTTTCACCCCGTGCGCAGTTCCAAAAAGAAAAATGCTGCGGCCCACTACCGGACAAAAATCTCACCAAAAGTATGAATACATGTCTCAATTTATTAACTCTTTGGTCTTCTGTTGTATGAATTGTACCTTTGGCCACTCAACAGAAGAGCAGTTAATTGTTCTGCCTGTCGTTATACATCGCGTGCATAGATAAACATATTTTCAATTGGTAACTCATCATTTTCTAACCAATGAAGGTACATACGAGTGACCCATGGTTCATTAACACCAAATAACATCTGAACAATGAATGCATCTTAAATGTGTAAAGCTCACCTTCTGGAAGATGGCTTTGAGCTCACTTGGATCCCCACGTTTGGTTGATTGCACCTACAAATAAAAAAGGAAACAATTCAGACAAAAATACAGTCATATGAGGATGTTAGGGAATTTGACACTGTTTACGCATTCCTCCCCCCCTATACGTTTTTTTTTGTGTGTGTGTGCAAATTATAGTGTACGTAGGTTTGGAAGTCCAGCCCAAAACGGACGTGTACATTTTTGCCTGGCACGAAGCTATGATGCTACCGGGCTGGTGGTTGGTAACGGGTCGAACCTCGAACCAGCCCCGGTCGGCTAACAGAGCTAGCACGAAGAGGACGCGAACCGTTACAATGACGAGAGGAAAAAAAAAGTTCAAGTTCGATTGGTACTGGCTAAAAAGAAAAAGACGTTCCGCTTAGCAATTTTGTCAGGAAGAAAGCATAACTGACAGCTGGTTAGCATTACGGAGCTATCCTCCCTCTCTCCCTCCAGCCTGTTGGGAAGGAAGTGTCATCAAGGCCAGCAGCCGCCAACCGGCCGCCGGGCGTCAGCTAGCCCAGGGATGCTACAAGGCAGCTCCGAGCACGACGCCCGCTCGTCCGGCGCACACTCGCCTCTACTGTTCCTACACACGAAAACGAGCAAAACACCAAGAGAAATGACACAAGTAGGGGTTGGAAATTGCAAAGAGAACGATGCCCAAGTCACCTTGACCGCCATGCTGGTTTGACGTCACGTACAGTGAGCGAGAGAGAGAGAAAGAGAGAGAGAGAGAGAGAGAGAGAGAGAGAGAGAGAGAGAGAGAGAGAGAGAGAGAGAGAGAGAGAGAGAGAGAGAGAGAGAGAGAAAATGATTTGAAAATAGAAACCCTGATATGTAACGTGGTGAGTTGCTCTCATTGTTGCAAATTTAGTATTGCAAAATAATTCGATTTTTTTACTGACTTTTCTCGACCTCTTCCACTTACCACAAGTATTTTTTCCTTATTGTATTGCAATAAATAGACGCCCTAAAATAACTAAGTTGCACTGCAAAAAAAATGAAAAAAGCACACTGAACACCGAGTAACAATCGATTTAACCTTAGTATTTTTAGTGTTTGTATGGTTTCCACCCTACTTTCTGCTCGCGGGATTACAGTTGGCCCAAGCCCAGCCATCAGGAATCACTTAAGGTAAAAACATTCATTTCCAGTGTCAGTAGATAAGGGAGTTTTCTTTCGCAAACTCATCTCGAAGTTAATTCTATCAATATGTGAACCTGAAAACATGGCCAGATTGATGTCTCTGTGTTCTGTTTGAACATCTAATAGACTGCGTGTATTCATGTATTTTGTGTTGCTTAATGCAGGATGTCTTGGTTTGTGCGAGCGCAGGAAGTGTACAGAGTAAGACGGTACATTTTATTGTGTTGCTATCCAAATAAAATGCCACTCATATTTAGGAGAGGTGTGTTTGTTTCTGTTTGAGTTAAGAACCCATAAAAAGTGCGAGGAATGTAGAAGCAAAGACAATCAATGAATAATCTTTATTGCTAAATGTTCACTTGACCAGCAAGCACAAAACAATTTTACAAACCGTGAAACATTTCACAAAAACGAATGATACGAAACAACAATTTTATAAAACAAATTTTCCTGCACATATTTAATGGGGAATGATATCTTATTACATCTTTCCTTTTGTTTTTACACTTTAGAAAAAAAAAGTGAAATCGTGTGACTATTTCTTTAGATTTTAATTTCTCATTTAAAACAGTGCGCGAGCTCCACATTGTCATGTCGCTGATTCGCTGCTCCACGTCATATGACTAGCGTATCACGTGATCGGTTATGGCGTCCTACTGCTCTGCAACAAGATCTGGTAGGTGACACGCTTAAGTGAACCGATCGATCATCCGAGTGAAAAGGCAGGTGGGAAACCGTCTTACGTGAACCACACGACTTTAGCATGTCTGCTAGCTGTACGGTGAGAAAACAAGTCCATTCAATTCAACAAGCAGAATGGAAACATGTCATATACGTAATACATATTGACAGCTTGCAGAATGGTTGGACTGATCGAGACTTTTAGCTTGTATCAATAACACATCAGTATACAATAACACCAGACATAGTAGTATCACACAATGCATTATCATATAATAACTTAGACACACGTTTGTATGCACATGTACGATCATTCTAGTCATGAATCAAATATTTACTTTGGCTTCTTGCAGGACTGGCCAGCGTCCTGCGACGAGTGTGCGCTTTTGACCCGTGCAGGTCCTCCTCGGCGGTGCGACTGTGTCACCCACATAGGCGCTTTTTCTGGAGGAAGTGGATGAAATCCCACTCGCACAATGTAGTTCGGCCAGCTACTGTCAGGCCTGCTTATGCTGTACCCAAGGTAGGTTTTGTGGCATTTTCTCACAGCCAAAAGCAATACCAATTGGCCACTATCCAAAATTTGAACTGATATTTTCATTTCACACTCATTTATATTTCACATGACTTTGTGAACAACTTTGTGATCCAGTTTTCTTTTCCTCTAATAAGCACATTGGACAGCCGGATTATGTCGCAAATGGACTCGTCCCAGAATGGCCCGACTATATCGAAATAAAAAACGCAGAGCAAATCCAAGGCCTGGCCAGAGCGTGTCGCCTTGCTCGACATGTGCTGTTGCTTGCCGGACAAAGTCTGAAAGTAAGTGCACGCACGCGGTTCTGGCTAGCAGATTTGAAATCATGTCTTTTCATTTCAGGTGGGTATGACAACAGATGAAGTCGACTTCATGGTACATCAGGAGATCATCCGGCACGACGCGTACCCCTCCCCTCTCAGATACGGAGGCTTCCCAAAATCCGTTTGTACTTCAGTCAACAACGTGGTGTGTCACGGCATACCTGACAGGTAAATGACAAGTGCTTGAAAGATGACGTTCGTTACGGACGTGTGATTGCCAATGAAAAAGAACTTTTACGAATACACCCACCCGCAGTCGGCCACTTCAAGACGGCGACATTATCAACATCGACGTGACCGTAAGAGAGCCACAACGGATATGCCACGCCACGATGGGTCTGAGCAACGCTCATCCTGTTTGTTTCCCCGCTAGGTGTATTTGGATGGTTACCACGGCGATACGTCGGAAACCTTCTTGGTGGGCGAGGTGGATGAGGTCGGGCGGCGATTGGTGGAAACGGCCAAGCTTTGCAGAGACCGTGCCATCGCCGCCTGTAAGCCGGGCGCGCAGCTTTGCGTTATCGGAAACACCATCAGGTATGCGGCGAGGTTTGCAACTTTGGTTAACTAAGATATGATTCAAACTCAAATGTTTGTTCCGTGTTGCAGCAAAATAGCTCAGGCTAACGGATTCCAAGTGTGTCCTTATTTCATTGGACACGGAATCGGCTCCTACTTTCATTGCTATCCTGAAATCTGGCACCACGGTGAGTTCCTGAGAGACCGACCTTGTTGTGTTTGGGTTCCTCACGGCGCCCCCTGTCTTTACTTCCAGCCAACGACAATGATGTGACCATGGACGAAGGGATGACTTTCACAATTGGTGAGGTAAATGTCCATTTAACGGGCCAATCCGGGGGGCTGACGGCGTCCGTTTCCTTCGACAGAGCCCATTCTGATGGAGGGGTGCGCGGAGTTTCATATTCTCAAGGACAAGTGGACGGCTGTGTCTGCAGACGATAAAAGGTGGGAGTCGCCCGTCCGTTTCTCTCCGTGTCATCAAAATGTGTTCAAACTATGTGCTCCGCATGCTTTCTTCCCAGATCGGCTCAGTTTGAACACACGGTGGTTATCACGTATGACGGTGTGGAAATTCTCACCAAATTGCCAGAAGAGGACCACAATTGAGATTTTAGGGCAGAACTGTTTACTTGGACATACACACACACACAAGGAAGCGCTATGTAAATAAAGTTGAATTGTCAAATAATAAGGACTTAAATTGTGTTTTTAATAAAAGAACAGTCTTTGTTCATTTATTTGACTCTTACGTTGTCTTAACGTGGACAAACCTGTCACTGAGATGACATTTGACCATTCAATGCTAAGCAAACAATGCAACGTGATATTGTGGCCGTTACACAATAAACATTCAACGTAAAAGTACGTGTTTCTGTTTTCCCCTTGTAAAATCTGTCCAAAATGCAAGCATGCACCATGAAGTGTCACGCTAATGTCTTTTGTACGCTGCCACATGATCGCTCTCCCTCACCAAGTAGGTTCCTTAAAATCGTCACTCAGCCACCGACATTCCCACACGAACTGCTGCCGCCGCCGCCAAGCACCTTTTTCTTCCTGCGACCATGTCTGGTAAAAGCAAGTTTGCTGCTCTTGTCCTCATTTTGGGTTTGTGTATTTTGACACATGGCGCCCCCACTGACCCAACGCACGCCTTCTGCAAAGTCGTCTGGTAAGACCTCTTGACCGTTCATTCCCTTTGTAATGAATTTTCTAGTTGGTATTTAGCTCCATATTAATACAACGATAATTGTAATAATAATCCCGGATTACAAGGATGAATAAATCGGATTTAATCCCTCCAGGCTGCTCGGTGTGCCGTGTGTTCAGGTCAACCTTGCCATTGTGACTCAAATCAAAGCCATGGGCTCATACAAGGTAAGAACTGAAGGATTATTTCACGCAGAAGCGCAATAAGGCATTCTGCACTGTGTTTTGAATTCAGATAGGCCCAGTGACGCCGTTGCTAATCCGGGCAAACCACACCTCAGCATTTGGTCAGGTGGAGAGCGTTAACTTCACCGTATCGTCCGCCGCCATGAGCCTGGGATGCCGCGTGGATGTAAGTCGCCTGACCGTCTTCCTGTTGCATTGTTCTTAACATCATATTGGCTCTGTAGCACTCAATTGTACTTTACACACTGGGTTAGAGACACTCTACAGGCACATTCATATTCCCACAAGAGGGAGCCTGCGTACCACGAGTGCTCCTCAAGCATTCTCAGTGGAATGCAAGAACTCACTTTGATTGGGACTTTGTTTCAGGGAGCGTCAACCTCCGCCATTTGGTCCAGCATGTTCGATAATGGCACCAACTACTGCAATCTCCGCAACGTGATACAAGGTGTTCTTCTCTCACCTTCATTTTGACCCCTCCAATGCATTTTTTCCGATTGGTACCATTTCCTTTGCAGGAAGCGGCCTCGCCAAGGCTCCGGGCTTCACCGAGTACACCAACGAGTGGCTCTGCCTGGGTTACGGAGTCTCAGCCTGCAAAAGCAAATGAGTCGGAAAATGTTTGTGTTGCATTTGCCAATACTAATAAAAATGATGAAGCCTCCTTATCGTTTGCTTAGGACATATAATCACATGCAGAACCATTGTCATGTGAGATCTTGCCAATGGAAAATATGTGCCTCGGTGAAATAAAGGTTGAGAAAGAGTGCCTTGAAGGCCTTAAATGTATACCCAAAGGTTTGGCAAAAATGAAATATTTACACAAGGAAATATTGAAATCCAGAGGGTGAGTGATCAATACTATTTTGTCCCCACTAGTGTTTAGGAACTAGCTTAACAGAGAGCTAACAGCTTTTCCAATTATGACCAAGAACCTTTTTGCTGTTTTGGTACTTTGCTGGACGTGAGTGTAAAACTGTAACATAGACAATATCATGATCCATGACAATCATGTTATTTATAGTTTGAAACAAGATAGACTTGGACCATTCACCGACATTAGGTGCAAAACCTAATAAAACGGGATCCTTTCTTACTGTTAGCATCATGTCCATTTACATGGGCGTCGCCGTCGGAAGGCTCGAGCTAAGTAGCGCTTAGAATCCTATCCCAATTTGGAACACAATTCAAACATCAATTCAGTAACCTGGTTTACTTTGAGACAGGTACTTCAGATGTCATAATTACGCTCTACAAGCTTCGAACTCGAGATTAGCTGTGTAGAAAGAACCATAATTACCATTGCCTTCTTGCCTTCAATACAGTGCACTATGGAACATCGGAGGGTCAAAACACACAAAACTCAATAGCACCTTTTCCTCCACAAGAGGGCAGTACAATTGCAATCATGCCTTCTGTTGTCTGTCCTATCATAAAACTTGACTATCTATATGTATGTATATTCTTGTGTCACAATGGCGTAAAATCAACAAGTCAAGCAAGCGGTGGGCAACTGGTGACGTGTGGCCCACCTGCAGAACGCAAATGCACACTATCTCAACTGCCACGTGATTTGATCTGGCCCCGTCCATTTAAGTTCTGCACAAGACATACTAATTAACAATTTCTATTACTATCTGAATGCTTTTTTCACGGGGGATACCGATTTTCCGTCCCAAATGCACTTTAAGGCATCATTGACATCACGCAAGTCACATGTGGAGGCCATCTCTGATTACATGGAGCTATTCTCTTCATGTGCTCTTTGTTCATTGTTGTGGTGACCTGAAGTGGGGTCATCATCCCATGGGTTCGGCTCATTTTCTTCCGGAAGGATTTGATGCGCCGCTAGTCTGTTGGGTCAACAATGTGTGAATAGTAGACAAAGAACATTAAATCTGCCCTCCACTATGCTAGTTTTAAGCTTATGGAGAATGTTTGCAAAATTGGCCATCCAAACTCAAGAAATTCATGCTGGCAAAGATGATAAAAGTCATGTGAGTTAATACAGTTGTAAAATAAGAATAATGAAATTGACAGGAAATTAAGTAAATGTTAGGAAATCACTCGTATGGTACTGTGTAACGAGACTGTCCCCATGTGCAATGCAAGAACAATTGATTGCTGCGTGACAAGATGATTTCAAAAACATGAATCAATCTGCTTTGCACTCTACAAATCACAAGAATAGAACAAAGAGCAAAAATCCTCCATCATGCGGTTTAATGAGTGACATGTTAATCCTGCTCCAAGTTGAAAAAAGTAATAAATAAATAAATAAATAAATAACATTAGCTTTGCACCTCTTCTCACTCATTGGATGCTAAACCTAGCAATAGATACTAGATAAACTATGAAAAAGTCAAATATACATAAGTTTGATTTTTTCGGCAGTTTTTAAAATATTTCTTGTATGATTTTTTTTTCATGTGATTAAATTGGTTTTGCTGTATGGAGCACACTGCAAAAACAATAAAAATTGTGCCCTGAATCCAGCCACAAAGTGATTCATATATCATCATCATCATCATCATCATCATCATCATCATCATCATCATCATCATGTGTCACAAATGCACAAATTTATGATGCAGGCAAGTAAAGCTTTATTCATTCAAATCCAGATTCCAAGAAAAATATTCTCAATCCATTCAATTTACGCAGCAGCAAATCATCCCATGTTGTGTTTTTCGTTACTTGCAAGTTGCAAGTCCATAGCCCAGGCAAGCCCATTCGTTGGTCATCTCCAAGAAGCCTGGACCGCTGTTCAATTTGCTCGCTGCATGAGAATGACAGAAAACGTTCACATTAGCCTTAGCACAAAACCAGAATCTTGAACGAGAGGAGCTGACCTGAGAGCAGATCGTAGAGGTTGCAGTAATTGAGACCGTTGTCCAGAAGGCTGGTGAAGCCCAAAGAGGTGGACTGTCCCTGGAACAAACAGACAAATAAAAAAAACCAACAGTTTTTACAACATTTTTCTTTTGGACACTATTTCAGATCATGTCGACTCACGGTCACGCGGCAGCCGGCAGTCAGCACAGTGGGGCTGAAGGTGAACGTGATGTTCTCCACGGTAAGGCTGTCCACCGATGTGTGGTTGGCGCTGAGTTCCAGAGGAGTGCCCCCCACCAGCTGGAAGAGAGAGCATTTTTTTCATAGGGCAACGGCTCAAATGGGTTGAGTGAATTTGTTGACATACTCAAACAACATTACCATGTAGTGACATTTAGGACAGCCAAACATTGGGTTGAAGGCTTCGATCTGCTGCAACAATTTGGTGCTGACCTCCGCACAAGTTGAAGGGATGAGCCTAATAGAACAGAGATGACATCCAATTTTGGAATGACTGCAATGTAGTGATGCTTTTGATTCGATTTCAACTGTTAGTGTTAAAAAGGGGTATGGTGAAAACATTTCCAAATGAAATCTTAGTTTTGGCAACAGGTGGATTTGTTTTAGCTGTAAATTGCAGTGCATGGTAACTCCATATTCAGCAAGAGATCAAACTTAAAAAAGAAAATATCTGCCAAATCTATTGTGCTAAAGGCATTTGTTAAATTAGCATCCAAAATACATTTGGGTGCCATCACTGACTAAAATTGGCATCAAAGACTTCATAGTGATCTTCATTGCATGGAAAAAGTCACTTACCAGAGTGTTCTGCAGTAGGCATGGTAGATGGGCCCAGGAATGGGCACGGCGGACGCAAACAGGACCAGCCCGGCGAGGAGAAACAGAGTCTTCATGGTGGTTGCTGTTGGAGTTTCTTGTGGGACAAACCTTAGCCGTTTGCACTCTTATACGTCCGGGGGGGACATCCGTCCCGGGTCATGCGCTCGGCAGCCTTACAATCGATTGAGCGTGGACGAGTACCGATGACGCACACACACAAGGCCTCGTAATGGTGGCGGGCGGGCGGGCGGGCTGGGCGGGCGAACAAAAGAGCACGCGTGTACGCCTAGCCAGGCCTGCCTGCCTGCCTGCACAGGTAAAAAGATTCACATTTCGAAAGTCAGAAAAATTTATTGTCAGCAAAGTTCAACGACTAGTGTCACCAAAGATTGGATTTGAAAATATTAAAAGATCACCTCATTTATTCTATTACATACAGTACAGTGAATATAAAAAGTCAACACACCCCTCTTCAAATGCTAAGTGCTTGTGCTACCAAACCTGAGAGCAAGCGATAACATTTCAAACCTGACCAATCAAATTCAATTCAATTTTGAAAGAGGAAGTAGAACAACTGAGATCATGTGGTTGCACCTTTTGGCAGCGAAACACCTGTTTTTGTCCAGATGATTTGACACTGACACATGTCCCCCCAAGGCTGCATATGGTTCCCTGGCCAGGAATCGACCCCGCCCACAGCCTCGTGGGCAGGGAAAGCGTCGCATGCTAACCACTGGACCATCAGGGAGTGGTTGCAAGGTGTGAACACCCCTATTTGATTACGAATGAACCATGTGATATATCCCAGCCAATCAGCAAATGAAAATCAAAGTTTTTTCATCCTATTTTGTGTAAGGATAAAAAATTAAATAATATTATTAATAATAATATTACAATAATAATAATAAAATAATGCAACAAAGCATGTTTGTTAATCAGAATCATGAATTTTATTATTAATTCAACTTTCCCATTCAATGTTCCTATATATCTGATGAATTCATCATTTCCATTCAATGTTACTGTATATTCTTCAGCATGCAGGAGAAGGGAGTAAAGGTGCTAAAGCAGCCGTAAAGAGGTTTTCATGCACATGTCAGCAAATGTAGGATAGACACAGGACCATTTGAATGCTTCAAAGTTTATTGTTGATTTATTTTTCTCTCTTTCATTTCTCTATTTTCAGGCTTTGCAGGTGGCGAGTCCGTAGCCCAGGCAAGCCCACTCGTTGGTCATCTCCATGAAACCTGCTTCGCTGGCCATTCCGCTAGCTGAACATAAAAAGAAAAGGGCATTAGCGTGAGCGTCTTCAAATGTGTATGCCTTCCTTGCATGTATGTGGGGGGCGAACCTGAGAGCAGATCGTAGAGGTTGCAGTAATTGAGGCCATTGTCCAGAAGGGTGGTGAATCCCAAAGAGGTGGACTGGCTCTGGGTCCGACCCCCCAAAACAGTCATTGTCAAACTACTTCATATTTGACTGCATCCTTCTTTTCTACAGGTAGTTTGGTGTAGGCTAAAGTCACATCCGTACTCTCAATCAAATGTATCACTCATATACTTCCTTTATGGCAATTTCTATCTCAGGGTTAGCGTTCAGAAAAAAAAAAAAAAAAAAAAAAACAATTTGAAGGTTAGTTGTGGGCATAAGTAGTCCTTTGACGCCGTCTCCAAATGCTATCACAGACCCCCTCGCTGACACTTACGGACACGCGGCATCCTCCCGTTATCACTGTGGGGCTGAAGGTGAAGGTGATGTTCTCAACTGCCAGACCGTCAGAAGAAGAGTGGTTGGCGGTGATGCCCAAAGGGGTGCCGGCTACCAGCTGCAGCAACAAGTTGACGGCAAAATGGGTCTGGTGTCACTTTTTCTTCCCAAGTAAAAAAGGTTACCATGTAGTGACACTTGTGGCAGCCAAACATGGGGTTGAAGGCTTGAATCTGCTGCACCAATTTGCTGCTGACTGTGGCGCAGGGCGAAGAAAAGAGCCTAAGGAAGCACAGAGAACATCATCACATGAGCACATTCAGTGGCTTTCTTTCCACTTTTTCTTTTACCAGAGAGTTCTGCAGAAGGCGTGGTAGAAGGGCATGGGAGCAGGCATCGCGGCCCCAAGGACAACAAGTCCGGCGAGTACCATCAGAGTCTTCATGGCAGCGGCGGTGGTGGCGGCGGCACCAGGTGGAGACAATTGACTGTACTGGCCGCCGCTTCCTTATAAAGCTCACTGACGCAGGTCACGCGCTCGGCTCAGTGACACTCAGACAATCCGTTAGTTACATTGGTGTCAGGAATAAATGACCCTGAAAGCTTGAGATCAGAGGAGTTCACCAATCGCAGGACACGCTGCACTTCAAGTTCACGTCATCAACTTGGTTTTAGGTTGATGTTAAATGTTCAATTCGGGGAAAATAGATGAAAGTCTGGCATAGCAAATTCCTGTGCAAAATTAATTCCCATTTCTTCTCGTTATTCTGATATGTTTACCAGAGACAAATGGCTAAATCTATTTCTGTAAATGGTAACGACACAGCTCGTATGGCACTCACTTTGGATTTCCTTGGCTGATGATGGTCGTCATCTGTTTGAATTGAAAATGACACGCAAAGACACATGCACACAAAAGAGGCAGTTGTTATTGAAGTAGTCATATGTTAGAACGAGCGGGTCACAATGGACATATCAGCAACAAGTATAAAATGGTATTATTCCTGCCGCCACGCCGGATTGTCACTCGCGCATCAGCTGACTGACTGACTCCCACATATGCATTGAGGTCACAGCACTAAGTATAGGCAACGTTTTCTTTCTTTTGCTCCACTTGTCTATCTGGGCGTTTGCGCCGTTGTGGGATGGAACGCTTTGTGTCAATGCTCAGGTGTGGAAAATGAGGGGGAACACTGATGAGGTGGCAAACTCACCAATTTGTTATGCACTTGTTTTTATTTATAACACACAGCATGTCTTTACCCATGGAGTAGTAGATGGATTAAAAAAAAATCTTTCAAGCAGACAGCACCCTCCACTTTATGTACATATGGTATATATAGTTTTAGTTCTGTAACACGAGGCCTCGGACGTGTCAGGAGTTTAAACCCCCCCCCAAAAAATTCAAACTTCCTTGGATCAGCTACTTGTCATCTTAGCCCTAATGCTTAGCAGCACAGTTGGATGAAAGTCAGAGCAAAAAAAGTGGCAGAACTGCTCGTGATGGCTCTCTCTGTCTCTCTCTCTCTCTAAAAACACATGAATGCTATGAGAAGTCTAGGAGATGAAAAGAACAGCTTCAGATGCATTTCTCTTTCTCTAACACCAATACAGACGGTACTTGATGGAGTCCCGCCTGGCCTTATTGTAGCCAGCCACAAATGCACAGTTCACGCACACGTCCACTTGAAATGCGACATCAGGTCGGCCTTCTTCAAAACAAACAAACAAACAAACAAACAAACAAACAAACAAACAAACAAACAAACAAACAAACAAACAAACAAAGACACCTTGTACAACAATTAACCCCAGCTTCAACCTCTTTCGCTATTAAAATGACGATGCCAAAGCTCCAGTTGAGCCAATTGACATGGCCTGGAAAAAAGAGAGGCTGAGAAGCACAAAAAAAAAAAAAGCCATCAAAGTTCCATTGGACTGTCCAGTCTGCATTTACGATACATATTTGTGAAATGCTGCTTAAATCATCTAAAATTTCATCTCATTATATTTTGGTTGGACTAGTGTATAAATATTTTCTTTTCCATGTGTACGTCACAGAATATGTGAAGTATTTCTATAAATAGACTCAGTAGTTAAACAAGATTGGTGTCTTTCTATTCTTAGTCATGATATTTTTTGTTTTTAATCGCAGTTATTTTGTTCTTTGTAAAACGACTTGATATTTTTTAGCAACAGCGACACACTCGATTCAATTAATATTTTCCTGAATGGGAAATAGTCCAAAAGAACCCTCCCGTGGATGCTTTTGTCCTCTTTTGCCTCGGTCCCCGTTCCCATGAGCTAGGTCAAAACAAAAAGCAATATGACGCGGAGTAGCAAAGCCGTTCATAAAGAATGGAATGCACTTGGTGACGGAACAAAAGGGTTTGTATCTTTGTAAAGGGTTAGCATCGGGCTGGGGATCAGGTGCGGAACGGACTTCTCCGACGCCGCCATAACGTCGACACACGGAGATGGTTGAGGGTTCTCCTCAAAAACAAATTCATCAATTAACGTTGATTGCGTTCAAATTGGGAGGTGTAGCAGACAGAAAACTCAAGATCAAGATGGATTAAAATGGGTCCAAATCAGAATTAGATCAGATTCATCAGAGTCAGGGTGTATTATTGAAAAGAATCACTTGGACTTGGCTTCCACTTTAAATGTGGTCGCAATTGGCCAAAGTCAAATGGCCGACTTCTCCTGCGTTTGGGGGCAAACCTCGCTGTATTTTTACCACTCTTTATTGCTGTCTGCTACCTCCACAAATTATGAAAACCAATCAGAATATGTCACCAAAAAGGGAAGGAAAAAAATAGAGCCAACATCCTCTTTGGAAGAATCGGTCCACACAATCAGTGTGTGTCAGTCCGTCATACAATGTAAATATAAAAAAAGAAACGCACCCACCGCTGAGGGGGTGATGGCATTGAGAACAAAAGTCAAGTAGAAGCTTCAATCTAATTGCTTGGTGCTCGGGAGGTTTCTTCAAGCAAGTGTGCAGACGGGAAAGACGAAGAAAAAAAAAAAAAAAGAAAGAAAAAGATCCACTTACATACAGGAGCTCGAGTCACACTCGCTCTGTTGAGTTTGTTCGAGAAAAGAGTCCAAGTGGATGAATACACAGGAGATAGGGCTCCCTCACTGCCTACAGTCTCCTTTTCAGTTCACTTCAGTTCTGCCGGCCATGGATGGCAAAAGGCCATGGCAATTTTCAATGAACTTTTTAATGGCAGCCTTTGGGCCTTCCTCACACCCACTCCTGCATGGAGCGCTTGCAGTACAGTATGTGCCGCTGCGTGCTCTTCCTGCGGAACTGGAACACGGTGTAGAGCAGGACCATCATGCATAGCGCCAGGACGCAGGGGATGGCGATGGCCACCGCCTTCTCCGTGCTGCCCACGCTGTCCAATTTGATGACCACGTCGGCGTCGCCGCCACCACCGCCGCTGTCGTAGTGGCGCTCCTCCACCGCCGGCGGGCTCCAGTCCCAGTCGGGGTCCGGGGGCAGGCCGTCGCAGCCCATGAAGTCGCGCAGGATAGAGCGCGGGTAGCCCGGCTCCACGCGGAGCAGCTGGTTGTTGAACTTCCAGTACTCCTTCCCCTTGTAAAAGTAGGTGAAGCCTGGACGGATGGACATAGAGAGCATTTGAAAAGTTCTGCTTCCTGTGGACGGGCCACCCATGTGGCGGCACCCCCCTGCTCAAACGTGCACTCGACAATCACGCACTGATGCTGCAGTCTCTTCCTTGTGTTCAGCGTAAACAAGCAAAGCGGCTTAATGAAAGCGGCTTTCCATTCAAGCGTATCTACACGGGATTTGCGGCAGTACCGTTGATTTTGTCCACGAAAGCCCCCTGCGGAGAATCGGGGATGCCCTTCCAGATGGTGATGGGCTTGGGATAACCTGGATCCATGGTCCTCATGTCTTCATTGTACCGCCAGTATCTGGAAAAGAGCACAAAAGCGCCACACTCAATATGCTGTAGGCGGCGTTAGGGAGGGAGGGAGGTAGGCAGGGGGTGGCCCAAATATGCTGGGACAAGGCCAAATAATTGACTTTGGGGTCATTTCCCAGGATTTGTTTTTCTTCTTCTACATTTGAACATGTCTAACATCTTCGTCCTCTCACATTCGAGGAGATATAAACAAAACGTAGACGCTGCGATGATGGTGACAAAGCAATATGTCAGCGCTGCGTTCCCCTCTTGCTGGAGCTGATTTATGGTGACAGCTGCACAAACATGGCACAGCGCCATGCTGCCGAGCAGTGAGACTAAACTTTACAAGGCGCTGTCATTCAACCAGGACGTCCCTCCGAGTCACCCCAAAAATCATAAGAATTGTCTGTTTGACAAAACATGTAACCTGTCTCCTTTGAAGAAGTAAGTCTTGGCCACGTCCTCCCACCACACAGCCGTCTCGATGCTCTGCGTGGGCATGCCGCTGCCAAACAGCGAGATGTCCTGAGGGTAAGACGGCTGCAGAGTCGTGTCCTTGAACACCCAGAAGCGGTTACCTGAGGACCGTGACGTACACATATATAGATATGTAGACTTTGTCATTGGTATGCACGAGACCTCGTTTGAGCAGCCATTCTAGGTTGCGCACTGAGAGTCTGATGTCTTGTTAATCTACCCGATGGACGTGCGAATGTGTGAGACCTGCAAGCGTTATGTTCAGTTAGCGTAAAAGCAACATGAATGCATGTTCACGGCGGTCACGCTTTGACGCAACTGTAGTGTCTAATGTTTCCAAAGTGGGGAAGGCTTTTTGTAGTACTAAAAATTTCCAGCAGACGGTGCTGTTTTGCGTGATTTCTTATTCTTCTTCCTATTATTATGACGACATAAATAACAGAAAATGTGCACTTGATTACCTTTGAAAAACACAAATTTTCCTTCGCTGTTTTCATAGACGGCGTCAATTTTAGCAGGCAAGCCTTTCCAGAAGTAGTTGATCTGCATGGGGTATCCAGGGACCACCGAGTTGTCTCGTACCCTCCAAAACCACTGGTCCTGTGGGTCATGGGTCACAAATGAGGAAAATCATCATCATCAGCAGCAGCAGCAGCAGCATCGTCAGGAGCAGCAGCAGCATCTACCTTGAAGACAAAAAGTTCCTGCCGCAGGATGGCCAGCGTGTTGAAGCCGCCGTCGCAGATGTTGGGCTTGGAGTTGGGGTTGGCTGGCTTGGCGCCCTGCGGAGGGCGGTGGGGCCTGGCGTGGCGGTCGTGCTTGCGGGGGTCCGAGGGAAGGTGGAAGCGATGAGGGGGCGCCGTGGGCGGAGGCCTGGTCGGCTGCGGGGCTCTGTCGGGTGGACCTGGAAAACAAAATGGCAAGACGTCAGCTGGTTTGGTCTGGGAAAAGAAAAAGAATCCCAACAAAAATGAGCCGTGACCAAAGCTTTTGATTATTACCGTAGATTTTCTGGATGCCCTGCAGGTCGTCGTGAGGTAGTTTAAAGTTCTCCGTGTCCATGTACTGGTAGAAAGGAGCCATGATGGCGGTGGGATCATTGGAGTGTTCCAGGCCCAGGGCGTGGCCCAGCTCGTGAACGGCCACCAAAAAGAGATCGTTCCCTAGAATCAGGACAAAATGGTGGATCAATTAAGAAAAAAAAGAGCCTTTCCATACTTTTTATCATTCCCATAATCTTTCATGCTCGTGGAAGCTTTCAGAACGTCCTACGTTAGGGTTCCTTTCAAACAGGTTCTCTTTCTGCTATCTGTATGCTATCAAAAGCATCCTTCATTGCGCGTATTATGGAAAGCCCTGGAGCCGACTCGAGTCGGCTCGGATGAACGAGAACATGTTTGCAGCTTGCGTCGTGTCGCAGTTTCACTACAACAACACCAATGTGCGGTTTGAAGGTGCAAAAACGACAAGAGATGGTGCAACCGAATGCCCATAATTAGCCAAATTGGGTCAGTGTGTTCCTTCTGTCGCTGCGAATGACAATTTATGATAATGAATGCGTCACACACACAACACCACAATGCGAACGTGTGAGTGTGCTGGATGAAATGTACTTTGTAAGCGCCTGATGTTATCCGAACAAGCTAATGCGTCCGTTGTGCCTCGTACCAGGGCTCGACGTGGATTTGGATTGTTTGGACGGAGCTCTTCAATTATAGTGATTGTAGAAGAAAAAAAAATGGTGGTGGTGGGGTGGGGGGTGAGGCACCTTGCTTGGCCATGCAGATTGCTTGAGCTAGGAAAAGAAGTCAGAAAATACCCAACTGTCTCCCCCTTCTAGCTCTGTCAGTGGCTGCCATACAAGCATGGAGTCTACTATAAAGCATCTACAATCAAAGACGTCCTGAAAGATAAAAGAAAAACGGCCCGGTAGCCGTGTACGAATCGACCCGCGGCTCGCAGTGCCAAAGTAATTTCCGACACCCGCCTAACATTTCCATACGTAGCATGTGACAGACCGACTGACTGTCTGGCTCCTCGGGGGATTGTTGCCCTTTCATACATGATCTCCACTGCTGCTAGCTTCCACCGAGCCAGGGCCAGCAGCTAAAAGGTGACAAATCCCGCCGCCCCCCCCGTCCGACTATGTATGCAACACCACCAGACTCTTGCACCAAAGTCCCCCAAGGACTCCCGAGCGAGCGGCCAGGGCCACCATTAGCGCACATGTCAACATGCATCATTTACAACGACACTGCTGTGAAAGGCCATTAAAAGCCCGTGTGGCTTCCGAGACACATAAGCGCAGAAGAGAGCTTTTCTCCAAGGTGAAGCACGGCCAGGGAACTATGATGGAACATGGCTCAGAAGCTTCCATTGTCCATATTGGGAGGTGGCAACTTTTACAAAGCTCAGATCCTAGAAGCGATCAAAAAGAGCAGACAAAGAGCAATCATATTTTGCCTAGATTGCAGACATTCGATCTTGGTTAGATTGGATTTAGGAAGTGATAGGGCCCGGCTGAACGCAATGCTATTGATCCAGACAGGAATGCGAGCCTTGCGGAGGAGAGAGCCTTTGTTACGTTTTTGGGGATAATAATAGCAAAACGTGGTGGGTGACGAATGTCCGCCATTACACCTTGGGCTACATTATTCAATCCAACATTTGGAGTCGGCTTAATATGGTGTGCGCTCGGCTGAGGCGAACGCACGGACGGACGCCTTTGCAAGGTCGCCAGGACTGAGATGGTGCATTTTCGGCACACAAATGGCTGCTGTTTCTTTGCAAGTGGCAGATGGGCTGTCCCATGATGAGAAACTTTTCTGCAAAGCGTTTTTTTTTCTTTTCTTTTCTTTTCTTTTCTTTTCTTTTCTTTTCTTTCCGACATTTCACCCGGCTGCGACGTCTCATGTTGTCACACTGCCTTTGCGGTTCCGAGACGCCCGCCCACCTCGTTGTGCTGTTTTCCTTTTCTCTTTTTTCTTCCCCTGTTGACGTCGATTTCAGCATCCCACACTCAGCGTTTCTTTCTTTTTCTTCAATAATTGTCTTCCCACTGCTGTTTTTGTACGACACGTGATAGAACACAAACCACCTGGGCAGACCCCACACCAGGAAAACCACAATCATCACCCTTACTGTTTTCATTTGTTCCAATTTCCACTTTCATGTCCATCAAAATATAATTGAGATTTTGAGTTTCATAAAACAATACCAAATAATAATGTGCCGAACCGTGCGTTCATTTCCTGCACTGTAAGCACACCGTGAATGCACCATGTTGCTTGCAAGCGTGTGCGTACGTGCAAATGTACAGCTTGTCCACTTACCGTCATGGTTGGGGTTCCCCAGGGTCCAAGGTTCATCCGAGTCAAAGTGGGTGTCGCCACCTATGCCGGGACCGGGAAAGTAGGCGTGGGCCAGGAAGCCGCCCTCGCCGTCGAAGGGTGAGCTGTCGCCGTGGAAACCCGAGGCGAAGATGATGGTGATGTCCACGTCGCGCCGGCCCGTCTCCAGGGCGCTATAAGGAACGGCCTCGAAGCGCAGCGGCGTCACGCCCTGCCACACGTCAAAGGCCCGGCGGATGGCGTCGTGGGTTTCGCGGGCGCCCACCTTTGGTGTGACATTTTTTATGCTGAGGAAAACATCGAAAATCAGAATGAATTCTGCTGCAACGATCACCATTTTTTTTTTCTTTCTTTTTGCCGGCGACCTGAACTGAACTGTCCAAGTTGATGGAAAGCTAATTCACTCCCAATCCGTCCGTCGTAGCTCAAGAGGTCAGTGTCAGGGAGACTTTTACTTAGCCAGCGAGAAAAGAAGTTGATTCAACTACTTCAAGGCTGCTGGCAGCGTTCACTGCACTTTTACACAGCGCTCTTTATCAGTGGCTGGCAGGCAGAGAGGAATTGGGTGAGAATCTTCTCTCTGGCCTCCTATCTTCATGAATAACACACAGTCATCGGCTCAGCGATGATTGACATTCTATTTGGAGAGTGTGCTCATCAATTCAAATTAAGGGAGGGAAGGATTTGAATACATTGCCGGCATAATCGGCGACAACGGCTGAAACATGTCAATTCCTGCCGCCCGTTTATCGGCCCTCCTCAGAAGCCAGAAGAAAAAAAAAAAGGTGGCCGTAGCCTAATCGAGGAGGGGAGATAAGATAAGAGGGGGAATAGTTTCTGCTGAAATGAGGGATTCTGCAGTCAGGAACTCCAGTGGCAACGCATGAAAAGGCAAAAAGAGAGCTGCTAGCGATTTTGCGTGCTCCAAATAGAACATAATGGTTGCGCACACACTCACAGAGCTGGCAAAACGCACACTCCAGTACTGTACATAACATACCCATTTTTAGATTTATGTACATATATATTATACAAAAGCAGATAGTATATCATTTCAAAAGGAGTGAATAAGGGCAAAAAATATTCAAGTGAAGTAACACTTGAGAAATCCATTCAAGTACAGGTGCTTTGTTACTTCTCACCGCTGGCTGGCACACACACACACACACACACACACACACACACACACACACACACACACACACACACATACACACACACACACACACACACAAAAGGACACGTATGTGTTAAATCCCACGTTACTGCCATTGCGCCGAGGACTATATTTTCCCAGACAATGACGTTTAGGAGCAGTCGCCATGGCAACACTGAGCATGTGATCACGGTGCCAATGAAAAAAAGAAAGTCATCGCTGGCACACATGACTGCTCCTCCTCTTTCATGGTTAAGTGCGGCTAAGCCTGAATGGTCTCCAAGGCAACTACTTCCCTCCCTCCCTCCCTCCTTCCCACCTAGCTGGCCTGGCCTGGCCTGGTCTCACCTGTAGGTGATGTGCGTACGCTGCCACTTCTGTCCTGTCAGGGCGTATCTCCGCCTCCTTGACCTGGAGCCGCTTTTCAGCGTGTCTGGAACGCCGCAGCGGGGCTTTTGCATCCAACTGGAAACAGAGCAAAAGGAGAAGAGAAGATCATTTTAAAGAACCATTCATACCACACATCGGCTCCGATTCGTTTGTCACGATATGCGCAGTAAGAATTGCGGCGCGGCGACGATGCTGTCGCTATTGGTTTTTGACAAATACAAAAAATATTGATATCGTATACAGTGACAATTGAGAAATTGTGTGAAAACGATAAAGATCTACACTGGTGATCAAATCCTTTGGAGTGCCATGATATTTAATAATCATAATCCAAATGTTGTACCTCCAAAGACAATATTGTGATACGACGTCAGCACATTTCATGTCAAAGGTGATTTATTTTAGTCACAAGTTTGTCTTTTCTTCACGGCGCCAAGCATATTGTGCATGTGGGCAAGTGTCCATCTTTAACAAGTTGGTGCTTCTAAGTGACACACACAGAAGGAAGGCAATCAAGTCGTCTCACCTCAGCGTGATATCACTGCATCATCATGCAAAATAAGAAGAAGGACACGTGTTAACAGCGTCACCTGCGCGCCTTGGTGGGCATGTGAGGACAACATGTCTTATTTCTGTTCCTCTCATGCACACATTTGCGTGTCCATGACAATGCAGAATACTCACTCCTTGGTTCTCTCATCCAGCGTCCCGGTGACATTGAGGCCGTAGGTGCGCTGCATGGCGGCGATGGCCGAGTGCATGGTTTGGGCCGAGCGCAGGACGGACATTTTGGGTTCCGTCCGAGGAAGGTAGCCGTACCTCTGTAGCCATCCCTGAAAAGAGGCAAACATTTGATGGCTTTGTACGTGATAGACAATGCGCCGAAGTCACTAGCCACCAATAGGATTGTTGTTTTCAGATATAAAACTTGGTACGCTATCACTGAATAGGAGTCTATTCCATTTTGAATTTAGAAATAGCAACCACTTGATCCTATGAAAGTGTTTGGTTTTGGAATATTTGAACTAGTTGAAGCTGGAGCGTAGCCAACTAAAAAGACAGATGGATAGATGCATCGATGGAACGTCCGACATAATAGACCATAAATACATCAGTAATAAATGAAAGATATCATAGAGTGCGCTGACAGTTTAGTGCCACTACCACACAATCCATCCACCATATTGATGTCCCAGGTGTACGCTCCATCATTTGTCCTTCTGTCCATCCACTCACACTGCAAGCAGCAGCCTCGCCGCGGGGGCGGCCAATCACAAATGTCCCCCTACGCTACCTATAATTTGTCCGTCCGTCCCTGTTTCCCGACCGACCGCCTTGTTTATGATCCCTTTCCTGTCTCTCTCTCTATGTGTTTTGTCTGAGAGGCGCTCGTCTCTCTCATGTATGACAGCGAGGCATAAAATTGGTTTGTGGGGTAGTTGGGATCCAGGAAGAGCTTCTAGATCTGATGAAATCATGAAAGAAAAAAAAATTAACCAATCTTATTATGCAACTGGCATGTGTGAATGGCTAATCCGCTCCATCGGCGTGATGCTTACTTAGGCCTATTTTCATCATCAATGAATGCATTGCAGGCCCCAACAAAGCATGCATCTGTATCTGGGTTACATGCACGCTCACACGCGCGGGCGCGTAAATGAGCTTTGAGTAGCCATATTTTGACAATAGGGCTCAAAATGTGGATTTATTTTTTTAGGCTGGGGGAAGGGGGTGCTAGCGGAGAATGCACGGTCACGGATGAAGCCAAACAGCAGGGAAGGGCCGTGGATCTAATATATTATATATATCTGTGCATCCTACCTCGACGCTGAAGTGCTGGTGCTCCTCTCCGGACACTGCACACGCAATCCAAAGCAAGAGATGCAAGCAGAACCCGGCCGCCTGAACGCAATCCGATGCTTTCCTTGCACTGGAGGCGACTAAGGTCATAATGACCCGCTTGAATCCCGAGTCTTTTTGTTGTTGTCCTGCTTTTCAGGGAGAAGCCTCCCGCGTTTCGCTTTGGCGTCTTTTGGCGTCAAGCTAAAGGCATGGATGCATCGCGAGCAGCGTCCGCAAGGTGCGACGAGAACCAACTGGCCGATGTCATGCACGTATGAGGCGGCGTGTTCCATCCGCTGCCCTCGCCATCCTTGTATTTACATCACGGGCTCCCTCCCATGCAGGCAGCAGCAGCAGTAGCAGCAGCAGCAGCATCACTTAGGCTGCGGGCAGGCAGTCTGCGCAAGATTGGCCGCCTCCTCCTCCTCCTCCTCCTCCTCCTCCTCCACCTCCTCCTCCTCCTCCTGGCGCCTCTCACGCTTGCGCTTTGATTTCAAGCATGATAGAAAGTGTCTGAAAAGACAAATGTTTTTCAATGTATGCTTGTGTTCCACGTAGATGAAGAATCTGAAAGGGAGGGGTGCAAGTCCCCTTTAAAACCAACAAATCATAACACCAATGCAATTGTTAATCAAATAGAATTTCGTATTTTTTGGAGGGGAAAAATCACAAATGATCAGAAAACCACACTACTATTTTGATTCATTGTTGTTCGCTATAGGAAACAGCAGCAACGTACATCAACACATCCGCGCATGTGACGTCACACGTCTGCTCCGCCTCTCGTTGCCAGGCAGAATTTTAGAGTACACGCAGGTAAGCCTTTGGATGAAAACAAATGGTGTATGTATAGCTGGACTCATCACATAAACAAAGACAAATTGATTTTTTTTTTAAGATAAAAAGACAGCAAAAGTCAAATGATGAGAAAGACGTGTTGAAAATTGGATAGCGACAAGAATAACTGTTATTCTTTAAAACTGTTGCAAATGTGTGACAAACGTCTCTGGAACCTTTTGCAACTTGTGATGTCAGAACATCATCAGTTTTGTGCTGCTTGCTTCTCTGTAGAATCTACAGTGTAGATGCTTCAGTCAGCAGCATTCACACAATTGAGGCAGCCACAACAGCCTGCAATTGAAAAAGTGGCCACACGGCAGCGGTGTTTGCTGGAGCATTTTGCCTGCACGCCATTCTCTGCTCAAGCAATTGTGAACCCCGAAGGGCCCCAAAAGCAAGCCATTGCTACCTGATCCCAACTGTCCTATAACAGCAAAAGGAAGCTGGTCGTTTCGCACCATCAAGATGTCAGGATGCGTTCACGCTCTGTATGACAGTCCGACGTTTGATAGTCGTTACTTGTGGCTATTGTACATTTAGACAGGGAGGGGACAGGCCTTTTACTGGAAGACTCTGGCACTCGTCTCGGGAACTCGAAGCTTCAAGTGCCCGACTGATGGTCGTTAGTGGTTAACTTGGGCAGCTTGACATTTTTAGGTTACTTTTCTTTTGTTCAGACACGATAGTCAAAGAATGCAAAAAAGTCACATTTGAGGAAACATATGCCTCAAAAATCAAACAATGACAACAAAAACATTTGGGAAAGTATCAATTGAAAATCAAACCATTTCAAACATAAAAGGGGGGGGGGGGATTCAGACAATTTCAACCAGTTTTTTTTGTGTGTGTTGTCAGCATTACAACCCAAAAAATGACAACATAATACAACATGACTTACAACCGAAAGCCATATTACTCAACAGTTACAGTGGGCATTTTCAAACAGGATGTGACAGATTGAACGTGAAATTGTGTCAACGTCAATGCAGGCTCACTCATTCATAACCTTGGGGGTGTTGCTGTGAGTGGCGGACGGGTCGCCATGACAATGTCATGTTCTGGCAAGCCCACAGCAACAAGGTGGTTTAAAATGTAGCACATCAGGGTGTGAGTATGTTTTATTGACTTTAAGAGTCAACAAAGAGTGCGTGAGTGTGTGTGCGCCCTACCTGTGTACAGCATGTGTGCGTGTGTACACAGAATTAAAACCCATCACTGCTTTTCAAATATTTGCCTCGAGCAGAAGCTGGAGAGTCATTTCCTTCAGATGGTGAAATACAAGGTGGTCTTCTCTAATTAAACCTAATGAATTGCTACTTGACAGTTTGTTCATTGTAGCTCCAGGCTGTTTTTAAGCCTGGAAATGAACAACAATAAAGTATGGACATTATGTTACGTTTTCAAACGCAGTTTTAAATGAGCTTGGCCTACTGCCAAATGCATATCATATCTAATATGTTCGCTGCCCTGCTATGTGGGAGAGAGGGAGGGAGCGCGTGTGCGCGCGCACGCGCGCGTACCTGCGGCTCGCGTGTCCCTGCCTCTTGTGACGTCACCCCAAGTCGTCCTCCTCGGGCGCTCCAACTGCTTGCAGAGCGTTTTAGAGGAGGAGCTGTCAAAGTTGTCGGGGAGTCCTCTACTAGCAGAGAAAAGAAAAAAGAAGAAAGAAAAGTAGAAGGTGTGTAGTGAACACACACGGTGGAGCTTCTTCTATCGCTGGGATCGGAGCATGGCATGGCACCTTCTCGGTAGCGGCGTCTGGACCATGGATCGCCGCCTTCTGGGGTGGCTCACCGTCACCTCGCTGCTCTGCTCGCCTCTTGTGGCCGAAAAGAAAGGTATGTCAGTGGGGAAGAAGAAGAAGGGGGAAGGGAAGGGGGAAGGGAAGGGAAGGGACTGCCAACGGTGCTGGCACTGGTTGGGGAATCTCAAAAGTCCTCGTTTGTGGCGCTGGCTGGGGAAAAGTTTCTCACAGTCTGGCTGCTGCTGCTGCCGCTGCCGCTGAGACGGCGGCTGAGGTTGAGGCTCGGTTCCGGTAAATAAGCGTCACTCTTGGCGGCCAGCGGTTGCACATCTGGCCCAAGTAGTACCAAATGCTTTTTTTTTGCAACACTATTCTGACTGCAGTGGCATATTATTCAATTGTGTATTGTTTTGTTTGGATTCTCTTTGGAATCACTTTTGCCGTTTGGCCCAATCGCAATCGCAATGCAAACACAATAGAAATGTAAAAATTAAACGCACTCAAGCTGTCACGTCCAATAAATGCAACGTTTGCCTGACTGACACACTTGGAGAGATAAGAATTCTAATAGGTCTAATGCAGACCCAAACGTTTGAACAAAATATTATTTTCGATGAATCGCTAGTTGTTAGTTTTATAGAAATAGGACCTTGTCTTTGAACTGTGCCTAATGATGACTTTTTAACATTTGCCTGGCGTCAATCTGTGTTTTTCAAAACTGATGATGAGGCACTAACCACAAGTTAGTCGCCATGGAAATACCAATTAATTGAGTGGAAATGTGTTGTTGTTTTCTACACCGCAAGTCCATCAAAGAAGTTTGGTCAACGACTCATCCGCATAGGCTAACATACCAGGAAAACTTGATGATTATCTGTGGGAGCAACTACAATTTGTAATATATTATTTAACTTTGAAATTAGATATTAGCTAGCTCAGCAGAGGTTCAATAGAATTGCTCAATTTCATTTCAACTGTCATCTTGCTTGCTTCTTGTTGTTGCCAGGCAGAGTTTATAGGGCACAATCATACCTGCCCTTTAGGCAATTGAAAAAAAAAGCCCTCAGTAACTCCTAGTCTGAAGCAACACAAGCAATTTGCACCACATCCTTAGCCGCAAGCATGCGTTTATGAAGTTGGCGTTAGTCTGTATCGCCGTGTTGTGCTCGTGACGAGAAAACAAAAGTTGAGCCAAATGTCACTTTGGGACTCTTGCTTATCATTCCCTATGTAGCTTGTTGTGCCGTGACTGCATAAAATGACTCTTGAGTGTGATACAGGGGGAAAAAAAATCACTTCTGAGAAACATTACACTCATGACTTGGAACAATATCAGGTCATTTTTATTTTTTTTTCCAAGTTGTGATTTATCTTCATTGCATGACTCAGAGGCCTCGCAAGGCCAGATGTCAGGAGAGAAAGTGACCAGGAGTGTTACCGTACTTCCGAATGACAAGTTCCTATTAGTATGAATCACCCAGCCAGTGCTTGTTATTCCCTCTTTGTGTGCTGCACAAGTCCAACATGTGCTCCTAAATATATCTGCGCTTCTAAACAAAAATGACAAGCAGAGAGTCTAATTTCCATTTGTAAAGAGATGTTACGTAGTTCCTGCTTGCGCTCATTTTTTTTTCTTCAGCACTGAGCAGATGTTTAAATGTGCTGTTTCAAGGTTTTCCCTCAAGGCGTTATTGCAACAAGATGTCAGACTGAAACATCTAAATTTTTCTTTCAAGCACGGTTAGCATGCTTGCATGACTTGCATGGTGCGGAAAAACTCTTCTTCTGCTTAGCCAAAGATGGGGGCGGTACACCTGGAGATCCTGAAGCCCCTCAATCTCTTTTTACGAACGCCGCCGGCCCATTTATGCGGCCTGCCGTCATTTGTGGTAAGCCTGTCGGTGACCCGCAGCTTCACCGCGGCGGATATTTTCCCAGATGACATGTCGCCACTGTAAAAACTCTTCTTTTTATGGTCTCTCCAACGCGCGGGAACAAGGTGAACCTGGTGACTTTCTGGCCCAGCGGTCAGCGAGATAATCTGTCACAGATGAAACTAATCTGAAGGCCGTGTCGGTGGCTAAATCCTTAATCCCTAAAAGCCTGTTTTTTCATGTTTTTTTTTTGTTACAAATACAAGTGCTAGGGTGCCAGTAATTTACTCAGTTGCAGATGGAAGGAGGGCTTGGCAGTTTGGAATAATCGTCAAATATAGTGTCTTACAATTTAAAATTTTGCTTTAAAACAAAAATGGCATTAAATGAGACACAACAAATATTTAGGCGTTCCACGATACAACATTGCAGAGTGACCATCATGTCAGATGCTATGAAAATACTGTGCTAATGGTAATACCATCATCTTTAATATTGAATGTAAGGTTCAGCAACATCCCTGTGAAATTTGAACACACGTTTTTCATGACAAAAGTTGACCCTTTCATGACTTCGGTGCACCCCCCCAATAAATGATCCTCATCACTCACAAATCTCGCCATGATGAAAAACAAAACAAAACAAGCCTTTGCTTATCATTATAACAATCGCTCTGGGAAAAGATGGATTTGGGCAGTGAACTGGAGGTTGTGTAATGGGAGAAGCTGCCATCTGGGTTATTCCTGATGAACTTGCCAGACGCTGAACATGTGGCTTTGTGCTTTGGGCCAGTCGGATGATCATTTCTCACTGCCACCCCCTCTCACCTTAAAAAACACCCCTGCTGAAGAGACTTGTGTTGAGGTGAAGGATTCTGGTGTCACAATAGCGCCTCTGTCCTTAGCAGCTTTTTGTGCCGTATCTGAAACCTGCAGCCATGCTTGCCATCAAAAGGATTGTGAAGAAGTGAAACTTTTCTTCTTTATTATTATTATTTATTTATTATTATTTAAATGTATTAAATGCATTTTTGTTAAAAATGGCCGTGTGAAAGTGGAATTTCAGGCAAACAGCAAGAGCAAGGTAAAACGGGGTGAAATTAAGAATTTATTTTGGAATTTCAGAGGGGGCATTGCCTTCAGAGGGGGCATTGACCCCCCCCACTGCTTCTTTGACTGATATTGACCAATTAGATCTGCACTTTCTGTATGACCTCTTTTGTCATAGTGATGGGAAAAGCAAGCCTCCTATTTTTGGGAACTGTTTGTTTTTTGCTTGATCAATCGGGCCACTTGGAGCTATTTTAGGGACAGCCACAGTTTGCAGAAATCCAGTTAGTAGATAGCAATGTGTCATTTGCATAGATAAAGCACTTCCTTCCACTCCGTTCCAGTCGAACATAGTGGTGCAGCGCAAACACATCACCAAAAAACACAGACACTCTTTAGTTTGTCTATACATGGAATAAGTCTTGGTTACTCATTGAACAAATTGGTGTCTTATGTTAAGAAACAAAGCCAGCCGCTCCATTTTATGGCCTTTCCATGAGTGCGTGTGTGTGTGTGTGTGTGGGAGGGAATCTGGTTATCTTCCTAACTCATCAGGTGTAGCGTGGCACTTTGAGAAAACCAAAACAGAATAGGGCCTCTACTGTTTATTTCTCATAATCTATCTTCAGCATCAAATGACCGCTCGACCTTGAATTTCACCTTGATGCTTCAAGCTGAGACAAGAAATGGAAGTCTGAAGGTGTTGGAGTCCACATGGGCTATTTATGCTCCACTGTTTGTGTAAGCGCTTCCCTTTTCGGGCAATGTGCGCTCGTATTTCTTTACATTGCTGGCCCCAAAGAGGAATCTCCTGTTGCGAGGAGAACAATGGCTCACCGAGCATCTCCAAAGATTTTTTTTCAAGCTGAAATGTCTCACTTCTTCTTGTGTGGCCCACAGGCTTGTAAACAGAATGGTGGCAAAAGTGTCCTCCCAAAAGCAGTCAGTCCCTCACCCTGAGACAACGGAGACAAAAGCTTGATTTAAGACTTTGTTGCCTTTTTGACACAGACTTATCTGTCTTGTGCGTGACCTTAACTTAGCATGTCGACATGACTTCACAACCCTGTGTCAACAACGACATCTCACTTGAGTCAACGGCTTTCATGCTGCCAAAGGCCTTGTTGTACTTTTTTTTTCTTACAACTTCATCCAAGTCATGCATGAAAAGCTCTGAATAGTCATAGCTTAGGTAATTTTAGCATTTTTGGCAGAAAGGTCCCTTTGAAAAGGCTTTTAAACTATTATTTCCATGGGAAGACAAGTCAGTGGTGGAGCAAGATCAAGGATTGGCTGCATTTGACCACGTTTGTAGACAGGAATGAGGTCAGTCGCTTTTGCCACTCAGCCAGGTGCTGAAAGCCAGCCGTCGTGTTAATATGATAGCATCGTGCTGTGGCTTTTGACTGCGCCACATCCCAAAATGTGTTTCTCGGAGTTCACGTTTGATGTCTGTGAATGCCATTCTCGCTCGGGAGCTTCGTAATCCTTCCTTCCGGCAGGTTCTGCTAGGAGACCCTCGGGGACTGAGCTCATTGTCACATTGCTAATCCAGTGGGAAGCAAAGTTGATGCCAAAGTGTGGGATGTGGTCCGTAATCATAATCTGTGGTGGTTAGCTGATGCTAAAAACAGCTAGCGAGACAATCACCCCCTGTGTTCTTGTAAAGGCTTTGAAAAATACACCTTAAGATTTGTCTTGATATAAAAATACAGCAGCAAATGCACTTGTAAAGTATAACGTCTTCAGCCGTCAATTACGACGGCCGGCGGGATCACTTGACTGGGTGTTGCAGGGGAAGAAAACAAGATGTCATCTCGTCTCTCGCTGTGGTTCCGGAACATTCCGAGCTCGACATCACCTCCTGGGCGTTTCGTCATCGGCGTTGTAAAATGCCATTCCCATCACTGCTATTTACAGACAAGCTGATGGAAAATGCCACTTCATATTTGTAGAGATTCATAAAGTCTCACAGTGTTCAAATGTATTCATTGCGCTCCAATTTCACTTCCTGGTGGTGTAAGCTCTCCTTTGCCAAATGTTTTCTTGATTAAATCCAAAGACCTGCAGGCGGAAAATAATTTGTTCCATTTGCGCTAACTCGTTTGACTTACAGCTGCTTGACTTTCAAATGAGCAATGTCGCCTTTAACGTGTACAACAAACCACTTTACGTTTTGTGGTTTGGAAGAGATTGGTCCCTGTGGTGCAAATACCCTGGAGTGCATCACTGGAGCGGCGCCAAGCAGGAAGGATCAGGCCTCTTGACCTCGAGGATATCCACTACACATCAAGTCCCCGCTGAGTTCATTGGCTAGATGTTTTATTAAAAAAAAATCATAGCAATCTCAGTAATCTGGGGTCCAGACACAAGATCAAAAAAGAAAGAAATTGGGTCAATAGACCTGCAAACAAGCCACTCAATTAGTTACTAATTTATCCCAAGGGATCATTTCAGGATAATTTGGCAGATGCTAACTGTGTGTTAGTCTCATGGGTTCTTGCTTGGCCCTAGTGCCCACCACTCAGTTTTTTTTTGTTTGTTTTGTTTTTACCAAGGGCAGCAAGTAAACAGACCGCTGCGGCAAAATGAAGATTGAGCTATAGTACTAAACGGCAGTAGCAGGGTAAGCTAATGTTAGCCTTAGCATGTGCGGCTAGCAGAAGTTTACGAAATCTAGCGCACGAGGTACTTGGAAAAGTATCTGGTAGTACTTGCTCAAATTTAAAAAAAGGGTCATGAATTTCTGATTAAGAATATTATTGATTGGACTGATACATAGCAGTGAATATCCCATTAAAAAGGTTTCAAAGAGTCTTGTCAATGTCATTCATCTTTGATTGATTGTAGACTTGGGACTCTTGTGTTCAATAACATCATGGATAAGGCAAACTAAGCATCTTGTCTGCTACCTGTGCTGACTGACTGATAAAGCGAAATGAAAAGCCCCTGTGTGCGTGAGGGGGCGGCCTTGAAACAACAGCGCTCCTCAGTCATTTCAAACAAGCTCCCGTCTTGTTTTGGTGGGCCTCATCAACCGTGATGTGCTTTTGTTTTGGCGAGAGAGGGAGGGAGGATTACACGGCTGAGGCATGCCTTGTCTGCAGTGTTTTGGCCAACCAAAGCACAATGGATTATGGAATGTGATCAAGTGCATATGTATTTGTATGCTTTGACGGTCATAACGGAAAACCATGACTATATTACCCCAACTAAGGATTGTTAGTCCACGCTAAGACTCCCCAGCTGGTCCAAAATTGAAACTTGATCCTATTTCTCATGCTGTAATAGTTTGACTTTTATGTGTATCTGGTCCAAATTGATGCTGGCCAAGTCGTAAGTAATTCTAGAAGAGATCACATTTCTTGTTACAGCACAAACAATTCGTAACTACTATAATGGCCTTACTTTTCTGTGTTTTAGTGTGAAGCACTAATGATTATAATGGCTTGACTTTTCCCACAGTCATGGCTGATTGTCAATCCTCCGTTGCACGATGGAAAATACTTAGCGGAGGCCCCTGAGTCTTGGCAGTGGCATGCTGCTTCTGCTGCTGCTGCATTACAAACATATCAGCTTGATGTGTCACCAGGAGGCCGGCTGGCAGGCTGGCTGGCTGGCTGGCCAGCCAGCCTGCTAAAAACGTCTTTGCTTGCTTGTGCAAACCAAATTGGTCACACTTTTGGTGAGAAGACAAAAATTCCAAATAAAAAGCTACGAGTTGCTCGGCTCTTCTGAGCCAGCAAGCGTCGGATCATCTGTGGATTTAACGGCCCGGCCCACTGATGGTTAACGCAGAGGTTGAGATTGTGACTAAGGGCTAAGTTAAGCTCCCTCGCTCTCTCTCTTTCTCTCCGACCTTCCCGGGGGCTTTTTACGGCATATTCCTTTTATGGGGTCTCTTGTGACGACGATGAGTCGACGAAGCCACGGCAGAAATGAGCCCGTCAGCGCTGGCTCTAAAAATAAGAAAGCTCTTCAGCCTGATGATGGCTTTTTTGTTGAGCTGGGGTGAGGGAGGAGTTATCTGTCCCTCCTGTTGTGTTGATGTTCTCCAACCTGGGCCTCAGACCAGGAATGCTTGAAGCAAACCAACCGGGGATTCCCAAATCACAGCTGCCGGAATTGTGTGCGCAAAGTCCCGTTTTTGCCTGCGGTTGTTTTTCCTTCTCTGTCACAGTGTGAGAGGTTTTTTTTTTTTTTTTTTTTTTTTTTTTTTGATGTGTGTCGAGGAGTGAGTTAGCAGGAGCGTGCTGACCGCCCACTCCCTCTCCCGGCCTTCCTCTCTTGCTTCCTGTGGGAATGAAGAGGAGTATGGCTTTAACAGGCAAAGGTGGGGTGGGGGGGTGGGGGAAGCCAAGAGAATAGTGCCGACTGCATTATTGGAATTCTCAATTGGGAAGCGGGCCGGGTGGGTTTTGAATAAGACAGGATGGAGATTGTTTGTGGGGCCTCCGTGCCGGACTTAATGGACTTGTGGGGGATTTATCCGACTGATGATATACTACGCTGATGAGTTGAACTGAGCCGAGCCGAGTCCAGCTGTGTATACCAAATAGCAATAAATGAACTTGGGGCCAGTTGGCTCACAATGAGGTGGATTTGTCCCCCACTGCCATTGAAGCAGAGAATCCATAGTTACATATTGTGTGCTGATCATTCACCACAGCCATTTAAACCATAACCAACAAAAGAGCATCCGGTGAGTCAGTAACAGTGGAATTAATCATCAAAATAAAAGTTGTCTTGGGATTTGGATTTTTCTTTCTTTCTTTCTTTCATTGAATAGTCCTGTCGGACGTACATATGTGGCTTTTCTTGCAATTGCAGTGCTTTCTGTGTGTCTCAAAACAAGACCTGTCCCAGGGCAGGGTCAGCCGGCTAACAAAGAGTTAAAAGAAGGTTGCAAAAGCAAGAGGTTAGTTTTGCAGCATGACCTTGCTAACTGCGCGATGTATTCAATCAATTCAACAATGGAAGGATGCTTTTCTACTTTTGAGACATTCTCCACCCCCCCTCCCTTTCCATCACTTCCTGTCCTCATAATGTTAGATTCCATCCATCCTCCTCTTCCCCCGGAGACGAGAATCGGCTACCATCTGGTCCAGCATCACAGGGTAGCCAGCCGCCTGGAGCGGATCCAGTGCAAAGAGCAACTTCCTGACATGTCAGAGGAGGCTTCTTTGTTTTTTTTTTTCTTTCTTCTTTCAAATCCTCCTGTCCTTGATTGCAGCTCTCCCACCTTTTTCTTTGACGTTTGCTGTCAGGGCCCGAGGCATGCCCCTCAGAAAGGAAAAATGTATTTCCTCTTTTAAAACGAACCAGATACTGATACCTTTCAAATCATGCTCATAAAAAAAGACAACGTTGAACACCAGTGAAATGCATATAGCATATTTTCTCATGGGAGTTGCTGTTGATTTGCTCAACTCGTATCGAGTGGCAGTTGCTGAGGGAGGGAGGGAGGGAGGGAGGCGGGGAGGGAGGCGATATACATATATTTGTCAAGGTTTTCTAGAAATGATGCTACTTAGAGCAAAATGGATTCCCCCCCACACACACACTTTAAATGCCATAACTGATCTACAGACAGAAAAACGAGATTCAGTCATGAATTGATCGACTCCAAACCTGTAGGGGGCAGTAATGTGCAGTACACATTTTTTAACAGCTGCCCTAAGTTGATGGCAACAGATTGATATTGCTTGAGATTTCATAGATGCTCATTGATATACAAGACACCTTATTATCAAAACAATGAGTTTGCTATTAGACTGAAGGCCCAGGTTACATAACGTAATCCTGTTGACTGGGAAATCAACAAGAATAGCACTTAGCATCCTCCTTTGATGATGTATAAGTTTTCACATAATTGGATGAGCAGCCTCTGGATGCGGCCTAATTCAGTTGCAGCTAGCGGACGAGAGGAAGCGGCTCACTTGCTCGCTCGCTCACGCCGTCATTTAAGTATGTCCAAAAGAAACCATTAGACGGCTTTTGTCCCAGGAAATGTGTGGACTTTTATTGTTTTGTTGGAAAACACACGCTTTTATATGAGGTGTGATTGAGAGCTAAACAAACTTATATTTATGTGCCACTCGGGCCACCTTTGATTTGGACTCTTCACTTATCTGGCTTCCAGTTATCACTTTTGCATGTTTTGGCTTACATATGGAAGAAAGAAGATCAGATAAATCAGCACCACTTGCATCATAACAACAACTTGCATGCTACCCTTTTTTGGTAACGTTGGGAAAGCAGCTTGCCGCTTGCCACTTGAGGGACACGTTTCTCAAACTGCATTTTCTTCTGAAACACATATACGCGCACCATCAGAATAATCTCAATGCACGCACTCACGCACGCACGCCCACACAGCCACTCCCCTGCTGGAGTTGCTGTTACCTGTGAAGGCAGCACAGCAGCAGGAGGTGACGCAATGGCCAATTGGTCTCTGTTACACTGTTCCCAATGTCAACACAAGCCCCGCCCGCCCGCCCTCCCGTGTGCTGTGCAACAGGTAATTTGGAGTCAAATGTGACTCGCGTACAATGGAAAAGGCCAAAGTGTGTGTTGCGCTTTTTCTACTAGTTGTAATTGGGAAAACTACATTGTAGAAATAAAAATACAATCGTTACAGCAAAAAGAAAAAAACAACAGCCAAATACATTAAAATGGCATTCATTCATTTCAAAGAGTAAATCAAATTCAGCCTTTACAGAGATAATAAAAAGGCCACTTTTTTTTCCCCTCAGCTATTGCTTCCATTTGGGAAAAATCAAACTGTCCGGCCCAGGCTTGCGGCGGTTCATGTGTTGATTCAGCCTGACCTTGTTTTGTGCTCGGCAGCGGCCTAATAAGGAAGTGACTTTATGATCTCAGGCTATCAGGCCATTTACCACCTGCAGGGCCCGTTATGAAATCTGAGCAGAAGCTGTTCTGCGGCTGTGCTTGTTTTTCGTTGCAACACCCCCACTTCTTGTGTGGCTAACCTGCTGGGATGTTTGTTGACGTCACTCTCCTTGCCCCACCTTTTGTTGTGAATCAGAATAAAGTCAAGTCATGGGGAAAAAAAGCAGCTGTGCCGTGTCTACACGCTGTTTGCTTGGCTGGAGGAATAATTACGGCGCTAATTGTATCTCACGTGGCTCCTTTAATGAATGTAACGCTCCCTCGTGTGCCCACGGTGGGGCGAGGACCTTCGGGGAGCAGCTAATGAGAAAGGAGAACAAGGATGACGGCAGGCAGATGTTTACGTCCTAATCGCTGCTCATTCAGTACTTTGCATCATTTCAAATAGCGTGCTGATCAAAAGGGCCACATTTTTTTTATTCATGCTGCAGGTATCGGATGTGTTTAGAATCGACTTATATACCGATGATCAAGTCGGTTATTGGAGTCATTCAAAAATGGATCTGCGATCATCAACATCATTTTGTGCATTTTTTTGTTTGGGCAAGTATTATCATTGTCCACTTTGGCTCCCTTTTCTCATGTGAGGACATTGTAGTTGGGTGGGTGCTGTAAAACTTTGAATGATAACTTTATGATCAGTTTCTTGAGAATATTAAAAATAAGTCATATTTTCTCGTAACATTGTAGCTTCAATCTTGTCGTGTTTTTCTTTTCTGCTAGATCTACTGAATGCTATGCATAAGAATTGTGGAGGTTTTGGTCAGGTCTGTTTGGCAGTCAAGTGCTAACCTGTTGTGGAATGCAACCCGGGAGACTTTACAGTACAGCCGTCCACTTTCCATTACACATCTGGAAGACTCTTTGCTTGCTTGCTTGCTTGCTTGCTTGCTTGCAAAGCCATAAATCTCTACTTTAAAGGAGCCAGCAAACAAAACAAAACAATTCCATCATACAGTTCCTCAATCAGCCAACGTATGGCAGTGCCGCCGCCAGGGCTTTACACAGCACGGGCGACTCCTGCTGAGTGGCGGTCAGAACCCGTCGGACTGGCTCAGCTCACAATGGAAGACTCATTAAAAAAAAAAAAAAAATCCCCCTTTTTGTTGAGTCAGCACTTATCTCCAATCAAACACCCAAATGCTAAAGTCCACAAAGCTGCGTTTGCTTCTCTTGATGTTTCAAGACGACATTTGCATTATTATTTTTTTTCTTCACAATTGAAATCATTTGTCAAATGTCCAAATGAGTGAGTTAAGCCAAGTTGCCCCATACGCAGTTCCAGATGTTGATTAGAATTTCTCCCCCGGCAGTGTGTCAAGGCATCACCAACCGCTTGAATTTGCTGGGCACCAAAGAGGACCACTACGTGAACATGGTCAAGACCTACAGCAACTGCACGGTGGTCCTGGAGAACCTGGAGGTCACCTACATGGAAGAACACCGCGACTTGTCCTTCCTCAGGGTAAAAGTGATATGATATGAGATGATTATCAAATCGTCCAATCATTGCACATTTGCTACTTGACAGACGATCGAGGAAGTGGGCGGCTACGTGCTGATCGCCCTCAACACGGCCTCCAGGATCCCGCTGGACAGCCTGCGCATCATTCGCGGTCACTCGCTGTACGAGGGAGGCTTCGCCCTCACCGTGCTGGCCAATTATGACAAAGCCTTGGGGCAGGGCACCAGCCAGCTCCTTCTCACCAGCCTGACAGGTCTGCGCCGACACCTCGTCCCCTCAGTCAAGTGCGCGTTCTTCATGCGCTTTGTCTTTTCCAGAAATTATCAAAGGAGGTGTGAAGTTTAGCAAAAACCAGCTGTGCAACGTGGAGACCATCCAGTGGTACGACATCATTAACGAGGAGAGTCAACCCAAAATGGAGCTGCCGCTCGTGGCTAGCAACAACCCGCTCTGTGAGTGATGCAATACGTACCATTAAGCACCAATCAAGACCTAACTGAAAGCTTGTATTTTTTTTTTCTTGTCACAGGTCAAAAATGTGACAAAAGCTGTTTCAACGGTTCTTGCTGGGCTCCTGGACCCCAAAATTGTCAAACTTGTAAGATCATTTCTGTCATTTATGTTCGATTCCGATTTGCCCCCAACTTGAACGAATATTGTGTGTCCATTTTCTTCCCTTTGTGCAGTAACCAAGCTGAACTGCGCGCAGCAGTGCTCCAAGAGGTGCCGAGGACCTTCTCCCAGCGACTGCTGCAATGAACACTGCGCCGCGGGATGCACGGGACCACGCCCCACCGACTGTCTGGTGAGAAGATGATGACGGCTTTGCTTATCCTCCTAACATTTGCCACATATCTCAGTGTATATATATATATATATATATATATATATATATATATATATATTTGCTACATTACAAGAAAAAGCGGTCGTATTATATATATATATATATATATATATATATATATATATATATATATATATATATATATATATATATATATATATATATATATATATATATATATATATATATATATATATATATATATAATACGACCGCTTTTTCTTGTAATGTAGCAAATTCGACTTGTTTGTTTGTTCTCGTAAGAAGGCGTTTATTGTCTCACGCTGACCATCCTTCCACTGCAATACAATACAACTCGATTTATATAGCGCATTTTACAGCAGCTATTTTTCAGTTGTTTTCTGTCCTCTGAGGGGAGGCCCATTCTTTGAAAAGTTCCATCTTCAACCGGCATTAGCATGTGTATTTAAAGCAGCCTGTGCCGTGCCGAGCTGAGCAGAGCCGAGCCGAGCCGGGCAACAGTGGAGGAATGCGCTGTTTTCATTAGGCCTCGGCTATGTTTGCGCTGCAGGCCTGTCGGGACTTCCAGGACGACGGGGTGTGCAAGGACTCCTGCCCGGGCCTCATGCGCTACGACCCCAACCAGCACCAGCTGGTGCCCAACCCGCTGGGGAAGTACAACTTTGGCGCCACCTGTGTTAAGAGCTGCCCACGTAAGGCTCCTGACACTCACTGTTTACATTTTTGCCTTGGACGTTAGCCGCTTCTCAGTTGAATGATAAACCATGGAGACGAGGAAAGAAAATGATTCTTTCCATGCTTGTTAATGTCACATCAGTTCTTTTTCACTTTAACTTGTTTGACTCGCAATTCCAAACTGTCCAAAAAATATGACCTTTGCTCGCAAATCTATGCTGACAAGATCCCATTTATTTCATTGACTTACTACACGCTGCCACGCCAAATAATAGAATGCAATAAACTTGCTAGGCTTTTATTTTGAAGTACGTACGCGTACGAGCGTGACGGCTCGCTTGTTAAGTGTCAAGTGAGGGGAGTTATTTCTCCCCCACCTAAAGTGAAGTAGCCTAAATGTCTTCAGCCTGCCGATACGCAATGTGTTACCGTCCTGAAGCAAAAGCGCTTGTGTGTTTCTCAATCTTGGCAGATAACTACGTGGTGACGGACCACGGCGCGTGCGTGCGGACGTGCAGCGGCAACACTTATGAGGTGGAGGACGACGGCGTCAGGAAGTGTGCCAAATGGAATGGACGGGGCCCCAAAGGTGAGCTCACCCCACCTGGCACTGTGCATCCCAACGGGCGAGGGACTACTCATTCACAGCACCTGTCAATCATTATATCTTGTCCAGTAATCGCACGTTGTTGTGTTTTTTTACTACTCATCTCTGTTGTATTTTATTCTATATTTCTTTTTCTTTGGCTCACTACATTGGCAGTATGTGACGGGCTGGGTACGGGCCACCTGAAGCGCACGCTTTCTATCAACGCCACCAATATCGACTCATTTCAAAACTGCACCACAATCAACGGCAACATCGATTTAATTCGCACGTCCATTCACGGGTAAGCCGGGACGTCGACGGCCTCCCAGCGCACGACAGCAGCACAGCGCCGACGTCAACCTGCCCGCTGTTTACAGGGACGCATACACCAACACGCCAAAGATGGACCCCGCCCAGTTGGATGTCTTCAAGACGGTTAAAGAAATAACCGGTGAGTTTTTCTCATCCAAAGTCTGCTCTTTGTGCTGGCGCTTGACGAGACCGCTGCCGTTCCAGGATACTTATGGATTCAGACGTGGCCCGCCAGCATGAACACCCTCAGTCCCTTTGAGAATCTGGAAATCATTCGAGGACGAACCAAGCGGTAAAGACGTAAAAAGCTGATTTCAAAATGTCCTCATCCGTTTGCAAAAGCTGATTTCCAATGAAACGATCAAAATGTGGTCATCCGTTAGGGGTGGCCGCAGCCTGGTTGTGACCCAGCTGGACATCAGCTACCTGGGCCTGCGGTCCCTCAAAGAGATCAGCGACGGCGACGTGGTCATCATAAAGAACCAAAACCTCTGCTACACCAACCGCAGCCACTGGAAAGCACTCTTCACGTCCGCCGGCCAGACCGCGACCGTCGGCGAAAACGCCGACTCTGGCAAATGCGGTAAATAAGTGGAAGAATTTCCCCCCCCCCCAAATTGGTGTCATTTGAAATGTCCTGCGTTGATGATGTCTGGATGATTTGCTTTTTGCCATCATCCTTTTCTGTGTTTGCATCCAGCTCAGAGAAACCATACGTGCGATCGTAAGTGCACGAGCCGCGGATGCTGGGGGCCCGGCCCTGACATGTGCTTTGCGTGTCGGGATCGCAGTCGCCACGGCAGCTGCGTGGATTCCTGCAACATCCTGGAAGGGTAAGGGAGGACAATCGAGCGTGGCGCGTGTTTAATGAGCCCTTTGTTATGACAAAGCGGCGGGCCGGCTGAAACAAGACAAACATTGTCACATGGCTTTCTTTGTTTGTCAAACATTACTTTGGTTTTGCAGGGAGCCGCGGGAGGTCGTGGTGAAGAAAACCTGCGTGGCCTGTCACCCTGAGTGTCATCGTATGAACGGGACGACCACTTGCACTGCTCCGGTATGCGCCGCCAAAACATTTCATTCCTAGTTGGCGATAAAACGGCATTCACACACACACACAAAAAAAACCATAAGCAGCTCTGGTGCATGAAATCCGTGTCGACTTGTTCGAGGGCAGCTCGATGATTAAAATGAGGCGGCCCGAGGACAGAGTGGATTGGAATAAGGGGGGGAGCAACGTGCCTTCTTCCACTTGGCTCCTTTCCTTCTCGTCCACGCTGGTGTTGAGGCTCGTGCCGCTGTTGAGAAACAGACGATTGCGCAAAGTCTTACTGCACCTGATTGCAACAACCAAAAAAAGTCTGTGATGTTGATCTTCTTGGAACACGTGCCGTATCGCTTACACCTTTCTTGTCACCTTTTGATTGTTAGCAATGCTCAGGCTTTCATCCAAAGTAAACTAAAAAACAAAAGTGCTTTTGTATGTCGCTTATTTTTCGTCTAGGCATTTAAAAAAATAAATAAATAAATAAATAGCAAAAATATTTATATATGTAAATAATAAAACAAAGACATTTTTCAAATCCAAATGATATTTGGGGAGAGCAAAATTTGCCACCTAATTTCAATGATGTCTTCCAGGGTTCCTCCAACTGCACCAAGTGCGCCAACTTCAAGGACGGACTCTCCTGCGTGTCCCGCTGCCCTCAAGGCGTGCCCGGCAAGAACGACTCGCTGGTGTGGAAATACGCAGATGACACCAAAGTGTGCCGGCTGTGTCACCCCAACTGCACCCATGGGTAACATCATAGACGAACGACATACTTTGCTCACTTCAATTTTGAATCATTATCATTACGTGGAAAATGACGACATCCTTTTTTTCTTATATTTAAGTATAGAGCCAGACTTTCACTTTAATCACCACTTTTGCAAATCATTTGGCTCCACTGCTGTTTAATAAGATGCCTTCATTTGAAGTGACCAAATGTGGTTCCAAGTCATCCTCTTCTGGCTTTGATTAGGAAAACTGATGATGGTGGAAATGACAACTTTAGCATCATTTTCTCTTGACCAAAAATATAGTGCCTTGTACTATTTTGGCTTTAGATAATCATGCTCATTTTTAAGCTCATATTTATTTTAAGAAAACGTTTTTTTCTTTCATTTGAAGGCACATCTGCCTGGCAACAGGCTCAGCTTTGCGGTTGAGAAAATGGCCTCAATGGCGTGTTTAGTACATGTTTGATTTTTGTTTCCAGGTGCGTGGGGCCCGGTCGTGAAGGCTGCCAAGGTAAAACGTAAGTAAACAACGTTGATTAACAAACTTGATTTGATTTGTGTGTTTTGATCTTCCGCATTCAACGCGAGCACAGGAAACGTCTTTGACCTAATTATGACTTTGGCCGGTCCTCCTCTTAAGCACTTCGGGTCTGTCCATGATTGCGGCGGGTGTGGTGGGCGGCCTTCTGGCGGTCCTGTTGGCGGGCCTGTTGGTCGTCGTGTTGCTGCGCCGACGCCACATCAAGAGGAAGAGGACCATGCGGCGCCTACTCCAGGAGAAAGAGGTAAACACCTGACGAGAGAGAGAGACGGTAGTGTTTTTTTTCAGGAGGTAACATCTGAGCGTTCCAGTTGGTAGAGCCACTGACCCCAAGCGGCGAGGCGCCCAACCAAGCCCTGCTGCGCATCCTGAAGGAACCTGAATTCAGGAAAATCAAAATTTTGGGATCAGGGGCTTTTGGTACAGTCTACAAGGTAATCATTCTTTTTTTTTTCTATGGCAGGGTTAGCAAGAACTTCTCCTCTGACTTTGCGTCACATCTGCTGACAATTTTTCAATTAAAAGACACATTTTTAACTGGCGCGGTCACATGTTGGCTTCCTGTGTGCACATTTGGAGGCTTAGGATAAGATTAAATAAGCGAAGCTATTCATTTTCTGATTGGGCAGCATTTTATTGCTCGTGTGGATTTCTTATTGGACTTAGTATATGACCCCTGGAAGGAGGAAATGGTTTTCTGACTTAGTCATAAATCTTCAGGTTGCTCATTAAGGTCAGTTGAAATGTGACTTGGATTGTGTACTGGCGCAGGGCCTTTGGGTGCCAGAGGGAGAAGACGTGAAGATCCCGGTGGCCATCAAGGTTTTGAGAGAGGCCACGTCGCCCAAAGCCAACAAAGAGATCTTAGATGTAAGTCGACTCCCATTTTAAAAAACAAAAAAAACGTCAGCCGCTTGTTTGGAGTGTAAACGGAGAAAGCGTCTCACTGAGGAAATCCATGATAAATCCACACATGTGGGCGGGCTTTGGGGTGATTCAAGGCCTTCTGGAAAATGAATGCAAAACTCCATGAGTTGTTCAAATGTTCCCAGAGGAAAGCCAATGAATTGATTCCAGACTCAAAGGGTCTGGCACTTATTGTTTGAAGTGCCATTCTTAGCAGCAAAAGCACCCTCCTCCCGACAAATGGCTCCTTTTGCCCGCCCCAGGAGGCCTACGTGATGGCCAGCGTGGAGCACCCGCACGTGTGTCGCCTGCTGGGCATCTGCCTGACGTCCACCGTGCAGCTGGTCACCCAGCTGATGCCCTTTGGCTGCCTGCTGGACTACGTCAAGGAGAACAAGGATAATATCGGCTCAGGGTACCTGCTCAACTGGTGCGTGCAGATCGCTAAGGTGAGAAGCCAGTTGGACTCCATCGAGCGCTGGCTGGGCCGCTTTTTGACCTGAAATGCTGACTCCAGGGGATGAACTACTTGGAGGAGCGCCATTTGGTCCACCGTGACTTGGCGGCCAGGAACGTCCTGGTGAAGACCCCCCAGCACGTCAAGATCACCGACTTTGGCTTGGCCAAGCTGCTCAACGCCGACGAGAAAGAGTACCACGCGGACGGAGGAAAGGTTGGTGGTCAAATGCCATTGGAGTTTTCCTTTCATTCTTTTGACACCTTGCTGCTTTTCAAGCCAGTTAGTTTTGCGCCCTGGTTTTGTTTTCAGCTTAAGCCTTGCATAAGGAATATAAATAGTTTCCGGAAAAAACGCAAATCAGATAAGAGACGATTGTCAGCGCAATTATAGACGGATAAGTTGTGAAGAATGTAATGGGAAATACATCCTCAGGCTTGGATTCAATATCATATGTGCATGTGTCATCTGTAAACGTCATTAAGAAGTTTACATTTCAAAATGAAAGCCAGTTCCTCTTGTGTTGCTAAAGGTGACCTTCAATTATGATTTTTCTTTGCAGGTGCCCATTAAATGGATGGCTCTTGAGTCAATACTGAACAGGACGTACACACACCAGAGCGACGTTTGGAGTTACGGTCAGTCAAAAACAGCTTTTGGAATACCGTATTTGCCGGTGTATAAGTCGACTCGGTGTATAAGTCGACCCCCTAAAATTCGACGGAAATTTACGATTTTATGATATATCCTTTGTATAAGTCGAGCTCAATTGTTGCATTATATTAAACTTCAAAATTCAATCAGAAATATGCGAAATTTATTGACGAAATGTGTTCATATTCGCGAGTTTGTAGCGAGCGATCTATACCCCATTTTAAATATTATTTACTTCATGACCCTGTGATATTACGTGCCGAGAGAGACTAACAACACCGAACACTCTTAGAAACTGGTTTATTTTTAGTTAAGAAACAACAAATTATAATTATAAAGTGATTGCCGGTACATAGAGTTCAAAATTCGTCTTCATCGTCGCTATTTCCGAAAAGCTCGTTCCATTCGTTTTCGTTTAGTTTGTCGTCATAAAGGGCATCTTCTTGGTCTTCTCTATCCTCAGTTTCCTCCTCCTCTTCCCAGATAAGGTCGTCTTCTGTCCCATCGAGAGCGTTTGGCGAATATTTTCTAAGCGCCAACGGCTCTTGCGCCATAAAGAGTCCGCCTCGGCTGGTTCCCCATGTCGGCCACAACAAGTGAAAATTCGGCCTCTTCCCCTGGAAGTCTGGCCAAGTTTGGCGAATATTTTCTAAGTGCGAACGACTCAACCGCCGTAAAGTGTCCGCCTCGGCTGGTTCCCCGTGTCGGCCACCACAAGTGAAAATTCGCCCTCTTCCCCTGGAAGTCCGGCCAAGTTTGGCGAATATTTTGTAAGTGCCAACGACTCAACTGCCGTAAAGTGTCCGCCTCGGCTGGTTCCCCGTGTCGGCCACCACAAGTGAAAATTCGGCCTCTTCCCCTGGAAGTCCGGCCAAGTTTGGCGAATATTTTCTAAGTGCCAACGACTCAACCGCCGTAAAGTGTCCGCCTCGGCTGGTTCCTCCGGTCGGCCAGAACAAGTGAAAATTCGGCCTCTTCCCCTGGAAGTCTGGCCAAGTTTGGCGAATATTTTCTAAGTGCCAACGACATTCATTTTGACATGGTGATTACGTACCGGTAGTTATTGTCGTTGCTTGACGCGCGATGACTCGCACATTCGCTCAATACCCAGTACTTCCCCCTAGCAGTCACCGTGGCTGCCTGGCTTTCAATGTCCGTTATTGAGGTGAGAATATTTGAAATTGTTGCTGAGGATGCGTGTTAATGCGACGAACGCTTTATAATGATTCAGTTTCTCGCTGTTTGATGAGCCTGACGGACGCACACCCACGCACAATGAGATGCATGAGAAACGGCCTTGGTTACCATCACATTTGAAGCGATGAATACGAAGTTAAATTTTATGGCTCGGTGTATAAGTCGAGGTCGATTTTTTTCGGGCGATTTTGGATCGAAAAAGGTCGACTAATACACCGGCAAATACGGTATTATCTTTGGATGTTGTCAGCATTTAACAACACAACATGAGATGGGAGAACATTTTGCTTTCTTTTTCCCTTTTTTACACACACACACACACACACACACACACACACACATCCTTGTTAACCTCCCTCTGCAGGACCCAAAGTACTTTACTGAGTAGTGGGGTCCACCCTTTCTAGTGGTCCAAGAACTATGAAAAAAAATCAGGCAAGTCCCAAAAAAAATCTTGATATTAAAAATCACTTTCAATGAACACAATTCGAAACTTTTTTTTTCATGTCAGTTTTTCAGTCACATGAGGGGCCTGTTTCTAACATTCCGGCTTTGCGGGGTCCACATTTACACACATAAGATTTTTAGTCAGTTATGGGGCTCGCTTTTAATATTTCAACCTTAAGAGGTCCACCTATACACACATTATTTTTTTAGCCAGTTATAGAGCTTGCTGTTAAGATTTAAGACTTGTTAGGTCTGCCTTTATAAAGAGGATCTATCAAGTTCAACCCCAACCCTAATCTAACCCAAACATGCATTTGTGTGGACTTGATCATTTCAGAAAACCTAAAAATTTTGTTAGTGTGAATACTTTCATCTGGCTAAATATACTAGATATACATTGAAATGTGCATTCTAAAATACATTCTAAAGTCTTTATTCAGATTCTGGTCCATTTTCCTTGGTCACAGTCTTAATATTCTTCAATTTGTTCAGTCATATTGGTACATTTTAAAATAATATTTAAATTCTGCATTTTAGCTAACTATAAAGTACACAGGATTTACAAGTAATAATTGTCTTGAGTCAAAATTTTAAATGGACACATTACAAATGTAGCCAATGAATAAAGGAACTTATTTAATCTAACATTTATGAACAGGAGAAGTGGAGCATAAAAAAAAAATCACAAACAAATAGTGAACAAATGGTGAAACAGAACCAGCCATGTGTTTCTATCTCTGTTAAGGGAAGCTGTTTCACTCATATTTTCTCCTCATGGTGGTTATTCTCTTTTTGACAAAGTACTTAACAGCTCAGTGCTTGTGGTTCTGCAGCAATGCATTTCTCGCAGTCAAGCTTACCAGGAACCTGATTTGTCAATATATACTTCCTTGAATGTTTATTTACTGCAGCACATTCCTCTGGGGCCCAGCTTCTTTTCACAACTTTTCCGTTACCTAAGGGCATAAGAAGAGCACTTTTTAGTTTACAATTTAATTAGAACAAAATTGCATAAAGAATACATTCACTTTATGTACAATTATCCGACAATATAATTTAAATGAGATATTTTATAACGTCAACTATCTTTGTCAACAGTGATGAGCCTACAATAGACATAAGTAAATCAGTTAATATCTGAGATATTAATCCGGTCATTTAAGTTGCTAGGTGGTCTTCAGTGTCAGCTGTTTTGATATTAACAAAATTAAAAATAGATGCACAAAAGGGTAACATTAGAATGGCCCCAGTTTTGGTGGTGGGGGAAAGAGGTCTCTCATTTTCTTGACTACTTTTAAGCAGTTTTGCATTTGATCAGAATGTCACTGCTGGTAGATGAAGCAATTCCTGGACCCTACAGAGGTTGCACAGGCAGTCAAACTCCACCATGGCAGCACATTGGGATGCACCATTTCTCTGACAAAACCATTAAGAACAGATACAAGTTGTTGCAAAATCAGGGAAAATAAAAAATAAAAATCTGTGAAAAACTTTTTTCAGACAGTGTTTTACATGTATGGGGAATTTGCTTTGATAACGTGCTACACATAGACAAACAAAGATGATAAAAGTAAATTTGGAAATATATAGTGTGTAAAAAATTAAATGTGTCATGTATACATTACCCCTATTTAAAAATAGATGTAAACAAACATCTCACATATAATCAAGGTTAGCAATGACCTGTAGCTCACATGAGAAAGGATGGGTCAATTTTCATTTTATAACAAAATTCAAAAGTTTAGACCTTACATGTCTAAGAAAAAAAGTCAAGTGGTGTTTAATATATCTTGCTTGGGTCATCTAAATCTTAGTAAGCAGCATATGTGAGGATAATTAGATACTGATACAGTAGTAACAATTGGGCAATTTAAAAGCAACTGTGATAAAGTTATATATTGAAAAGGATTACTCTCAACTCACCTCTCTTTTTGGCAGACTTTTCATTACTTGGGCCACGGGATGCGGAGGTACAAGAGGTCACTTCTATGACTTCTGGGATCAGCCCATCTGAAATGATGATTTTAAAGTACAGAAAAAATACATACAGTATAGCAATATTCTAAAACAAAAATTAACTGCACCTGTATAAGAATGCTTGGTCAAATTTAATATACTCTTGTTTTGAGCAGATTGATTTGCAGAGGTACAGAGCAGTCCTTTTGGGAATCATTGTCAGTATCATCACTGTCTGAGTAGTCCACTTTGAGAAACTCCTTTGATAATTGATAGCTCTATGGAGGGAATTAAAAGAAATGTGTTGTTAGTTTCTGCAAGCTACTCTTATATGCTGTATTAATATAAAGACTAGAATTTCTTTGCTCAAAATAATTAAAATTTCTGTCCAATATCTTAACTGGTAGATGACCGGTGCTGTACACATCCTCTGAAATATGCCAAAACCTTATATCACATTCAATGCACAGGAAATTTTACATATAAAACATGGAAAAGGCTCCAAAATTTACAACAAAGAAGCCACAAGAAACCATATTTCAGAAATCTGTTATGTGTGTGTGAATGATTGGCTTTGTTGGAATAACCATGACAACCTTAAATCCATACGGAGGGCCGCATAAGTAGCCATATTTAAGAAATCTATTATGTGTGTGTTTGAATGATTGGCTTGGTTGGACCCCCATGGACGCATGTTTCAACAATCCATCTATAAGTGTGTGTGCCACTGGTTCGTTTGGGCCCTATGAGGAGAACCACTAAAACCGTGTGATCCAATGGTTGGCTGAATGCTGTTTAAGGTACCTTCTGACTAAAGAACAGCTTTCCAACTAAAAGCTGTAAACTAAGAGAACAAGAAAAGGTCTACAAAGTTTATTTCTTACAACAAAGTCTAACTGAATGTTACCTGTTGGCTGGCATCTTGTTTGATGTTATCATCAGGGTCAGAGTCCTGCCAAGTTCTGGCTGGTTCAGGCAGCACACCATCAACAGGAGCCTGAGAGCCTGTCACCTGGAATTAAAACCACAAATAACTTACCAACATCATACAGACACCACAAATGACAGACTCAAGACCTGTAGAGTTAAATCATGTGAAGTTAGTCCCCAAAACCAAACAAGCTTTTCTAACTAAAGTGTTCCAGTCAGTACTGGATGTCTAATCAGGTCCTATGACAGCATCTTTATGGATGTAGTGGAGCATCATTAAGCATGACACTTCAGCCATTTAGCTGTTGAGGATGTGTGGAACTATAGCTGTAATATAATCAGCCTCCATAATGTCCATAACCAAAATATGATCTAAAAACATGAGACAACCTTCGATCCATACGGAGGGCCCCACAAGTAGCCATCAGAAATCTGTTATTATGTGTGTGTGAATGATTGGCTTGGTTGGAATATCCAAGACAACTTTAGATCCATACGGAGGGCCCCACAAGTAGCCATCAGAAATCTGTTATGTGTGTGTGAGAATGATTGGCTTGGTTGGACACCCATGGGCGCATGTTTCAACAATCCATCTATGGGTGTGTGTGCCACTGGTTCGTTTGGGCTCTATGAGGAGAACCACTAAAACCGTGTGATCCAATGGTTGCCTGAATGCTGTTTAAGGTACCTTCTGACTAAAGAACAGCTTTCCAACTAAAAGAACAAGAAAAGGTCTACGAAGTTTATTTCTTACAACAAAGTCTAACTGAATGTTACCTGTTGGCTGGCATCTTGTTTGATGTTATCATTAGGGTCAGAGTCCTGCCAAGTTCTGGCTGGTTCAGGCAGCGCACCGTCAACAGGAGCCTGAGAGCCTGTCACCTGGAATTAAAACCACAAATAACTTACCAACATCATACAGACACCACAAATGACAGACTGAAGACCTGTAGAGTTAAATCATGTGAAGTTAGTCCCCAAAACCAAACAAGCTTTTCTAACTAAAGTGTTCCAGTCAGTTCTGGATGTCTAATAAGGTCCTATAACAGCATCTTTATGGATGTAGTGGAGCATCCTTCAGCATGACACTTTAGCTGTTTAGCTGTTGAGGATGTGTGGAACTATAGCTGTAATATAATCAGCCTCCATAATGTCCATAACCAAAATATGATCTAAAAACATGAGACAACCTTCGATCCATACGGAGGGCCCCACAAGTAGCCATCAGAAATCTATTATGTGTGTGTGAATGATTGGCTTGGTTGGAATAACCAAGACAACTTTAGATCCATACGGAGGGCCCCACAAGTAGCCATCAGAAATCTGTTATGTGTGTGTGAATGATTGGCTTGGTTGGACACCCATGGGCGCATGTTTCAACAATCCATCTATGGGTGTGTGTGCCACTGGTTCGTTTGGGCTCTATGAGGAGAACCACTAAAACCGTGTGATCCAATGGTTGCCTGAATGCTGTTTAAGGTACCTTCTGACTAAAGAACAGCTTTCCAACTAAAAGAACAAGAAAAGGTCTACGAAGTTTATTTCTTACAACAAAGTCTAACTGAATGTTACCTGTTGGCTGGCATCTTGTTTGATGTTATCATTAGGGTCAGAGTCCTGCCAAGTTCTGGCTGGTTCAGGCAGCGTACCGTCAACAGGAGCCTGAGAGCCTGTCACCTGGAATTAAAACCACAAATAACTTACCAACATCATACAGACACCACAAATGACAGATTGAAGACCTGTAGAGTTAAATCATGTGAAGTTAGTCCCCAAAACCAAACAAGCTTTTCTAACTAAAGTGTTCCAGTCAGTTCTGGATGTCTAATAAGGTCCTATAACAGCATCTTTATGGATGTAGTGGAGCATCCTTCAGCATGACACTTTAGCCGTTTAACTGTTGAGGATGTGTGGAACTATAGCTGTAATATAATCAGCCTCCATGATGTCCATAATCAAAATATGATCTAAAAACATGAGACAACCTTCGATCCATACGGAGGGCCCCACAAGTAGCCATCAGAAATCTGTTATTATGTGTCTGTGAATGATTGGCTTTGTTGGAATAACCAAGACAACTTTAGATCCATACGGAGGGCCCCACAAGTAGCCATCAGAAATCTGTTACGTGTGTGTGAATGATTGGCTTGGTTGGACACCCATGGGCGCATGTTTCAACAATCCATCTATGGGTGTGTGTGCCACTGGTTCGTTTGGGCTCTATGAGGAGAACCACTAAAACCGTGCGATCCAATGGTTGGCTGAATGCTGTTTAAGGTACCTTCTGACTAAAGAACAGCTTTCCAACTAAAAGCTGTAAACTAAGAGAACAAGAAAAGGTCTACAAAGTTTATTTCTTACAACAAAGTCTAACTGAATGTTACCTGTTGGCTGGCATCTTGTTTGATGTTATCATCAGGGTCAGAGTCCTGCCAAGTTCTGCCTGGTTCAGGCAGCGCACCGTCAACAGGAGCCTGAGAGCCTGTCACCTGGAATTAAAACCACAAATAACTTACCAACATCATACAGACACCACAAATGACAGACTCAAGACCTGTAGAGTTAAATCATGTGAAGTTAGTCCCCAAAACCAAACAAGCTTTTCTAACTAAAGTGTTCCAGTCAGTTCTGGATGTCTAATCAGGTCCTATAACAGCATCTTTATGGATGTAGTGGAGCATCATTAAGCATGACACTTCAGCCTTTTAGCTGTTGAGGATGTGTGGAACTATAGCTGTAATATAATCAGCCTCCATAATGTCCATAACCAAAATATGATCTAAAAACATGAGACAACCTTCGATCCATACGGAGGGCCCCACAAGTAGCCATCAGAAATCTGTTATTATGTGTGTGTGAATGATTGGCTTGGTTGGAATAACCAAGACAACTTTAGATCCATACGGAGGGCCTCACAAGTAGCCATCAGAAATCTGTTACGTGTGTGTGAATGATTGGCTTGGTTGGACACCCATGGGCGCATGTTTCAACAAGCCATCTATAGGTGTGTGTGCCACTGGTTCGTTTGGGCTCTATGAGGAGAACCACTAAAACCGTGTGATCCAATGGTTGGCTGAATGCTGTTTAAGGTACCTTCTGACTAAAGAACAGCTTTCCAACTAAAAGCTGTAAACTAAGAGAACAAGAAAAGGTCTACAAAGTTTAGTTCTTACAACAAAGTCTAACTGAATGTTACCTGTTGGCTGGCATCTTGTTTGATGTTATCATCAGGGTCAAAGTCCTGCCAAGTTCTGGCTGGTTCAGGCAGCGCACCGTCAACAGGAGCCTGAGAGCCTGTCACCTGGAATTAAAACCACAAATAACTTACCAACATCATACAGACACCACAAATGACAAACTCAAGACCTGTAGAGTGAAATCATGTGAAGTTAGTCCTCAAAACCAAACAAGCTTTTCTAACTAAAGTGTTCCAGTCAGTTCTGGATGTCTAATCAGGTCCTATAACAGCATCTTTATGGATGTAGTGGAGCATCCTTCAGCATGACACTTTAGCCGTTTAGCTGTTGAGGATGTGTGGAACTATAGCTGTAATATAATCAGCCTCTATAATGTCCATAACCAAAACATGATCTAAAAACATGAGACAACCTTCGATCCATACGGAGGGCCCCACAAGTAGCCATCAGAAATCTGTTATTATGTGTGTGTGAATGATTGGCTTGGTTGGAATAACCAAGACAACTTTAGATCCATACGGAGGGCCTCACAAGTAGCCATCAGAAATCTGTTATGTGTGTGTGAATGATTGGCTTGGTTGGACACCCATGGGTGCATGTTTCAACAAGCCATCTATAGGTGTGTGTGCCACTGGTTCGTTTGGGCTCTATGAGGAGAACCACTAAAACCGTGTGATCCAATGGTTGGCTGAATGCTGTTTAAGGTACCTTCTGACTAAAGAACAGCTTTCCAACTAAAAGCTGTAAACTAAGAGAACAAGAAAAGGTCTACAAAGTTTAGTTCTTACAACAAAGTCTAACTGAATGTTACCTGTTGGCTGGCATCTTGTTTGATGTTATCATCAGGGTCAAAGTCCTGCCAAGTTCTGGCTGGTTCAGGCAGCGCACCGTCAACAGGAGCCTGAGAGCCTGTCACCTGGAATTAAAACCACAAATAACTTACCAACATCATACAGACACCACAAATGACAGACTCAAGACCTGTAGAGTGAAATCATGTGAAGTTAGTCCCCAAAACCAAACAAGCTTTTCTAACTAAAGTGTTCCAGTCAGTTCTGGATGTCTAATCAGGTCCTATAACAGCATCTTTATGGATGTAGTGGAGCATCCTTCAGCATGACACTTTAGCTGTTTAGCTGTTGAGGATGTGTGGAACTATAGCTGTAATATAATCAGCCTCTATAATGTCCATAACCAAAATATGATCTAAAAACATGAGACAACCTTTGATCCATACGGAGGGCCCCACAAGTAGCCATCAGAAATCTGTTATTATGTGTGTGTGAATGATTGGCTTGGTTGGAATAACCAAGACAACTTTAGATCCATACGGAGGGCCCCACAAGTAGCCATCAGAAATCTGTTATGTGTGTGTGCATGATTGGCTTGGTTAGACCCCCATGGACGCATGTTTCAAAAATCCATCAATAAGTGTTTGTGCCACTGGTTCGTTTGGGCTCCATGAGGAGAACCACAAAAACCATGCGATCCAATGGTTGGCTGAATGCTGTTTAAGGTACCTTCTGACTAATGAACAGCTTTCCAACTAAAAGTTGTAAACTAAGAGAACAAGAAAAGGTCTACAAAGTTTATTTCTTACAACAAAGTCTAACTGAATGTTACCTGTAGGCTGCCATCTTGTTTGATCCTATCATAAGGGTAAGAGTCCTGCCAAGTTCTGGCTGGTTCAAGCAGCGCACCATCAACAGCCTGAGAGCCTGTCACCTGGAATTAAAACCACAAATAACTTACCAACATCATACAGACGTCACAAATGACAGACTCAAGACCTGTATAGTTAATCATGTGAAGTTAGTCCCCAAAACCAAACAAGCCCTTCTAACTAAAGTGTTCCAGTCAGTTCTGGATGTCTAATCAGGTCCTCTAACAGCATCTTTATGGATGTAGTGGAGCATCATTAAGCATGACACTTCAGCCATTTAGCTGTTGAGGATGTGTGGAACTATAGCTGTAATATAATCAGCCTCCATAATGTCCGTAACCAAAAGTATGATCTAAAAACATGAGACAACCTTCGATCCATACGGAGGGCCCCACAAGTAGCCATATTTAGGAAATCTGTTATGTGTGTGTGAATGATTATCTTGGTTGGAATAACCAAAACAACCTTAGATCCATAAGGAGGGCCCCACAAGTATCCATCAGAAATCTGTTAAGTGTGTGTGAATGATTGGCTTGGTTAGACCCCCATGGACGCATGTTTCAACAATCCATCTATCGGTGTGTGTGCCACTGGTTCGTTTGGGCTCCATGAGTAGAACCACAAAAACCATGCGATCCAACGGTTGGCTGAATGCTGTTTAAGGTACAACAAAGTCTAAATGAATGTTACCTGTAGGCTGGTATCCTGTTTGATGCTATCATCAGGGTAAGAGTCCTGCAAAGTTCTGGCTGGTTCAAGCAGCGCATCATCAACAGAAGCCTGAGAGTAATTCAAGTAAAAGAGATTGATGCATCAATACTAGGAAAGAAAAACAAGAAATCAAACATTTTGTATCATATAACTAGTCATTTAGTAAAATAAAAGTTAGCTTACAGAAATAAAAACTTGCAACATTTCAAAAGAAAAGTTGAGATGGAAATGTCTTTTTGAACGTCAAAGCACTAAATAAAAAAATTGTTAATTCCACAATCCTGATGAGTTATTGAAATATTGCTTCTGAGTGACTCACTAATATAGGGTATTTTATTCCAGTCTCTTTCTAGAATTCATAATTCTTGTATAGAAAATATTTGGATATACATACCACCAGTCATGATTCTGCCATTCAAAGTCAAAGAAAAATGTACTCTCCTTTTCAGAGTACTTGGTTGTTTGGCATTTTTCTGCCGACAGAAGTTGACCCCTGTATTCTAAGATGAAATCTCCTTGTTCAAAGGGCTGGGTAGCACACACGCCTCTTCCTGCAAGGACATTTTATATAAAACCATTGGTTATGAGAAAATATTTCTTTAAGATACACCTTTAACCAAATAATTGTGGTGTTATCTTACAATTTTAATACTAAGTTCTCGCTTAGAAACAGAAATACAACAACCAATCTGCATTTGATTGTTGTTTGTGTCATTTTATAAAATAAATAAACATATATACTTAATGGATAAATGGTCTAAAAATGAGTTTATTACCTTTTTGATCATCAATAAATCTTTCCCCTAGTCCAGGTTTGTCCTTTGAGGATTGAATGTAAAAGGTTGCTTCATCAGCAGGCTTTTTTCTTGCTTTCCTTTTGGACATTTCTGTCTCTAAAAAATAATTCAAAACATGGCAGAGAGTACTTTAACAAGCACTCTATATTAATTTTAAAAGATTTGTAATCATCCACTGTATAAAGACTGAAGGAATAAGCCTGGCCTGAGAACTAACAGAACAAGAGTGATTAAAGAAAGAATATTTTTCTATAATCTTTTTCAGAAAATACTGATATATTAATGAAAATGTTTGTCGGTTTGAAGCTGAGCTTTGTTTCTTCTAACTAGTCACAGTTCCAACCAGATCCAAAAAAGGACTGAAACAGCCCTTTACCTAAGTGCAGGGGTGTCCAAGTCCAGTCCTCGAGGGCCGCATTCCTCCATGTTTTCCAAGTTTCCCTCGTTAAACACACCTGATTCAATGATCAGGCTCCTGCACAGGTGTGTTTAACGAGGGGAAACTCGGAAAACATGGAGGAATGCGGCCCTCGAGGACTGGACTTGGACACCCCTGCCTAAGTGGGTAGGTGTGTAGAATGCACACAGACTGAAAACTAGATGTACAGACACTAAATAGTGCAAAAGCACCATTTACCCCATTATTATTCAATTGGGGTACTCCACCCCACCAACAAGACCTCCCTAGACCCCCCCAAAGATCACAGCATGTAGTAATTCTACATGTTCACAGCTAATTTTATTATCTCAATAACAACAAGTAATGTCATGAGCTATTTCTGTCTCTACGTGGTCACTCTTCTACTTTCAGCTCTTCCTTGAGTCAATGTGTGTTGTGAACTGAATTCTTACAAACCCAAAAGCTGGACAAAAATATGCACGACATAACGCTGACATCCTGCTGAGTCACGTGTAGGCATGTCAAGACATGTCTGTCAGCAGGCAAGAGTGCACAGGAAAACATATTACAAAAACCAGCAAAGTAGGCACATGTATCATTACTTTTATAATGCAGTAACTAGATAGTAACTCAAATACCTTAAATGAGAATAACTTGTAACTATAACTACCTATTTTTAAAAAACTAACATGGCCAACACAGCACAGCAGCGGTGCTGCATCCAAAGAAAAGTTATTTCAATAGTTTTACCAGTATAACTCATACTTTACAGGAGCTACCAACTCGTTTTTATTATGTTTCTGTTTGAAAAGTGAACGTAGCATCCTGATTAGCGCTAGCTAATTAGCTAATTTCCGGATAGTTTTATTTGCGTCAGAATGCTTGTGTTATCTAAAGAAAGCATTCTTACATGATAGAAAACCACCGAGACATACAGAAGACATGCAGATATATCATAACACTGAGCTTTACCACGTGTTTAACGAGTTTTGAAGAGGTTTCGGCAATTACGGCCAGAGTCCGGTTCTGGGGTTAGCAACTATGAAACATTAGCACATCGAAATCACCCTGAATATAACACTGAGCAATTATACATGCTGTCGTTCTCTTTTACACCATTGTTTTTAAAACAACTGTAAGCTAAGATGAATGACAAGTTAAAAAGCCGGACTTTCTGAGGGGAAAACGTTACGCCATCCGAGTGGCAATATACCGAATCCGAAGCCATAATCATTGCATATAAACCCCTCGGGGTCTGGACAAAAAACATTTCTACATCAGTTTCATGTACTTAGTATTTACATGCAGTTGATTTACTCACCGTGTATGTTGTGTTTCGATAGGAGCAGCGTGTCTTCGTCGCGGAGCAGTCTCAGCCTTGCGCCGTCACACGTAGCGAAGTGCCGTTAAGCCGGCGGTTTTAGCCGCATGAAGCTAACACATGCAATACCTGCTGATTAAACTAATATGTAAACTGATGGTAAAGAATAAATTACTATTTATTTATACCTTTATTTTTATGTTTAGAACATGAAAAATGCACGAGACAGTTTTTAAAATAAGCCTAATAGAATGAGCGTATTTTTATAAAGCAAACAAGTGTCATGAATATTAAATAACATGTAGATAAATTGCAATTGTAATGCAGGAATTTTATGTTTACACTATTATTTTAGCTGCTATGGTTACTAAAATAATAATTACCTGGTTTAAATCTACAGGAAATAGCATTTTATTTTCTTAATCAACACTCGGATCACGAGGTGCCCTGATTGGTTGAATCATACACACTTCCGGTAGTGTGTATACTTGCAATACCACTTGCCATGGTCGGGGGGACGCTACTGAGCACACACACTTCACACACACATTTCTCAACATTGCGACCATGTGGGGTAAGTGAAAAAAATTCGTGAGGCATGTTGTTAGAGCATTTCAAGCTGTTTTAGAGTGGTTTCCCGAGTGGGGTCCAGGATTTTGGACCCCACAACGACACAGGGCCCCACTTTGTTGGTGGGCTCCCTGTCTTCGGACCCCCCATACTAATAAAAACAAGTGCACACACACACACACACACACACACACACACACACACACACATCAGCTCTCCCAGCTGGCCAATATGGCATCAACCCACACAAGCACTTCTTCCAGCTTGCTTCCACTCGTGTACAAACTGCAGAGTCATGGAAACATAACAAAACGCTGCTTCTGTCTTTCTTTCTCATCTGCTTTTCTAGCTCCTCATACCTTTCTGTCCAAGCCATCAGCAAGCCCCCCGCCCCCCCCTTTCAGCTCCCCAGATAGCTCCTGCTAACTCCCACATCCCATTTGTCAACATTTGAACACCGCGGGGCATTTTTGCTCACATCCTGTCACTCGCATTTCCACACTCGCATGGCACGCGAGGAGCCAAGTGACTTCTCCTTTTTCTTCGCAGGCGTGACCGTGTGGGAGCTGATGACATTCGGCACCAAGCCGTACGACGGCATTCCGGCCAGCGACATCGCCGGCGTGCTGGAGAAAGGCGAACGTTTGCCTCAGCCTCCCATCTGCACCATTGATGTCTATATGATCATGGTCAAATGTAAATGGCTAAATATAGTACTTTTAAATGTGTTCATTGTGTTTCGGGATAGATTGCTCCACAGAAAAGCAACCCAAAAAAAAGTCTCATGTCTCAAATCATCTTTCCCCATTGAACTGAATGAAAAGGTTATTAATCTGTTCCAGTCTCCAGCAATATGTTGATGTGCCTTTTAATATGGAATTGACTCCAGAATATTTTGGTTTTAAAAACTACAACGCATAGTATTTCTATTGCCACGTGTGCAGGTTGGATGATCGACGCAGATAGTCGACCACGTTTCCGAGAACTAATAGCAGAGTTCACCAAAATGGCTCGGGATCCTCCCCGCTATCTGGTCATCCAGGTACGGCCATTAATGTTCTTCCCAATGCTGTTTGCGAGGCTAACTCCGCTAACGGCATTCCAGGGGGACGAGAGTTTGCACCTGCACGATCCTCCCGACGACAGGTTCTTCCGCACCCTGTTGAGCGGCGAGCACACCGAGGATGCCGTCGACGCCGACGAGTACCTGCTCCCGCAGCGCGGCTTCTTCATCAGCCCGAGCACATCTCAGACGCCGATGCTGCACTCCACCGTGAGCGTTCGCCCTGTCCGGCTCAGATCCGACCCATTGATGAATGAATTGATTCGGAGGCGTGTCCGTGACTGAGGTTTAGAGTTTATGGCTAGCCCAGCTGCCAAAATTGTGTTATTCTCACAAGCCCCCACCCCCCCACTCAACACAAACAAGTAGGCCTCATTCTTCTTCACTCTCCCACGTTTCCTCCCAGGTGGAGCTCTTCTTTCTCAGCTTCACTGTTGGCTATGTGTCAGTCTGGCTCTTCTACCTGTGATTACCATTGCAGAGACTCTGTTTTTGTCATATCATAGCAAAGAGTGGGGGCGGAGCGGGGAGTGCTGGATGTCGGCAAAATGTTTTCCAGACGCTCGCCGTGTTTTAATTTGCTCTTCTTGTTAAAAGTAATTGCTTTCCTCGCGACCACGACGACGACAGAGGCGACGCAGCTCGTCACGGCGGCTTCGGCCGAGTCGCCCGGATGCTTCTCACGCTGCCCGTGACAGCTTTGCGGTTCCTCTCGGAGCCAAAACAAGACTCGATAATGATTCCAATGGAAAATGTGACATTGAGCGACGCTTTTGCTTTCCCGACAGAGCCTGAACAGCAGCAATGGGATGTGCAATGGCAGAAATGGATTAGTGGTAAGAAGAAGAAGAGAAAAAAAAAAAGTCATGATACCTTTTCATGAAGAAAAAAAAAGCCCGTTTTTGTATGCTTACAGAATGGGTTGCCCAGCCGGGATGGAAGTATAGTTCTTCGTTATATTCCCGATCCCACTGATAAACTGTTAGATGACGTCTTCCAGCCTGCTCCAGGTGAGCCAGCGCTCGCCAGAAGTACCCCATGTCACTCAGGTGTGTTCTGTTGGCCAATAAATAGTGCCACCCAGTGGTCAGAAAGCACATTGCACATTGATTCCCTCCGTCTTCTTGTCAACATGTTACATATGAGATCAATTGGAAGACAGAACTTCTGCCAGGCTGTAACATTCAGCCGTCGAGTTCATTCAAATATACAATTCCCGCTTAAGGTGCTGTTTTGTGCCAATACTTTCCGACAGACTACATGAACCAGAACACGGTCTCGGACATGACGAATCCCGTGTACCAGCACCCCGCCCTCCCGCGCACCCTCCTTCCCACCATCTCCTCGGACGACGACTCCCAGTACCTCAACTGCTTCCAGAACGGATCCGAGTACCTCAACGAGCTCCCGCCCCACCCCGACGGCACGCTCCACGCCGTCCACAAGTACAAGCCGCAGAACAGCATCGACAACCCCGACTACCAGCACAGCTTCACGCCCACCTTCAAAGCCCGCATGAACGGACACCTGCCGGCAGCGGGGAATGCAGAGTACCTGGGCCCAAACTGATGGTTAAGCCATGCTTTTTCCAACGGTACCGCCAATGAGCTCAAACCTCTTCAAAACTCTTCCCGAGAGGTCACGCGAGCCCCGGTGGAAAGTGAAAACGTATCGTGGCGACAATGAGGAAGCAAACTCATCCGCAGCTGGCATCAAAAGGGGGAACTGAAATGAGCAGCTGAAGCCAAAAAAATTGGGGTTCACATCCCGCAACCGCTCAAGATTTTACACGGGCCCATTGTGTTGTGGGGGGCGGAGCTAACTCACCTTTTCTTTGGGGCTTGCCATGCTGGATGGACGCTCAGAATGTATGAATCATCCACTTTAGGCGAAAGCTGGTGAAATGCAATTGATGCAACAATAACAGTAAAAAGTGGAGTTCACAACCTGCAAAGATAAGTTCAGAACCTGCAACATTGCTTGAAGCCCTTTCCACTGCACGACTTGCCACAAATGACCAAATTGAACACGCACCTACAAAAAACAATATCTAACTTTACCAAAAAACAAAGCCACTTCCCAACACATTCCTCTTTCCCCTTTTGTGGAGAGAAAATTCCAGGTCAGTTAAGGCTTGCATGTTTGTGTGCGTGGGTGTGTGTGTGTGTGTTGGGGGGGGGGGGGGGCATAGTATTTCCCAAGGTTGCAGCTCTTGCCAGGCTTGTGGACACTGTAGCTCCCCAGTCCTTTCCCTCCTCCCTGTGAGAGTATTACCTATGAAATTCCCAGTTTTAAAGGAACGCACTCAATGTAGCAACCTGTTCAGCCTACTTTTGCAGATGTGACCCAGGTACATGTACCGGTATAGCCGCGTATCATTGATGCTGTGATAAATAGATATACACAATATGAATATAGTCCGCTGTAATATATATAGGAGCGCTGCACCGTATGCAAATACTCACCACAGTTGTGATCATTGAAATGTATGTACAGTATATGAATCATGAATAAATCTTTTTTTTTTATGGAAATAAACACCGCATTTTTTGTTTTTTTTTTTTTTTTACTTGAAACTGAGTTCTCGATTATCTTGGGAAAAAAGCGATTCACTCATCTTATCAGTCACTAGGTGCAGCACCTGAAGTCTCACAACTAACTGTAGATGAGATCGGCATGCAATTTAGTAATATCTGTTTTTGGTTGGTGACGTTCTTTCTATTGTTGATATAAACGGGGTTATATAAACATAGACATCGGGAAGAAACATTTTCACGATTGCTCATAATTCTCATTTACTGTAAAACTAAATGAACTATCATTGTTGTAGTTGATACTCTATAATCATTCATTTAGTCACGCAACAGTAAACATGAAAATGACCTTTGAACGTGACGCAGAATACAGTCATTGTGGATTTATTGTTGAATAGCTCCAGGACATAACATGGTCAACCTAATTGTTTCACCCTAAAAAATCTTGAATTGATGAATTTTCTTCTTTGCATGACGTTGTTATCGATGAGCTCGACAGGGCGTAGTTCACAATAATGCCACTTGATGGCAGCACCGACATCCCCCAACCCCTGAACAAACGTGACAGAAAGAAGAAGAAGAGCCCACAACAAAATATACTTCGCAGCCAGGCCGCCACTGTTGTCATCGAGCGCGTCCTGGCAGCCTGACAGTCACAATGGGCTTCATACCGGACAGAGGCGGCGTCTGTCTTCTCCTGCTGTTGCTTATATTTCTCTCGGAGGCTCATTTTCGATGGGTAAGTCGCATTTGGATGTGCGCCTCTCGCGATCTGAAAACATGACTCAGCTTTCAAAGCCCAAACGTTAACGTGTATTTAAATACACTCAAGTTCGGTCAGCGGATTTACTAGGATGACGGCTCAAGTTAGCTCATGCTAACTGACGTTGATGTTTGTCACTTAACCAAGTGACTGTATCCTCCAAATGTATCTTTTGTTCACATTCTTGTAAGTTGATGAAGCCTGTAGAAGGTTTCGGGGTTCGAAGTTGTCATCTACACTGCAAAACTCCGAGATATATATACATATAAATATCTAACTTTGGAATTTGGTCCCGGTTAGAATGTGCAAACTTCCAGTCAGCAGCCAGATCCATTATTCGAACGTATGCCAACGTCACACGACGTCATTGCACTCATCAATCACAGTTCACGGCATAGCAAATCTCGCCTATCATTTCAGTGACCGATAAGTTTACTCGCGAGTCACGGAGGAACGCAATGTTCCAAGTGTGGCGGACCTCTCAGTACCACAGCCCTCTCTCTCTCTCTCACCCAACCAAGACTTGCATCTCGCCAGAGTTGTGGGCAGCAGGTCGTGCCAGTCCTGACGGCATGATGGATGGCTGCACGCCTCAATCAGGACTGGCACGAACCAGATTCATTTCAATGTGCAAAGCAGCCCCAGAGCAGAAATGGGCCTCCTTCATGTTTCACGCTTGTGCTACTCTATAGTGTTTGTTTTAAAGCTCCAGTTTTGTCTCATCTGTCCAAAGGACATTCTGCCAGACGCTTTGTGGCTTGTCAATTTGCTCTTTTGTATGTTCCGGTCTCGTCAGTTTCTATTGATTTCAGTCAACTCATTGGTTTTGTTAACACGCACGCACACACCAAAACAAAGCTGTGATTCAATCAAACCCGGATAAACTCCATTCTCTCACTGACTTGCTTTGTTCTTCTACCTTTTGCAAGTTTTCCTTCTGTCTACTACTTGGCTATGATCCACTATTACCTTTTATCCTGATTAATCAACAGTATGACCCTAATCCCAAACAAACCTATCATTTTTTGTATGCAGCCACTGTTTTGTTGCAGGCGGGACATTTCCACGCCACCCTTGTACAAGTAGGCCTTACTGTACTGTTCATTCTGATTGGGAAGAAAAAAAAAAAACCCCAACTTTTGGTGTGGAGTGAATTTACTTCCTCTAAGTCTTCCAACAGTGAACATGTGAGGGCTGTGATGCTGAATAGGCAAGAAGAGTGAGAAAGAAATGTCTCTTGTCCCACATGAATCATATTCATCACGTGACCTACGTAGTGTAAATCCAGTTTATGACATCAATATTCCCATTTCTTGTTGTCGCTACAAACATCAGATCTCGCTCGAGTCAGTGGTTTTTCCATAACTCAACTTGCAAACTTAAACACCAAAGCGGAAAAGGAAACGTGTTTGCAGAAGTGAGAAAGCACTATTTGCACGGCACCACAAAAATCTGTTTAACTTGAAATGCTCTCAAATCTGTGTCGTGCCTTTGACGTAGTCATGTGTGATTGTGCATTTTGCAAATCGAGAACATCAAGAGGACAATAGTCTGTGTGTTGGGTTTGCCTCGCAGGCATCGGCCCAACACTGCGTGTGGTACGGCGAGTGCGGTGAGTCCGAAACAGTCCACGGAAAGAAATATAATTGCAACTACACGGGAGCCGCCAAACCTCTGGACCCCGAAGGCTATGACCTCCTCACGGTACGGTGTCACAATTCTGCGGGAGGCCACGCGACCAATTTGAATGATTTGATTTCGCAATGTTCTATTTTGACCATACAGGAGCTGTGTCCCGGTTACGACTACGGCGACCGCCAACTCTGCTGCGATGTGGACCAGTTGCGTACTCTCAAAGCCAGTCTCCAGCTGCCCCTGCAGTTCCTGTCCCGGTATGAACGTCGGCTAACGTGAAGTGACGCCATCGCTGCTGATAGTAGAACACGCTTCTGCAGGTGCCCCTCGTGTTTCTTCAACTTGATGAACCTCTTCTGCGAGCTGACGTGCAGCCCGCACCAGAGCGCATTCATGAATGCCACCGAGTTCAAAACGAGCAATTCCAGCGCCTCCAGCGTGGTGGAGGTTCAGTACTACATTGGGCGGATCTTCTCCAACGGTGGCTTTGCAGACCAGCTCAAATTTGTCGAGCGAGATTTCTGGTGTAATGATGTCTCACTTGCTTTCTAGCCATGTACAACGCCTGCCAAGACGTACAAGCGCCGTCCAGCAACGTGAAGGCCTTGTCACTGCTCTGCGGCAAAGACGCCAAAGACTGCAATGCCACCAACTGGATCCAGTTCATGTTTGACATCAACAACGGCCAGGCTCCCTTTCCGATCGTACCCATATTCTCGGGTAAATATGACTTAGCTGGGGGGGGGGAAAAAAAAGCAATAGATGCTAATGGGATGTAAAGGAGCATGTTTATTCAGATGTGCCAGTGTCCGGCTACACGCCCATGAACAACAAGACGTACGGCTGCTCCCAAGGCCTGGAGGATGGTTCGGGTCCCTGCTCCTGCCAGGATTGCACCAAGGCGTGCGGGCCCAAACCCGTCCCGCCGACGCCCCCGCCCCCCTGGACCATCATCGGTTTGGACGCCATGACCGCCATCATGTGCATCACGTACACCGCCTTCCTGTTTGTGTTTATCGGCACTGTGGTCGCGGCGTGGTGTTACAGGTTAAAAAAAAAATAAAAATAAAAAAATTGAAGTAGACCTGAAGATTACATTCTAACTTGTTGATGTGTGTTAGGAAAAGGACAATCCCGTCAGAGTACAAACCCATATTGGACAGCGATAACCCGTTGTCGCTCAACAGCGATAATCCCGACGCAGGTATTTGAAGCGGTCCTTCAAGTGTGACTTGAGCAAAGTAACCGGCCGGCGATTTGTGTCCGCCACAGTCAACGCATCTTGCTGTGAGACGCTGGGCGAGCGCTTTGAGAGCGGGCTGCGGACCGCCTTCAGCCGGTGGGGCTCGTTCTGCGTGCGCCACCCGGGCCTGGTGGTCGCGGGCAGCCTGCTCCTGGTGACGGCCTCTTCGGCCGGTCTGATCTACATGCGCATCACCACCGAGCCCGTGGAGCTGTGGTCGTCGCCCGACAGCCGGGCGCGCCAGGAGAAGGACTACTTTGACTGCCACTTCGGGCCTTTCTACCGGACGGCTCAGCTTATCATCACCACTCCGCTCAACAAGACCTTCATCTACGAGCCGTACTTTGGGGGCTCCGACGTCCCCTTTGGAGCCATCTTGGATAAGGACATCCTCCATCAGGTGAGTTTGAAAGTCACAATATTTGTTTATCTGCTGCTAAAGCTTTTTTTCTGTTCCAGGTGCTGGATCTGCAGCTTGCCATTGAAGCACTGGTGGCTCCTTACCAGGAGCAAAAGGTCACGCTGAAGGACATCTGCCTGTCCCCGCTGGCCCCTTACAACGACAACTGCACTATCTTGAGTGTGCTCAACTACTTCCAGAATAGCCACAATGTACTGGATCACAAAATAGGCGATGAATTCTTCACCTACGCCGACTTTCACAGCCACTTTCTCTACTGTGTCAGGTTCACTAGCCCACTTTTTATTTATTTATTTGTATTTTTATTTTTTTTTTCCCTCCTCATGCGTTGCCGCGGAGCTGAGAAGTCAACAACCTGTTTTTGTGTTACAGCGCACCAGCGTCCCTCAATGACACCACTCTCCTCCACGATCCTTGTATGGGCACATTTGGAGGTCCCATCTTCCCTTGGCTGGCACTGGGTGGCTTCGACTGTAAGCTCACTTGCGTCATGAAATGAGTTCACATGCTTTTGCAGTGTGGCACTTGGGTCGATGCTTTTATTTGATTTGTGTTTCCGTTTCTCCCACACCAGCCACCAACTACAACAACGCGAGTGCTCTCGTCATCACCTTCCCCATCAACAACTACCTTGATGACACGGACAGGCTGGGCAAAGCTCTGGCGTGGGAAAGAGAGTACGATGTTTTGTTGCCATTCTGAATTATCTCAAAATGTGGTTGGAAGCGCAGACTAGCATTAGCTAACACTGTTAGCTTCTGATAAGATGGATTGATGGATCTCCTTCACTCAACCACAAGTGTATGTGTTCTGCAGATTCATCCGTTTCATGAAGGAATTCCACAACCCCAACCTGACGGTGGCCTTCAACGCCGAGAGGAGCGTCGAGGACGAAATCAATCGGGAGAGCAACAGCGACATCGGCACCGTCGTCTTCAGCTACGTCATCATGTTCGTCTACATCTCGCTGGCGCTGGGACACATCAACAGCTGCAGGAGATTCCTGGTAACACCTGTTTGAGGGGGGGGAAAGGGCACCTTTGCTTCATTGACCTTTTTACATGCACAAGTGCAGGTGGATTCCAAGATTTCCCTGGCCATAGCGGGCATCGTCATCGTACTGAGTTCAGTGGCGTCCTCGCTCGGCATCTTCAGCTACGCCGGCATCCCCCTCACCCTCATCGTCATTGAGGTCATCCCCTTCCTGGTGCTGGCCGTGGGCGTGGACAACATTTTCATCATGGTGCAAACGTACCAGGTTAATGGCACACGCTGGAATGGGTCACGCGGTCCCTTTGGAACGTGCTTTAATTCATCTCTCTAGTCGTTTCTTTTGGTGTCAGCGAGACGAGCGGATGCCGCAGGAGGAACTTCACCAACAGATAGGTCGCATCCTCGGCGACGTGGCACCCAGCATCTTCCTGTCCTCCTTTTCCGAGACGGTGGCCTTCTTTCTGGGTATACGCCTTTAATATATGGATGAGAATGAATCAGATGGCGACTAATTCCATGCCGACGGTCTTGTTTTGCAGGAGCGCTGTCCAACATGCCGGCAGTTAGGACCTTCTCCCTCTTTGCCGGCCTGGCCGTTTTGATTGACTTCCTGTTGCAGATCAGCTGCTTTGTGAGCCTTCTGGGCTTGGATGTGAAGAGGCAGGAGGTGAGACGGAATGTTGCCAGCACATGATGATCTCTGACTAAACAACGCTGTCACGAAAGGCCAATCGTCTGGATATCATCTGCTGCGCAAAGCTGCCTGAAGGTCAGGAAACAAAGACGGACAGCATCCTCTTCCGCTTTTTCAAGAAGTTCTACGCTCCGTTCATTCTCAAAGAGTGGGTGCGGCCCATCATTGTGAGTGTGTCTGCAGCAACTGCCTTTTTTGGGCTTTGTTTTTGTCCTGCTTGGATTCAAACGCCGGTTGTCATGTGATCTGGGTTCAGGTGGCTGTGTTTGTGGGAGCGTTGTCCTTTAGTATTGCTGTGGTAAACAAAGTTGAGATCGGACTGGATCAGCAACTCTCCATGCCCGACGTAAGTCACTGTGCATCTCGTGGTGCCATTTATTTTTATTTTTTTTAAATCACACTGAAAATAAAGTCTTAGAGTCATACATAATGATAAATAAAATGACAAATCTCAAAATAATCTTATGTGAGTAGAAAAATGACATTATCATGTTGCTATTTTATTCTTTCTGTATTCTAACATATCCTTCTGCTCCAACAGGATTCCTATGTGTTGCAGTACTTCAAGAACCTGAGTGAGTATCTCCACACGGGAGCTCCGGTCTACTTTGTGGTGGAGGACGGCCTGAACTACAGCAGCCTGGAGGGCCAGAATGCCGTGTGCGGCGGCGTGGGCTGCAACAACGATTCGCTGGTGCAGCAGATCTACTCTGCGTCGCTCATCAGCAACTAGTACGTTTCACATCTTCAAATGGAAAAGTTTGAGAAACGTCGGGGACAGCACCATTTCTTTCCAATGTTTAGCTCCACCATCGCCTTCACGCCTTCCTCCTGGCTGGACGACTACTTTGACTGGGTCAAGCCGCAGTCCAGCTGCTGCCGTTACTCCAATGCCACAGGCGCCTTCTGTAACGCTTCAGGTAAATCTTGATCTGGTGTCAACAACACGCCAAATGACTTTTTGCCCACATTCCATTATCTTTGCTCACAACCAACGAGCAAACACAAGCGTGCAGTGCTCTCACACAAGAGCAGCAGGGGGGGTTCAACCAATCACATCATGTGCAATTCTTATCAAGCGGCATGTGTTTTATTTTTTATTTTTTAGTGGTGGACCCATCATGCGTGCACTGTCGACCTTTGACACAAAGTGGGAAGCAGAGGCCTGTGGGTGATGACTTCATGCACTTTCTCCCCATGTTTCTGTCGGATAATCCCAACGTCAAGTGTGGAAAAGGGTAAATCCATCTGCTGGCTGTCTTGTATGGGTGGCTTTGTGTCTTCACCGTATTATTTATTTGATTTTTTTTGGTTTGTTTTTATAGCGGCCATGCAGCTTACGCCACAGCCGTGGACGTTTATGCCAACAACAGCCAAGTGGGAGCCAGCTACTTCATGACCTTTCACACCATCCTGAAGGAGTCTTCGGACTACATTGACGCTTTGAGAATGGCCCGCATTTTAGCAGACAACATCAGTCAGACCATGGACCACAAGGTCTTTGCCTACAGGTGAGTCCTGTCTTGGTGGCGTACACTGCTTCTCTTAGCAGAGGAAAGGTGCGCGATACTCTCTCTCCTTGCTCAAAGAGTGCAAGGTAGCAGGAGTTCATTTGAAAACTATTTCTACTGACTAGCACCTGCTCCGTCCGTCCGCCCGCAGCGTCTTCTACGTCTTCTACGAGCAGTACCTGACCATCGCCTACGACACGGCCTTCAACCTGAGCGTGTCGCTGGGTGCCATCTTCCTGGTCACCACAGTGCTGCTGGGTTTTGAACTGTGGTCGGCCGTGCTGGTGTGCGTCACCATCGCCATGATCCTGGTCAACATGTTTGGCGTCATGTGGCTGTGGAACATCAGCCTCAACGCCGTCTCACTCGTCAACCTGGTCATGGTGAGGAGACGAGACGAGACGAGACGAGTGTGCACGGACCATACGAAGACTCCGCTTGTACTCGTGTTTCCTTTTGCAGGCCTGTGGGATTTCTGTGGAGTTCTGCAGTCATCTGGTTCGGGCTTTCACCGTCAGTATGAAGACGAGCAAAGTGGAACGGGCTGAGGAGGCGCTGGCTCACATGGGTAGCTCGGTGAGTAAAAATGCTGAATGAAAATGTGCCAGTAAAGGGCCCTTTCCCTCACCCATTTCATACTTTCTTTTCAACTGTCCAAGTGGCAATATGGTGACCAATGACAAAGGCATCATGCAACATGCTCAAGTTTGTTTTGAAGTACACTGAGAATTCCTTGTCTCAGGTGTTCAGCGGGATCACACTGACAAAGTTCGGTGGCATCCTCATCCTGGCGCTGTCCAAGTCGCAGATTTTCCAAGTGTTCTACTTCCGCATGTACTTGGCCATCGTACTGCTGGGCGCCGCGCACGGCCTCATCTTTCTGCCTGTGCTGCTCAGCTACATCGGTCAGTCCACCACAGATGATGAGGAAAATGTCGACACAGCCCTCCCTCCCTCCCTCCCTCCCTCCCTCCCTCCCTCCCTCCCTCCCTCCCTCCCTCCCTCCCTCCCTCCTTCTGTATACTGAGCATGTCTCACTCTTTCAGGTCCCTCAGCCAACAAGGCAAAGGTGTTTGCGGCCAACAGGCGCTTGGTCGGAACCGAAAGGGAGCGGCTCCTCAACTACTAAGACAGCCGGCCAAACAGGCTGAACAACAATGAGTGGGAGGATTGTGACTGCCATGTGCTTTCTTTTCTTTGTTTTTCTTTCTTTTCCCCCTTCTCATGGTCTCCCGCCCTTACTAATGACGCCCGCCCATCATGGCCGCTATTGTCTTTTTACATGAATTGGACTGAGGACTATGACTTGACATATGTGGTCAGGCTACCAATGTCTGGCGCTCAAGTGACTGAACCTCCGGAGAGCTGTCAGTTGTCGGACATTGTAGGTGATTTGGGAAATCTTTAAAGGGGAATACTGGTCAGTTCTTTTTTTTTTAATGACATAAATAGTACATATAAATTAACAACAAATGTTTTTAAACAACTGTGTATATACCAGAGCTCAAGCTAACATGTTCCAAGTCTTCACTGTTACCAAGTAATGATGCAATAACGGTAGGAATGACTCAGGTTTGACTCTCTCCTCGTTGTGGAGACTGTTGAGATACTAAAACCTTCCAAGGTTTGTCAACAAAAAGACATTTTTGCTAAACAGGTTTAGGTGTTTGCTCTATGCACATGTGTCAATCACTCATTGATAGAATCATCCTTTCACATACACGACAATAAGTTAAGTTCAAATAATACCTCAGCATTAATTGGAATACTGGAATCATGTCTTGCTCTTTTTTGAACAGTACCACTTTTAATTGTTGTAATAATGTCTTTGGAGTGAAAATGAAGCTGCGTGAAAGTTATTCAACCATTCCTTTGCGAGTCTAGTTGTTCGACAATTTTAATACATTGCTAAAGAATTATCGATACAGAATAACATTTAAGGCCGTCTGTGGCTCCTAATCTTTCTTTTAAGCGGTGTTTCTCGGGGAGCGGTCATGCGTGGCTGTCTCGTAGGTCCGCAAATTCATTTGAAAGAAACATTCTCTTGTCGCATTGGCTAAATGCTGAAAGAATCTGAAATACCTGCATGAACAAAAACGGCTAGAGTAAAAGGGGAAAGTCTACTTTTAGATAATAAACACTTGTTATCCTTATTAATTGTAATATGACAATAAAGTTTTTGAAATTCACTTGTTAAAGCGACTTTCTTCCTTTTATTGAAATTTGACTTCAGTATGGTGTTTCGGGCTGCGCCTTATGGTTCACAGAGGACTCCAAAAACCTAATTCATTGCTGAGTTTGACATTAAGCTGCATGAAGAAGCACCTTTCTCAAATTAAAAGGTCATATAACTGATTTATTGATCAAAATGATCTGGTCTCTTTGCTGCAGTGATTAAATCTGACCACATGGGGGTGCAATGAGTAAATCTCACCACATGGCGGTGCTGCAGTGCGTTAGACTGCACTGAAACGGGAGTGACCTGACTATTGCGCACGCACTTACAGTACACACTGAATTTAGTACTTTGTACAGTACGTGAGTTAAAAAAAAATCTAAAAATGTGCACCTTTTATTTCTTTTCTCGCATTTTAACTAACCAATTTAACCTGCCTCTTCACTTGTGAGATGCATGCAGACTATCATTTATTGATTCACCTCTCTTCAATCTGTCAAGAAATAAGTGATATGTACAACTTTGCGTCACTGGTTTGCAATTAAAGCGGATTCGGTTGTCCCTCGTGGGGCTAGAACCAAGTGCGTTCTTGCCAAGGTTCCTTGTTTTGGTAGCAGCACACAATAACGTGACAATAAAGGAATTCAATGGCTTCAGTGTGGCGGGCAGGCGGAGTCAGGTCCAAAGTGGTTCGGTCCGACCTGCAGATTTGCTCGCTCCAAGCCATGTGACGTTGGCCAAAAGTTCTCAGCGCCTTCTGGTGGCGCCGGGGTAATGCTCCATTAGGTTGCCAACCGCCGGAAAAAACAAAAAAGAAGAAGAAAAGGAAACACAAGTGCGCTGCTTCAGAGTAAATGTTTGATGACGACGCTGTCAACGGTGCCTGCAGGCTTTAGGTTATTTGATTTATGACTGCAGTTTTTTTTTAACTCATAATAAATACTTTGATTTTACAAGCTTGTGCACACACACATGCACAACTCACAATTACATGTTGCATAAATGAAGCAAATGGACCTTGGAAATAAAGTGGCACGGAAATTGAAGTCGGAAGTCATCGAAAAGTGAGTCAAACAAATATTTTATGTCTGTTGGAGCGCGTTGGCATATTGCCCTTCATTTTGAATGCAAAGACTTAAATTTGATGGGCTTAACTGTTGGAAAGGAAATGAAGTCATGTGCTCAAAATCATTTGTGGCCAGATATTATTAATATTATAATATTACCGTCGGAAACGGTGTGCGAGGAGGCAGAAGAGGGGCAAGCGCGGAGGCGTCCGGGCCAGGCTGGCGGCCAACCCAGCGCGGCCGGCGGTGCCCTCCATTCTTCTGGCGAATGTTCGATCGCTGGACAACAAAATGGATTACGTTCGCCTGCTGAGGTCTACGAACCGGACGGTGCGGAACTGCTGTGTGCTCGTGTTCACCGAGACCTGGTTGAGTGACAACATTCCGGACTCTGCCGTGCATCTGGAGCGGCTAGCGTGCTATCGGGCGGACCGTGCCATTGTACGAGGGGGAAAGTCGCGAGGAGGTGGAATATGCGTCTACATCCGAGAAGAATGGTGCCGGGACTCTGTGGTGGTATGTAAGCACTGCTCGCCGCTTGTGGAGTTTGTGATCATTAAGTGCCGTCCTTTTTATCTGCCGAGGGAATTTACCGCGATTCTGCTAGTCGCGGTATACATCCCGCCTTCCAACATCGAAGGAGACAGGATCGCGGCGCTTGGTGAACTGTACCAGGCTGTCAGTGAACAGCAAACAGCGCACCCTGACGGTTTCACCATCTTCGCTGGAGACTTCAATCATGCCAACCTGAAGTCTGTTTTCCCGAGGCTTCACCAGCATGTTCCTTTTCCGACACGTGGAGACAGCTTCCTGGACCTCGTCTACTCGGCGCAAAAGGGAGCTTTCAAAGCCACCCCCTTCCCCCATCTGGGGCTTTCTGACCATCTCACTGTTTTGCTTTTGCCCGCATACAGACAATTGGTAAAGGCATCCAGGCCGGTTCGGAGGCGGGTTCGAGTGTGGCCTGAGGGTGCCTCCGATGCACTTCGTGACTGCTTCGACACCACTGACTGGGACATGTTTAAGCTGGCAGCCACCTACAACGATTGGACGGACATAGAGGAGTATACTGACTCTGTTACCTCTTACATCACGAAGTGCATCGATGATGTGACTTGCTCGAAATCCGTCATCACTCGCGCGAACTGGAAGCCGTGGCTGACGGGGGCTGTCCTCAGACTGTTGAGGGCCAGGGTCAAGGCTTTCAGAGCGGGGGATGAGGCTGGCTTGAGGACAGCGAGGGCCGACCTGTCCCGAGGCATCAAAGAGGCGAAGAAGGCGTTCTCGTGCAAGGTCTCCACCCACTTCAAGGACAGCAAGGACGCACGTAGCCTTTGGCGGGGCATTCAGACCATCACGGACTACAAGTCCGCGCCGAGGAGCTGTGAGGGCGACGTCCGTCTGCTGAATGATCTGAACCGCTTCTTTGCTCGCTTCGACGCCCAGAACAGCACTTGCCCGCTGAAGACCACTCCCCCCCACACGAGCAGCCCCTGCGCCTCTCTGCCGACGGTGTGAGGAGGGCGCTTGCCGCAATTGACACCCGTAAGGCGGCGGGCCCTGACAACATCCCGGGTCGAGCGCTGAAGGACTGCGCTGGGGAGCTGTCGGGTGTCTTCACGGACATCTTTAACGTTTCCCTGCAGCAGGCCATCGTCCCCTCGTGTTTCAAGGCTGCCACCATCGTTCCTGTGCCGAAGAAACCTGCACCGTCCTGCTTCAATGACTACCGCCCTGTGGCACTGACGCCCATCATCATGAAGTGCTTTGAGCGGCTGGTCATGGAGCACATCAAGTCCGTTCTCCCCCCCACCATTGACCCTTTCCAGTTTGCGTACCGTGCCAAGCGGTCCTCTGAGGATGCCATCTGCTCTGCCCTTCACTCGGCCCTCACCCACCTGGAGAGAAAGGACTCATATGTGATGTTGCTGTTTGTGGACTTCAGCTCTGCCTTCAACACCATTGTGCCGCAGCGACTCATCTCCAAACTCGACGAGCTGGGCCTCAGTACCTCCCTCTGCAACTGGCTACTGGACTTCCTCTGTCAGAGGCCTCAGGTGGTGCGTGTTGGCGACAAAATCTCCGCCAGCATCACGCTGAGCACGGGGGCCCCCCAGGGCTGCGTGCTCAGTCCATTGCTCTTCACCCTGCTGACGCATGACTGCTCTGCGACCTACAGCGACAACCGCATAGTGAAGTTTGCTGACGACACGACTCTGGTGGGTCTCATCACGAAGGGCGACGAGACTCGGTACAGGTTGGAAGTTGACCTTCTGACCACGTGGTGCAGGGACAATAACCTCCTGCTGAACGTCAATAAGACCAAGGAAATCATTGTTGACTTCCGGAAGGGTCACACAACACACCTGCCGCTGATCATCGACGGTGCTGTGGTGGAGAGGGTGAGCTGCACCAAGTTCCTGGGGGTGCACATCAGTGAGGACCTCTCCTGGTCCGCAAACGCCTCGTCACTGGCAAAGAAAGCTCAGCGCCGCCTGTACTTCCTGCGGAAGCTCAGGCGTGCATGTGCTCCTCAGGCAGTCCTGTCTACATTCTACCGTGGCACCATTGAGAGCGTCCTCACCAATTGCATCGCTGTCTGGGGTGGTAACTGCACTGAACAGAACTTGAAGGCCCTGCAGCGCATAGTGAATACGGCTAGTAAGATTATTGGTGCTTCGCTCCCCTCCCTGAAGGACGTTTACACTTCCCATCTCGCCCGCAAGGCAACCTCGATTGCCGGAGATGTGAGTCACCCGGCTCACACTTTGTTTGACCTTCTGCCCTCTGGGAAGAGGTACAGGAGCCTGCGCTCCCGCACCAGACTCGCCAACAGCTTCTTTCTCCAGGCTGTTAGGGCCCTGAACTCGCTACCCCCTTCTGCGTAGCGTGCGGCACTGTTGCGCTATTTTCGTGAATGTCTGCTGTACGCGCACTTGCTCCTTTTTTTTCTGCTCCTCTTATTTATTTATTTATTTATTGTTGTGTTATTTATTCATTATTTATTCAGCACGCTTTTGTTGTACTTGTTTACTTGTTTGTCTGTTGTGAGCCATGTCTTGTCACCGTGGGATAGGGGGGAACGAAATTTCGGTTTCTTTGTGTGTCTTTGGCATGTGGAGAAATTGACAATAAAGCTGACTTTGACTTTGACTTTTGACTTTATTATTTTTTTTTAGAGCTAGCAGGGCTAAAGATTGGATTTTCTCTTGTGCTGGTAATACGCTACAAAGACGTTGACAAGGTCTTTTTCATGTCTACACATTAGGTATTTGTGTCATTGTTATATCTATATTGTGAAAAGAAAAAAAATTTTGGAACTCCTTGGTGGCTGTATTCATACATGTTTAGGATGACAAGTTATTGAAAGCTTCTTATTTGGTCGCAAACGGTTGCCATGGCGATGTGCTGTTTCCAAAGAAAGATTTAGCTGTTTCCGAGGTGAATTCAAGAGTTCTTGTACCATGTGCAAGTACCTCTCACATGCAAGTACTTGAACGTGCAAGTACTCCAAAGTGGCCAGAGTTGCGAGGGCCCTTCATAGCTGCTAGCTGCTTCATTTGCTTTAATTTGTCTTGTTATATTATCTCTCTTTTTTCCTTGTGGAATTTGACGAAACAATATTCACCGTTAGATGTCACTCGTGTGCTACAAATGCTTTAACACCGACAGCACCTTTTCAATTGGGGTGCTGTTGCTTCCTGTAGGATTTCTCTGCATCCTTCCTTCCTTCCTTCCTTCCTTCCTTCCTTCCTTCCTTCCTTCCTTCCTTCCTTCCTTCCTTCCTTCCTTCCTTCCTTCCTTCCTTCCTTCCTTCCTTCCTTCCTTCCTTCCTTCCTTCCTTCCTTGCTTCCCATTTTGCCATTTGTCATACCTATCTGCTGAGCATTGCTCGCTTCCTATACGTGACAAATTGGGCTAGGAGCTTCTGTTCAAAATCTCTTTTTTGTTGGGAAATAATAATCAAAAGTCCAAAGTGAGCCTTAACCCACCTCCATTAAAGTGACCTAAAATCTGAACAACGGAATTGAATGTCTTATTGTTATGGTTGTTAATTAAAAACTTAAAAGGTTTTCACGAGGTTAAATAACACGAAATGTGGTTGCACAAGTGTGCATGCTGTATTATAATAGTGTGTTCAGAAATCCAAAGTATTTTTTGGTTGACATTCATTGCTAATTTGAATAATTCCTTCGACCTTGCCCAAGGCTACAGTATCTGTTCCAGTATTGTTGTATAATTATATCACACAAAAAAATGCCATTTTTGAACGTGGACTATCAGGAGAATAATGAGATGGTGTTAAAAGATCAGTTTGTCCAAGCAAATTGAAAGCACCAGGAGACCATTTGCGCTTTGCTTTCTGCATTTGCTGAAGGCAACGACTTAAATATCATAAGCCAAGGAGATAGGAATCCACCTGGACCAAATGACATTTGCTCGCTTACCATTTTGTTGTTTACTGAAATGCTCGCAGCCTCTGCATCTGTTCTGCCTTACAGCTTCTGCAATCTTGGCATAATATTCGCACACTGAGTTATTGTTGCCTTTTAAAGCAAACAGTGTACACGACTTGTGATGTCGGAAACATAACAGAATTTTAATAGACTGTAATGCTTGATAAATAATTGGGAAAGAAGTGAATCAGCACTTGACGATGAAAAGGACTTGTTGGATTGTAAAAACAACAACAACAACAAAAAACGTGAAACCACAAAGCATGCTAGCAGGTTCTGGAAAGTATCACTTTTTTCGTTGGCAAATATTCTTTATCTTTTACTGTATATAATAAAGACAATTCTTGTCAAATTCCTCTTCTTTGCATGACTGTTGTCCACTCTCCTAGCAGCAGGATCAGGCCAATCAATTGAGTAGCAACATGAAGTCATCATTCACAAAGTCTTTCATTATTTAGATTCCATTTCATTATGTTGTGCCTCTTTTGTATTTGTTATGTTGTTGTGGCTGTTTGATTAAATACAATACAGTGCTATTTTCCTTTTTCAAAAAAGAAATAAATAATGGTTTTGGCTGGAACCATCACAAGGCTGTAATTCATAAATATTTCACTTTTATTCTGGCATGCTGCATAATATGCCTCCTGTCATTTGCTATGGTTTTAAGAAGTTAGGACTGATGTGAGGATGACTGGATTGTATTTTACTTTTAAATAAGCCCTCCCCAAGGTTTATTGCTACTTTCTATGCAATGAAGCCCCGGTGATGTCACGCCGATGACCTTACAGCAAACATGAGGAGAGAGAGAGAGAGAGGGGGGGGGGGGGCTCTGCTGTGATTCATTTGCATTATTGCATATGTGGCTGCAAGTCTATCAAGTAACGACACCATTAGAGCAAGGGCAGAGTGGACATCCTCTGCAATGCAGTCCATTCACAGTTAATAGAAACTCATGGGTAGTGTTTGACAAGCACTTATGGTTGACACGCTCCAACCTCGCCACAGTAGCTATGGAGGAAATGATATCTGGAGCTACACACTTTCTCACGCTATCAATTTCAAATGTGTGTACAAACATTAGCTTACCAAGCCACCTATACAAAAATACATGCCTGGCTTCACATCCAACACTGAGAGTAATTTCAGGAAGCAGGAGGGGGCAAAGGATGAGCAAAAAATTGAAATGATCATTTTGTTCTCCCCACATGTTGTCATCGTCTTCGCCTGGAGCTTGGCATAGCTCATGCTTGTAACTCTCTTTCTCTCTGGTTCTTATTATAAGGCTCTCATGATGAATCCTAAATGCGTGTAAATAAATGCTAATATCACTCCAGGCAAAGTGTGTGTGAGTGTGAGATTTTTTGATTTTGATTTACCCCCCTGGAAATCAACCCATTTTGGCATCATCCTTTAATGTGAGCTTATGAAGTAGACTTGTGGCGGCAATGTAAAGAAATCAATTTTGTGGATTAAGCGCTTGTTATCGGTGTTGGCAGGCAAAATGATCACCGAGCAAATCAGCACGAGTAATACCTTCATGTTGTATCCATATCACTGCTGGTGACAGCTGCTCATCTGAAGTGGCCGCTGAACATTAAGCTTGATGTGGTCTTCTATAAACTCAAGGGAGGTGCTATAGGGGGTCATTTACCTAGCACACCAGTTGTGATGAGGCAAAAGAAAGTGCGGTAGTTGCTGACTTTAGCACAAGGTCAGCACTTATCATGTTATTTCCTCCACCCTTTGACTTGCCCAGCAGCCATGTAAGTGTTTGGCACATTGTTGTCGGTGTAAACTTGACACTGACAGTGGACTCATACGGACGGACGGACGGACAGGATGAATGAGTGTGTCTTTTATAGCCTATAGATTGCAGCTCTGATGTATCACAGCCACAATGAATCTCCTCCCAGTTGCACTATTTTTTTCCTCCACCCAGCTCCTTCATACAGCTAAATAGAAAAACAAAGGGTAATGTCAACAGTCAAAGAAATTGCCCTGCCCTGTTTTTCAGCCTCCACACATTAAATTGTATTGAACGTATTTGAAATTCTGTTTCAACTGGGACTTCACTTGGAGAGCTTTTTAATACTCTGAAGATTTGTTTGAATGGTAACAAAAGTTCTTGATCTCCCCCACCCCCTCTTATTTGCATTTGCATTGCATTTATCTGGCAGTCTATTTTATCAAAGGAGACTTCCAAGTGAGCTGGAGACCCTGGAGTAATCACTTTGGAGCATTCAATAAGGCAAAGTGCAAGCTTTACATTTTGGGCGGTTGTGGGGAAAGATGCTTTCAGAGACAATTAGTTTGCCAACACTTGAGGAGGACATGGAGGGAAATGTTGTTGGCATAATAAAATTAATTCTTTCTGAGACAGATGGAAAACATTTGACTTTGTCATCAAAAGACCAAATATGAGTCAAGTCTAGCCTCACTTTTTGACGCTTTCTTTGAATGTCTGAGAATCGTCATTTCTTATCACACATGATGGATGGGCAGCCGCACAACAAAACCAATTATTGTATCCAAACAAGAGAAAAATGTTCATTTTCCATATTTGATGTCTTCTTTAAAGCTTCCAGAAGCCACACGGTGAGAAATTTGTGTTCATTGTAGTAGCAATTAAATGTTCCTTAAAAGCAGAGGTGGAAGAAAGTGGTTGGGGGGGAACAGATGTTTTAATGTTCTTACTGTGATTGTCAGCAAATTGGCACAAAAGGAAAGTGGCTACTGCTTTGGACAACCTTCAACTGGCATTTACGCACGCAGCAATTTACCCGCCCCCCCCCATGTGCATTTGAAGCCTTTCTTTGTAACCACATGAGCCGAAAAAGGAAAACAACGGGGGTGGGGGGAGGGGTTATCATTCGGCAATATGTTCCTAGGTTATTTCTCCTCATAAATGATTTGAAATGTGTCAGATTGGGAGAGTTGGCTAAGTGCAGAATTACTCGCCCCTGTGGTTGAAAATTCATTATTCTGCAAATTGCCGACACATAGCAGCTGGTCCTAATGAGCGTTGGCAAACACCCCCCCTGCATTCCCAAAAGAAGGACACGCTAAAACACAAACGCACACGCTTGCACGCCGAGGAGCAGTTGTTGAAACAAATTAAATTGTCTAACTGGAAGTGGGAGTACTGCTGCGTGAAGCTTGTATTCATGTTTTTTTGTAGGATTAGTGACACTAGTCCACACCAGTGGTTCTAAAATTCGAACCCTCCTGGGTTCCACAAAATATAATGTGGGTGTCATAATAATAATAATCATTGTATGCCAAACCCAAACTACTAACACGCAAGAGATCAAACTGAATAAGTTGTGATGCTGCAAAAAGCAACAACAACAAAAGGAGGAAATGAATATGTTGCCATTTACTTCCAGCTACTTGCACAAATGCAACTTACTGCTGCATCACTGCAATTTTAATTATAAAAGCCGAGGAGGGAAGCAAAATGTTCTCCTTAAGATAAGAAAAGCACCTTCTTGCCCCACTATCTTTTCTAATCTTCCTCACGTCACACTTTTCCTCTCCAGTTGCTTATTCTTGGCTGCCCACATGGTCCATTTTCTCCTCAGGAATGGTCTCAAAGCCCTTTTTTAGCAGGAGTGTAATATTTGGCCATTTCAACAGGTTGACAGCTGTCACATGGGTTTTCCAAGTGCTTCTGATTTCATTTGTGTTTTATGTGTGTGCTGGAAGAATGAGTTTCCAAAGAAGCACATATGTGAACTGAATGATTATAATTTCAATTTTGAAAAGGTCATCAAATAAGTTTGCCCTTGGTTGTTTTGGTAATAAAAAAACGTGTTCTGTGTTGGCTCAACAGTGTTTCATTTGCATGAGATGGGAAAGAGAAAGCGAGTGAGCGACCCCTCAAAAGTGGCTACAGTCATCATTTTGGGTATTTGGATCTATCCAAACGCCTGGGAAATGTTGGTGTCCCCATTAAGGTTCACAGACACCTATTTTGGATGGCATCTGAGCCATCACTATTTTTAATGTCATCTATTTTTAGTAGGGAAGGGTTCGGCGGCTCGGTGACGCACTGGGTAGCACGTCCGCCTCACAGTTAGGAGGGTGCGGGTTCGATTCCACCTCCGGCCCTCCCTGTGTGGAGTTTGCATGTTCTCCCCGGGCCCGCGTGGGTTTTCTCCGGGCACTCCGGTTTCCTCCCACATTCCAAAAACATGCTTGGTAGGCCGATTGAAGACTCCAAATTGTCCCTAGGTGTGAGTGTGAGTGCGATTGGTTGTCTGTCTCTGTGTGCCCTGCGATTGGCTGGCAACCAGTTCAGGGTGTCCCCAGCCTACTGCCCGATGACAGCTGGGATAGGCTCCAGCATGCCCGCGACCCCCGTGGGGACTAAGCAGTTCAGAAAATGGATGGATGGATGGATTCATAACGTAATGATACCTCTACCAGTATTGCTAGTGTTTGTGCAATACTGCAATCAACATTTTTTTTTTTTAATCACGAGAGCCTAGAAGGTTGGGAAAACAAAGAATCAATCTTTTCTACGCTGAGAGCTTTTTTTTATTTTTAGTTAATTGTTATCACCAGTCTGTTTGCAATGTTTGGAACGAGAGCCATTTTCTTTTCTCACTGTCCATTGATTAGCATTTATTTGCAATGTTTATTTTGAATGAAGATAGAAAACCTTTGAAGTGCTTTTTACAAGAAAGTCACAACAGGATTTTGATAAGCAAACAGAAAAAAAAATGATGCTGATTTATTATTCAAAAATAGATTTAAACCCCACAACATTCAAATGTAAAATGAAAAAAAATACATGGGTAAAGACTAATACACAGTTAAGACATTACAACATTTAAGTAGACATCACAAAATTGAACCCGTATCTGATGGGCTGGATCGAGTCAGCATATATTTGGCATTTTATACAAAATCGATGATTGTTTTTGTGTATTTGTGGAAGAAGCATTTTTTGCCCATCTTAACTTGTCATTGAAGTCATCGGCCCATTTTTATCTTTATTGCTACACATAGCGGGTAGTTTGAATTAGTGAGCTCTACGATGAGTGTTTGCCACCTACGGCAAGCATAAATCAAATTCATCTTGTATGCTTGCCTGCAGGCTTGCACCTAGTACCTTCCCACTATCAACATTTTCATCACATTTGCCTTGAAAATGTTTGTATCCACGACAAGGATGATTGGTTTCCTTGCAGCGAATGTTTTCAAGTCTTCAGAACTAATTACTGTGCTCTATCAAGAGACATCAGCACTTGTGTCATCATCATTCTGTGAAATCACATGCTCATTGTGATGCTGCTGCTGCTGCTGCTGCTTGCTCTGTACTGTACGTGTTGTTGCTCTTTGTGTGTTTGTTTGAGAGGACGTGCAATTGTGCCATTTGCTGGCTGTGCGTCAGAGAGAAGCAGACTTACTTCGCATTTGCATGCGAGATTGAAAAGCGCCCGCCTGCCCGCCAGCCCGCCAGCCCGACAGCCCGACCCCCCGGAGTGCGATGATGACTGCGAGAAGCTAATTGGCTGATAATATGGCAGAAATATTCCAAAAAGTAAGTTGAAAAGTCCCTTTTCCCTGCTTGGGAAATAAACACAAATCTGTGCTGTCACCTGCACGAAGACGCGATAATTCCAACTAACAGAGTGGAACTGATTCATTGTCACCTGCAAATAAAGATATCCGTTGAGAAGAGCGCTACGTCAGGATCACTCAGACTCTTTGGAAAGCTATTTCTTTCTTGTTGATATCAAATAAATGGTGTTATTTTTATGCTATGGCTCTCTTGGTAGGAGCAAATGTATCTTATCAACACTAAAAACGCTGAAAGCCCGCCCAGATGAGAATGATGAAAAGGGTGATGCACCATCTACTACTATCTAGCTCCTCTTGCTTATGATGCTCTTCTTTCAGTGCTTGGGCGCTCCTCTGGTGTGTTTGTTTTGTTCTGGCCGGATTTACCCTTCAGATAGTCTCTCCATAAATACAGATGTACGATGGCATGTGTCCAATAGTTGGCCTGAGGGATGAATTGCTGGTAACCAAGGACAAAGCTGTGAGATGGATGACGACAAGATATTCAGCAAAGGTCACATACGGAGCTGCCTTTCCCCCCCCCAAGATACACAGATGGTTAATTTCGACACGATGGTGTGAAGCATCTTTTTTCTGTTTTCCCTCCATTGTTTCCATTTTCTTCTTGGTTCGATTCCTTCTCTTGAATCGTCCTCGCAATCACGTCGCCTTTCATTCCTACCTTGACCTGGCTGACTCACGGTGGGAGAAATGCAGAGGCGAAATGCCCACCCATTTCCCTACTGTCTTTTTCTTGTTACTATTGTGTTGAGCTCGGGAGGTGTCAGCAGGGCACACAGCTCACAGCACACACCTGCCATGTCTGGAAATGGAGAAGGTATTGATTAGCACAGACACTACTACGAATGAATTGGCCTCAGTTGAGTTTAAAGGCTCACTGCGATATGCTGCTGCGTTAAGGGGAACGTCATGATTATTCATGTAAGGAACTCGCAGTATATATTATTTTCACATTTGTAATTCCTGATTCTTCTTATAGTTCATTCTGAAGCTTATTTAATAAGTCAAGACAGATAAGACAAGATAGATTATTTTATTATTTTTGTACTGTGTATATATATATATATATATATATATATATATATATATATATATATATATATATATATATATATATATATATATATATATATACATTTTATTTGATTAGTCATTATTAGTTTTTCTTATTTCTTATTTATTTCATTATTATTTTAAATTTGCAGTCTGCAGCCAAGTACAGACCGGCTTGTCGTGTCACGCCCCCCCCCCCCTTTCTTTAATGAACACTGACACAAGAACGAGACAAAGCACACAATCATGCTGCCGTGTGAGGATTTTGAGAGTGTGCAGCTAATCCACGTGATTGGTATCGGAATCCGTACTCTAAACAGCGCAAGTTGACAGTGGCTCGAAGCCTGAATACAAGCCAGTATTCTTTTCACAAGTTTAAAAACTGTCAGTGTTTTCTTGTTGCTACCAAATCTCAAAGTTGAGGAAAAGAAATGAAACATTTCAAGTGAAAAAGACATGGCTGAGCTTTGACTCTTTAAATGATATCAGCAGACTTCACAGCTCCTGTTATTGCTCTCATGATTTTCAGCTTTGAGGTCACAGATCAATCATTTCATCTTTTTCCACTGCACAAACATGCATGTGTGCAAACAAACGGAGCCATAATTACACTTTCCATCTTTCCTTATTTTCTGTCTGTATCTGAAAATATTCACATCTCAAATCATCCTTTCCTATTGAAATGAATGGAAATGCCATCAATTTGTTCCCCACCTCTAAAGATGTTTTTTTTGATAAGCACAATAGAACTCAATCCTATCTTAAGTGCATGTGTGTGCAGATATGTGTGTGTCTTATCTGAAGGACATTTACACCTCCCATCTCGCCCGCAAGGCAACCTCGATTGCCAGAGATGTGAGTCACCCGGCTCACTCTTTGTTTGACCTTCTGCCCTCTGGGAAGAGGTACAGGAGCCTGCGCTCCCGCACCACCAGACTCGCCAACAGCTTCTTTCTCCAGGCTGTTAGGGCCCTGAACTCGCTACCCCCTTCTGCGTAGCGTGCGGCACTGTTGCGCTATTTTCGGGAATGTCTGCTGTACGCGCCCTTGCTCCTTTTTTTTTTTTTTTCTGCTCCTCTTATTTATTTATTTATTGTTGTGTTATTTATTCATTATTTATTCAGCACGCTTGTTCACTTGTTTGTCTGTTGTGAGCCATGTCTTGTCACCGTGGGATAGGGGGGAACGAAATTTCGGTTTCTTTGTGTGTCTTTGGCATGTGGAGAAATTGACAATAAAGCTGACTTTGACTTTGACTTTAATTTGTTCTATAATTAATCAGAGTGTACAATTGTCTAATAAAATCAACAGGGCAATAGTGCCTCCTGTCAAACCTTAGGAAGTATTACTGGAATGAATCATTCCAATTTCAGTTGCCTGTTGAGCAATTTGGTCTTATTTTTCCAAGAATACTAATTAATAATCATTTTTCTGTTTATAAAAGGGCATCAAGATTCACGGTATGTACACTTTTCCCCCAAGCGTGCTAGTTCATTGTGTGATTTGCCACCCAGCCTCTGTCGGCGGTAGAACACATTTGATTTATTTATTTATTTATTTTTGTAACTTTGCCTCTCCAGTTTTAGTCAATTCCTCGGTTTACTTGTTGTGACAGAATTGCAGTTTGAAGGGAAAAGCTGTATTGATTGGAGAGCGGGGAGGCTTTATCCCCTGTCAGCATCCGTGATCCTTTGGAGACCCGCGTGCACACACACACACACACACACACACACACACACACACACACACACACACGAACACACACACACACACACACACACATATCTGCACACACATGCACTTGCACACGCTTGTCATGTGAGGGGCAACACTAAAATTTATTTTGCCCTTGTGTGCACATTATGAGCAAGCCAGGTCTTCATCTAGTCCTTTTGCCAGGCGTCAAAGCACTATTGTTTGGCTGCAATGGAATGATCTTAGCAGCTGCATTATTATTCAGTGGCTGTATTGATGTATGTGACCTTTTTCCCCTTTTCTTCAATAGGCATTTTGCAGCAGAAAAGCAAAAGGCAAGATAGGCAAGTCTTTGATAAGAAGCCCCCATTACTGGCCTTATTAGGTTCTGCAGCACATGTTGGTAAATAAAAAATTTTTTGCCCGCAAACACAACGGGCATTGTTAAGTCCTGTTTGACAAAAGCCATATGAAGGCAATTGGGAGCATTTAAGGGCACAGCGATAAGAGACTGTTGTGATTGAAATCATTTCTAAGGCATCAAATTTTCATGAAATGCTCCACTTCACCATAATGGGCAACGAATGATCGCACATTATTGAAAATGCATTCGTTTCCTCGTGACTGGTTGTTGAGGAGAGGTAAACAAAATGCAAATTGCGCAATGAGCTTGAGAATGATGTGTATCGCTTGAAAAGAAAAAAAAAAACAGGCAAAGCAAAGCAACGTCAAGGGAACTATTTCTACCTCCCCCTCCTCCCACCCTTTAGATCGAAAACACTTCCCAGGTGTCGGTGGGTGATGTGCTTTTGGCAAAATAAGAAATCAAACCTTCTAGAATTGATTTGAATATATATATATATATATATATATATATATATATATATATATATTTTTTTTTTTTTCAATTCACTACATTGATAGATTGACAAATACTTCTTCCCTCATGAGACGTGAGAGCGTAGGATATGTGACTGTTGTACTTTGTGAGTGAGGAAGCAAATCATTTGCGTATACCTCAGTAATTATCTCTCCCCGCTGTAGCTGCCGCCGCAAGTGTGACCGCAAGCATCAGGTTTCCTCTTTAAATGCGTCTAATGGCGCCCGCTGCATCTCTTGTCTATTTAGGCCAGTTCCTCAGCGCTCTGCCCACATGCGAGTGAGTCTTTATTATCTATCTGTTGAGGAGCGTGACTCACCTCACCTCAGCTCACCGAGGCTTAAGTAACAGCTCGCTACTCTCTTTTGGATGATGGGGATGTTTCAAAATGGCACTGGCCTTTAGATGTTTTCCAAAGATGAAATCAAATCATCTTGAAATTTTGGTTAGTTCCAATTTGATTCAGCGTGATTGCCATACGACCATTATACTTTCAAATGACAGTTAAATGCAGACATTGGGGTGTTCTTTTCCACTTTGTGTGGTCATGGCATGTCATGAAAGGTCAATTTTGGGTCCTGATGGGACATCTCTAGAGTATCATTGGAGATACGTAATTGTCACACTCCTTTTCTATATATATTTAATTCTACTTTTCAACAGTTGCTATCTAGCGATCTTATATTAGTGGCTTGATTAGAATAACACAATATATCGTTTTTTTAAAATAACTATTTATTTATTTATTTATTTATTTATTTATTTATTTATTTATTTATTTATTTATTTATTTATTTATTTATTTATTTATTTATTTATTTTTTCTTTCTCCTGGATCCAGGCACGATTTTGGACAGTGAGCAGCATGGAGAGAAGACCACCACTAGAGGCTGCACTCTCTGTGACACCGGTGCTGCACATTGATGAAGAGGGATGGAGAAAGTACCTGAGAATTCAATGGAGAAGGGGAGAAAATAAGATGGGGAGCTGGCATCCATCAGTCGGCCTCAGAGGGAGGGAGTGACAGAGTGAAGAGGTAAAGCGAAGTGAGTGTCTGACAGCCTGAGCGAGAGATGGAAAAAGAGAGAGCGAGAGAGAGAGAGAGAGAGAGAGAGGGAGAGAAAGGTGGGGGCGTTTCAGCTTCCCGGCAAGACGGCAAGTGGAGCAGCTCGCTGGCTCGTCTCATCCTCACATTCTCCACTGCAGCTGAGCGGATGAGAGGAGAGAGCACATCTGAGCCCCAGCGCAAGCAGCCAGGACCACCATCAGCACCACAAACCAGAGGCGGCTGACACCTCCATGCAGCGAGCTCTGTGTAAAACGGCGTGTGAGCCGGGACTTTCGTGAATCCACAGCGAAGACGGACGGCGGTGGCTTGAAATTGCGAGTCGCATTGGAGCAGGTGAGTGAACTTGTGTGAAGTTGCGTCGTCCCCTCGTGTCAGTTTATTTGTGTCAAGCAGGTGAGGAGAAACGAAAGCTTTCTGGATGCTGTGATTGTTTAGCTTGATTGCCTTTATTTTCATGAAAAAGCCGAAACTCATCATGTAATGACTATTTTCATATGTTTGGGCTTTGATTTATTGCAGTTGTTCTGAGGATTTGCTTTTGGGAATGCTCGGCAGTCTTGATTGAATGCTCTCAGGGGTTATCTAGGAGTCAGTTTACAATTTAGCATTGTTTCATCTTATTGCCATTCAGGGCGTTTTGAGGTATTATGTCGGCATTATGTTTATTGCTGTGGCGTGGAAAGGAAGGTACATTCGATTTCGTTGCTGGAAGGTGTTTCTAATAATGTGACCGTGTCATGTAAACTTGTCCACTCACCAAAATAGTCGAATAGCGGGCAAGCTCAGTACACATGGCAGGATCATGCAAACTAAAGCCACAAAAATGAACAGTCTGGTCCATATCAATCAAAACAAAGCGTATTTATAATTGATTATTTCTTATTAATACAACTTGTAAAGTGGAGAAAGCGGTCCAAAATCTTGAACAAAACTGTATAATGATGTGATCAAAGAAAAATGATTTATTCCAACTCAGATATGGCGAAAAAAAGCAATACAGTGCAATGATGCAATTCTTCCGTGTGAAGCCAAGGCCAAAATAACAAGCAAATCTTTATAGCAGAACACATTATGCAAACTCCACTTGAGTTATTACCTGAGCAAAGTGGTCTTTCCATCCTTCAGCACCTTTCAGCTCCATTATCATATGATGAAATGCTTAGCAAGAGACGTCCGACAAAGCAAAGTTCCAAACGCTCCAACTCGTTAGGAAAAATACTTTTTTCATTTCTGTTGGCGCGTGTGCCATTTCTCACGCTAATTGCCGAGGGAACAGCCATCCCATTGTAAAATTTGTAAACGCCCCGCCGTGCCCGATATTCTTGGCCATCCATCTGCATGTGTCCCACTCCCTGTCCAAACCCCCGTCACCGTCTCCCTTCCGCACCGTCCTGTGAAGGTTATTGCCATCTATCGAGTTGCTTTAATTTGTCAAAGAAAAGCCAGACACATTGTCCGTGCTCACAGCGTGTGTGTGTGTGTGTGTGTGTGTGTGTGTGCGTGTGTGTGTGTGTGTGGTGGTGGTGGTGGTGGTGGTGGTGGTGGTGGGGGGGGGGGGGGGGCATCAGGATGTGGTGCAAAGTGGTGCTGATATGCAACCCTGAGGATAAAAACAGTGTGATGGGGAAATTGCACCAACTGTGAAAATGAGAGTCTCACAAGTTGAGTTTCTTTTGGTAAGAATACCCAGAAGTGAATTTCTGTCACTATCCTTTTCTTCCCCATTTGATCTTGTTGGGATGCATCGCTGTGAGTTTTATTTCTGGCCTCCCTCCTTCTCTCCCTCCCGTGTGACGGTGGCATCATCCACCTCAGACGGGAAATCAGAGCTCGCTTTCTCTCTTGCGTTTCCCTTTGACTACTGAATTTGTTGGACGCAGCCAGCCACTTCACTCTCAAATCCTGACAAGTGTAATGAATTCCACACACATACTGGCTTTCAAAAGTGATTTCAGCAACACAGGCACGCCGTGAGCACCATATCGCCACCAACAGTCCAAAGGCTCCGAAACGAACCCAGATTTTCACTTGAAGTACCAAAACTAACCTGTGAGAGGCACTACACTACCACAGTGGGTCCAGGATGCGAGAAAAACCAACAAAGAAGAGCAGTAGCGATAAGCTTACTGTTGTGCCAACTAATAACAACACACCCCAAAAAATCATTAGTATGATGAATTGGAAATGGAATTTGATGCGACAGTAGCATTTCAAGTCAATGTGTCTAAAGTCAGCTGTGATTTGTCCAAATATGAAGACTGGCATCAGTCAAAGTCAACAGTGAACATTGCTCCGCTCGCCTTCCATTATGAGTCACCCAGCGCACTTGAGTTCCCAATCATTATTTTCACGATTACTCCCACTCAGTCGAGTGTTGCCTTTGAACCGTGATGGATCTGCGAGTTTTCTTCTATGGCTGCCTGGAGCTGTGAATTTAAGTTTGAATATCCACTTGACAAAAAAATGGGAGGCAATTATTGTTTCACAAAGGATTATGTTTTACTTGATGGCTTTCGCTGTGTTATTAAAATGGCTGGAATGAAAGCTCCTTGCACAGAGCTCAAGAGTTAGTTTGTTGCTAGGTTTTTTTTTAATAATGTAAAGCAGCCTGTGAGAGCCTCAGCAGAGTGCTTGAATCTCAAATGCAAAGTATTGCTGTAAATTGCAGATGGCGCAGGTGGCATTTGTTAACCTGTGCACACTCGGCTGCTGCTTGTGCATAAGCGCCACGTTTGTTTTCGAATCATTCACATCTATTTGGCAGGTTGCGGGGAATTGAATACGACTGCTGTGCTTTTCGGACGGTTATTTATAATTGACATCAGTTCCGAAAAAAGGCTACGTTTCCTTTCCTTGCGTGTTAATTGCGCTAACTACGCCGCCATCATGACTTACCCTGAGGGAGAGCGTTAAATGTCGACCTGACTGGCTTTCATTAGCATCATCCATCAGATGCTCTTGAGATTTATTCCGAGGAAGCTGCGTTAAGAAAACGGAAAACATGGGCCGTGCTCTCTGATGTTGCCCAAACAATAAATTCCGTTTCCATGAGTGCTTATTAAGAAAATAGTAGCAGGTTCACCTCGTGGCTAATTGAATTTTCAACGTCAATGTTGTTGAATTGAACACAAAGCTCGACAGCAACAGCAATACTTCTTTTTTGTGCTGTTCATAGTGAGCCATCCCCTAAACGACACAACGTTGATCTTTTGACCACATGCGTAGCACTTTTAGCGCGGCAAGGCCGAATGTAGCGATGATGCCGGTCTCATCGCAGCGCTCTCACGCGGTGCAGTATGAGTTCTCTCTGTCCCACTAGAGAAAAAAAAACAATTTACATGCTGTCAAAAGAACTGAAAGGAAGAGTGACTTTGCAGTATGCACAGGCCAGCCGTTGCCTTGTTTGGCTAAATGCTGTAAATTTGACAAATGTGGGCTATACTTGGCCGTTGAATCACACAAGCGAGACGCCACTGTTGGCTGTTGTGGGAAGCTGGGCTGAACATTGAGTGAAGAGAGGAAAGCCTTAGAGGATCTTCAAATGTGAACTGGCTGTTTGAAAAAAAGAAATATGCGGAGGAGAGCAGAGTTTGACAGTTGAGATTTTTCTCTGCCTTCTGTTCCTTTGAGGCAAATGGCCCGTGTTGTACCATATTGTGGACGTGATTTAAAACTCTTAGTTGAGTCAATCCATTGCACTCTCCACAGATAGATCAAGCAAAGTCTTTAAAGTGGAAGTCAAGGTGCAGAAAAATTATTTGCAATAGTATGCACCCCCCCACTAGTCTAAAAGCTATTCTTATAGATGTAAATATTGGCGTAGCTTGTTGAATGTTAATGGGGATGTGGGTAAGTGCTGGTGTTCGTATTAAAAATGACATCACTTTTTTTTGGGCGTGATTTGTAGGGAGCCTGGAACGGATTAATGACATTTCCATTCATTACAATGGGAAACAATCATTTGGAAGGACTGTCAAGTCAAGGCCCTGTTGTAGGCACATTTTTTTCCAATTTCCAGGCTCAGCCCAGGTTGTACTGTTGCATTACTGTCGGGTGCCGGCCTGTGAAATGAACCCCCCCGCACACAATACAAGAGGCCGCCTCATGAATCCGGGATTTGCATGAGCTGTTTTATTTTTAGCCGCCATCTTCCCGTCCTCCACAGCGTTTAGGGAATCTGGGCAAGCAGCGTTAATGGTCCTCATTAAGGCAAGTCGCTCAATCCAAACTGGAGTCCTTCCACTTTAAGTGGCACATAACATTTCTGGTGTTCCTTTCCTCCCTGCTTGTGTTCTCCCGCTGCCACTCCACGCAACATCCTCCCTCCCTCCCTCCCTCCCTCCCTCCCTCCCTCCCTCCCTCCCTCCCTCCCTCCCTCCCTCCCTCCCTCCCTCATCCTGCTTTCGATTTTCCTATCCACCTGAGCAACTGGGCTGAGAAATAGTCTGTAAAGGTCTTTCTTATCCTTCTAAGGCTTCTTCAGATGTGTGCTTTTTCGAGTTGTTTACCGTGCAGCATAAATCCCTCGGTGGGTGAGACCGCGCGCTTGTAGTTGAAATGTGTGATTGCGTCCATCCAATGAGGAAGGAAGGAAGGAAGGAAGGAAGGAAGGAAGGAAGGAAGGAAGGAAGGAAGGAAGGAAGGCGTTTGAAATGACCTCAAACTCTGTGCTTTTTTCTCTCTCCTACTGTGAAGTAGAGAGCAGAAAGTTCAGGTGGTGAAGCCCCCTCCCTCCAGGTCATCTGTGAAGAATGTTCTCATTCACAGGCCCCAAGAGACGCCTATAGCCGGCGGGTAAATATGCTTTGGTTCTGTTTATACAATAACTGCACAGCGGTGCGCCGCGGACGCCGTTTGATACGCCGCCGGTTTGGGATTACGTGAGGCTTATCAGTCCGAGCCGCCATCGCCGCATCATTTTGATGATCTAAACATTTTGATGATCTAAACATTTTGTCTTGATGTCACCTTTTATAAGCGAGTGAATTCAATTAACAAAGGAAAAAAGCAAAACATGCCCAGACATGTTTCACTCCATTAAACTGTTGGTGTTTAAAAAAGAAAAAAAAAGATGGATGTCATTTTCTTTGAATGCTCTTATAGAATGAGTGAAAGGTTAAAATTCCATGTTCATTTTCAAATGAAAAAGCTCACTACAGGCTGTCTCGCCTTTGACTAATTCACCTCTCAAACTGTCAACTACAAAAATCTCTCAGAAGGCTAATAAACTGTCTAGTCAGTGTTTGTGTGTGTGTGCGTGTGTGTGTGTGTGTGTGTGAGCTGAGTGGACACAAGTGTGTACCTCCCAAAGACCTTTTCTTCATTTGTGTCATAGGTAGAAGGTGTTTGACCATGTATTTATGGAATATTTTCTTCTGGCAGTTCTTCTCTTATATTGCATTATTGTCCTCAATGTGGGCTGCAGTGTTTCTTTTTTTTTTTTTTGTGGGGCCTGGTTACCATCCTTATGGCAATCATCAAAACACCTAATGAGCGAGCACCTTTTGCAAAAAGGAGTGTTCATTATCCCTAGCAAAGTCCTTGTTAAGGTTGCTGAGTTAGAGTCTATGAATTCCTAATAGTTTGGTTGTTGTTTTCTTCTTTAAGCTGAAGAATCATTTGAAAGAACTTTTGGAATGGAAGCAGGGGTGCAAAGACCCACCAAATGAGCACCTAAGCTAATTGCAGCTGCTTTTTACCTCCGTGGTCCTTTCATCTGCCGTCCAATTACCTCCGATGGTGTCATAAACTCGACATGTCTGTCGCTCACACGTATTTGATTCTGAACAACACCTGCAGCAATTATAACTGCCTCCATTGTACCATTTGCATTTTTTTTTTCTATAGGAAATTCTTTTTCTGATGAGCTTTTTCACTTAATATGCAAAAGAGAGCTGTTGTCGGCTGCTTTGCAAGATATAGCCAATAATTGGTTCCGCTGAACTTAATGACATTCCTCATGGATGCCACGTATGAGTTATTATCGCTGTACAATACAATGAAAAGATCTGACCTCAATTCATTTCCTCTTGCCACACGGCACCTCTGTGCTGTTATCATTAGTCAATGGGCCTACCCCGGGATATTCAACATGGTCCACATCCTATCTGACCTTGATATTGACTGACTTGAAATTGAATGCACGGCACGACTCTAACACGGAATTGCATTTTGTAAGTTCATATTCTGAGTAGAGAGAATATTTTATTACATTGGTGACTATTGACTTTGTGCTAATTTTGCTGTAAAAAGAGGTTCATATTTTCTCAGTTGTGGTATGTTGAGATACAAGGAACCGTTTTTGGGGATACAAGCCGTTTTTTTTTTTGCTTTGAATTGCAAGCTACATGCTCTAAATCAGAAGATTGCAAAGAGAAATGAATGAGGAGTGATGTTAAGATTTAGAAATCATCTTTAAAGAAGAGAAGAATGCTCATGTCAGTCAGTCTTGACTTTTAGCTTTTGATGAAGACACTGATGACTAGTTTCTATCTTTGCGTTGCAGTGACCTTCTCTTCCAGGCTATGGCAAAAAAGAGAAAATGTCAAGCTATTTATGATTCTGCCGTCGGTGGAAAATGTTAGCCATTGTTGAACATATCCATCCGAGGTTCACATGGGGTACCTCTAAGTTTCTGTTCCAAATCCCTTCGCTTGTGTCCTTTTTTCACCTTTGCTTTGTGAAAGAGTGATGGGGAATCAGCCATCGGATCCCCAGCCGATTTTCCCTTTGTGCTACAATAGAATCATTTGAGTGCTTTGTAAATGGAATGGAATGGACTATAAAGAGGGAAAGCGTGCAGTGCAGAAGTTGCCTTTGCAGTTGCCTGCACTTTGTTTATGATCGTTTAGCTTCATCCACAAATTGGTTTGTTTACGTATTTATCAATGTGGCTTGCCGTGAAAGAAATGATGCTACTTAGTTATCAGATTGAGAAACATTCTGACAATGAGTAAGGAAATAATGAATACTTTTAATACTATTTCTCCCCATAACCTTGAACAAGCCAAGAGCTCTTACTCTCGATTGTGGTGGGCGCAAAAGCGCTGTACCAATGGAAGGCCAATGACTTCCTGACAGCTACTAGGTCACATGGCAGTAAGTACTGCTGTCGCTGATTAAATTCGCCCAATAATTAAGCAGACGTCATTGATTCCCCGCAGAGAAATGGGGAAATGGAGTGCGTTCGTGTGTGTGTGCGTGTGTGTTTGTGTGTGTGTGTGTGTATGCGTGCAGATGAACGCCACTCTTCCTGTTGCCCCTGCAGCGATGTGCCAGTCAGATACGGGTAATTTGGGAAATGAGCAGAAGTCGATTCCACTTAAATCGCCAGTGGTGGTTTGACTCATTGATGTTCCGTGCATTGTTGACTCGCGTTGTTTTCTTCCTGACAGCATCCGAGATGATCATTGCTTTGATGCATGTCATCAAAAAGTATACGCAGTTGATTATTTATGTTAATCTTGTGTGCTTCTTTTTTTGGGTGCTATAATCTTGAATTCTGAATTTTAGTTGGGATTAAATATTTTAGCATCAATAAATAATGGCGGCGTTTATACATTTAAAAGTGAGTCAACTAGAAATAGTCTTAATATTAATGTCAAATCATTAATTATAGAGAATATCATAAACATTGGAGCAGTGTGTGAATTTGGAATATTTAGAAATGGTTCTATTTGTCTCTCACAAATAATTAACCAGAAAATCATTCAATAATGATGGTTTAGTTGCCCCAAAATGTTTCTCATAATAGTAATAATCAGAAATGCAATCTGTTTGCTTTTAAAGATGTTATAACCATACCACACCTTCAGCAGGAATAACAAAAAAAAATCTTTCCTCGTCTCTTTTTATGTGGTTAAATTATTTTTCAGGCAGGCACTTCGTTAGATTGTTATTTTTTTTCTCTTCAACTCTTTGAAAAGAGTCTGACATTGCTCGTATTTGTAATCACTAAGAGTGATCATATTTTCTATTGGCCACCATACAGTTTCATCACAAGTCCGAGGTCTAGGATTTACTTTGATGATAGATGGTAATGTCAAATTGGTGCATATGTTTTTCTATATTTTTACTGTGCGACAGTATTTGATAGAGTGACATTTCAATTTGCAAGCTCAAGCAAGTCCCAAGTCAAATCAAGCAAGTCGAGTGAGGTCACAACTCAAGTTTTAAGTCCAGTCACTAAATCTTGCTGTCACATCAAATATTTTTTTCACTGACCATCTCTTTTAAAATGAAAGGAATATTTATGTTTCAAATATTCATTTCTGTTCCAAGCAACTCAGTGTTTTCGAAGCAGCTGCAGTTACTGTACGTATTTGCAAAACCAAAAAGCAAAGCAATACTGCCATTTTGCTCCTTGAAGCCTCATTGTACAACATTTGAGGGAGGCAGCCAGCCAGCCAGTCAGCCAGCCAGCCAGCCAGCCGCTTTGAATGTTTACATTCTCAGTGGTCGTCTGCACAATTGCGCAGCTTGAACAAAACTGCCTTTGCACTAAAAGTCCACAACAAAAGGACACCATGCTGAGAGACTAAAATATTCACTTTGAAAACAATGAAGCAAGGTTCTTACTTATTCTGCACACCTCACCTCTAATTAGTGGCGCAGTGCGAGGTGGAAGAAAAAAAAAAAAAACACCATGAGGAAGGTCGCTGTTCTTGACCAAAGCCTTTAATACCTAAATGACAGAGAATGTGAAAGATGGAACACTTCTTCGATCTTAGATATACAATCATTTCAATTATCTGAAAAAAATGAATTCAATTGAATCTAGTTGAATAGATTTATTTCTAAGTGTGGTTTTATTCCCTCTCTACTCACAAGCGGCTGCAGCCGTCAGCGCACGTGCAAGGAGAGCACAGCGGCATTAAACAAATTGGATAAATGTTATTTCTGCTGGAACGTTTAAATGGAACGCATGGCTCGTAAAGAAGCCAGTTGCAACCGGGCCTGAAATTGGGTAAAGTCACACATTAGCTGAATATGGAAGAGCCTGCATTGACAATTTCACCCCCCCCCTCCATATTTGTTCTCCTATCCAGGCATTAAAAAAAAAAAAGTACGATAATGTATAAACCATCCTAACATACATTACAGTTTGGAAAGTGATTTTCTGTTGGTCTTCTGGTCCTCACACTTCCCTGTCCGGTGCCTTCTGTGGCTTCTCTGCCCAGCCCAGCCAAACAGGCGACGCAAATGGCCACATCGCTCACTCTGACTCCAGAATTCTTTTGGGCCCAAAACGGCTCGCTTCATTCACTGATATTTTACAATCTCTTCCTGTTTTCACCCTGCGGCGCAAATTGTGAGGTTCACAAGGTTTATTCCTTTGGGCCTGAATGTTTGCTTGTTGCCATGTTCCAGTCTCACTTTCTGTTGTTGTTCTGTCAGACAGCCACCACTGTCTTCTCTGCCAGCAACTTGTCTGGACGCAAACAGTCCGGTGCCAGACATAATTAAAAAAAAAAGACAAGAACTCCTTGTTTGTGGCTTTGTATTGGTCAATTCGTGCATGTGTGTGTGTGCCAGCTGTCAGCATTGTCTGCATGAACTAACAAACCATCAATGTTCTAATTTTGCCTTGCTTAGAGGCTAGTTTCCAGTCTATTGATTGATGTGACAGAGATCAATAATCTCTTGAGTGTGTGTGTTCTGTTCTTTTCTTGCACATGCCCAATTGTGTGTGTGTGTGTGTGTGTGTGTTTTAGTCTTTGGATCATTAAGGTCCTCAGGGAATGTCAGTGTTGTGTTTTTATTGGACAGACATTGGGCAGCGGGGCAGTGGTGTCACCACAACAACTTTTGTCTTGACACTGATAGATCATCAAAATGCAGACGAGATGGCAGGCCCAAGCGTCGCAAGTTGACAGACTTCGGGGTCTGACGAGGCGTAATGCATGGCTAATTAGCCACATCTCTTTTGTGAAGAGATTTAGTCGAGCTCTTATGATGTGTCCTCGCATTTGACGCTTTGGTGTTTACTTTGAGATATTGTTCGTTTCCAATTTGTAATTTCGTTCTTCTCATACTACTCGAGAAGTGCTTGTAAGCCACTTAATGTCCATGTAGCATCTTTAAAGTGAGCGTAGGTCTCCAAGTCAATTAGTCGGATGATGTTGACAATTGTCTTTCTGTCAATAGAAAATGACAGATAAAATATGCTAACTATGTGGAGCAATTTCACTGTGTCATGTCATCTGCCTTTTAAAAGAAGAATTTTGTTTGACGGTCTACTTCCTATGAGTTGCACATTTGAGGAATAAAATTAAGTTGAATAGAATGCAATTGAGATTCAGAAAGCGCCAAATCATTTGGGTTTTGACCTGGCAACCCTTGCCCAGGTGGAGCTGCACAGGCAGGATGGCTCTCTGACCATAATTAGCATTCTCCCCAGCAAAGCGTGCGACTCAATTAATCCGGCAGAACGCCGCCGGGAGTGGGATTAAACCGGGTTAGCCCAGGCCACAACATCCAATTCCTCGTTGAGAAAAAGCGACAGTCTAATTGACACATCCATAACCATCTCCAAATTTATGCCGCACACTTTTGCGCACGTGATGCACTTGGCTCGCCCATCCCGAGTGTCACCGGTAGATGAGGATTGATTTACTGCTGTTGTGAAAACTGGCAGCACGCCACCTTCTTTCCCCCATCAGCATTTTTCCATGAAGCCAAACTTCATTTAACATGGCGACTACTGCGACACCCCCTCAATTTGTTTATTTCGTACATGTTCTGTGCAGTTGCGGATAAGCAGCCAAGTCCTGCCTCATCGGTCCTTATTTTTAATTAAGGCACTGTAGCTTAGGAGCCGTGCATTATCCAATAATCAAAAGTTCCTTGCGTAGCTGCATTCATTACTTAATTAGGCCCAATTGTGTTAATTCGCCAACTCTTTCCAATTAGTTCCAGTTGAACAAATCCTGCATGCGTCCTTTTCATTTTATGTCTTATAATCAACTTCCTTTTAATGATGTGGCTATGCACTAAAGCCATTATGAAATTTGGTTATTTCATTCTTATGGTAATTGGGTGAATTGAAAACATATTTGCATTTGCTGAACTAAAAGTTGAGTTGCCTTGCTGAATTAGCTCAAAATCCCTTCAGCTCCGTCCGAACGCATCTCGTTTCTCACAATCAGTGGAGCTTAAAGAGTTTGGACTTGTGCGTGCTTGAGACAGAACCGATCGGACACGAATCAATCGAGTGAGAAAATCTACAAGCTGAAGAAAATGTTCTGCCATGGCCAGGTACACCTAGAGGTAAATGTCAAGACCTAAGCAAAGAAGAAAGGAAGGCAGACAATTCGAGACACTTGCTGACCCCAACCCGGTCCCCTATTGATAGCGTTGCCATAGAAACAGGTGTCAGAGCCCAAAGAAAGGGCACTACAGGTTGGAAGCGGCCGATGTTGCACACGGAAAAGGCCACGAAGCAGGTTACTAGTCATTAGCCACCGTGCCACACCGCAAGGTAGTACGGTGCCATCAAGTTGAGGTGCTGGATAGATACTTGATAGATACTAGACAGACAGACAGATACTAGACAGATACAAGACAGACACGAGACAGACACCACGAGACAGATAGGGCCCTGAAATCTCCATTGCATCCCATTTTCAACATCTTTCCTTCCACATTTTGAACTGTAACGGTCCGGGCTCATCCCCACCATCTGGGAAGTGAGTCACAAGCACTTCCAAATAGAAGAGGATCTAAATCACATGAATGTAAATGAGGATCTGTTGTCATCATGTCGGCCAAATCATTGAACATATCAGATGGTGCCAAGCGAGCGAGCGCGCCCGCCCGCCCGGCAGCCCAACTGGCTCTGATGAGAAGCCACGCTCGGCAACGGCGGCAACTTTCCCAGAGCTGGCTGGCTGGCTGGCTGGGCTGGGCTGGCTCCCATCCTGTCTGCCACCAGGTGTTGATTGCAGCTGCGAAAGGCCTCCGACATTTACTGGTCCGGTTAACGCAAGATCTGAGACCTCATTTGGGCTGCGCGTCTGTGTGTGTGTGTGTGTGTGTGTGTGAGAGAGAGAGAGAGAGAGAGAGAGAGAGAGAGAGAGAGAGAGAGAGAGAGAGGTTCAGAGCAGTGACAGAAAGGAAATTTGCTGCCGTACAAAATCTGCACTTTGACTTTTGGTCATTGATTTCTCAGAGGTCATAGGAAACAACGCCGAGTTGATGCCCTTAGAATTTAAAGCTGCATTATATTTTGAGAGAAGTGCCATTAAATTTGCACTATGACATGCGAGTAACTGTTAGCTATCCCCCTCCCAGGTTTATGACAGGGCTCAGCCGGCAATATTTTTGCCAGATGTTTTATTAGAACGATGCAGGTAAGAAAAAAAAACAAGCCCACAGCAAAGTACAGCTGGATGCAGAGGTAGAAAATGAGCTCCGCTCGCTATCTGCCTTGTCTGGCTGACATTTTTGGAGATGCTGTCACCTGTGTGTGAAAAATAGCGCCTTTCACAGCCATATCCTCCTGTTCAAGCGGCTAAATCATTTCACCTGAGCAGCCCCATTTTGTCAGCCTGCCTCTCTCGCACGCGGTGTTGGGCGCCAGAAAGTGTGCACGCGTGCGCTTGTTTCAACCTTGCAATCCTCAAGCTAATATTTTAGCCTGAAGCGGAGTTCATAGGAGGTCTGTTGGAAATATGAACTACACCTGCAAGACTTTAGAGCAGAGTTGTACAAGTGGCAGGTGGAAACCACCTTTGGGGAAAAAACAAACAAACCATCTAAATCACTCTTTAACGTGGAAATAATATTTAACAAGTACCACCAATTGAATGGCTTTAGTGATGTCTATTTAACTAGCAAGGCAATTTGAACATTTTTAGCTGATGTGGCTACATGTTGGCCTGACATCTGGCTTCTCCGAATGCCTCATCCTCAAATGAGATCAGCCACCGAAAAAGTGCCAACACAGGTCTTGCTGTGATAAATGAGAAGAGCAGTCGCTATTCTTTCGCCCTCCTGCTGTTCTTAACTGCAGGGATGTTGAACATTTATTTTCTATTTGCGGGTTTTGCACGACGGAACATTTATTGTCCATATAAGACTGTAGGGACATTTGCTTGCTTCAATAATTCACAACACTAACAATGGGTGTCCGCATAGATTCCTGATAACGTGTAAAAACGGTCACGTCAAATTTGTTAGAATGATTGTGCTGGTTGTTGTTGTTGTGTGTCTGACTAAGTGGAAAAAACAAGAAACCAGTGAAGGGATTTAAAACAAGTTCCAAGTCGGGTTTTGAAAGGCCGCACACGGCGTTCCCATCTGTCTGCCACTCAAGCACAAACTAAGTGAAGCGGCTTAAGTTGGAAATGCAGTCCAGTTTACTTCTGGAAATGAAGACGGCTTCTAGTTGTCAGTGCGGACCTTTCATCCCAAATGATGAAAGGCATAACATGCATCTAGCGCACAATTCAACGTCATATATACAAGAACATAAAAGCAACAGGCAGGATAAATGCAATACATTTAGAGCACACCCGGCCGGCCGGGGGTGAATTTATGAACCCTGTTAATAAAAGCGCTTCTAATCTCTGCGGACGGACTCACATATGCAATGTGCAACTGGGCAGAAAAGGAGGAGCACATTCACCAAAATGAGTGGCTTAGCTCCGATTCCTTTCTTTCCATGCTGGCCAGCCTCCTTGATGCTGCCAAGTGGCTGAATGTTCGTTCACTCCTGTCATGGGCAGAATGGAAGTGGCACAGCCAGAGAAAATGAGGCTTTTCAACGCCAGCCAAAAGCTTCCATTGTCACAAAGTTAGGCCTCCATCGTCTGATCGGTGAAGCGCGCGACACCAACGAGAACAGCAAGTACACAGTCGCTCGCTCGCTCGGCGGGACAAACGAGCCCATTTGCGACAACGTTTCCACTTTGCTCGTGACTATTTTTCCATTTCACTTTATCGTCTCCCTCGGACCGTCTTTGAAATCTATCCAAATTGTAACCTCACACGTCTGGCATGTTTGACGACCAGATGGTCGTGTTTAACAGTTCTGGATGGCCTTTTGTACAGGCAGTTCCCCGACTGTGCCAGTACACCGGGAAAGCAACGTGTATTATCGTTGTTCTGCTGGGAAAAAGAAAACAAAAAAATGAGATCAAAAGTCACTTGGAAAGTTGCTGGACCACACACAAAGGCAGAAGAAGGCATTAGCTGTGGGAACTTGGCTTTGGGGTAAATTTGTTTTTTTTTATTGGATTGTCATTTAATAAAGTGCTGGGACATCAGCCATCCTCATCAAAGTCTGACATCCTGCTCATGAAAAACTACCTCAAATACTTCACAAAAGCAAATGACCGACCGAAATGACATCTTCCCAAACTCTTAAAGAGCCTTGAGGGATGCAATAAATAAAAGCATGCGCTGACTAAGCAGTTTCATAGGCGGACAGTTGATCATTCCGGAGACCATATTTGGACACCTGACATTTGTGATAACTCAATCTTTTATTATGGCTACAACGGAGTTCTGATGATTATTTTCACGAGACAACTTGCTTAGTTTTCCCGGTTGCCGCTAATGCATTTCGGAGTAAGAAAAAAATCAGCAGACAGTTCCCTTTGGCATCCTGGGATAATAAGTGGAATATGCAAACTTTGCACTGTCAGATCCATTGGTTGAATTATATACTAAAGCTCCCCCAGTTCCCCATCGATCAATGGCCAGTGTTGCACAGCTGATTATAAATTCCTGTAAGGCATCAGATTGTGCTTTAATGCATTTCCCACGTTTGAAATATGACTCTGCCAGAAAGTAATGCTGTATTTTACTTTTTGTGGCACGGAAATAAATCTTTGGCCTTTCCAAAATAAATCTGAACTACTCACTGAATAATGGGTACCATCACTAAAGGGCAACGATAAGACCAGCTAGCCCAATTTGATATAACTCATGTATATATTTTTTTCTTTATTCTTTTTTTTTTTTCTTCTCCCTCTGAGAAGCATCACTATTCTGGAGGTCACAGTAAGCCACCTCATTAATTTATATAACTGCAACAGTAAATCTGAATTGTAGATATGCAAATGTTGCACTGCAATGTTTTTATGTTGTTAATTTGGAGACGGAAATATGCAAACGAAATAACCCTTAGGATTTCACGAGTTCACTCTTCAGCTTTTATGCAGGAACATTCAGAGCCACAGGCTTACCGAGACATCAAATCTATACTTTTGAGCAGACGGATTGATCACGATAGCGACGCTCTGATGGGTTGAATCGGTATGAATGAGAATTTCATTTAAAACAAGTCTACAAAAAGCTTTACGGTTTTACTATTTGAAGTAAAGTGAACAAAATTGAAAATATGATGTGTGGGCGCCCATCCTGAGAAAATTCCAGATTTGCAAAACAAATGTCAGTCACATTATATTGGGCCTGTATAACCCATTCAGAAATTACTTGTTTATTTTGAATTATTATTGTCCTTAGAGAATTTCTACCATCAATTTATACTGTGCTATGACTTTCAGGCCCTATTGTCCATGTGCTATTTCTTCATCAAACCTTTTGAAACAAGTGGTCTTTGTTCTTTCCCTGTGCCATCTTTACTTTGGGGTCTTATTTCCTGACTAGACATTTTTCCCTGCCCCCCGTCTGATTAATTACAAGGTCACCATAAATAAAAAGGGCCAGTTGTTGTCTCATTGGCCGAGGCGGCATTCATAGACTCGCCGTTCATTTATCAGCCCTCCCTCCCTCCCTCCCTCCCTCCCTCCGCCCCGATTGGAAGGGCAATTCCAATTAACATAATGGATTTGTGGGATGATGTTTTTCTTCGCGTTCTCAATAACACGCTAATTTGTATTCACATTTGCCGTTGGAAAGAACGGGTTCCCGCGCTCGTCTCTGCAGGACGTACTTCAGCACAAGCTCCAAATCATAACAAGAGGCAGCAGTGTATTCTTTTGACATTGAGGCCTCATTGATCTGTATTGGTGTGGCCTTGCTGGATCATTGTGCTCATCTTGGCAGAATTATCACTCAAATCCCATGATTATAATTCAGTCAATATTTGTCGTCAGAGGCTCGATAGAAAAGCGGATAATTGATAGCTCATCTTCATAGTCGTCACTGTGAGATGTCGCACCAGCCAGTAGGAGCTAAGCGTAATAGATGATTGAAAGGCAAACAAATGGGACATTTACAAAGTGTATTTTGGCTTGACGTGGACTTTGCAATTAGTGCATAGAAGCTATCGACATCAGCGGCTTTAAGAAAACGTGCATGGGTTGTTAGGCTGCTCAGAAAGCGACTCTCGTCTTGCTTCAATATACATAGGTTGCCATTGTCACCGAGGTACTTGGATTCTCAATGACCTGGTCTGTTCATATCTTCATTTTTTTTCTATTAGTTCCGCCGACACTTCCTGATATGGATGTTGATCTTTTCTCGGCTGACAGTTATTCTTCCAAGATTGCTTGTCTCTCTTTTCAGTCGAGTATATTTCCCGCTTTTGTTGCTAAACATGAACTGAATCTGCTCTGGTCCCAGACACTCCAGATGAGCTAGTTTGGTGCTGTGTTGTTATTTCGCATTAGTTTAGTGTGTGTGAGAGAGAGAGAGAGAGAGAGAGAGAGAGAGAGAGAGAGAGAGAGAGAGAGAGAGAGAGAGAGAGAGAGAGAGAGGGAGAGGGAGAGGGAGAGGGAGAGGGAGAGACAAGGTCTCTATCAAACTACCGCTGCATCGTTGTTGATGATAAGCACTGTGATCTTTGACTGGAGCTCGAAGCTTTATCTGCCCCATCGACTCAATGTACATTGATTTGCAAGTGTGAGCAATGAATGGACATGATTGGTCACTTTTATCACCATATACATCTGAGCTCTTAGCCTTTGTCATTGTTTCATTAATGGCTGTCGGTGGGTCAGGTGGAAAGAATGGCCATCTTTTTTTTTTTCTTTTTTTTTTCTCAGTGAAGCTGACTGGCTTTTTGTCTGTCTGTCTTCTTCTCAGTCTTTTTAGATTTTGTGGCTCAACACACGTACATGACTCAATTCTGCTCTTATCATTTAAAATAGACGACTTGCTGGGAAAGTTTGAGCTGTAAATGTCCATATTTAAAGCCACTTAGTAATGCTCAGCAGCACATTTGAATCCAAGTAGATGAGTTTATTTTGGGTTTCTAGCAGCTCATCATGTTTCACAGATCCAGACTTAAACAAAGGGCAATAAAATGGGCATTATGGAATTCTTTGAGAATATCCTTTAGGAATGAAACAGGTCATCAAAGACCTGTTCATACTTCTCTTAAACTAGGAATCATGCAATGGTGGAGTTCAATGATATCGTCAGGAAATGAGATTCAGGGCATAGGGCATATATGGGTCAAAATTCATCCAAGCCTCCTATCGTGTTCTAAGACTTTTTCTTTTTTTTTTTTATTTATGCAACCTTGACATTTTCTCATTCGTACTGCGGCTCGGTAAGAAAGTTGCAAAGAACACGTTTGGCCAATTTCAACATAGTTGAATGTGTAAATTCGAGGTGTTCATTTTAAAGCATAAATTCAGAAAGTCATTCTGCCTGGCCTTTCCTCTCTTTTCCACCGGTCTTGTTTTTCCCTCCTCCATATATGCCATTTTCACCTTTTCATCCTTTTTTCCACGCCAGTGTGCACTTTCTTTGCCCTTTCATCCTTTACATAACACAACTTTGGGTTATCTGAAATGCATTCCCTTCAAGCTCACTTACGTCATTCCGTCTCCCGCGCTCTCCTTTCATCACCTCACACAAAGAAATCATTAGTGGTGATCTTTAGAAAGTTGACTTTAAAACATCGTCGTCTGGCACTGTCCATCGATACCGTATGTCTTCTAATTGTTGGCTGTTTATTTACGGAACTGCTCAGAGTACCAATAATGCAGTTCTACTTTTTGTATACAGTGGTTTTGTTTTTTTCATCCATACTTGCTAAAAAATGTAAAAATGTATTAAATAAAAAAATTAAAAAATTGATTTCAAACACGTTTTTTCTAATTTGGTAATAGTCTTGATAAGAGTACAAAAAAAAAATAATGCCAGTGATTCCAAATAGTTGTGGGTACCTTGACAACATGAAAGAGGAAAAGCAAAAGTAGGAAGATGTGGAGCCATTTGCTCCCCAGCATGCACAAAGGTCAAATCAATAATTCTCTGTTTCTCCAGATGGCCATTAATCATTGGGTCGTACATCTGTCATCATAGGGAGCTAATGAGATATACATAGATCATTTCTTGAAGGACGACCTGGTTGAGGGGGGAAAAAAAAACACACCCATTGATCTGGTGAGGATCCACAGGGCCCACGTTGCTTGACTGGAGTTTGCGCTTTGGTCACATGATTCCTACCAAATATATAAAAACAATAAGACAAAAAAACCCCCCGCCAAAATACCTTCTATAAATTCTTTTCAACCTGCATCAAGATTTTGATTGAAAGCGTGACATGTGGCTTACTGCAATGTAATGGAACCAAAGTCCCTTGGTGTACACAAGGCCAGTAAAGGAGAAAGGTTCCATACATGTGTGAATATTGTCATTCATCCAGGTCTTTGTATTCTCAGGGCATTGAATGGATGCATCACAAAAGGTTGCCGTGTTGATATTGCAGTTAGCTCTAACAATGGTCACCTCTAGGGCTGTGTTTATATGAAGGTGGGGGGGGGGGTTGATTGTATTTCATGAATGGACATTATAGATGGCCTCTTTTGCCTTCATTCACAGCGTCTGCCTTCTCTGTCCAGAAATGATACTTTTTATGCTCAGATTTTCATGGACGCCCTTTGTCTCGCCTTAGTTTGTTTACGCATTAGCTTTTTTTTTTTTTTTTTCACTCTGGGCCGAGCAACACCGTCCTTCTAAATGGCTTTACGTGACCCTTTAAGATGCCGAAAAAATGTCTAAAACTTTCTCCAAATATTGCTGTGACTCAACTTTAAAACATTGTGCTTATCAATCATGCTGTCAATCAATAAATCAACAAAGCGGATTGATGAAAATGGTGTTTAACGATGACAAAAAGGTCGTTCGTCAAGCTGTCGTGAATACAAATATTACTTGAGGGATAGTGTTGACTTGCTCCTCAGTGATGGGAGCACAAAAGTCTATATAAAGTGACATGAAGTAGAAGTGACAAATTGCCTGCAAATATGAACGGCATTAAATACCATCGCAACTGTCACAGAAAGCTCAGTGATGGATGTATGCATCTGCAAAAAATATTCAAATAATGTCGACGTTTTCGTAAACAAGCGTGGCTTGAATTGTAAGAGTAAATAGCCACTTGCTGTCATTTGTTTTGATGTTAGATATCAAATGGCCCGGATATTTTTGTTGGTAATCAAAGTTGACATGATATCACCTGGCCGTAGCTAATAAAGTCATTGTTTCAGCGGTGTCGCTAGTAGACGCATTTAATCGATATGTATTTTCATCCCAATGTTCCAGAATCATTAGCATGATGCCGCTCTTCCTTGTTTTATTTAGCTAGGCCATTTACATTCAGTAGCGCATGTCTTGTCATCATTTTATACGTCAACATGTTTGAAAAATGACTGAAGCCTTTGTGATATTCCAACCTCACCGCCACCCTCTGTTCTTTCGCTCTCTTTGTTGTCATTGCTTGGTCTACTGTTTTTTGGGCGAATCAAACTAATTATATGAGACATAAGAGATTCTCCTTTGTGCGCCACACGAACCAAATGGTTTGAAGTCGGGCTTCTGTGAAGTTAGGGTTTAAGCAGGGCCCTCCCTCTCAATGCTCCATTAAGGGCATATCACTTCTGACACGTTTTACTCGTGATCCCAAAAATAGGCAAAACAAGATGTATTTATTTCTTTTCCAGAGGAATGCCAAATTATATCATTAAAAAAATGTTAAATAATACAAATAAAATAAAAAGTCAATAATATAAAATAAATTTTTAAAAAAAGAACATTTCATCAAAATGAGTTTTGATAGCTATTGAATGAAATAGTCCAGTGTTATGCAATTTTATCCATTTTTTTATATCTAATAATGCTCATTTGTACGACTACATTTCAAAAATCAAATGACAGATTGTTCAATGGCAACATTTTCTGCGGTGACTAAAAGGAAGCTCATAGAAATATGAATCTAGTATTTTAGTTGTAGGGTACAAACCACTTCTGAAAGCAGGCCTTCTGATGTTCACAAAGAGCTTGGAAAAGAACAACGGAGTCTTTTTGGAGGCTACAAACACTAATGGATACAGACATCTATTTATAGTGGAAAGAGCAAAAGATGGTGACTAGAGCAGAGCACTGGACAAAAAGGAACACCAGAGAGGGAGGAAGGCCACCGGCAGTGTTTGTGTCCAGCTTTCCCGTAGCTATGAATCCGATGAAAGCCATGTTTGTTGTTAGGACGTGCGCATCTATTCTACACCCCAGGGAGATCTTATTTGGTTGATGTCCTGTGTTGGCCTCTAGTTTGCCATACCACTTTTTCCATTGGAAGATATTGACTTGACCTATGGTGCAAAGTTGAAGCAACACACAAAATTGAAAACTAATCATTATGCTGCACAAAGTTAACTTTGAACTCAATGAGCTTCATCATTTTCCTTCCACTTTACTGCCGTTTTTGTTATCACCCATTCTGTTCCATTTAGGAGGAGCGACGCAAAGCATGTTTTTGAAATTCATCTTTCTCAGCTCTCTGGGCAATGTCATGACGCCAACGCATGATTTATACCTTCTTCTTTGGACATATCCGAGAATTCTGCTCCGTTTGACGAAATCCCCGAAGGTACTAATTCATATTCGCTCTATGATTGGGCCATCAATAGTGAGGGTAAGTGAAGGTCGCTGCGACAGCTTTATGGTTTGGTGGCTTTTACCCGCCTTAGTGTCACTGCTTCACAATGCAGCGCAATGTTCATTTTTTTTTTTTTTTTTTTTTTTACTTTTTTGCCCAGCTTTGCTGATTGTGTTCCGTTGGGAGCAAGGGACAGGTCACTTGCTAGCAAATACAATCAAGATGGAGTCAATACTTTCATTATCTGGACCTGATAACATGACAAAGCACAGCTACGGCAAGCAAGACAAGTCATCATATTGTTATTGTAACAATCCTAATGTAATGCCTATCCGCTTTTCCATGTTTACTTCAAGTGAGACAAATCAGATATGGCTGGCTGTGTTTACTAGAAGTGAGGGGAAATAAAGCTTTAAAGTTGATCGCAAAATCAATTTTTATACCTGGTAAGCCTTGATGAATTCATTCACTGCCAGATGAATAAAGCAGAGTTCCTCCAGCAGTTTCGAAAATACATTTCAAACATTTATTCAAATATGCAACGACCAATGAAAGCATCTGGAAAGTATTGATGAAACGTTAACGCACGAGTACCATGATAGGATCAAGGTGTCATTTAACAATAGCAGTTGGATGCTAAGCTAACATGACTGGTTAAGGCTTGCACAAAGAAATGACGAGTCAGTGTTTATTTGCAAGGCTCCTTATCATGTTTTACCTGCTCAACAAATGACCATTTTATTTATTTATTTATTTATTTATTTATTTATTTATTTATTTATTTATTTATTTATTTATTTATTTATTTATTTATTTATTTATTTCTCTCTCTATTTCTGTGCCTATTCCTCAAGTGCAGCCAGTAGCATGGAAATGCATTGGCCTTAAGACAGTATCTGCTGTCGAGAACAATTTGCATAAAAAGCACCATAGCTTTCCAACACGTTCACATATACAAGGCATTTTGGCAAAACATCCTCTCGCTGGTTCATGACCTGCAAAACAAAACAGTAAATGTGTGCTCTTTGCAATTTGAGGTAATAGATGAATATTTCATAACATTTCTCACCTGTGTTTGATATTAATGAACTCTCTGCATAAGCCTACGCCGCTTGCTTGCTAAAATGAAATACCTGCCTGCCCACCTGTTATGAATATTTAAAAAATACATGTGGACCAAAGGCTAAAGACGGCACATTTTCTTTTTGGCATGCTTCTATTTATTTCCATGTGCTCCTCTTTTGGCGCACCGCTGTCCGTGGTGCTGAACACTCGCAAACTGGCTCATGTTCCAACAAGAAGATGGAAAAAACAGGACATTGTTTTTCTTTCTCGTTTTTTTTTTTTGGTTGTTCATCTTCCAAAAAGATATCCCAAAAGCCAGATTAGTGTTTTGTAAATGTACAAATTGTGAGGTTCTCATGTTAACCACGAATGCGCTGTGCTCGGCAAATTAAATTCTGTCAATCAGCAATAATGCTGAAAGTCAGTAGTTGTGTACCAACGTAAATCACGTCTGGGTCAGTCGCATTTCAATGCCGGCAGACTCGATAATATAAAGGCAATTAACAAAAAGTGTAAAATATGCACATTTGCATAAGTTTTAATTAAAAAATGATTGACTGCTGAAAGCTGGAAACATGTGCTCATTTGGAATTCTCCTTATTTCCATTTTTCTGCTGTTTATTTATTCCAGCCATTCTTTCTTCATTTGCATCACTCGATATGTTTTCTTCATGTTGGCTACTTTAGCACAATAATCCCTGCATAGTCACGGTTCACTATTCATAAATTATTATGACTCTTTTGTAAGACCGACGTCCAGCTGTATGTAGGTATTACGTTTTGGGAAGCATCAAGGTTTTTTTTTTTTTTTTTTTGCAGCAGCAAATCTTGGTCACATTTCCAATTTGAAATGAGTGCTTTCTCTCTTTCTTTCACTCTATTAATAGAAAGACTGTGCATGGTAACAATTTGAGTGTGAGCAGCGCATAACAGAAGAGTGGAAGTGGAAGTGGTGCAAGGCCATCATCATGAAAGCAGGGCTCTGTTTGGCGGCTGGCTGGCTGTATATCGTCTCCCTTTAAACACGCCCAGGTGGGAGCCATAAAGGCTGTTTATGAGGCTGACAAGTTGACACTGCAGGCTTGTCATGCTCTGATAATAAGGCCCGGGCCTGGCAATAGCCTTGTTTCAGCTGGTCGGGAGACAGAGAAGAAAAGACTGTGGAACTTTCATAAAGCTTTTTATTGAGGCTTTGAATGCGATGCCTCAGTGCAGTCATTACTATACTATGGCAATGGGTGGCGGAGCGTTGGTTGGGGGCGGCAGCGGCGGTGGCGGCGGCGGCAGCGGCAGCGGCATGCCGCGGCACCGGCACCAGCAGCTTGGCTTGATTTGCCCGCAGCACAACATGATTTTTTAACTCGTGGCACTAAACCTGAAAATTGAAACGCTCTTTAATTCGTTCGTATTGTTTGGAAAGTTTGGAAGAAACAAAGTTGCACAAGCAAGCACACTTCACCTCCAAACTTTGAGGTGACGTGCTAGTGTGAAGTGTTAACTGCTAATTCACTCACCACCTGGATTATTTGCTTTTTCGCGGTGCCAGTATTTCTCGTGAAAAGAATGTGAGGAACTGAAATTGAAGAAAGTGTCAAATGGTTGTAACAAATGGCTTAGAAAAGCACTTTTCCTTTGTGTGTGATTTTCTCCCTGAGTTTTGTTCTTCTGCCACAAAATTGCGTTGCAAGTACACGTATTAGAATCACATACATCTTACCCCCTTGTATTCCTCATTCCGTCTCCATCGTCATTGTACTTTAACGAGCGACTCGAGAGTCAGTGTGAGCCGGCTGGCGATAGATGCCAGCAATAAATGAACCAATCAATGGCACCAAAGACAAAGTCCCCAAACTATATTGTAGGAAAATGCTGTGAATGAGCCTCATTGATCCAGCTGAACAAACTGTTAATTTCTCCTTTTTCCAGTGTGAAACGGCAAGGTCATGCTTTGACACCGCCTGAATTTACAAGTATTCTATTGGAAAAGTTCCTTTTTTCTTTTTACGTTGTCCTTTTACATTCATATTCTGCTGAATCATTCCACTTGGATCCGTGACCCCCGTAATTGTCACTTCACTCAGAAGATCAAATAAAAGGTAGATAGCTACAACTATAGGCTGAGTGGATGAGCGGTGGCTCACTTTTTTGGCAAGTCATCATAAAGCATGCCTCCATTTGTCAAAGGGTCAGTTCCTTTTGTGTCACAAGGTTTTCCAGCGCCAGTATTTTGTCAGGGACAAGTGGATGGAAGGCAAGGAAGCACTACAAAAGAAGCTGTTTTAATTAAATCTGGCAGATTTACTCGCCTGGCTGGCTTTAAAGCATCCATGGCTCAAGGCGACAAGGGCCAAAAGTGCCGGCTGTAAAAATGACTCATGGAAGACCGGGGTGGAAAAGAGCCCCGCCCTCCCCCCTCGGAGGGTCGGAATTACGGCAGCCCGTCGGTCGGTCCGAGGCGCCTCTGTAACGAGGATGAATGGATGTGAGGTTTGTCGCCTGCTAGAAGGTCAGGCAGCTGCACGCCGGTGCTGTCAACACCTGTCGTGTCCTCTGGGAGGGTTAGCTGGATGAAAAAAAACATCTCAGCGCTGGTATCAGCCAAACCTCTTTTTTTACAGCATACGTTTTTAGAAATATCAGTGGCAAAATGGCCAAAGAAACTTTCCATTATTAGTGTGTCATAGTAGATCATCAGGTGTGCTGCAGGAAATGATCACATTCTGGCTCATTAAAAGCCCAGGCCATTATATACAGATGTATACTGGAAAGGCGTGTGTGCGAGTAAACAAGCAAAATAATTGCAAATTGAGGTCAGTGGAGGTTGCCATATTTTCATTTAATGGCCAACTAAATGTTACTGTTATTGTTTTTTCATTTGTTGGCGCTTGTGGACTACCGATTGTTTCCAGTGTTCCATTAGTGTCATATCTGATATGTAAACACCAAATATTGCATATTCAATTGGAAAATCAATTGTGAATGAGACTCTCAATACAAGTAAAATACTTGCGCATCCCATTCCACACAGTTTTCTTTTTTTTTTTTTGTAACTAATAGCAGTAGTAAAGAAAATAATGAAGTCAATAAGCACTTGTGTAAAGTGCAAAGTCCTATTTATGGATGAATTAAATGTAGTTAATTCTCTAGCGATAACCCTCACCTCACACCAAAATGAATGTACAAAGCACTTTATTATGGCGTTATAAATGATTAGCCAATGAATTAACCATTGAATATTCTGTCAATAGCGTGTCGTTAATTCTTGATGAATTTTGTCTTGAAGCAGTTGAGGCAGAACAAAATGCACTAGATGTGTGACTTACAATAATATATACGTATCGCTTACACTTTATTTGCTCCACCAATGATTCAAAACAGCTTGTGGAAAAATGCTATCGTGATCATATCTGCCATCCAAAGTTGATATAAAACGATTCAATAAATGATGAGATATAGTTACATAAACATCCCTGTTAATTATGATTATAATCTTAATATTTTTAAACAGTCAAACATCACATTGAAGAAAATGTCAAATGAAAACATTTCTTTTCATTTTTCAGGCTATTAACCTTGCACTGTTTATTTCTTTTTTTTCTCGATGGTGTGTGGAGCATCTTTACTTACTTTCCTCAGAAATAGTGTGAAAAAAGAGAAATGTGTGTGTGCTTTTGTATTCCTCGCTTTTTATCTGTCGTGAGATTTTTGCATTTGATTGAGTATAATGCTTTAATGTGCTTACAAGCTGTGTCGAGAAGATAAACATTAGGAGAAAAGCACACTGGATATGTTTTTTTCTAGACGACATACTTGCATTTGTTTTCCTTTTTTGCTCTCTTGTGGGCTAAGACTCATCCCCAAAATAATCCTAACACCTTTGATGTTGTGCTCTCTTTTTTTCTGTCGACAGCCAAACTTGCCTAAGCCAATACCGCAAAAGATTGTCTGTGAGTCTGCTAAAGGTGAGTTTCAATTTCAGATAAACATCACTTTATGACCGGAAAAGCTTTCATTTGAAGTGGATTTTTTTTTTTTTTTTTGGCCCACATTAATTCAAACTACAAACCAGAGCTGATATAACCTGTGGCAATAGCTTGCAGCAGCTTGAACCTTTAGCTGCAGGTAGTTGCAATGCTTTTTAAAAAAGAAAAAATTTATGCCTACTCCTTGAGATAGTGTTACATCTGAGGTTTAAAAAAAAAAAGTCCAAGGCCCCCGAGGCCTCAAAGTAAGATAAGGCTTGGTACTTTTTGGGAAAGGTCACTTTCAGTCACTTGGCAATCTTTACAGCACTTTGGCATTTCATATGAAAGAGAAACAAAATGTGCCTGCTTGTGGAAGTGATACTTTAAGTCATTCATTTTTCACATTTCTTCCCGTTACCCATAGAGAACATAGACTGAATATTTATCATGATTTTTTATGTTTGGGATTGTAAAATGATTTCAATCATTTTTTTTTTTTAAATATTGCAATACACACAGTTATACGACAAAGTAGTTCTACTTCTCCAATTTCTCTTTCCGTCTTTATAATGTTGCAGGGATGCGGTGAATTTAAGGATAAGGTTTGACATTCTTTTAGTCTCCGCCAGTTTCATATGGTGGTTAGCGGCAGACATTGCCCAAGGCAGACAAGTTGCCTGCTCGCAGTTGTCAAGAATTAGCAAACTAAGAACAAAGCAAAGATTGCCCTGTGATCACTTTGCCTTGCAGCATCTTTTGCCATTCTTCTCAGTTTTTTTTTTCGAAACAAAGGTTAAAGATACTAAAGACAGACCTATTTTAGGATGTGAGTTACTCCAATCTCCCGGTGTGGGACTAATAAAGGAATGTCAAATCAAATGAAAGATTTTGATATGTGACCTTCTTATTTCCAGTGTGGCTTTTAGTTTTTCAATGTTCTTTGCTTGCTGCTGCTTGGTATCACTCTGGCTTCTTCATGTTGACTTGGTCTGGATGACTCCATCAATCAATCCTTCTCTATCTTGATGACCAGCACAGTATCGGGTTGACTAGCCAGCACTTGAGCGTGTGTCCCATAAATCTCCAGTATTGCTCTTTCCTTCTCAAGATGCTTTGCTTCAGCCGTGTTCACACTTGCCAAGATTGGTTCCAAGTTTGAATGCTGCTGCTACTATTGTCTGAACCGAGGTCGTCGGCATCAGCAGACAAGGTCATCCTCAGACCCACAATACACTTTGACATTGTTTGCTCGATGAAACTTTTTTTGACTGGAGTGTGAAAAGCTTTTAGTTGACCCCACAAAGAGGAGGGAGGAAGTGCGGCGCTGCTGCATGTTTGCCTTCCTAATGACTTCTCAAAGGAACCCAGCTATTGATTTTTGCAAATGCTTATTGATTTTAAGCTCTGCTTCAAACTGTTTGACGTCCGTCCCAAATCCCGTGACAGCAATGACGTCTTTGTCTGACACGTTGCAATGTGTCTATTTGTTTTGCGCTCAAGCTGGAGTGTTGCTTTGTGTGTTGTTGTTCAAATACGCTTGTAAACCGAAGAAGGCACCAAATTCATTTCTAGGTCAAGGCAGCCCAATGGAGAGACATCGATCTGGCAAATGGAGAGATAACCAGAGGCTATTGGTAAACTCTTTGTTGGCATTGGGGCCAAAGTCACAAGACTTAACTCCCAGTGGTTGTCAGATTGTTACAAGGCTTTCTGCTATCAATCGGCTTATGGCGTTTGCTCGGTGATACTAGTGCAAAGGCTATAATTATTTTGCGGGACTTCATTTAGCATGTTTTAAAATGGGCTGTCCTGCTGCCGACATAACATCTGATCAACAGAATTAAGAGCCGGCCGGAACTCGAAAAAGCCACAACCTGGACTGTGACTTGAAATATTACCTTTACATTTAATTAGATTTTACTTTGAGCCTGAAAAGAATTGGTTCAGCTTTGCAAATTTAAAATGACCATAAGGTCAAACTTGCAAATGATCATCATCATAAACATCAATTTGAGTCGACGATCAATTTTACTAGTGTGTTATGCTCAACCAGTCATTCTTTTAAAAGCCCACATAATGTTTTCATAGCATTTTATTTTTCTCGCTTCGTCGTCTCTGCAAACTCCTTTAATCACAATTTGCCGGCCACAGTTTGCAACTCTTTTTTTTTTTCCCTGTGTGGATTTTGAATAATGCAACGCCGTGTCCTTAGCTTTCACTTGAATTTGTCTGCTCAGCAGAGAAAGCGACAAAGACGACGGGCTCGGTCGGAAAGGGACGGAAACAAAGGCCCGCAAAACAAATGAAAGATAGTTGATGAGAAGGCAGACAAAGACGATAGAGAGAAACCGTTCCAGACACACTGTAGAAAAGGATCATTAGAAGGACTGATTGTACGAGAAAGGGCCACACAGTGCAGCATTTCTACTCTTAGCTTTCCAAAGGATTGTATGTAATGTGATTTGCTTGTGTAATGAGACAAGAAGTCATTTGTACTTTTCAGTGCGGGGTCACTACTTGTCTTGTTGGCTTTCTTTTTTTTTTTTTTTTTTTTTTTTCTGGCGCATTGAACCTACAGTCCAAGCCCATCCTGATTGCTGGAAGGTTGAAGACATTTATTTTTAGCAGCGTGGAACCTGCATAGACAGCACATGATGAATGGCAATGGTCTCGCGTTGTGGCAGCAGCAACCATAACGAGCACGTAAAGCTGTGACGGTCATTTTCTCATTGTGTGCTTTGTGTCTTCAAAAAAAATGACAATAGAAGAACTTTTGTGGATTTTGTTCATCAATTGTCCTTCAGACATGATAGCTTGTAACAGTACCGCAGTAGATTGTTATTTAGTGCTGCTGTGTTTTTGTAATAAGCTCACTTGTGTTGCCCTCAGGCACTTGATCCATTTTTGAACTTTATTGACAGCCCAGATTATTTGGGTGAGTGAAAAGGTCTCATAATCCAATACTACACCAGGGAGCAGATATAATATAATACATTTTGATTTAATGGAGGTAACATGAGGAAGCAATAATATCAGTAGTTTGTTATGTATGTTCATTTTGTTCCCCTGTCAATGGCGTTTTGCATTGCGAGTAAGCATTAAGGTCGTAATATCTTGTCTTTCTTGTAAAGCTGATGTTTTTAATGTGTGGTATTTCACTGTCACTTTCACTCCTGAATTCATCCATCTAAATGTTGTTCGTAAAGGGGCGTCCGTGCTAAGTAGCATCAGTGGTAATTGCTCCTTTCAACCCTTGCCCCTTTTCCTCTTGTTTCTTCCCCAAGAAGAAAACATCAGATGAGCCAATAGAGTTTAATTGCTGTGGTTTTTATGCGGCCCACTGACAAGTAATAGCCACTCAGCACTTCTGGCCACAAGATAGATGCTGGCGAGCTGCTAAGCCACGTGTGGCGGGCGCCGGCCGCGTACACACGCTGGCTTCACAAATGCAGGTGAAAATGGCCAGCTGAATGGTGGCAAGGTTACAGGGAAGAAAAGAAAACATGCGGGATGCTCTGAGATTGTAAACAACATGAACAGTTTGGGTGTCATTTTTCTTCCACTAGTTCACCAGGTTGTTTTAGTTACTTTTCAAGACTTTTACCTTGGGAAACAAGTGCCAAACTAAAGCCATAGAATGGAATGGCTGCTCCAGTATATGTCAAGATGGCCGCTGAACCAAAAAGTCAAAGTCAAAGTCAAAGTCAGCTTTATTGTCAATTTCTCCACATGCCAAAGACACACAAACGTCAAAAAATGGGGGAACATGCAGAAATAGATGAACTTGAGAAGAGCAAAAATTTCCTCACTGCACGGGATGTGTGGCACGAGATATTTACTGGAGAATTTAATTGCTATCCCAGTGATAAGGATTTGTTCATTTTATTACATGAATCCAAAATCTGCCACCATGAAAAAGCAATTACTTGCTTTACTGCCTAACTGTTTGGAGGATCTGGATAGCAACTTCCAGTCATGCACGAGTCCCCCCCCCCATTTAATGTGTTTAATTTGTAATTCGATAGGTGTTTGGTTGCCTGCACAAACGACAAACGAGAGTGGTGTTTTTCCATAATTCCCACTGAGGCTTGCACAGCAGTCACTGGTACCAGGGCGGCCATTTGCCCCGCTTGATGTAGCCAGCCGACATGGAAAAGAGCCCCGGGTGGAAATCGCTTTCCATTACCTGTGACCTCATCTATAAATGATGCGCCCCGCTGATACTATAATTTGATGCGTGTCGTGTATCGACCCGAGCGTTTTATTTCAATATTAAAGCCACGTGGTGCTTTGTAAAAAAACAAAACAGAACGGCTGCCTAAAAATAGAATCATTTCTCCGTTCCCATCACGTAACGTTTGGGTGACGGATGATCCTCAGGAGAGTCTGAAACTTTGCATGGAAAACAATGCAATTTCATTTTCAATGTTGTTTCTTGTCATGCTTTTTGTATTTCCCTCAGCACCCCGCCGGTGCAGTTCCGCACAGTCAGCTTCTCACTATTGATGATATTATTAAAGCGCAATGAATGAGGAAACGCGATCGAGCCGACCGAGAGCTGCCCGGATGCTCCTGAAGGAGATTTGTCTCATTGCGTAACTTGGAATTCAATAGTACCAAAATAACAAATGATCATGTATCAGGTCGTTATCCGTCACCGACGTCCGTGTTTGATGAAGCGGTTCCACGGACGTCAAATAACAGCGTAACAAAGCAAAGTCATCAGGGCACTCTTGACCTGGCAAGCATTATTGGGCAAGATGACAAGGAAGGAGACAAATAGGCACACACGTGCTTGTTAGGAGGAGACATTTGTGCATATTCCAGTTAATTGCTCTATTATTAAAGCAATTTGCCTGCCGCGCTTACTCGTTATGTTTAATAAAGTACCGAGCAACAATAGCCACACAATCATCCGTCTTGGCTTTTCATTCTTCTGAAATTGTGATTTTTCACACCCTTATGGTTTTGTAAATCATCAAAGTAGTAAATGGTTAGATTTGAAAAAATATTGTCACTTTATCTAAAAGCACCACAGCAACAATCTTGATTGGACCCAAGAAGAATGTTTTGTTTTAAATGTTTATTAATACAACTACTACATTTAAACTCCACACAGATTCCCATTCTCATTTGTCGCTCTGTCGAGTCAACCAACATCTCATTTTCAGCCGCTCGCACAAATCAAGTCGTTGCTCTAAGAACGGTGCTGGCATCATTATTTATATTGGCACATTTGGAAAGACAGCCATGTCAGCAAATTAAACGGGTAAACAAACCTTACCTCTGCCCGACCTGTGTCTTTTTTACAAATCTTGTTTTTGTCCTAATTCAAAGCAAATACTTTGCAATTGTTCCAAAGTAAGGAACATGTTTTGTTTATTGTTGATGGCTTTGACAAATACTTTCGATTTGTCTCTCCTCCCAATTCACTTCTACACACTGGATTCACAACTCAACGGCGGCTATATGCCAACTCGACTAAATACCAACAATCTATCATGGCAGATATTTCATATTCCTCCAATTCAATAAGTCAGCGTGATCTATGTAGTGTGTCGGGAGGCTCTGGGACGGAGCAATATGTGTTGCGCTTACCAAGTGGAGGCTTTTAAGATGCATTGTTTTTGTCTTGTTTTGGAGACGCAATGCAACATTTATAACTTTTGCCAATGAGATGCGTTCCATTAAAAAACAACAACGGGAAATAATTTACAGCGTCAATTTGAATGCAAGGGGGAACCGAGTCAATTTGAATTTCTCAGTCAAGGCCATGAGCTCATGTCCATGATTGAGCAAACTGGGCACGGCCATGTTTATTGTGTCTGGGACGCACGCAACAATAACAACATCCGATTGGACAAGAAAAGCCAGCCCACGTCCAGCCTTTTCTCCCTCCCAACACGGGAAACCGTTTGACAATATCTGTAATGTACAATTTAACGGTCTAAAGCATTTAATATGTGCTTTATATGCGCCGCCTTGTTGTGCATTTATCAAGCCCAAGCACATCTAATCAGACAATTAGCGCTCATCTTGGGCTAATTTCCTTGTGCGGATTCATCACCATCAGCGGTCCGCTAATTGGGACGGAATCAATCGTCACCTCGCGAAACATACTCCCTCCCTCTTGCTTGCATGTGCACACACATATGCGGGCGGACGAGTCCATGTGTGTGGGCCCTGAAGTGAAAATCACAAAACAAGCCCCAAATTCTGCCATGTAGGCGCAGGAACAGAGATAGAACAAATTGCATGGCAGCACGAGGGAATGTGAAGAACCTTGACATGTAACACGACAATCTTGTACTCTATATATGTAATAAGTCCACTTTTACACTTGTCTTCCTATTCTAGCGCACACATGGACGTGATCCCTCTGCTGCCAGCTTAGCGTCAGCACAACAATGCTGCATTTGAGCGTTTTGTAGCGAGAACAACATTGGCACCTTGAACTGACATGACAGCAGAGGAAGGAAGGAAGGAAGCCGTTGATGTCAGCTTTCTAATCATGGAGGATTACCGTGTGCGCCTGTGTCACTCTTGATTATGGAACAGGCGCTATGTGGCAAGGAGGGAAAGAAAGACACTCCAGAAAATGAACCAGAAATTTCTTTTGCACACTTGCTTATGTTTATGGGCAACTCCTTCAAGGGAAACTCACTTTTCAGACTAGTTTGCCGGTCATTAGCATTAGAAATGTCACATGGGTTTTTAAATATTACAACTTTATAAATATAAAATAAAGATAATTAAAATATCATTAAAATAGAATCCAAATATTTTATTTGGCATGTTGTTTGCCATTGCGATGCGTGCTAAGGTTAATCGATAAGGTCAAATTTGTTTGCCTTTGTTGTTGGCTGTGCGGTGTGCCTGAAATGGCGGAAGAAGCCATGTTGCTTTCGATTCTGCTTCACTGTGGCTTCATCTTATCTCTGACCGCTTTGAAAGTCATTTTATTATTCAAATATCCATCAAAAACAGACTCTAAATTGATATCACAATGATTTCCTCTCGCCCGAATTGGACTCTGATAGACCTGCGACCTTGATGAGTACAAGCATATGCAAAAACCTGCGACCTTGATGAGTACAAGCATATGCAAAATAGAGAAAACGGAGCAGTCAGCAGGATGTGGTCGACGCCACTACGCGTGTATCATGAGAACAAACTTGTCTGGAAGTTGAATGTTCCTTTTAAAAATCAAAAAATTTATTGAAGCCATTTCCGCAATCCCTGGATAAGATCTCGTCGGCTCTCTTAGGATCCGCTCGCTGAAATAGTTGCAGCAGTATGTCCTCCTGGAGACAGCCTCTCTTGCTAATGAACTGGGCCTATTGTCCATCTCTTGCTCAGCAATCAAGTGATAGCATCACAAGCATGTCTGAGATAACACATTTCAATCTGGGCTCCCTAATATAAAAGCTGCTTCTAGCACGCTTCAATAGGAATTGTCTAAAGCTTTTTTTCTTTGAAGGAGACATTCATCATTTCCACCATTTTAAAACCCTTCCCAGGTGTCTTCATAAGATTACATTAGAAGAGTCAGACTTATGGTCACACTTTTTAAAAGCCATCTGTCTGGGCTGTGGAAGCACGTAAACAAATGAAACCGTACCAAGTTTAGGAGACGGACGGAATCTGTTTTCTTTTTTCGTCACTTGATGCATCCCAGGACCACGGTGGACGCCATCAACAGATGGAATTGTGGAATTGAATCCCCACGTTGAATAGGAACGATTTCAAAGCTGATGGTGGTCATCAAAAGCCAGCGCTTGGAGATGGAAACACAATAGCAAGTGTGCTGTTTGATCCTCAGCACTTGCTTTATCTTTTGCGCACAGCTTATGGCTTGCGCCAGCCTGCCCACCTTTAAACCGTGCTTGAGTGATAGCACAGGTAGGCCAGCCTCACCCACGCACCTTTTGACTGACTCATCATTAAAGCTTCAGGAGAAAGTGTTGTCATTGTGTCCCATAAGCTAGAACCGGCGGCTTTGAAAAAGGAACATAAAAGGCGAGTGAAAAATGGCTTGCCTGAAAGAGAGGGACGAACCAACACGAAGGGAACGGCAATCTCATGAGTCGGCAGCATTGTTTCAACTACTTTTATCTTTGCTTTTTTCTTGTAGGTCGTGCCTGTGTGGAAAAGTGGAGATTGAACTAAAATGCAGGCGGCAAGATTTCAGTCTAGGCTAAGCCCAGCCAGTGATTTATTTCAAATGAAAGAAATGCAAAATGGCATTCATTCAAGGTTCAAAACAAAAGCCACTGAATAGCAAAAAGCCACTGCCTGTTCTGTTCTAAAAATAGCTCTCTAGTAATGAGGCATTGTGATTTTTAGGTAGAAGTGATCAATAAAAAAAAAAAAAAGAAGACTTTCTTACCTTGTTAATTCACTATTAATCGTTATCAGGACTCAAGATAATCAGTGGCGTCATGAAGATGAATATAATTCATTATTCCTAATAACCAATAATTAAAAGTATTTGAGATCAGTAGCTACGAGTTAGCTTTAGGTTTTGAAAAGGTTACATTTTGATTTGATGTCTTGCTCTCGTCCATATACTTGGGCATCTTCATTTTTGTTCTCAAATACTTCAACATTCATTTTGTCCATGCCTTATGAAGGTCTTTCCAGCTCTGACAAGAAAATGACTTAGCTGCAGGCTATGTATTCGTAAAAAATAGAATGGCAGTATCTGAGCACTTAAATGTGTTCAAATAACGACAACAAATTAAACAGCAGCAATCTGCAGCAATAACACATTTAAAGCAATATGGATTGTAGATAAGAACATCTTACTCTTTAGTGCCGTGCCAATTTATAGAAGGTGCTACGGTGAAATGGACCATTTCAAAATGTAATTGAGTGCTTTTCAAAAAATGCGTGCCAGGTAATTAAAGGCTTTTGGCAGCCATTTACAGCTCACTGCTCTCTTTGCGAGATGTCACCCAAAAAAAAAAAACATTCTGCACGTTTTCTTTACTATCTTCCTTCACGGATTGCTGATATCATTTACTTTTCACCAAAAACCTTCTTTTCCGATCTTTGCCCTGGAATTGCCTTGAGAAAGGGTCCTGTGGTTGAGCCCAGTGGCCCTGAAAGCCAAGGCAATTTGCTCAGACGCTTGCTAATAACGGCCCAAGGATCTTGCCAAAAAGAAAGGCGAGCGAGGGCTAAAAGGATGGAGACTGAGCACCAGGATGGGTAATCACCTGTGCTGTGCAACAAAGCCGGTCGCTCTTGGTCTGGCGTTGGTTCATGTTGGGCTGGCAGGTTAATGGGGAGCCAAATGGAGGTTACGGCTCGGCGTCCGTGCCATCGGTAAAGGAGGGATGACGGGGCCCCGCTGTCACAAACCCAATGAATAAAACAAATGGAAAGAAAATTCACTCTCCCCTACTTTCTCGCTGAGTATCAAAGTGAGTGGAAATCAGAATCCTCCCAGTAAGAGAAAAATGAAAAGCCATCAAAGAAATGAAAGCGGCTGATGAGTATGACGCCGGCAGATAATGAAAAATGAAAGTGGCAAAATGAAAGAGCAAAGGGGGAGACGGATGGGCCAACCAACCAAGGTGATTCCAAGAGAGGAAATGGGACAAAATGCTCCATTTAAGCTTCTTCTCATGCTCCTCATGGTGACATCACCAGCCAAGTTTAGATCAAGACGTGGCTGCTTTCTGATTCTGCTTCGAGGCAATCATGACAGATGGTGTGGACGAGACAGATGCTTCCTCCTTTTGATTTGAGACATTGTAAACTGATCTCATCTTGGATCCACTTGGAGCATGTGCCCGATCAAACTATTGTCTCCTGTCCCATGGACAATTTCCTCTGATAAGAAGCGCATCTAACAAAAGATGAGAAGACAGAAGAAGGATCTCTTTTTCTTTTTGACTGTTCAAAATCGATGGCCCGCATCATGAGTTATAGAATCCCACGTTCGGTTCCCACACGCGGGGGTTTGTGTTTCAGCCTACGCGTTTTTTAGCTGTGCATGCCAATTGAGTGGCTTCATGCTGACATTTGTAATTAGCATCAAGATGGGCAGGAGGATTATTACCAACACTTGATATGACACCACTTAGGAGTGTTTGAAACGGCACTACTTTCGGGTTTGTGTTTGTCTCCAGTCCTCGAGAATTAACCGAGCCTGGAGGATGTAGAAACCTCTTGGAGGAAATTGATCTCTAATTGAGCCTCTTTGGGGGTAAATAAAAAAAGATGGCACCAATCTATTGTTCTATTTATAGAAGACTTTATATTCCATTTTCCTGACAATCAAATATTGTGTTTACTACAGGAATTGGCTGATATTAAATAAATCCTATATAAATAATACAATTAAAAAATAGCAATAAAAAAACCCAGCCATGTAATATATAAATATATATACATTTTTTCTAAACCCAGCTATATCTCACTCTACTCGTTCAGTCTGCTCTGGAAGGAGGACCGTGTGCATCTTTTGTTCCGGCATGTTCTCCTCCTCTTCTCTCTTCCCCACTCGGCAGAGAGAGGATTACAGCGGCATGGCTCAAAAGCACGTCTCTCCTGAAATCCTTCTATCAGCTCTCTCCCTGAGCAACACTTCTGTGTTCCTCCGGTGTGGAGAGATCAAATGTCGGTTATTGCTCAGAGAAATACGTTGGTTGCTTCTTAGCTGCTGCTTCAATCCTCAAAAGTTGATCTGTCCCACTTCCTGTTAAAACCAATTATTCCACATCTGATCAAAGGTATTTATTTTCCATTGACTGAAGATAATGCTGGGAGACACGCTTCGTAGGTAGACAGTGTCATCAAGAAATGAAAGTATAGCAGGAATAATCCGTCTATCAACTCTGAATTCATTGCTAATGATTGAAATAAACTCTGGTAAAGTAGAACCCCTGGTTCACTGTGTGTGTGTGTGTGTATGTTTTTATTTCTTCCTCCACAGGTGTGAGTGGACTGCAGACGTTGTTCCCAGCATGCACCTTGCCCCGTCACGCCATGTGTCGGCCACTGTGCCAACACCAGGATGGATCCTGGCTCTTGCTCTTTTTCTACTTCTGCAGGTAATAGATGAAAATCTTTTCTCAAAAATCTCCATATACTGTATTCTCATTACATATATAATCTATTATTATATTTATATATGTAATGTATTTATTTATATATTCATTTATTTATATTTTATATATTTTTAAAAATATTTGTTTTTATATGACATATCAATTTTTCTTTTTAATAGACATTTCATTTTTGAGACAAATTAGTGCATACTGGTTTAGCATAAATTACCCTCTTCCCAAATAGGTTGCTACTTATGCCGCTCCCTCCGGAGACAGCAAACTTGTTCGGACCACTCGAGTAAGGAGACAGATCCCAGATGGGGAAGCATCCTCAGCTTCAGACAACCAGACGATGCAGCAGCAGGAGGAGCAGCAGCAGCAGCAGCAGCAGCAGCAGCAGCAGCAGCAGCAGCAGCAGCAGCAGCAGCAGCAGCAGCAGCAGCAGCAGCAGCAGCAGCAGCAGCAGCAGCAGCAGCAGCAGCAGCAGCAGCAGCAGCAGCAGGAGCAGCAGCAACCTTTTGTCTTTAACCACGTCTACAACATCAATGTACCCATGGAATCGCTCTGCTCTGTCGACCTTGACGCTTCAGCACCACCAGAGGATGGTGAGACTTTCCTATTGATTTTCTGTGGGTGGTGATCGGCTTTTGATTGCACGCTGATGCGAGGGGATGCAAGTTCAAGGCCTGTTTTTCAGTTGTACTTCACCGACCGGGCAGCTCAAAGGGCCAAGGCTGGCTTTCCAAAAATGTTTACTTTTCAGTTGAATATGTTGCTTAAGTGCCCCTCTAAAAGACACCTCTGGCTCCTATTTGAATGTCCAATGTGTCATACATTGAGGTTCATGACTGCAATAGGTCAAATTTTGCTTGTGTTGGACGACATGGAATTTTCTAAATATCATTACCCAAATCATCCTACTCCTAAACATTCCTGTAACAATACACCTTTCAAAAATCTCTTTACAAGGCCCACGTGCTGAGCTTGGATCCAAAGCCCCTGCAGAGGGACCATTGGACCCAGTTGGACCTACAGAGTACACTGAACAGACACTGGATGCAAACAGCCAGGTACTGCCTTATTGTCTAAATATAACAAACAAGAAAAGGGGTAAAAAAAAAAAGGAATCTTTTTCAGATGACGTTCACTCACCGTATCAACATCCCAAAAGCGGCGTGCGGATGTCCGGCAACTATCTCCATCCAACAGCTCGCCACCAGAGTGGAGATGCTGGAGAGGGAGCTTACGATGCTCCGATCTCAGTGTGGATCGGGTTGCTGTCGGGAGAACCAAGCCATTGGTAAGACAGTATGCATAAACGACATAAGTACTACCGTATATGTTGTGCAAATATTCTTAACACACAATGCAAAAAAAAACTAGTATTGAAGTTGCAAACATTGCAGCAACACGTGTAGACAGACAGAATACAGAAATAATCAAAGGCGGCTATATTTTGCCGTCTATGGAAAATGACTGCAGCTCTATGTTCTCATAAAGTACAAGTGCGTTTTGAAGTGGAAAAGGTCATTCTCGCAAATTGACATTGCAAACTGGATTATCTACCACGCCTCGTCAAGTCTGACTAGAATGTCCGGGGGGAGAAAGAAAGACAAAAAGACATATCCTCAGTTCATTACACACTGCATTTTTGGGGGTCAATTAATTGCTCATTGCACCCTGACTTTGAGCATGCGCAGGATGAAAGCCAGAGATTCAAGACCCAAGTCAAATCCAAGATCACCTCAGATAAAAGGCTGCTCGAACTAAAGATCAAAATCAGGACCAAGAGCAAATACATTTTTCACATCCTTTTAGTAGTCTGTGGCGTGGGGCTTGTAATATTTACTCTCGTCTTGAGCCATTGGAAGGTACTGGCTCGCCAAGGATGCCCATACCATCCGCCGCCACACTCAATGTATTGGTCTTTCCCCAGGCCGCTTTGACGACTTCCCAGGATGCAACGGCCACGGCACTTTCAGCCTGGAGCTATGCGGCTGCATATGCGACGAAGGCTGGACGGGCAAAAACTGCTCGGAGCCCCGTTGCCCCGACGACTGCTCCGGCCAGGGCGTGTGCATCGAAGGGGAATGCGTGTGTGACCGAGATTTCGGCGGGGAAAACTGCTCCGAGCCCCGTTGCCCGGCCGACTGCTCGGGCCGCGGCTTGTGCATGGACGGAGAGTGCGTGTGCGAGGACTCCTTCGCCGGGGAGGACTGCATGGTCGGTAGGTGCGTCAACGACTGCTCGGACCAGGGGCAGTGCGTCAACGGGACGTGCCGCTGCCGACCCGGCTATGTTGGGGAGGACTGTTCGTTGGTGTACTGCGCCAACAACTGCAGCAAGAAGGGAATCTGCAAGGAGGGATTCTGCGTGTGCCAGGATGGCTTTGCTGGAGATGACTGCAACTCCGGTAAGTTGATTCTTCAGTCGCTTAACAACGCTCAAAAACTGCTGACGTGATTCTATTTCAACTTGAGTGGAGGCACACTTCCACGGGAAAAACTCTAAATTGCACCACTTGAGGTGTTTGACTTTGGAAGTTCAACTGCAGGTCAACAGCTATGGACATATGTGCATGGTATGTGTGCAGGTAAATGAAAGTGATTTAATCAGAAGGAATTAATTCAACCACCTGGCGTATATGATTAAATTTGACACTCTTTGGCCTATCCATGCTCCGCAACTCCCAGCGATGCATTCGCTTGATAGGATTTGTAGCGGTAATTACAGAAACCAAGCTCTCTCTGCCGTGTTTTTTTTTTTTTTTTTTTTTTTCTTCCGTGCCCGCCTCATTCAAATGCAGGCGGTGGAGTGTGCGAGTCGCCGGACAGCAGAAGGTGTCGAAGCATTCATTTGTCAAACGTCACATTCGCACTAGGAGAGAGGCCTCACGTTAGCCGCCGCTGAGTTGGCCTTGGGAGTCTGGCGCCTTTTTGTCCCATGCACCCCCACGCAAAATATCAGATCCTCCTCTGCCGTTTGGGAGGCGTCCGTTGACCGAATGATGGATGACGACAAACGTGGATGACAGATCGGCGCTACTTGATACATCCTGGCCGGCCTATTTAGTATAGCCAAGTCAGGTGGTCTGAATTGCTGATACATTTGCAATTAGATGTGGAAATAGGATAAGAAACAAAGCAGTCCAATTACCCCAGTCCGGTAGGTTGACAGGCTTAAGTGGAACCCGCTATGAAAAGGTCAAAAAAAGCCAATATGTTTCCGGTGGCCTGTAGCCTCCCATTATGGGGAATAATAACTGCTATTGACTTCAAATGGGATGCTTCAAGCGTGAGATAAGAGGACGTGTATCTTTACATTCGCATCTATCCACCCACAAAGCAGCCATCAACTTGAATCGAGTAGTGCCATTTTATCCCGACAGCAAAAAATATTTCACTCTCATTCGATAAGCTCTCACATTACAGATGGATGGAAGTTGCTATCTTAGGGTCGAATCGGTATTGCGCAATGCCCTCCAACGCTGCTCTGAATGTCTCGATCCAAACATGAAGGTCTTTGAACTACCAAATTCCTCAAAAAGGTCATTCAATTGTGCAAGCAGGCAATAGGGTGGCTGTGTTTTATTATTTTTTATGAACCTTACCCTAAGAATGTCTTAAGGTGTCCAATGTCCCCCCCCGAAGGAGAGTCCTAATGATTTACTGACCTTTGTCAGTACACCATCAAGATTTTAGTTTTGTCTAATCTGTTTGATGGAATGTTGATGACATCTAATGAGGCTTTAAGACTCACCTTCAGATGGCTGCCGCAAGCCTGTATAACATAAGTGTCAAACTCAAGGCTCGGGGGCCACATACGGTCCACCACATCATTTGATGTGGCTCGCAAAGACACATTTTGTATCAACTTTGTGTCATTACTAAAATTCACTTTTTAAAAAATAGAGATTTGCTAGCAATTTTTATGACCATTCATCATTTTAAACTATGTGAATTTTTTTTTACTAGTCTCTGATTTCAAAAGGAATTATTTAACATTTTAAATTTCAATAAACAAGGTTGTGTTTTGTCAGGGTCAAACGCAACAATCTAGAGCAGCTTTCAATCTTTTCTAAATTCACACGAAATCCCCAATTCAGATGTTACGCCTCTTGCATATCCTGTGAACCTTTTCATTGCATCATTTTTACAGATTTGTACTTGAATCCATCATGTACATATGTGGCCTCGTCTTCAAACCGTAACATGCAGTCTTATCGTCATCAAATTATTTTCATGTCTGTGCATTTGGCTGAATGATATTGCTTTCATTTAAGGGATGAAAGATATAAATGTCACTGAGTCAGTGACTCAGGAGACCCCCCCCCCCCCCCTAAGCCCCCCCCATCCGTGCAGATTGACTGCTACAAAGTGACTCATATGCTAAACAGCCTGTGGCCATCTGTCAAGGGGGAGCTGAAAAGGCCACTAAAGTATCCAAAGGCTCCCTGTGGAGAATTCAGCACTGTGAAAAGTAAAGTCTAATATCACAGGACACAGCCATGATGAGGAGGAGGAGATTTGCTCTTCCGTCTTGCTTTCGTATCTCCTGTCTGAGCGAGCATCCTTCTGCTCATTGGTGTTTCTTCTCCACCTTGCCTTTCATTTCACTCTCATTGTTTTTGGCCCAACCAACTGTAAACAGTCTTGTTTATGCAGGCGCATTAAAATTCAACAGCACCTCTGGGCGCATGACTTGACTTGAGTGTTGTCACTTCAACCTGGATGGACCGTGCTGTGCCTTTCGTGCTTGTGGTTGTTCATTTACTTTTCGGAGGCGCAAAGCTTGTGAATAAAAAAAATAAATAGAAAAATCTGCAGATTGTAGTCGAAGCTGTGATCTGCGCACACTCGTGTCCAAAAACCTCTAAAGTGACACATGCTGGCGGGCTAACAAAATGATTTAAGCGGTTGTAGAATGCGTAAGCTTGGTTAAACTCATGATATCTTTTCTGCCAATCGCAACAGTGGCACCTGCCATGAACCTGAAAGTCCGAGGAGTAACAGATAGGGATCTGGAACTGGAGTGGGAAGGTTCGGTGGTCCTGACTGATTTTCTTGTGACCTACACACCAAGCAGCCCGGGAGGTGAGTCTATAGATGGGCTTTAATGTCAAAGCGCACTGGACAACTACCAAAAAAAAAACCAAATCAGTTAACAATAAGCTTCTAAATAATGAAACAGATCAACCTTGTGTGTGTGTGTGTGTGTGTGTGTGTGTGTGTGTGTGTGTGTGTGTGTGTGTGTGTGTGTGTGTGTGTTTTCATCTCTCAGGTGTCCAACTGGAAATCCGGCTCCCTGGGAATAGCACATCCTGCACTATCTCCGAGCTGAATGCCGGCATGGAGTACAACATCAATGTGTTTGCCGTCATTAATAACAGCATCAGTGTTCCTGCCACCATTACTGTCGCAACCTGTAAGTGTGTCACCATGTTTTATTCATCTTCATATTGAATGCATAAAGATAAAAAAGATGCTATGCACCCGAATGAGAATGTCACCTGCTCCTCCGTGCCACTTGGTTTTGTAATAAAATACAGACAGACATTTATTATTATTTTTTTTTATAGTACAGTATTTTCCATCCACATTTATAGCAGTCGCCTACTTTATAAATACGTAATGGACAACGCAAAACGTCTGCAATATTTTCGCATCAAAATGCTATGGTATTGATTTTTATTATTTATGATGCTACCTGCGGTCTCTTCTACTGTAAAACCTCTTGCAAGGCAACTGTTCAACTGTATTTGTACTTTTATGATTGTTTTACTATTATTTTCTGTCCTCTAATGTGTACTGTTCCATTTTACGGTCCCTTCAAAATAATCCCTCCAGCAGCTATTAAAAGGTATTATTGGAGAGCTTCACTAAGCTATAAAGTGGAATGTGATTTGGAAATGTGAGGCTAGGAAAGGTTTGAGACTCAATGAACAGATAAATAAATGCATGAGAGAAAAGTTCAACATTGGACACCTTCAGCATGCGACGGATGGACGGACGGACAGATGGATGGATGTGATTTATGGGCCGTGCGAGGTAGCGAAGGAAAATAATCCGTCTCTCATTTCTACACCAGATCTCTCCAATCCAGCTGGTTTAGTCTTCAAATCCATCACTGAGACGTCAGTCGAGGTCCAGTGGCAACCTTCCTACTATTCCTTTGACGGCTGGGAGATCAGCTTCATCCCCAAGGTGCTGTACTACCACTTGCAGTCTATGAAAGATGAAGTTTGTTACAACTGCTAGCAAGAGTCGAACGTTGTTGTCATGATTATGAATGTCATATTTTGAATGAAACACTATGACATCCACCAAAATCGGGTTACACCGACTACACCCGCTTTTAGCTGGTCTAAGCATGAGGGTGCTTTCTACGCATGTAGTGTAAAACCAACCGGCGCTAGTCTTTAGCCAGCAAACGAAGAATGGGCTTTTGTTTCAAATGGTATTTTCTGGATGTGGATATTCCACCTTAGTTTCAGCAAATCTGGAGCCCAAGGTAATGGGCGGGGATGTGCCTGCTGAGATGTGTTATGAGGTCGCCTGCGAGTGCTTGTATTGGTTGTTTTTCTTTGGGCGCGGTGGTTTCTAAACAATCAAATTAGAGGTACAGATATCCAGACGTATAGATCATTTGAACAAATCTGGTAAGTCTCCCTCTATTTGTTGTCCTTGTGACCATAAAAAAGATAACTATATTCATAAGGTACTTTGAGATTTGGGGTAAATTAAACAAAATGGATGGAGTGTTGTATCCGCATGGTCGAATCAAATTTGGCAATACATCACTTTTGCACCGTTCAAAGTCTGTTTTGAATTAGACTCCCGGATTGTGGGAATCATATTGGCTGTTAAAAGGATGATCCGGCAAAGCCATTTAAGAGCATAACTTTTTGTTAAGGCACAATCAGACTGGGTCCAAAGGCAGTAATCAAAAACCTTTCTCCTTCTAAATCTGGCGGTAAACTCGGGTACTCTGGGCCCTTTAATCTCAGCCCTCTCACAGTAATTGGTTTTCTCCTTTAAGGTCTCCTACGGGGGAGATGTGCTTTGGTTTGATCGGTGTCCCAGACTTAAATCTGACAATAGGTTCCTTTTTTTTGGAGGTTTCCTTTCAAGTGTAGAAAGTAACAAAAAAAAAAAAAAAAAACCTGTTCCTCCAAATTTGATCTCCTAGCTTTTAGGAGCCCTATAGTGTACTTTCTCCCCATACGATCCTTCATGATGCTGCCCTCTCTCTCTCTCTCTCTCTCTCTCTCTCTCTCTCTCTCTCTCTCTCTCTCTCTCTCTCTCTCTCTCTCTCTCTCTCTCTCTCTCTCTCTCTCTCTCTCTCACTCTTCTCTCTCTCTCTCTCTCTCTCTCTCTCTCTCTCTCTCTCTCTCTCTCTCTCTCTCTCTCTCTCTCTCTCTCTCGTAACATGCCCCATTCATCCCTCCTTCCCATTTTTACTCTCCATTTTCCACCTCCTCCTGGCTGTGATGTCCAAGCCGCCTAGTCAGTCCCAAAGGTAACCTCCATCCTCTTTCACCTCGCCTGCTTTACTCCTCCTCCTCCTCCTCACTCCCCCAACCAAGCCGCCACCTGTCTTGCTGCACTTTCACAGCCGCCAGGGAAATCACATTAGGAGTTTGAAGTCCTGCCCACCCTGTGTGAATTTAATCCAGCAATGGGGGATTGTGAATTTTGACAATCTCCTAATGGAAATATGCGTGAAAGCCTTTGCTTATGCAAACACTTGTCTAATTTGTTGCCTTTCAAAGGGGGAGTGAACTTCACATTCTGCAACTACAGCAGACTTGACGTTTTCGTCTTCATGTGTATGTACTCAAATCCATTTGTGGGCACTTTTTAAAATAACATCATTCAATTTGAGAGAGGTTTTGACTCATATGAGAACAAAATCATTTCTTGGCAGCTTCCTGGTCGAGTGAAACCTGCCCAGAAAATACACAACGGAGCATCGCAATGTTTTCTATTTGAATTTCAAAACAGTTCAAAGATCACAATGCATAATGAAGCATTTGCATTATGTAGCATCTTTGTAAAGTTGTGCTCAATGATGCTCGTGGCTGGCTCAAACGCGGCTCAAATTGCATGTCAACCTTGAGAGAGAGAAACGAGCAAGCGTCGGATACTTTGCAGCAGCATTTTGTTGGCTGTACATCCCAACAGCTTGTGATACATTATGCAGCAGTGAGATATATGTATCACTTGGAAGGCTTTTTATCATTTTTGATAAATGATTGATTTCAAGTTTGAAACATTGAAATGAATTGGAATAGCTTATTACTAAATATGATCTTATTAAAAATGATTCAATATTTGGTTGGCAACATTTGAATTTACTCTCAAATGTGCAGGTGTGAAAATGTTTGTGTGCAAAACTAGTTAGCCATCAAAAACAATTCTAATAAATTGCAGTGATAATGACAGTATGGAGTACTTCAGGATTTCCTATAAAGAAAACAAACTCCTACATTGATGCTACACTTTCCTTCAAATTCAATCATACATTTGTGTTTTCATCTTCATAAACATCTCCCCGAGATTTTTTTATTTAGCCTGTGATGAAAACACATCTAACCTCTATTAGCAAAAGTATCCAAAGCTGACCTTTCTCTTTGAATAGACCAACCGGAGATGCTGCCTCGAGCGTCATCAAATTCTCTTGTCAACTAAACCAAAATCAAGGCCAAAATACTTTTGTATTCTCATCCTGAGTAAAAACACACCAGGGCAATTCAATTTTAATGGACTGTTTAGTATTAGAGTGACTAATCATTTTGTATCATGTCGCCATGTCTGCCTGAGTCTGGGCACGGGAGCAGATTCAAACATCACGCTTGTTGTTGTCGCTGCCCATCCTGTGACTAATTTCAATAGATTGCATCTGTAATGACACTTTTTATGTCCCGCCACACGAGCCTTCGTCCTGCGGGCTTTTGTTTTGGGAGGAGATGCAGGTGTCTTTCAGAATGGAGTGTGTCTGCAACCTTCTGGTTTGAACTTCTGGTGACCAAGCAGTGACCAGAAATTTGGCTTTGTATGCCAAACAACCCAATCTTTGTTTTTATTGTTTTGTTTTTCTTCCCCTAGGACAACGATGGCGGCATGACCGCCCAGCTGCCGAGCACCATCACGTCCTTTGTGCAAACTGGTCTGAGACCGGGCGAGGAGTACACAGTCAGCCTGGTGGCACTCCGAGACCAAGGTCGTAGTAGGCCGTTTACCGCCACCGTCACGACACGTACGTACTGAATCCCAATCTTTCTACTTCTTAAAACACAGTTAAAAAATCACATTCAATGCCGGCAAAAATAATCTCATATTAATATGAAATATTGCACACACACACACACACACGGATGAGCCGCCTCTGTCTCGATGATGTATCACCTTTACTCTTTATCCAGCTGGCTTCATGAACGCATCTCGTATAGATTCAATTCAAAAGTTGTTCATCAAATTTGAGAGCCTCATCTCCGTAATCCAAACACCATTAATTTCCTGTCAAGACTGTGGATCAAGTTATGATCTGTAATTAAGTAGACTTTAATGCCGCTTGCTGCTTAATATTTCATGACAGCTCATGAGAAAAGACCTGATTGGTTACCGTAAGAGCGTTAAGATAAGTCTGTTGATGGCACTTGGTTATTTACGAGAAAAATATATTCTTCCTTGGAGGAGGGGAAGTATGATGAGGTGCCCAAAGAAACAACCAGAGGCAGATTCTTCTGTGCTGTTTTCTTCCTGAGGCTCTTTTTCTAGGACGAGGCCCAAGGGCCCAATTGTGACTACATCAAGGAAGAAGGTAGAACAGTCAAATTCGAGTCCAGGACTTTTTTTTTTTTTTCTTCCCACCCAAGAAAGCTCCGAGAAGTCCTTTTGAGGAGAATGTGTTTCTCTTTTTGCACATTGTGGTAAACATGCCATTCACTTGAGTTCCCCCCGCGGGTCAACACGCACGAATGAAAATGCCACCACAGCATGGAATGTTGGAAAAGATTTGCTGCATTTCTCAAACGTCATACCAGACTTGTAAAGAAAAGGTGCAGAAATGAAAGGAACTTCTCTCTGCTATTTGGATTCATTGAGACGTGCTTGTGTGCAATACAGTTTAAGGCGTTTGTTTCCCTCTTCAGTTTCCGGATGTGATTGTTTTGCAGTGATGGACGGCCCCACTGAGCTGATTGTGCGCGATGTGTCAGACACGGTAGCATTCCTCGAGTGGACGCCGCCAAAAGCCAAGATTGATCAAATTGTCTTGCGTTACGGCATCGTGGGAGGCGAGGGCCCGCGCACTACCTTCCGCCTCCAGCCCACGCTGAGCCAGTACACCCTGCAGGTGAGTGTAGTATTTTGATTTTATTATTTTTAGTCTTTTTTTTATTTTTAAGTTTGTTTATTTGTTTTAGTTTTACCTCATCTACAAATGACCAGGCCCTGCTATCTGTTGTCATAAAAATGTAATGTGGCCCTTGACTGCAAATGTTGGCCCGCCCCTGTTTTCAAATAACCCATTTTGTTGTGAAGGTCCTACGCCCCGGTTCCCGTTATGAGGTGTCTGTGAGCGGCGTGAGGGACGGGAACACCAGCGGATCCATTTCCATTGAATTTACAACCGGTGAGGGCTGACAGCAAGCAGATGTGGTAATCATGCTGCATGCTATCCTGAGCCTGCCTCCGGGAATAGAACTGTTGATGACATACGGACGGCCCCATGCGCCGCGCTGTTCAAGGTCATTTGGCAGATGCCTGTAAAGTTTGCACAGCGGATATTATCTTGTGCTCAACCGGTTAATGCATGCACGTAGGAATGATTGCAGTGACGGCTGATTGCTGATGTCTGCCTGTACACTCCCCCACCACCCCTTGAGAAACAGTCTCAGTGTCCTCAATGTTGTCAGCTTTATCGTTTTTCTCAGAGATTGATGCACCCAAGAACTTGCGTCTCATCTCCAAGACCTCCACCAGCCTGGAGTTGGAATGGGACAACAGTGAGGCGCAGGTAAGGCCATTGTGCGGTTTGCTGACGTAGCAACTGTTTCCATCTTTCATGATTCTGTCGAGTGCAAATCTAAACAGCAACAACAACAACAAAAACATGGCGGTGCAATGAAACCAATCCATGACACACATTTCCCATAGGAAAGAACGTCCATAAAATTGATTGCCATCATTAAACCTGTATTAATGGTTTGAAGTCATTTTCAAGTGTTATTTTATCATTCTTGGGTCCCGTATCTATAAAACGTGTTAATCAGCCAATAAGAAAATTAATCTTAATCGAGACAACAAATGTCTGAGCAGAAAGTGATTTGTGTCACGGATGCACCTCGCCTCACAAATCCTTGTCACGCAAACATTATGCGTTTCAGAGACTTTTCTCAAAGGTTACTTTCCCAACAAGGTTTAAAGGACTCTCTGTAAATGACAAATTGGTTGTTTTGACCCATACAATCACTTTGTCTTTCTGTTTGTTAGTTCCAAGTCTTAAAGTTAAAAAATAATCAACATTGACGTGATCAATAGTTTTAATATCGCTCTTTTTTTATTTTGTGCACGTTTAGGTAGAAGCCTACCAGGTGGTGTACAGCACGCTGGCTGGCGATCAATACGAAAAAGTCATTGTACCACGAAATGAAGGCGCAACCACAAAGACCACTCTCACTGGTAAGTGTCAACCAAGTGTCGAGCTTCTCCGCGTTATGCGAGCTCATGAACTGAAGGAAATGTTCTACATGCCAGGGTGGCTTCTATTTCTTCTCGTGTTTGTAGAGATACATTTTGAAAGCAAGGAAATTGGAAGTGGCTGTTATTTTGTGCAATCAATGCTTTCATATCTTTTTTCTTCTCTGCTAAGGTTTTTTTTTCTTCTCTTTTTTACATTCCCCTGCTGTTTACATGTCTGTGGCTGTAGCTGATTGATTGATGAATGAATTCATTGATTGCGTTTCAGACCTGCTGCCTGGCACGGAGTACGGTATCGGCATTTCTGCCATGAGAGGCAGCAACCAGAGCACATCGGCCACTATGAACGCCAGGACGGGTGGGTGACTCTTTATCGCATCAGTGGGGACAAAAAAAAAAAAGTGCCATGAGTTGCATGTGATTTGATGTTAATTTGACGACAGCTTGCTCAATCTGAGCCGCGGCGAAGGGACCCCCCCCTCCCCAAACTCAGCATGATGACACCTCAAAATGATATCATTAAATGTCGCAGTAAAAACAAAAAGAGAGTCGGTGGAAGAAGAATCACCAAAATATATACTATTTCAAATTTATTATTTAATTTTTAAATGTATTCTTTCATTCTAAAATCAGTCCTGTTTGCGTCAGCTGACAAACACTCATGTTGCACTTGATCTAATGGCTAAATGTGTTTTCCACGATAATGATCTTGTGGAATGGCATCCTTTCATTCGGAGGATCCAGCTTTTCACCCCATTCGACTGTGAGTCCCCGAGCATGAACAGCTCCATCTCCTAATGAGTGAATAGATGAAATATCGGGTTCTTAGCTGCACTGACAGAAAATATTCATTATCTTTGGATTTGGATTTTAAAAGCCGCCACGTGATTGTCTTTGCACTTTAAGAGTGCCAAAACATGACTCAAGTGTCTATTGATGCTGATTTATGAAAATAGCTTTTTAACACAGAAAGTGCATCATCCAGCAGCTTCTCCTGTCAAGGAAAGAATTATCGATCTGTAATGACGCACACAAGCGTGACTGCAGCTCCTTTTCATCACATTTGTGCTCCCTGAATTGGAAAGACGTCATGATCGGAAAGCTTTATGGGATGTCGAGGTGCTTTCTGTGACAACAGAGTATATTCAGAAGACAGGCTACTGTAGCATTTATGCCATCCCGGGATCAGATAATGGACATTTTTAAAAGTGAATTTTTTTTTTTTTTTTTCCCCCGTTACTGTAAAAGAAAGACAAACTTCTGAATTGCACACCTTTGAATGCTAAAAGTGTAAAAGATCAGAATTGTATCTGCCTCACTGAGATTTCCATGGTGACTTTTCCAAAATGTATCTTGTGCCAGGTCTGGACGTGCCAATGGATCTTACTGTGACGGCATCTACAGACAACACCATCACCCTGATGTGGGGCGTGGTCCAAGGCCCCATTGACTTCTACAAAGTTACCTATACGTCCTCCTCGGGCGTGACTACTGAGGTACAGATATACGTACTAGGTACTTTTGGATGAAAATGCAGTTGAGCATTTTCTTGTCATTCGGCCCAAATAGTTGACTGTGCCAAGAGGTGAAACCACCGCCACTTTGACGGACTTGGAACCCGGGACTGAATACACCATCACAGTGGCAGCAAAGAGGGGGAGACAGCAGAGCAACGTGGCTTCCATAGATGCCTTCACAGGTACCCATTTTCCCAAATGATTTGCCACAAGATGGCAGCAAAGTGCTTTCCTTTAAATACTGCTACAGTATGTAAGTGAAGCTCCTCTTCTTACTTCAACTTAGTTCCTTTATCACAAAATGATGACGTGGCAAAAGCCAAACTGAGAATTTGTTGAGATTTTTGTAGTCGTAGTAGTTTTTTCAGTTTGATGTTGACCACACGGAAGAATTTGCCACTATAAATATTGCTTTAACATTGAATTTTTGGGGACACCATTGCTAAGGATTTTCATTTTAGAGGACACTTTGCTCATCAAAAAGGGGCGTTTTTTTTTTTTCATTAGCAATCTTGATTCTCGGCGTGTTTGTATTTCACTTAAGTTTCAGGCAGTTGGGATTTTTTCAAAACTCACACATGAATATATTTAGAATGAAAAAGATCCAACTGTGAATTTAAGAACCATAAGGTGAGTCATACTTAAAAAAAGATGCAGGTCCATTACAAGCAGGGCTTAAAGAAACTATTAATAGATTGCAGATTTCACTTTGGCCCAATTTGCAGTGGGCCTTTTCATCTTCCTCTGCCTTTTTTTTTTCCATTCAGCCATCCCATCATAATCTTTCCTGCTGCACTTTTTGCCCATCTGCAGCAGCAATAAGCATTTTGTACTTGTGACAGTTCAGCATCAAAATGATGCACTTGAGTACTTGTCTTTTTCTCCTCACCTTGATCACTTCATTGTTTATGATAGCAGTTGTCATCATCATGGCCGCCATCATCACGGTGACGTGTGACTTCATTTCACGTCGTCCGCGACTAACACCATTCTAACCGTGGCCGTTGGGAGCGATGATAAGCTGCAAGATCAGGAGGATGAAAAGCCTTAATTGGATGTCATCTTTTCATCCACTTCACTCGTAACATCAAATTGTCTGTGCCCAAAGGAACTCAAACATAGGATTTTCTCTTGAGGTGTGCCATCAAAAGGTTGATTTGTTTTAAGTTTGATCATGCGTAAATAGCTGTTAGATGCACCTTCAGTTTGACTGCACGCCAACTATAATGTGCACTTACAGCAGCAGTTTAAACTCCATCCATCTTCCTTTTGCTCTCATGTTGGTTCACTTCATCATTAGCTGTCCAAGTCATCCGTTTTGACAGCAACATCTGCTTCCATCATGGCTTTTCCCCATTTTCTTTTGGTGATCAATCCTATCACAACTTCATCTTTATGGCACATAAATGCAATTAGCCTCTCGATTTCATGAGCGATTAAATCATCACGTCCTCATGACTCTGGTCTGCCTGATCAAGATGGCACCCGAGGCTAATTTGGCCGGCCGCTTCCATCCATCCATCACCGGCGTGGCTTCTCCATTTCCATCTCTCTCCTCTTTTCCCGGCTTTCTCGGAGACACCGGGGTGACATTTAATCCATATCCCTTCAGGGATCAGGCCCGTTTCCCACCTGTACTTGTCGGAGGTGGCTTTCGACTCGGTGCTGGTGGCGTGGAGCTCGCCGGCGCCGCCCGCTGATGTCTTCATCCTGAGCTACAGCTCAGCCGATGGCAGCGACACCTCCAAGGTGACCCTGGAAGGCTCCAAGACGAGGTCGTTGGTGCAAGGGCTGCTTCCCTCCACTCAGTATACCATCAGCCTATTCACAATACAGGGGGACGTCACCTCCGATCCCATTACGGCGTCCCTCACGACAGGTGAGATGCCCCATTGGATGGAAAAGACTCGGGCGCGCTTTACACTCCCGCTCGCCCCTGGCGAGCCTCGCCCACATGCATAGAAATGAAGCGAAAAATAAGTTGATTTGCAATACTGGTTTTTCTTGCAAGCTGAATCAACTCAAATAGTTTGAGTATCACAAATGTCAAAGCAAAATGCAGTGAAGGATCGCAGATCTCTAACCAAAATCAGGCAAGAAGCAATTTTCCAGCAGAACCAAAACAGGATATACAATACAGTGTTTTACTTATGATTTCCTTTGTACAAAAAGCTGTGGCTAAAAAGCAAAGCGTGGAGAGTCTCTGTTCCCAAAAGTGCACTTCATGAATGGAGCCAACAGCCTCTCAAATATCCACACAGTTTTTTATTTTATTCTCATTAGTTTATTTTTTGTATGATTTATTTTTTGTATTATTCCAGTGACCTGTGACTTTTAACTCTGGTGTGTTTTTTCAATAAAGACGAATGCTGAATCATCACGAATGATTTTACACGGAGCAAATGAAAAGGGAATCACATTTTCCTCTGATCTTTTCTTATTATAACCATACTCGTATGGGCCCAACATTTCTAAGAAGCCGCTGTTTTCCAAGCACGTGGAAATGAAAATGATTTCAAAGGCAGGAATAATAAATGACCCCCCTCTTCTCATGAATACTACTCATTATTCTTTTAATTTCAAGTGGCGCCCGTGCTGTTGCTTTTTCACTGAGCTAAGAGATAGAAGTTCTCTAATCTCCTCTTCATTCCCTCCATCACTTCTACTTTCTTCCGTTGATACCGTTAATAGCTAAGTAACAGCCATCAGATGACTTGTTTGCTCACATCGGCTCCGCTGCAACCTTTTTCGCAGTCGCTCGATAGTCGGGGAAAACAAATTGACCGAGAGGGGGGGGGAGCAGCAATACATACAAACGGCATCGAAATAACGCTACTCAAAAGTAGATGAATGCTTCTTCTAAATTGCAACAACAGATAATAACGCAAAGTGTCACATTCTTATGGGGGGGTGTTTCTAGCCAAAGTCTGCCTTGTCGCCGTAGGTATGGACCCACCCAAGCAGATGACGGTGTCCGCCGTGGCCGAGGACATCGTGACCATTTCGTGGATCAAGCCACTGGCTCCATTTGAATATTATAAGCTTTCCTACCAGTCAGCCCGAGGTATTTCATTTGCCATATTTTAATATGATTTATTGAGCCTCCAATAGCGTCGTCATCTTTTGCCAATGAATCTTAATTATAGTCTTCAAATATAGCTATAAATCTTTTAGTGCTGCTTCACTATGATTGAATAGTAGATGTATTTCAAATCGGACACGCCAGCAAAGCTGACTCGACTGGGTTTCCCCGCAGGTCGAGTGGACAGCGTTGTGATTGACAGCGATGTGACCAACTACACTTTGTCCAGTCTGTTCCCTGCTACCGAGTATGAGATCAGTCTGAACGCTGTCAGGGGGAGCCAGGAGAGCAAAATGGTCAGCGCCTCAGTCTACACAGGTAAGAGGAAAAAACAAGTCGCTGATGTCCCTGTCTTGTCGCAAATAGTTAGTAACATGAAAATCCAATCTGACTGTAATACACGCGCACACACCGGCAGATTGTAGTGCACAAGATGTGAGTACACACTTCCAAGAAGCTCTTCACACTGCGCACACGCACGCACAAACAAGAGAGAAAATGAAAGGGTACAGCTGGCATCTGGCATTGTGGCCAGAGATGAAAATGTCGACCCCCTGACCCAGTAATTGGCAAGCTATTCCGCAGTCCATCTCGCAGCACGCGCATGTGCGCGCGCGCACGCACGCTCTTTATCCTTTCGCCTCACGTCTATCCTCTTGAATCTTTGCACCTCCCTGCACACCTTTCCGCTCTTTCACTTCATTGCACCGTTCTAAAAAAAAAAAAAATCTCCCCTATTTCTTTCTGATTATTTTTCCAATAGGAATCAAGCGACATAGCGTGCTTCCACATGAATGCACGGGAATATGCAACAGTTATTCTCATTCAAAGAATTCCCTTCACAAAATATTAACACACTCCCTGTGGTGTATGCAAAATCGGTAACGTGTGTGTGTGTGTGTGTGTGTGTGTGTGTGTGTGTGTGCGTGCGTGCGTGCGTGCGTGCGTGCGTGCGTGCGTGCGTGCGTGCGTGCGTGCGTGTGTGAGGGAGGGAGGAAGAGGAAGCTGAAGGGAGCTCAGGAGAGTAGGGCAGAAGGTGTGTTTGCATGTCAATGAGATGTGATTCAGAAAAGCCAAGTTGAAGAATGCATTGAAGCAGGGAAAATAGCAAGCTCAAGTTATTCTTGAGCGAACAATACTAGTGTGTTTGTGAAGCAGAGCCATTCGGACTCTAATGGAAGAATCGAATGTAATAGAATTAAAAGTACATAGCGTAGTCAAGATAGTTAGCCCGTTCACTACCATTGACGACGAGAGACGTCACAGATTCATTTCAACTGTGAATGAATTTGAATTGATAAATAACATTCTCATCACGCCGGGGATCCTTGAATGTCACTTCTTAGCTTAATAGCACACTTGGTATTTAGCATAGTCATCCAAAATCGCATGGGGGGGGGGGGGGAGTCCAATGACTGTTGTTTAATTATCAGAGCAGTTAAAAAAAAAAGCAAGGAGCCATCTTTCATTTTGCCACCAAACACTTAATGTACTGGCATTTAGGAAAAACTGTTTGGCTTGAGAGTAAATGGGCTTTGTGATGAGATGTTTAACGACTAACAATGGGCCTCATATGCAAAATGTCAGGACCTTTAATAAATGATCTCACCTCCCAACACCGGAGTTGGAAGAAAAGCCGTTAACGTCTAGCTTATTTATCATCTTCACCGAGAACACATAGCTCGGTGCAGGATGCTCAACAGGATGAAATCTAAAGTATGTTGATGAATACGAAATGAGGAAACCAGTTTGCTACAGCACTTTGTATGCAGTGCTAGTGCTCTATAAATACATACATTTGGGTTGACTTGAGCGACTGGCTTCTTCACAGCTTGGATCAGGTCCTGTAAATCCCGATCGGCATGTAAATTGTGCAGCATCACTCCATGAGATAGCTCGTCGAATTTGTCAGTTTAATTAGCATGACACGGTGCAATGTGCTGACAGGACTTGCAAACAGGAAAGGCAACTTGCAATCAAAAGGTCAGAGTGTGTCAAGTCAAGTGGAGCATCATGAGCAGCATCTTCATCAAATTTGAACCCCTCCCCTCAGTCATATAACAAATAAAGAAACAAACAAACATTCTTTTTGCTTTCCCTTGGCCTGACGCAACTTTCCATGTGACTTGTGGAGTATTCTGAATTTCTCAGTTAAGTATCCATTACTGAGTCAAAACCAGTTAATTTAGTTCATTAATTCATGAACTAGTTTGGTGATGAATTTTCATCAAACATTTGATTTACTGGCAATGCAAATGGCAGTGCTGACTTGAGTGGGTGTTTTACAAAAATATCTCTTGAATTGTACTAGGAGCCAAAAAATCTCATCTTGTGCCGTCCACTTCGTAGCCCTGTTCAGTGATTCACAAGTGCAATCAGAAGATGGAGCATGTTGATTGGATTATCAAAGACCTTGATAAAAGAGAGTTGTCCCTTTGTTGTTGTTGTTATGTGTTTTTTTTTGTCCCGGTCTCGCTCCATGTATTCCCCCTTGCCATTCTAATTGACTGAATAAGCCTCTGCATAATTTGCTTAAACCTTTTGGCAATTAAAGTAATGACTTCGGTTTACTCAGCCAGCCGAGTGATGAGGGCTCACAGTGACCGCAGTATCCCGACAAGATAAACTTTTTTTTTTTTCTATTTTAAATTCCGTTGAGGATAGGACAATATTAATTATTTGCTACAAGCAGCACTGCGTTGGCCTGCCATGTTCCATGCTGTGCCAAAATAACATGCCGGAGGGGTAAATTGGGGTTGAAACATTGAGGTTAAAGGTTTAATCAAATTTAAATTCAGTGCTGGCTTGTCCGGCCCCGAGTGAGAATGAAATTAGAAAGCGGTTAGAGCAACAGCAGGCGAAGGTGAACCAACGTCTTCAGCATACTATTTCACTAGTAATATCACTTTGAATAAAATTTGAGCACGGCGGTCGTAATTATGAACCTGTTCAATGCAAAAAAAATCCTGGGACTCGATAATTACCCCTCAGATGTGAGAGTACAATAATAATGTGGTATTTAATCTCTGCTCTCTAATTGGGAACAGCAACGTATTCCCTGAAGAGATCACGAGATGCCTCCGTGTTTATTTTTTGAAGTGAGAAGCCCAAAATGAAGATTTTTACAAAGAACCCACATTGTTCCGTTTCTAGCTATGGACATGCCGTCAGAATTGAGCGCACTCAACATCACTCCGCAAGGAGCCCTGCTGAGGTGGAACCCGCCAATGTCCAACGTTGACAATTATGTGCTGACTCTCACGCACAACCAAGGTAAGTTGTCCAGATTTTTGGAATTGACTGGGAAATCATCAGAGGACAGATATGAACATCTGAGGCTGGGTGGGTGAAACCATTGTTGCTAGTTTTTTTTTGGGGGGGGGGGGGGGGGGGTTTGGCCATGCCACCCGTGTCCTCAGCGACCGACAGGCGAATGATGTCCGTATTGCTTGGCCTCTCAGGGTCTCCCTTTATACGTAATTTGCTCCATTGGAGATGTGCCAAGTCGCTGGAGAAAAGCTGCCTTCAAACTACTTGACATGCATACTGTTGTTTCTTCTTTGGCCACTGTCGGCAGTCATTAACCTTTAGCATTTGGATAATCGGGTTCTTCCGCCCTGCCCGTAACCGTCTTATTCTGCTGTAATCGATGATTTAAATGACTCAACTCATAGTGGAGGTGAATTATTAATCCTATAGTCATGTATCATCTGCAATTCTCATGTTAAAATGGGATGTCTGATGAAACTATCCGTAACGTGAGCTGTTGCAATAAAGATAACAACGTTTGTGCTCACAATGTCAATAATGTAGTATAGCGGGGAAACATTTTGGTCAACCTGATGGAGCTGCCAAAATGAGAAAAATCCCTTGCGCTCACGCATCATTCACGAGCTGACTTTTATGAAGTGGCACAAAACAAATGTGAAGGCTTGCTTAGTTTCCATTATTTCTGCTTCTTTGCCTGCCGCTCAGCTCAGTTCAGTTCAACTCAGCCCAGCTCTCTCTCTCTCTCTCTCTCTCTCTCTCTCCCAAATCAATTTTCAAACTAAACCTTGATGGAGCAGAGTGTAAATTCAGTCGTAGACAAAACGCTTAACATCTTTTCCTTGTATCAGTGTATTGAATAAAGATGAGTAACCCTCGCTATTTCAAGGTAGGCATATAGCTTTTATAGTTTGTCTGCACTCCCAAAGAGCTGCCAGTAAAAACATGAAATGCAATGTTTGTATTTAACACTTTGTCTTCTCATTACATGTTCAATATTTTTTTTAGTGACAGCTGATACGTTTCTGGTGGAGGGCAACAAGCAAGAGCACCAGCTGTCCAATCTGAAGCCCAGTACGTCCTACTCAGTAGCCCTCTATGCTACCAAAGGACCCCTCACCTCCGGCACCGTCATCGCCAACCTCCAAACACGTAAGCAAAACTTTCTAATTGTCTCCCAGGCAGGAGTAACACATTTAGAAACAGCTCTTCCTTCCGCTTGAGCCAAGCTGCAACTTTGTAAACTTTTTGGGAGTTTACAAAAAGTTAAGTAAGCAAAGGAAGTGTGATTCCCAGAGGAACACCACCTTGTAACACTAATAAGCAAATGTCGAAAGTTTTCCAAAGGGCAAGTCCTGCCGGACTAAAAAAATAGAATAAAAAAAACCAGAAAGCTGAGCGTTAACTCGATGCTCCTCGGTGCCTCTGACAGTAACGAGGGAAATGTCTATTTGCTGTGCTGTATTCAAGAGGACATGAAAAGCAGCTGTCTTGATGTTGACATAAACCACTAGGGGGAGCATCACTTAAGGCATCCTAATCAGTCTCGTTGAGTTGTTGCCATCCACAGTGGGAGCTTTGACATCAGGCAAGTAAATTGGATTAAAACAACAAGAATAACTTCCATTCATCCATCTTTTTTGTAATGCTATGATTTTATAGGCTGCACTACTATGACAGCCCCCCTTTCTCTTAGACATTTTCCAAAATAGACAGATCACAAAAGATTTATTTGGTTGTTAAATTTCACACTTAATGGTTGGGAAAGGCACTCCAGAGAGCAAGCTATATGTATACAAGCTATTAAAAAGTCAATTCTCCATAAAATGTCCTCTTTAAATGGAACTGATCTGCCATAGCATTTGGGGCGCATAAACATTACAATATTATTTCTCCCAAATTCACATCGAATTAAATGACAACTGCTCAGAGTGTATTGCTTTTTTATTTTCATGATAGAAACAATATGAATTTCAAAATACAGCTGCAACAGTTTATATGCCCGAAAATGACAATATCACACTCTTTTTTGGATGACACTGTAATAATCCTATTTATTTCACATTGCATATGAGTCGCACTCGTCATTTAAATGGCTTCATTAGCTTCAGACTTTGTCTTACCACTTTAACCCAACCCGATGAAAATACAAAAATACACAGTTAAGGCAAACGAATCAAATTTAAACATCTCACTGTGTTGTGTTTTCTTTGATTATTAAACAGACGTTTGGAATTTCCTTCAGATAATTCATCTACTGACTTGCTCATTATTCTGTGGAATTCATATTTTATGGCCATAAAACTGGGGGGTGGGAAAAATAAACATAAAGCGTGCTCTCATCCCGTGAGGTAAAAATCCCTTTTGAAAGCTTGAACAAATGATCCCATCTGCTGCCTCTGTGTCTGTTTATTCCATCAAGCATTGTTTATACTCTCTGTTAATGCTCTTCTCAATCCTATTCCGGGCCAGACCAGCAGAACATCTGCTCACCTGCTTCAATGCTCGGTTTAAAAAAAAAAAAAAAAAAAAAAAAGATCTAAAAGTAATGCCTCATGGTCAGTGTATTCTAATTGAAAAAAAAAAATTGGCCACTCACCTCTCCATTCTCGCCTATCATCTCAGTTGTAAGCTTCATCAAGATAAACCCGGTTCATTCTATAGCACATGCAGTCAGAATGGGAACTTCAGATAAGAAGACTCAGAAGAGGAAGCAAATGGAAAAGATAAGGAGTGCAATAGTGAGGCAAAGCTCAGGGTGATGTGGGAAAGGCAAAAAGGGGATCAAAGATGGTGGCAATGTGGAGAACATTTGCACATGACAGGACTTTGCCTTCAACTTTCAACTCCACCACTGAATCCGCACCGCTCTCTTATAAATCATATAAGATACACGCATAGAAGACTTTCACCAATTCTTCAAGTGGAAACTGCAGTAATACTCGTTGTTCTTTGCAGAGCATAAAGAAAAGATGACTCTGTGCATTGTGAAATGATTTGTTTATCGTCAAATATCCGTTGCTTAAACACTATTGATGCTATTGATTCACCTGCCGTCTAAGTTTGTTAGCATCGAGATAAATGCCGTTTTCCAACTGACGTCAGAAATGATCCAATTTCACCTAATCACAATAGTTCCAAAATTAATGACTACAAATAATGTATGTATGTTTATTCATTATTAGTGACAGGCAGAACTTGGAAAGGTTTGAACCCTGTTGCTGTTCATACAGAAGAAGAATATTTTCTAAATCATTTTGAATCATATTTGTTTTAATTTAACCAATATGGATCCTGGTCCCATAAAGCAATATTTGAGAAAGTCAACTTTATGTCACGCATGAAAATGAGCCTGCGCCATCCGAAGCCCAAAACACAGGTGATGTAAAATGATGAAAATGAGACGAGGTGGCTCAAACGTATGGAAAGCAGCGCGGGGTGGGGTGAATCGGAATACACGGCCGGGCAGGCGGGTGGGCGGTGTGATGTAATGTGCGCTAAAACTTGGGTGGGCATGACGAGCACAGCTTTTCTTTTTGTCATGTACTTGGAGCTCATGTGGAATGTGGTCTTGCTGCTCCACTCTCTGTATTCCTGCGGGGTGCTTTAATAGGCCAGGAAATTGCTTGGGAGACTTATATTGCTTTGTTTATGTGGGAGAATAAATTTACCTTCCAGCCCAACCTCTTATTCTTTCATTTTAATCGTCTGCAAACTCTTTACACACTCCAGAGACCCAACAGGTTATTTTCAAAAGTCACATTTCCATCCATATCTCCCCTTTGGTTGGTGCTGGTTGTCGACACTTGTCCGACTCCTCAGCAAGTTGAGCTGTGAATGCTTAAGCTAAGCGGATTAGCTTTGATTGAATTCCAAATAGTCCAAGTAAAAGCAAAGACGGTGGGTGTCCTATTAGATGAAACAAGCAAAAATGCTGAGGCCCTGAACGACCACTTTGTCACGCAGGCAAAATTTGCTTGATGCGGCCTCAACCTTGACGTTTATTTTCAGATGTTGAAAAGGCCGAATGTATATTTAACAGAAGCGGCTTGTGCTAAGCTGGAGATGGGCCAGTGCTGCTTTTCTACAAAGAACCATCCCCTAAAAAGCCTGCCCGAGCGACCTGAATTTCTTTTTTCTTCTAGATCAGGGGTGTCAAAGTCATTTCTGTCGCGGGCCGCATTGTCATCATAGTTTGCTTTGGAGGGTCATTATGCGGCGGGCCGTATCTGGCCCCCGGCCTTGAGTTTGAGACCTATGTTCTACAAGTCTTTCCTAAGCAATTATCGATCAATGACACAATGATGGGAATGGGGGGGGGTCGGTGTAACGCTGCCCGCTGCGTCTCATTTCCTGGGCGTTAATTTACAGCCCTGAGGCGACATTTGCCGGCTGCAGCTGCTTCCCTTCCCTTCCAGCGTTTTATTGGCGCCGATAGTTTCGTCTGGTGCAGCTGGCCTCATCGTGAACGACCCACACACGTTTTCTTATTAACAAGGCGTGGATCAAATGGACAACTAACCTTGAGTTCTGGAAATCCATATTAGTTTGTACATTTATTGTCTTTTGCCTTGAAGAGCAGCATCATTACATGTGTAGGTTAGTCCTAAAACTTTTTTTTTTTCCAAGACTATACTCGGAGTCAGGCATCTTGAAGTGAAAGTGCTGCTTGTCTTTTTGGTGTTTTTTACACAGCGATGGATGCACCTCTGAACCTGACAGCCAGCGAAGTGAATCACCGCAGCGCTCTCATCTCCTGGCAGCCGCCCAGCTCTGAAATCGACAACTACATGCTCACCTACAAGTCATCCGTTGGCAACCGTAAAGTAAGCATTGATCACACTGCGGCTGGCTATGTTGCACAAATAGTTGACGTCTTAATCCGACCAATTCACATGCTAACATTAGAATGATGGTGATTAGATTATCATGTCATACACTGAAAGAAAAAAAAAACCATTGAATAAAAGTAAAAATGAAATAATCCTTCGCAATCAATATTCAACTGGTGTAAGATGAAAGTTTTGCCTTCAAGAAAATGTATTAAGGAGAAGCAAACCCATGATTTTTGGTTGTCCTAATCTAAATGAATTAAATTGGATTAATTGCTTATTATAAAAAATCGGTCCTGAATGTTTTTCCTTTCTTTAAAGCAAGTGTTTATTTTTTACTCTCAAACATTTAATACTGGATTTAAAAAATGCTTCAAAGAAAAGTACATGTTTTTTTTTATGACAATAACATTATATTTGCATTATTTTGGATTTACAAATGTTTAAATAAAACTGTAATTTTTTTTCTTAAATTTTTATTGTTGGGGCAAAATAATACCGGGTGCTTTTGCTGTCATCCAAGAGATATTTTGCTAGCTATTGGCTCTTCAAAAAACATACATTATGAATGAATGAATGAATGAATGAATGAATGAATGAATGAAACAGCATTTGCCGGTATAAAAGGTTAGCTATCATCCCGAGGGAGTCTTTGCCTCGGCTCAAAAATACTCTGAGTTATTACACCGCTCCTCGGGGACAGTTTCAATGCGGTGAGCACGCCGCTGCATACCGGAATGAAGACAGAGTAAGCATTTTCCCCACGATCTGAAACAAGCCTCTCCTGCTTTCCCAAAAATCAAGCTTCTCATGACTCAGCCAAGGCAACAAAACTGAAATCGGAGCGATGTCTCTAATTTAGTGAGTCGCGCCTCCTGTTGGCATGTCTGAGATTTTTGGAAATCTTGACCACATTTTATCAATAGTAAATGCCACTTCACACCTGCAGGAAAGCTAATAGTGAGGAGAGAAAATTTAGCCCATCGAGTAACAGCAGCAACATTGTCGTTCCCTTCTACTCTGTTCAACTCCATTTCGATTTCCACAGATTTGAAATGTGTTTTGGCTACAAATTCTCTGATAGCGCAGCTTCTTCGCCTCAAGAGATTTTAAATGATTCAAATTGAGCACAGTATCTATCTAATTAACATATGGCTTTTATGCGCTGCGCCACAAAGATATTGCGTCAGCGATGGTTCGGAAGGTCATGCCGCACACGTTTGATGGGGTGTGGAGTAAAACACAGCACGGTGCGTGTGAAGCTGTAGATCATCCTGGCTTTGGCCTGCCTGCAGTAAACGTCTCGTCTTGACCCTAAAAAACAGCCGGAGGTGGGTGTCCTTGGAGATAGATGGAAGGGAGAGACGCCATTCACCAGCTGCTCCTCTGCATAATTCACACAGACACATTGTGTGATATTTATTATGTTTCAAAACCTGTTAAATGTTTGATTTGTGATTCTTCATATTTAATATGGACCCAAGCACAATTGGATCTTTGAGCTTATTCTTCTGAGACCTATTTCTACCACTGCACCAGTTAGTTGATGATTTTATGCATTCAGTGAACATTTGAGAGCTGAGACAAAGGCTTGATTGACTATGCATTTGTTTGTGATGATAATATATATTTGTTATTTTGTAATGATTGTAATTGGTCAGAGTTGTTAAAACACCCTAAGGCTGTTAAGCTACAAGAGCGTGCTTTTGTTCCTTGCCGTTCGCTTGGCACAAATTTTACAGTTGTGCTATTGACAAGAAATAACTGGAAGGCACTTTTCCATTTTTTAGCTTTTTGGCACTGAGTCATTGAGATTCTAAGATTTGCTGTGTAAAAAATTGTGCACGTGATTTTATACACTAGGAGTTGATTCTCGACGCAGAGGACACCTGGATTCGCCTGGAAGGTCTACCCGAGACCACCGAGTTCACCGTCAAGCTGCAGGCAGCGAGGGGTCTCGACACCAGTGCTGTGGTCTCCACCACCTTTACAACAGGTGCACTCGAGATTCCAAATCATGGATATCTTCCGTCACATTCCATTTGATCCAATTTGAGTACAAAGCATTTTAAGTGCAGCTTTAGGTGGTCTTTTACCTTCAAAGCTCCTTTCCAGGTGCCATGCGTGTATGCAACGAATCCTCTCCAGTATGTCATTGCGCCTCTTCCTCTGCTCCTCGGCAGGGAGTCGGCTGTTTGCCACGCCTCAGAATTGCGCCCAGCACCTGCTGAACGGCGAGACGCTGAGCGGCGTCTACACCATTTACATCAACAGGGACCCCAGCCAGGGCGTGCAGGTGTACTGTGACATGAGCACGGACGAAGGAGGCTGGATTGTATGATGACTTCCACAACACATTTGCTGTCACCGAACATGACATATTCTTTACTGATGGATGCTTTCAATTTTTATTAGGTGTTTCAACGACGTCAGAACGGCCTGACTGATTTTTCCAGGAAGTGGAGTGACTATCGTGTCGGCTTTGGAAACCTTGAGGATGAATTCTGGTTAGGTAAGACACTTTGAATGGTGGATACAAAAACTCGTCAACTTTCCTAGAACCACCATCATGACCAATATGTGAATACAGCAGTGTATTAGGCCCAAGTGAGAAGATTTTTATTCCAGCAAAAATTGACCTCATACGAAAAGTGTAAACATGTTGCCAATATGTTACACAAAGGCAGAACCCGGTTCACTTTATTTGAAATCCCCCCCCCCCCCCCCACATCCTGAAAAGACAAATGAACAAAACGTCCTCACTGCTTCGATGCCCCCCCCCCTCCCGAATCATTATGAAAGAATAATCGTCTTCATGACTAAATGTCCAAATGAGTTAGCTTTCTCGGAATGCTACATTTTGTTGTTTGCCGCAGATGATTAACATGAATATTTCATTAAGAACTTCAGAGGAAGAAAACATGTTGTTGGTTTAAAGCTACTGGATGAGAGAAAGGAAATGCAAACACATGTAGCGTTACGGTGTGACATTATCACTCCATTACAATTCTCACTTGTCACTTTCAATGGCCATTTAAACGGGATTAGTGACAAGTACACAGTAATGTGTCAGTTTCACATCAACCCCTCAATTTTGAGCAATCTGAGATCCTTTTATTCAGCACTCCAGGCTTTTTTTTTAAAAAGAAGGTCTTAACATTCGAACTGAAAAGGAAATGAATGTGCAATATAACTGCCGGCTGGTATAAATCAATCATTTATTTGCAAGTTAGCCAGCAAAGTGGAGCTATTACCCGCCCGCCAAGGCAGTAGGTGCTGTGCTGATGTTATGTAAAACATGATGCACGGGAAGAAAATCCAAGTGAAGCTGTCTTCTTATTAGCCAATGGAAGAGAACATTTCTTGCCCATCTGCCAACATTTTGGCTGTTGTGTATTTGGACGTTAAGTGCGTATATAGCCTAAAAGCCTGCCTGTTCCTTTTGGTGCACTGAAGACCATTTGGAGCTTGCTTTGCTGTCCAATCTAAAACATACTTTCCCTGTTTTCAGCCTCCTAGCCCTTTTTTTCTCTTAAAAGCACCCTGATGTCACCTCAGGATGTAGAGCGGCTCTTTGCGCCATTGTAAGCAACCCTCCCAGCCCACGCCATTAATCTGGTTCAGCCTCCAGGAAAGTAGCACTCTATCGTATGCTACTTCAATTACTGAGATAATGAAATGAAATGTAAATCATGAAATGAGTCTGTTCATTGGATTATGTGTGGACACACTACACGTGTATTCAAAAGGACCACCTCGCTTTGCCTTATGCAAACGTCTGCTCGCTTAATGCTAACAAAAGTAGCGTCACTGTTGTGATGTTTACTGCTTACTTCACAATAACCTAAGTTTGGCCTGTCATTTTCACACTAGACACAACTACAATGTACCTTCTTATTCTTTGCAAAGATTGCTGTGAAGGGTCACTTGAACTACACAAATCACCTCCTTCATATGCAAAACAGTGCGATATTGAATCATATAGTCACCAAAGGAAACACTTAACTGGCTCAAAGAAAAGAATGTGCAAATTAAGCTTCATTATTATGTATCGTACTTTGCAAATGGCCACCAATAAAGCTAACCCGGCACCATCCCTCTTCCTTTTTGTCATGTCCACGATATAATAACGGAAACCACACTTATTCTAATTACATCCTGTCTCCATTTTTTTTGCTTTACATTCTACAGCCGCTTGTGCGCAATGATGATCATCAAAAAAGACAAGGTCATTTTACTGCTAATGTTCTAAGAAGAGAACTCATCCGCGTCAAAAATGCATTTTGAAATTATGACGCGCCTTTGGAGTACTGCAGAGAGTCATGCATGCCGAGAAACTATTCATGGAAGAAATGTTTATAGTCTGATAATGTGGTGATTTTATGCTGCGCAAATTAAAAACGACTCAACGTTCTATTCGGCTTTATTACCACCACAACTGCTTCTTTTTTTCTCCACGCCATCTCTCTGTCACCTAAAGTCCCTTGAACTTGTTCCGTAGATTAGATTTGCTTCCCACTGACATTTTACAGCGGAATTGTACGTCCTTATCACCTGAGGCTTCTGGTGTAAGATTATATCTGAGAAAAGAGGCTGCTTGGCGATGCGAACGGGTGGGGGGAGCACTTTCTGGAATTGAATAGCAGAGGCATTTTGATCTCTCAGGTCAACACGGTGCCTTATCGCCACAGCAAATCTGGAGATAGCAAACTCACCAATATCTAGGATTTGTTTCCTTGCCAGTGTAAATCACTCAGAAACACGTACAACAGGTTTTCAACAGAGAGCTGTGACATGGCAGTTTTTCCAAACGTCGAGCAATGTCAAGGTGGCTCTCACATTCTTGGATTTTGGACAGAAAGGGTAAATGTGTACAAATTCCGTTTTTTTTCCCTAGGATTTTCTAACCCCCTCCTCGCAATCAACGTGAGTTCAACGTACTTGAAATTTACAACGTTACGTTTTTCTGCCGCAGGTTTGGACAACATCCAGCGGGTGTCGGCTCAGGGCCGCTACGAGCTGAGGATTGACATGAAGGATGGGCAGGAGTCGGTCTTTGCCAATTATGATAAATTCTCCCTCGGAGACGCCAGGAACCTCTACAAGCTCAGGATAGGAGAGTACAATGGCACCGCTGGTAAGTGCTTGCTGGGATATTTACAGGACACGGGGGAGTGTAGCTTTTCCTTCCATCCTTCCTTCTCCCTAAAATCAACACAGCACGTTATTCTTATGATTGTAATCCTGCCAGCCTAGCGCCTTGTTTACTATCAGGTTGTTGTTGCCTGTAGCTATGGCAACTAACATGTCTCTGGATCTTAGGTGACTCCTTGAGCTACCACCAGGGACGGCCATTTTCCACTAAAGACAGAGACAACGACATCGCTGTCACTAACTGTGCCTTGTCCTACAAAGGAGCCTGGTGGTATAAGAACTGCCATCGAGCCAACCTCAACGGAAAGTACGGCGAGTCCAGACACAGTCAGGTCAGTCCGACGGAGGAGCGCCGCGTCCGACAAAATCATTCGGGAATGGCTTTGAATTGAAAACATGAGCCTCGTTATCAACCTTGAAGAAGCCGATTGGGTTTTCCGTGATACAATGTAATGTACGTATGACCATTCATTTCATTGCATAGAAAATCCCAAAATACACGACCATTAGGGTTAATGACCTCATGTTATCCCATCCTTTCCTTTTGATGAAAGCGAGAGAAAATGTGGACATGTCACATGGAAGGTTAATGGTCATTTTCATCAAGCTTGCCGCCCAAATAAGGTGGAATGATACAATCATTCTGGACTAGACATCTCAACCCAAGTGCCCTTGAGCAAGTCACCCACCCTCACAACGCACGTGTGTTTTGTAAAGTGCAAATGCACTCCTAATGTCTCCCTTGGGGGCTAATTAGGTAAGTGAATGGCCACAGCGGCTACGCTGATTGGCTTACTGTTGGAGCTCTAATGAAAGGTCACGCTTCCCAAGGATCGTAAGTGGCCCAGCAGTTGTCCGCCCATTATGAGACGTGATATTTATCGATCCAAACTGTCTGCCGAGGGTCCCCCTGGGGCTGCGCACTCTTGGAAATGATTGAAATCATCCAGGTGGATTATGTGGAGGGGAAAAAGGCCACAGCGGCTGAGCGGCTCTTCCTGACAAGCTACTGGTGTCTCGGAGGCCGCAGCATGCCAGCCAAGTGGCAAAGTCGCGTTGTGGCCTGCTTGGTAGCTTTCCCGCCATTTTTTTAGAAGCACACGAAAGAAAATTTCATTGCATACTAAAATCTGTCGCGGCTCACCTGCGTCATGTTTGGTCACGTGACGCCCTGGGGCGCTGCGATGTCATTGAAGGTCGACAAGTGGCAGCACAAGGCAAGATAGCCGCCTCCTGAGATGTCACTGCTTCATTCTTATTCCACAAATGGAATATAGTGCAAGAATCTTCTTTCGAAAGTCACTTTTGCTTGCTCTTGCAGGGAATCAACTGGTACCACTGGAAGGGCCACGAGTTCTCCATTCCCTTCGTGGAGATGAAGATGAGGCCGTTCAACTTCCGCAGCATCAGCAGCAAGAGGAGGCGCTCGGCTCCAGTATAGATGCCGACCCAAGCGGCGTACGGGGCTGCCCCAAATGCCAGGCAGAGACGGACGGACGGACGGGCGGACGGACGGACGGCTTGAGTTTGGACAAAGGGAACATTTCATTGACCAAAATCTGTGTACCGTTCGTTCTCTTCATTTTAGATTGGCAATCTATTTATTTGCAATTGAATATGGAAAGAATGAATGATACCTGGATTTTTGTGTGTGAAATGAAAGCGAAAAGTGGTTGTCAATCTGATAATAGCATCAGAGGCAAATATGGTCTGACCTTGGTTCGTCTCCGCCTGGCATCCACGTAGAGCCGTCCGTCTTTCCCCCCCCTCCACCCGCTGTTCTGTCCTTCCTCCCAGGAGATAAAGACACTGTGTGTAATTTATTCAAGTCTTTGAATGACAAATTTTCTGTAAAAAAACAAAACCCAACAAAAGCAGTAACTACGATGCGCCATTTCATCCATTAACAATAACACTTTTAACAACAATACGATATACGTAACAACAAGAAAAGCCGTTACTGTAAGATATATAAATATATTTTTATAACTGATATTGTGGCAGAGATCCATCCGTATTTGATTTGATGCCTTTTCGATATTAAACAGGACAACAAAAGCCTCTTTTACACAGATTTCCAGGTTGAACATCAACAAAATGTGCCAGCATTATTCCACCCACCTTTCCAAACCAGGACGTGATCAACTTGTAGGGAAAGAATAATCTTTTCTTTCTTTTTTTTTTTTTTTTTTAATTGGATCCTCCTCTCCAGTCTTTGAGTTGTCCTGCCTTGCTGGATTGTATATAAAATGTCGGCTCTTGAAACAAACGATCTCTGTGTAAAAGAGGCAAAAGAAGGCCGGAACATTCAAGTTGGACATTCCGACTGGCAAAGTGGTGCAGCTTCATTCTCACCTACTTTATTCATGTTTGACTCATCCGCTACAATAGAAAGTATTTGTGTTCATGCTCAGTATGTTGATCTTTTGTTCTGTGTTTATTGAATTGACTTCATTTTTTCTCTAGTTGTGGCTTTTTAGTTTAGTTTCAAGCAAAGTACGTGAGTGTTGTATCGTGTTGTAGTGATGGTTTGAATACCAAAGATGTAAGAGATGAGAGAAGAATGAAGCGAGTTTGACAAAAAGACAGGTTTGGGCAGTCAGAAAGTGGACCAATTCTTTACATCAAATATTGAAAAGGGGCATTTTAATATGAATTTGAAAAGCTTTTGTATTAACATGTGTGGTTTGTGCGCATCAAAAGGACCGAGTGGTCGTAGCTAATTTCACATCTGATGGGTTGTAACGATTTTTGTCCAGAAAAAGTCCGTTTATGTTCCCTTTAAATCCGCAACACAAACGCATCTTTTTTTGGACTGAAAGATCTTCCAATTTTGATACCACCGTCGCTGCCAGCACGGATAGAACCTATTTGTTTTATTTAGCGGTGTTGACATGAGGATACCTCGCCTCTTTTGGAAGCAGACTAATGGCAAAAAGGCCCACCACACTTCCGCTCTTACGGTCAACACCCACCGCAACTGCAGTCACACTTGTTTTTATTAGGGCACGTTTGCCGAGTGGTTTGTCGTAATAGTCGCTGGTGGCATTTCTCTTACTGTACGTGTGCCACGAGAGTAGCTCACCTTGTGTGTTCTTATTGCATTAACCACTTAGATGGAGTTTGACTCTGGGCGTCTTTTGGAACAAAGGGAACCTTGAATGTTTTGGGGGGAAATAGGAGGGATGTATGTCATGTCAAACTTTAGTAGAAAAAGTGAAGACTATCTTTGATCCAACTTTTTATTTTACTCATTGAAGGTAATAGTAACATTTCTAGTTTGAAATGAGAGCACACATTAATATGACGTAGTTCACCGACCGTTTGTTTATAATTACCACCACCATTTAACTTTATTTTGTATTAGACCGATGTTGAAAGTGTAATCTGTCCAAAACAGCAGTTTGATTTCAACAGATATTAAAGTGACAATTCAACAAATCAATATTATAGACATTTTTTTGGGGGGGGGATGTTTCTAGCAGCTAAAACAAGGCAGTCAGGCAGTTCATACAATGAAACACAAAACACTTCTCTCTCGCTTTCTCTCTAAGTGACAAGAGAACCACAGCAGTTTCATTTCCTTTCAGTTCACCGCAAAAGTGGTTCGAAAAAAACAATTCTCATCTCCATAGCAGCGTTCACGTTTTGCTTCTGCAGATGAACTTTTGTACTAAGTGTGACACTGTACCTAACACTGGATTTAAAATGTTGCCATGTAAATGTAAAGGTTTGGCAAAATGTACTGTTGCCTGTTAAAAAAAAAAAAAAAAATACCGATGATGTGATTCATACTGAAAACTTGGGATTTGTTGTTGGATATACCCTTGAATATTTCTGTCAGAATTTATTTCTAGTTTGACATAAACATGTACTATATAGTTCCTTTTTTAATACATTTTCTACATATTAATAAAATATTCAAATAGTCAATTTCATGTTTGTTTTTTACTGATAAAATAAGCAAGTAAATTATTTTTCTACCATTTTAGCAGATTTTGTTTGACCTCAAAATAACCAAAACCGATTTGTTTGTGAATGGAGCACTTCAAAACATCTTCAGGTGGTATAAAAAAAAAATAATCTACACACCCATTGTCAAATGCCCGGTTTTTGTGATCTAAATAAAAGTAACAGAAAATAAATCAGATATTACTTTCAAGTATACAGTAGCCATCACTTAAGAAAATTAAAAAGGAAAAAAAAAAGAGATTAAAAACAACAGAGCTGCCGTTCAACCGGTGATGAAAGGATTTTTTTTTTTAAATATTTTGGAGCGGAAAAATAAAAATAAACAAATGAGATAATATTGTTGTGCAAAAGTTCACATTAAAAAAAAAAAATCCGGATGCGGATGTCACAGGTTCATGTGCCGTTTGCTTTTCTTGTTTGTTTGTTTTCAGCTTCCTGCTCGAGAAATTTCTTGCATATGACTGAAAGACACTCGTGCGTGCAACGACTGGGTCTTTCATTATTATCAAATAACCTCCAAAGTGTGTATTCAGCACTTTGAGACATTCACTCTCTAATCATTGCGTATTCAAATGTTTCACTAATTATGCATGCAAGTGTCAGGTCAGCAGAAACAAGCTGGTGACTAATCGGCTCGCGTGTGGTTGAAAATGAACGCTCAGCCAGAGCAGTAAAGCCAAAGTAAGTTCTCGGCCTATGTACGGAACCCATTTTGCAGCAAGCATCTTTTCACAGCGCTCTTTGAATATTTAACAGATGCATGCGGAGAACGAGGCTTGCTCGTCAACTGTCTGTGCTTCCTGGCGTGCAGGCAAGGCCCAAGCTCATCCCAAGCAACGTAGTGAATCTGAATCGCCTGCCCACCAGTGAGTGTCTTTGAGAAGATGGCAAGGGAACAGGGCCTGCCAGGCTTGCAATGAACAAGTAAGTGGGAGCCATATTGAATTTTTCCCAGACAGCCTCAGTGCTTGAAACATACTGACTTCATTGCACATTGATGTTTACTAGATGATGTTGATGGAGTGTCCAAAAATGGGAGGTAACCAGGAGCCAGCGCCACACATCAACTGAGGTAAGAACTTCTAGTAGCTCCAAATGAAATCAAAGTCAAAAGTCAAAGTCAAAGTCAGCTTTATTGTCAATTTCTCCACATGCCAAAGACACACAAAGAAACCGAAATTACGTTCCCCCCTATCCCACGGTGACAAGACATGGCTCACAACAGACAAACAGTAAACAAGTATAACAAAAGCGTGCTGAATAAATAATGAATAAATAACACAACAACAAATAAATAAATAATTAATTAAGAGGAGCGTAAAAACGCGTACAGCAGACATTCCCGAAAATAGCGCAACAGTGCCGCACGCTACGCAGAAGGGGGTAGCGAGTTCAGGGCCCTAACAGCCTGGAGAAAGAAGCTGTTGGCGAGTCTGGTGGTGCGGGAGCGCAGGCTCCTGTACCTCTTCCCAGAGGGCAGAAGGTCAAACAAGGAGTGAGCCGGGTGACTCACATCTCTGGCAATCGAGGTTGCCTTGCGGGCGAGATGGGAGGTGTAAATGTCCTTCAGGGAGGGAAGCGAAGCACCAATAATCTTACCAGCCGTATTCACTATGCGCTGCAGGGCCTTCAAGTTCTGTTCAGTGCAGTTACCACCCCAGACAGCGATGCAACTGGTGAGGACGCTCTCAATGGTGCCACGGTAGAATGTAGACAGGACTGCCTGAGGAGCACATGCACGCCTGAGCTTCCGCAGGAAATACAGGCGGCGCTGAGCTTTCTTTGCCAGTGACGAGGTGTTCGCGGACCAGGAGAGGTCCTCACTGATGTGCACCCCCAGGAACTTGGTGCAGCTCACCCTCTCCACCACAGCACCGTCGATGATCAGCGGCAGGTGTGTTGTGTGACCCTTCCGGAAGTCCACAATGATTTCCTTGGTCTTACTGACGTTCAGCAGGAGGTTGTTGTCCCTGCACCACGTGGTCAGAAGGTCAACTTCCGACCTGTACCGAGTCTCGTCGCCCTTCGTGATGAGACCCACCAGAGTCGTGTCGTCAGCAAACTTCACTATGCGGTTGTCGCTGTAGGTCGCAGTGCAGTCATGCGTCAGCAGGGTGAAGAGCAATGGACTGAGCACGCAGCCCTGGGGGGCCCCCGTGCTCAGCGTGATGCTGGCGGAGATTTTGTCGCCAACACGCACCACCTGAGGCCTCTGACAGAGGAAGTCCAGTATCCAGTTGCAGAGGGAGGAACTGAGGCCCAGCTCGTCGAGTTTGGAGATGAGTCGCTGCGGCACAATGGTGTTGAAGGCAGAGCTGAAGTCCACAAACAGCAACCTCACATATGAGTCCTTTCTCTCCAGGTGGGTGAGGGCCGAGTGGAGGGCAGAGCAGATGGCATCCTCAGAGGACCGCTTGGCACGGTACGCAAACTGGAAAGGGTCAATGGTGGGGGGGAGAACGGACTTGATGTGCTCCAAGACCAGCCGCTCAAAGCACTTCATGATGATGGGCGTCAGTGCCACAGGGCGGTAGTCATTGAAGCAGGACGGTGCAGGTTTCTTCGGCACAGGAACGATGGTGGCAGCCTTGAAACACGAGGGGAAATGTTCTCTCATCACTTGCCACTTCTTGAAATTGGAGTGCATAGGGTGTTTATTGAACGTCGCACCTTAAGACATTGACACTGTGCTACTTGAGTCTTTATCGAAGCTAATGTCACATTCCGAACGCCTTTTTCTGCCATCTGGCAGCAAGATTGAAGCTCAGCAATGTTTGCTCTGATGAAATGACTTCTTCAGCATGTTTCTTTGAAGAAGAAAAATAGTAATCTACCAATGACAGTGCAGCTAGTATTTGTATTCATTTGATTAGGTAGCCTCTCATGCTGTGCAATTTTGAGGAGTTTTCGCAAGCACCTTTGATGACTCTGCTCAATTCCTCTTTGCAATTTTCCAAAAGCTATCATATGTTGTAATCAGATTAGACCAGAAGTGAAGTTTTGGGGCTCAGCATGATGAATGTGTGGCGGAAAACAAACGCACACATGCCCCTGAACACATGTTGATGGTTGCATCATGCTGCAGGGAAGCTTTCCTTTTTTAATGGGCTTTGGAGCTCCGTTATTAGTGAGAGTGCGGCCGAGGCCTGGAGAAGTTATTTCCATCACAAGCATGCTACTTCCAAACAATAAGAGGAAACAACAACACAATGTTACCAAGCTACAATGGGAGTCTATTTCGGTCCCTCGAGGTGCTTTACAAGTTTCAGTAATGCAGCCCATAGGACTGATTATTGGACTTCAGTATGATTAGTTGTACCTTAACTTCTAGCTCGGTAAAGGTAAAAACATGTTACAAACTAGAACCTTTGCACTTCATGCGACTACCATCTCCTTTAATAACACACACAGATAGCCTTGTGCATGATCATGGTCATGCAGCTCGCTTGTGGTTTATCTTCTGTCGCTGTTTCCACATGTAGGAAACACCAAGCAAATGGTGTGTCTTATAGATAATGACAAAACCACTCTTACTTCTTGTTTTAACTCATCGCTCTCATGTTAGTCATGTTATTAGAAGTGCAGAGTGAAAGAATTGACATGTCAAACTTGGAACTTTGGAGTCCAAAGTTTGGACACATTTTCACAAATAGGCAGATAAGAAAAGATTTACTTGGTTGTTTAATTTCAAACTTGATGGGTGGGCATGTCCTCCAGAGTCCTGACTATTTGTATACAAGTCATTAGAAAAGTCCATTTTCCATAATATATCCTCTTGAATAAAACTGGCAACCAATGTGATGCTAATAATTCTGTGCATTCATGCTTCTAATAGTTGCTGATAGTGAGGTGCGCAGTGGAACCACAGTTACTTGCTTGTTTAAAACGTTGCCTCATTTACTGAGTGGAAGCAGAATAACTTATGAAAATTTCACCAAAAAATAACAGAAAAATATTTTGCTTATGTAGTTTGATAAATACTTATTCTGCACTTCTCCAAATGATGTATGTGGCTCAGTTATGTGACTCTTTTTTTTTCTTTTCTTAAATATTGATGGTTTCTATAATTGTAATATTGTAATGACAGGATTGAGTCAGTCCAGCCACCGAATGGACGAGCCCCACCGATAAAAGCACACGTTTACCCCCCGAGTGTCACTGTGTGCGTTTGTTCATGTCTCGGGGGCTACGTGGCTTCATGAAAATGGATGAGACGAGCCTCATCATGTCGCAGCTATCTCTGCAAAATAACACACAAGCACGCACGCACGCGCAAAAACACGCAACGCAATATCCCAGCTGGCGTCTGCGCTCGTTACTGTCCAGTCACCTCGCCCAAACACTGATGAATGATCCGGCGCCATGATGGAAATTCTTATTTACAGTGGTTTATATGAAAATCACCTTACTGTATATTCATTTCACAGCTTGTGATTGCATATAGAGCCGCAGGGGATTCTTCTTTTCATCGTACGGTATACAGCATGAATTTTCCTGCCAGAATGCTTGGCTCATGCACGCTGATACATGAGGCGCTCATAACTGGGATTCCTATATTTTGACACAATAGCAACATGCAGTTAGCAAGATGGCTATGCTAACATCTTCGGATAGAGTGCCTCGTTGTTCGTCACCCACAGCATTTGAGAGCAGAGAGAAGGGCTTGATTTTCGAAGCTTCATTTTATATACATACTCGGCAATTATTTTCTTAATCATTCAAACATGGCAGGGTTGTTGAAACTTTCTTGACTTGCTTCATTCACTTTGCACTCACTTTTTTTCTTCTTACAGTTTCGACTGTAATTGTGGTCAGCCTTTCCTACACTTTTGCGTCATTACGTTGAGCTCGCAATGTAATTTATGTTCTTGTGCAGTAAAAAACAAAAAACCCCGTCTTGCAAAATGTCACGGGTTGTTTAGCGCGTTACAGGCGGACGCACTCACGTTTGTGTCCTCTTTTTAGCAAAGCTCTGCCCTGGTTACCAACAGGCTCTCTCTCTCTCTCTCTCTCTCTCTCGCTCTCTCTCTCTCTCTCTCTCTCTCTCTCTCTCTCTCGCTCGCTCTCTCTTCTTTTCAAACCTTTGAATGAAAAAGCCTCTTTTGCTCGACTGAGCCAGAAAGAGAATTAACCACAATGCCACAGGCAGGCCACTATAAGTGTGTGCCTTGTGTGTAGACCCAAACACTCACTGTGCATCTTTCACCTGGTAGAGCACTCACACACTTTCGCAGCTTCCATTTCCCGTGTTTGTTCCCCTTTTAGATGCGGGCTGAAGATGTGTTTGTCCACATTGACGAAGCCTCATTGTGCTGAAGGGAGCAACTAGAAGCAGCCTTTTTTTATTCTCTAAACTTGTCCTCTGTTAGGTTTACATACTATCTTGGCTTGTCCCTGAGTCACTGCGACGTCAGTCGGTGAAAGTACAGTAAAAGCCGCAGCAAGAATCCATGCAGGAAACACACACACACAAGCAAGCACAGACAGAGGGCCCATTCTTACAAAAAGTGGGCAGGGTGCAGTGACGTTGTAACGAGAACACACACACTCACACACACTGAGTCAGGAGGAGGAGGATATTTTTGGAGGTTGACGACGCGCAAACAGGAACAGAAAGTGAAGCCTTGTCATGATCTGTGTGTGTGTGTGTGTGTGTGTGTGTGTGTGTGTGTGTGTGTGTGTGTGTGTGTGTGTGTGTGTGTGTGTGTGTGTGTGTGTGTGTGTGTGTGTGTGTGTGTGTGTGTGAGAGGGTGGCAAAAAGAAGCAAGCTGATGGCAAACACAGACACAACTTGTTTGATGAGCTGACGGGAGGAGGCCAGACCCGAGTTAAGGTAATGTCACTTTCAATGACTTGTTCTTCAAGTGTGTGCGCTGAAAGTTGGAGTGACTGGATTATGATAGATTGAATTTGGAGTGTTGGGTCACTGCTTTTTGCCCTTGCGTGACAATTGAGAAAAATATGTTAGTCATGAATGAGGATAAGCACCATAGATTTGTTCATGTTAGCCATGGATGAGAAGAAGCGCCATAGTAGAAGATGGATGGATGGATGGATGGACGGACGGACGGATGGATGGATTTACTCAACTTGGCTGTGACATTCGTCATTTTAGAAGTAGAGCTTTTTCCCCAGTAAAAAAAAAAAGTTGCAATAATCTCCCTGAAGGTTATAGCAGTGGGAATTTAAGAACTGATAAGCCGCACTGATCCCTCACTCACATAATATGCATGCAACAAAACTAATGATCATTTTCTCGAAGCATTGTAGAAGTGCGTATTTGGAAATGTGAACACTTGCAGGGTTTAATAGAAGTGAACTGGATGTGAATTATTGCTCTCCGTTTCAAAAAGGTGCCATGATGACGCCTGCGCTAAATTGCGCATCGTTTGAGGAAATTTGCCCTTTTACATCTTGATACACACTTTGGAGCTTTTGTCTTCTGCTCAAATCCCCAAACAAATGAAAAGTAGTATCAGTTGTTGAGCGGGCCCTTTGCTGGAGGCCGCTCATTAAAAATTCCCGTCATGCCTTCTGTCACCACTTCTGCTCTTTGAGGTCGCGCGTGCTCCTTAAAAAGCAGGCCCCAATGCAATCATAACAGTTTTTTTTCTCAGCCCCTTCCTGCTTTTGTGGGGCGCCAGCAATTGGCTTTTCCTGGATTAAAGAATCCTCCTCGCTGGAGCACAATGTCATGAGAAAGTCAAGTGGACTCTTGGAATGTCATAATAGCCATTGGCATATTTTCTCATGTGTTCTTTTTCATTTAGTCTTCATCTGCTATACTAAAGTAGTCGTGACCAATAATGTTTTTACTACTTCAAATGTTATTTGTTCAAAAGCAAAACGGAAAGAAAAAAAATCCAATGAGAAACAGGCAGTCAAACATTTCTGTGCTAGTGTGTACGTGCGACTAAAATACTCAAGTGTTGCAAGATGTCTACGTCCTTATTTGGGCAACTATGTTACAAAATGATGTCATTTTTGTCACGATCACACCTTCCAAATGCTGAAATGAACAGAAGTTTTTGTTCCACAGAGCAAGAGAACACCTTTCAGGATTCACGTCAACTGAAATGAGGAGAGAAGTGACGTGGACAAACACTTCCACAGTTTTGCCTTTTGGATGTCTTTGGACTTGAATTGAACCATCTCATCCGTCCGTCCGTCCGTTTACTTGAAGGAAGGGGAACTTCAAAATGAAACTTTGAAATTAACTGAAGTTACGATGTGAATTCATCCTTCACAAAGCATTACGTCAACTTACGAACTTTGCATGCTGGCGCTATGGATGGGACAACAGACAGCATCTGCAACTTCTTCAACCATGTCTGGAGTTTGGTGATGGAGAAACATCACCAAGGTGTCTACAACACGGTGTGCCTCGTGGTCCTCCTCACTTTGCCCCTGGTTGTCCTGCTCACCACGCTGGCGGTGTGTTGCCACCGCTGCTGCTGTCGCCACGCAGACGACGGCCACTGCCGCCACCGCTGCTGCCGTTGTGGAGGAGGCGGAGCCGGCAAGCCGGAATCAAAGAAGAAGAAAAATTCGGCCAATAACGATGACTTGTGGATTTCCGTCAAAACGGGCCAGATGATGCCAGATCTGGTCGCTCTGCCAATGGAGTAGAAATTCCTTTTTACTGTTCGGAGACCTTTTAATGAAGGCAGACAAGAAAAGACTCATGGAATGTAAACGCAGTGTTGTGTTACGTCTTGTCCCCAGCCGTTCCACTATGTGTGGGTTGTCTTGGTTTCTGTGTGCTGTGCGCTCGCCCCTCCCCTCCCCTCCCCCCTCCCCCCCTCCCCTCCCCTCCCCTCCCCTCCCCTCCCCTCCCCTCCCCTCCCCTCCCCTCCCCTCCCCTCCCCTCCCCTCCCCTCCCCTCCTGTGTGCCCATGATCAGTTTGATTATTCCCACCTGCCTCTTGTTACCTGTCATGTATATAAGTCCTGTCTGCCTCTCACCCCTCGTCGGATCATTGTTGCACGTTGTTGTGGTCATGGCATGATGTCTTTTTGGTTCCTGTTGCTGTCATTGGTAATGTCACCCTGTCTTTTTGTTTCACGTCTTTTTTTCGTCAGTCTTGTTGTTAGCGTTTATTAGTGAGTTATGTCACTTTACCGAGTCTGTATTTTGAGTTCCGCCAATAAACCCTGGTCCAAGCTGCACTTTCCATTCCCTCCGTGACATGTTGGGATTTTCTACTAACCATGTAGTGTGTTTACGATGTTTGCGGTACAGATATTCAGAAACCCGACAGACTACCTGCTCGACATTCATAAATTTGCCTGTTGGCTATTTCTTTTTTTTGAGGTGAGTTGTGGAGCTTCACTTTGCTCCCATCTATGGCATCTGCAGGCAATTGTAAAGTTTTCAAGGGAGTGTGATTTTACTCAAAGATTTGTTATTTACAGAAATGGTTGAATTTCCGTGTGTGTGTGCGTGTGTGTGTGTGTGTTCTTCAAGCTCATATGTGAAATAGTATGTTGTGTCTGTATACAGGAGGGCCCTGCAGTTTTCAAGGCCAGTTTTCAAAACCTGCTATTATGTCACAGTTATCTATGATGGCTCATTTTTAAAGTAGAAAAAGAAACACACAGCCTTGCTCATGATTTCTAGCTCAAAATGTTTTAGTTCAGGCATTGTATTGTAGTTGCACACGACTTATATTTAGAAGATGATTTTGTTAAAGACACTCGGGTCCTCTCTTATTTCTCTTTTATTAACGTGACCAACTCAATGTGTCATGTGCACACCAAGAAAGTTGCGCAAGATGACATTGCAAAGAAATAAAGTGTGTTTTTGCCTTTGTTTGAGTTTCCTTTTCTATTGGAAATGAACAGTGATTTAGCATTAGCATTAAAGTGCATTTTTCTTTGTAAGTTTCGTTTCATGGTAAACTTAAACTAATTTTCTGCTTGCTGTGCTCTAGATCTGCCTGGTCTGCTCTTTCCGTCCTCATGTGCTCCACCATAGGCTTGGCTGGTAAGTGAACGATTCGTTCAAAAACCGAATCCTTTTAGTGAACGCGAGTGAACGAATCACTTCCTAAAGTGATTCGTTGTTTTTTTTGCTTTCATGTGTAACTTCAACCAGTAAGTGTCAGTAATGCCCATTGAAGCTAGTGCTACTCCGCCGCAAAACAAAACAAAGAAGAAAATCAACCAATCAGCAGCGCCAGCGAGCGTTACATGGAGGAGGGACTTTACGAGTCAGTGACGTAACTTCCCGCTCACGAACGAATCGTCAATTGAGATTCGTTTAATCTCAGATTCGTTCACCAACGAATCACTCACTAAGTGAATCACTCACTGAGTGAAATGAGTCCACGGGAGCACTGCAATTCATTTTAGGATGAACTATTGGTACAAATATTTTCATTTGATTGAAGACAATGGCGTTAACCACTCGACAAGAGCCTGCTCGGAAACAAAAGGAGATTTGGTCATATTGATAGGGTATCCTCCATCCAAACATGTTGGGTGTTCAAAGTTTCAACGGATAGTCCGAAGCAACCCTTTCCACAGTAGTCACCATGACAGGCGACCACCTGGTGGTGTCAGTGTGCCGAGTGCCGTTGGACGATCAGGAGAAGATTTGAATCGACGGATGTGACGTCAGTTGAAGACAGGTGTGCTCGCTCAAGGGGCGTTATCATATGGAGATGGAGGAGGAGGAGGAGGAGGAGGAGGAGGAGGAGGAGGAGGAGGAGGAGGAGGAGGAGGAGGAGGAGGAGGAGGAGGAGGAGGAGGAGGAGGAGGAGGAGGAGGAGGAGGAGGAGGAGGAGGAGGAGGAGGAGGAGGAGGAGGAGGAGGAGGAGGAGGAGGAGGAGGAGGAGGAGGAGGAGGAGGAGGAGGAGGAGGAGGAGGAGGAGGAGGAGGAGGAGGAGTCTTGCTTAAGAGGTTGTGGCACCAGCTCAGTAGCCTAGTGGTAGAGTGTCCGCCCTGAGACTGGAAGGTTGTGGGTTCAAACCCTGGCCGGGTCATACCAAAGACTATAAAAACGGCGCACGGCCCGATCTGACAGGGCGATGCTCACCAATAGTAGCTAGCCGCTGTGATCAAGTAAGCAAGTGACCGACAACTTGGGGTGCTCTTTGAGTTTCTAACATTTGTTTCTGTTTCTGCAGATGGTGATCGGGATGTGACACGACCTGATCAGAGGTGAACGGACCGCTGTGGCATCGCTCTGAAGTCGCCGAGCTCTGAGGGAGACCCGCTTCCCTGGAGGCGTCAACCTGCGCAGCTTCAACGTGTGAATTTGATTTTTTTTTAATTTATTTATAAATTACACCAGCGGTGACCCAATGTCTGCTTGAGGGCTGCATACTGAAACTAATTCAGAATTCTTTGACGCAAATTCATTAAATCAATCACGAAATGTTGCCATTGATAATTAGTGCTACAAAGCAGTGTCGTGTTCAGTCGTGTGGTGTGTTGATCAAGTTGCCCCGAGGCTGCCATTTGGACACCAATGGTGACGTGTGTGTGTGTAGGGCTGCACGTGTATTGGAAAACTGCCATATGGTGGTCTAGGTTATTGACATGCACTTTAAGACAGCAAAGATTTTTTTTTTCCTCATGTCTCAAATGAAACATGTTTTCTTGCCTAACTATTTGTAATGAGTTAAGACGATAAGTCATTGATGTAAGTTAAAGTAAACTAATCTAACTGATCTCATTGCAATCAAATAGTTAACCCCCATCGAAGAATTTTGCACAACTTGCCTCAATACAGTGGTCTGGCCCAATACTGCCATATCATTGATTTTCCAAAATGTGCAGCCCTCATTGAGTGCCAAACGTGCAATGACGGCAAGCGACCGCGCAAGCGACCGCGCAAGCGACCGCGCAAGCGACCGCGCAAGCGACCGCGCAAGCGACCGCGCAAGCGACCGCGCAAGCGACCGCGCAAGCGACCGCGCAAGCGACCGCGCAAGCGACCGCGCAAGCGACCGCGCAAGCGACCGCGCAAGCGACCGCGCAAGCGACCGCGCAAGCGACCGCGCAAGCGACCGCGCAAGCGACCGCGCAAGCGACCGCGCAAGCGACCGCGCAAGCGACCGCGCAAGCGACCGCGCAAGCGACCGCGCAAGCGACCGCGCAAGCGACCGCGCAAGCGACCGCGCAAGCGACCGCGCAAGCGACCGCGCAAGCGACCGCGCAAGCGACCGCGCAAGCGACCGCGCAAGCGACCGCGCAAGCGAGACTTTTGTGCTTGTCTTGCAAGGTGGAATAGACGATGTATGAAACGAAGAGCCGGTGGACGGAGGCCACCAGACCCGCGATTGGTGAGCGGGGTGCAAAGGAAGGAATCACCCAAAGAAAGCGGTGCTAGTAGAATTTTTTCCCCTTGCCAAAACCACCACAATATGTCTGCCTTCCCGGATTGCTGGGGCAGTGGATCGGACGAGTGCCTGCACAGAGAGGGACTGGACAGGACCGCGAGACCAAATGTTTGTTGCGTAACGGAACGAGCGGGCGGGCGGGCACTATCTTTGAATGGATTTGGTCCGATTTGGACATGACGTAACACATACGTTGCATTCACCAGTTTGAACAACACGGAAATGGCACACGGATAATATAAAATAATAAAAAATGGTTTAGTTGACTAGAGTCAAACTAACATTTCCTATAGTCAGACAAACACGCGCTTATCGGCGGCGTCATTTACGAACCTTCTACAGACAGACGAATGAAAAAATGCTGGCCAGCATTAAAAAAAACGGCGAAAGACACTTAAAATACCACCAAAACGCGCAACGACTCAAACTGATTTGTGGTGTGCCATGCCGAAACCTCAAGCACTCCCTAGACAGCGAAAATCCTGCAAGAAATTATAAATGGCATCGTAAGAAACTGCAAACATAAATGGCCTGCGGCCTACAATTTACCTCCAGGCCCACCGTCGTGGTGGACGTGACCTTGCTGAGTCACGAGAGTACGACAATCCTGCGACAAACAAAATAAAAAATAATAAAAATAAGGCTTGTGAGAAAAGGCAACAAAGCGTGCCAATCGTGCAACAAACACGGCATCCGTCGTGAAAAACGGCAGGAGACGACAAACATTTGCTAGCATGCTCGCTTACCTGAGAAACCGTCCGCCGCCGCCACGCGCTCGGTGGCACCTGCATATGATAACTCCCCTTGAGCGAGCACGCCTGTCTTCAATTGACCTAAAGCCCTGACGTCACATCCGTCGATTCAAATCTTCGTCTCCTTATCGTCCAACGGCGCTCGGCACACTGACGCCACCAGGTGGTCGCCTGTCATGGTGACTACTGTGGAAAGGGTTGCTTCGGACTATCCGTTGAAACTTTGAACACCCAACATGTTTGGATGGAGGATACCCTATCAATAGGACCAAATCTCCTTTTGTTTCCGAGCAGGCTCTGCTATTTTATTTTTGGGGAAACTATTTGGAAAGAACTGCCCACGTGCAGTTCCTGTAAGTTGCTCAACTTTGTTATGAGGAAACATTAGTCATCACTTGATGGAGTGCTGTGGTGCTAGGAGTCCTTTTTCTTGGTTTGGTTTGAAAGCCCAACCCTAGTATGAAGAGTGTAGCGTACAGTCACTAGCACGTCTAAGGGTTAATGCTCATTCTTCGGTTCGCTAACGTGATGTGACAACGTGCGTGCGTGCGCGTGCGTGTGTGTGCATGCGTCAAGCCTGCGCAAGCTCATCTTAAGAAAAACACAAGCGAAGGAAATGTTTTTTTATTTTATTCCGTTTAATATGACAACACTCATTAACATTGGGGAAAATCTTGTACCGCTTCCTAAGAAAACAAATTAAAAACATAAGATAAAGGCAGATCCGATCATTGGTGGAAAATCAGCTTGACCATTTTTTGATTTTGTTGTGATCCACGACAACTTTCAGGTGGGCTGCAGTCATGGGTTAGGTTTGTCTGACCCACCGTTTCCTCCACATCTATCTATGCCACAGAAATATAGAGACAGACAAAACAATTCAATCGAGATGGCAGAAGTTACAAGTGTGTCAACCTGATCCCACACATACAAGAAAATATGTGCTCAACTCCACTGGGATGAGATCATCGTTATTTCTGGATATACTCATTTCATTTTTTGGGACATTTTTCTTTGGTGGCATCACATTTTTCTGATGTCAAATTTGTGCCTTGGCTCAAGAAAGGTTGGGAATCATTAGAAGAACTTGCTTGTTACTCAACAACCAGACTTGAGAGGAACCTTGAAAGCAAATCGAGCAAAATGAATTCAATTCAAAACTTTTAACAAGCAGACCGACCGCTCTGATGTATTTTTGACAGAAATTGTGCAAACAAAAAGTTTTCGAACAAATTGAACTTCCCAACTGATTATTTTGCACCAAGTCCGAGCAAATTCTTCAGAAGCCCAGGCTGACTACGATATGCGTCTCTTCTACTTCTCCTGGCGGTGGACAGCATTGTGTCGGCTCTTCTCTCTGGCCAACAACGATCGTCTCTTCCTGCTGGAGAACGCTCCCACCGGCCGGATCTTCATCTCGGTGAAGTCCAGGGACACCAGGTGGCCTTTCCACGGCTCCCAGTTGACCCCCTATAAGTGTCAGATGTCCAAATATGGTCAATTGTACTTCCCCCCCCCACAAACTGAGGCGATAAGGATCATTATCCTCGTGACGACTTGACTGCTTGGAAGTGTGCATGAGGCTGATCACTCACCAGACTGTGCCTGTTGTCTCCCCATTTGCCGTTGAGATTGGCCAGGTGACAGTTTTTGTACCACCAGGCCCCGCGGTGCGTAAGGGCGCAGTTGCCCAGGGCGATGTCGTTATCCGAGTCGATGGTGGTCCACGGCCGACCTTGGTGGTAGGTCATGGCGTCACCTCGGGAGCGACAAAGACAGACGCCATTGATCCAGCGCAAGTAAATACTTCCCAACCTCACTGTGTCATCATCACCTTCGAGCGGCTCGTCGGATGAATATCGACACGGATGCCGCGGTGTTGTTTTTTTTACCACATTGAGGCATTCGGCAAGAAGCCAATAAAAAAAAAACGCGCACCTGCTGTCCCTCTGTAGTTGCCGATGGTGAGCGCAAACTTTTGCCTGGCGCTGGCGATCTTGAAGTTGTCGTAGACGGCGTAGGCCCTCTCGGGCCCCAGGCCCAACTCGAACCTGGCCTCATAGCGGATGGGCGTGTTGGTCATCTGGTATATCTTGTCCAGCCCTGAAAGCGACAAAACAAAGATAGCTCAGTGTGCCGGACTTGGCAAGATTTTGGAGTTCTCACCCATCCAAAACTCATCCGTCGCGTTGCCGAAACCGGCCACGTAGGGTCTCCAGCGTTTCATGAAGTCTAGTTTGCCGGTGGTGCGACGCTGCAGGACCTGGAAGAACACATATGAAGAAGCATATAACAAATCATTTTGGATGGCTTGGGCAGTAGGTTACTGAATAGGCGTATATCATTGCTACATTGAAAGAAAGAGGAAAAAAAAAATGGGTTGGGGGCGGAGCAGCGTACCAGCCAGCCGCCTCTATCAGTATCCATGTCACAGTAGGCTTCGATTGGTTTGGAGTTGTCATTATTGATGTATACGGTGTAGACTCCGCTCTTTTTGATGCCATTTTTCAGGATCTGGAGGCAGTCCATTGGGAAGGGGTAGAGGAGGCCAACTACGGAATGGATCAAAACAGGTCAAAAACATTCAACCGAACCCAAACTTGCATGATGCAGACCTGTTTTGAAGACAATTTCCACCGCTTTGCTCCTCTGGTTTCCTCCATAAGCCATGATGCTAACTACGTATCTCTTCGCCATCTGGAGGCTAGACATGACAAAGCTGGTCTCTCTGGCTCCAAGCTGCTTCTCAACAGTCTGACAGACACGCAACACAACAAATTAGGAATGGGAGTAACCAGGAACAGTTTCATCCGTTCCAGACTTTGTGGACTCAAAATGCAAATACATGAAATAGAGCCACATGACATGCTTGCCTTTTGACATTTTGGGCTATTTGAACAAAACCACATCATGTTATCAAACACTTGGGAGTTGGGATAGGTTGTGAACAAAATGTAGAACATATCACCTTTATTACCCAAAGGCCAAAAGGAGGTCTGCATTTGATTAACAAACCCAAACGTAACAAGATTAGGCGCTTTATGACCACAAGAGAGCAGCCTTGCACAGACCTTGAATGTGAAAAAATGAAGACAAGGCATTCCCAGTAAAGACTAGAATAAGTGAAAATTCTATATACATTTAGATAGATAGATAGATAGATAGATAGATAGATAGATAGATAGATAGATAGATAGATAGACAGACAGACAGACAGACAGACAGACAGACAGACAGACAGACAGACAGACAGACAGACAGACAGACAGACAGACAGACAGACAGACAGACAGACAGACAGACAGACAGACAGACAGACAGACAGACAGATAGATAGATAGATAGATAGATAGATAGATAGATAGATAGATAGATAGATAGATAGATAGATAGATAGATAGATGTGATGCTGCCTCAGCAGTTTAAATATTGCTTTCTTTTTTTTAATGTCGGATGCGTGTCTAACTCACCTCCATGTTGCCATCCTCGTCCCTGTAGGTTAGGATGTAGCCCTCGATGTCAGCGAAAGGTGCAGCCCAGGTCAATTGAGCCGACTCCGTGGTGACACTCAAAGCCTGCAAGTCCTTTGGAGCGTCAATGTCTGTCAGTTGGATGACAACACACGACAAGTGAGTGCTCATTCATGGCGATAATGTCATTCGTTTGGATTTGGGCTGCTGTAAAGCTTGAAATGGCAAAAGACCATCGATCATCCCACTGGTTTAGTCGATGGTATTTTTTGTTTTCTGGCTTCGTCTACTTGACGCTCAGGACCAAAGCTGACAATTATGTGCATGCATGGTTTTCATATGCTTTGTGAGGATGAACTAGTAATTAGCCTGTCCTGTTTGAAAATCAACACTGAGCTGATTTGTTTGACACATGCGCACAGGGTCGAGTAATTATTGTATGGGGACTGAACATTATACAGCTATCCGAATTTTTGGTTGTCAGCTGAAGGTGAACCCGGCTGACTTTGGGTGGGCGGTGAGTTGGCGGCAAACTCACATCAATTATAGCCCTTCAATTAATTGACATATTTGGCCACTCACAAATGAATTATTTTTTTTATTGCGTGAGCACTGATGGTTGGCAGCTTGACGGAGGCCATATCAAAATACGGCCTACCGGTAGAATGAACTTTTCACCACTTCAGGCGTGTTTTGCTTAAAGAAACGTTTGTTCATGTGCCACTGCTGCTGCTGCTGCTGCTGCTGCCCCATACACAACGTACAGTATCTATTAAAGTCTGGGAAGCTTGCCCTGCCAAAATAAAGGATTGTGCTACTTCCTGAGGATTTGACTAATAAAATGCTAGTATTGAGTGTATCATCGCTTAGGAAGTACATGTGGAATGTTTGGCATATGAGAAGTGGTTCCCAGCTATCCTTCAAACAATCCATAGATTGAGTCATGTGGAACCTGTCTCCGCTTGCACTGAGATCTTCCTGCTGCTTCTGCCTCCTTTGACGGCCCAGATGTAGACAGTGTAGACGACGCCTGGCCTCAAACCGGTCAGACTATGAGAATGACTTTGGGGACCCACGCCGATTTCCCCGCTAGCGCCCTCCGAGGAACTGTAGCTGAGGACATAGCCGTCGATTTCTGCCTGGGTGCCATCCCAGGACACCATGAAGCTGCTCTCGGTTTGGTCTCGAGCTATAGGGTTAGCAGGATCGTCCAGCTCTGTGGGAAGATATTGGAATATGCGGTTGATGCCACCGACGCAAGTGGTATCGTCGCAAGAAAGGTCAGAATGGAACCTGTCTCTGCTTGTGTGGAGATCTTTCGGCTGGCTCTGCTTCCTTTGATGGCCCAGATGTAGACTGTGTACACCACGCCAGGCCTCAAGCCCGTTAGGACGTAGGAACTGATGTCCGGCCCCAGAGAGATCTCATCGCCGGAGCCCTCCGAGGAGTGGTAGGTGAGGACGTAGCCGTCGATTTCTGCCTGGACACTGTCCCACGACACCATGAAGCTGTTCTCGGTCTCATCGTGGGCTATGAGATTAGCAGGAGCATCGGATTCTAGAGGGAAAAATTAGAAGACAAGGTTGACCCACAATGAAGGTTTTGTCCAGAGGAGAGAAGTCATATTGAAGACCTGTTTCTGCTTGTGTTGAGATCTTTCTGCTGGCTTGGTTTCCTTTGACAGCCCAGATGTGGACTGTATAGGTAACCCCAGGCCTCAAACCCTTTATCGTGTGCGAACTTCTGTCAGGCCCAACTGGGATTTCCTCGCTCAAGCTGTCAGAAGAACGGTACGTTAGCTTGTAGCCGTCAATTTCTGCTTGGACGCTCTCCCATGACACTTTGAAGCTGCTCTCTGTTTCTTCCTGGGCCATGAGGTTAGCGGGACCGTCCATCTCTATATTAAGGCCATGGTTCAGGTTAGTCAACAAAAGGTTGAAACACCTCAAAATGTCGGACGGGATGAGTCCTACTCTGGAGATCCTTTCAAGTTTACCTGTCTCAGCCATGGTGAAAGTCTTCCTGCTGACCTTATCACCCGTGAAGGCCCAGATTTCAATGGTGTAGACCACACCGGGCTTTAGGCCAACCAGTCTGTATGAAGTCACGTCGCGCCCAACGGGGATCTCGCCGCTGGAGCCCGCATCCGAGGTGTATGTCAACATATAGCCTTGGATTTGGGCCTGGACCGGGCCCCAAGAAACGGTGGCGGTGTCCTCTGCTACCTGAGTGGTGATCAGGTTTGTCGGGGCGTCGATGTCTAAGAAGGTAGAGATTGGAAGAATGTGATTTCAAAATTGAATTGCCTCAAGTGAGAAATGATCTCAGTCTCAAGGTGATTGATTGAAGGCCCCCAATTCATTGATGACAACCTTCAATAAAACCATAACCCGTGACAGATCAGTAAATGCTCCCAAAAAGGAAATGATTGATTAATTGCCCCCCAGTTCATTTATGAAGGCCCATTTAAAGAACACAAATGTCAAAGAACAAGTAGATGTCCATTTGATTGTTAAAAGGTGTGTTTTTATGATATACTTTGATCTTTTGTGGTCATAAAAATCTGAACATTCTTCGATGAGGTGTCATTAATCTTTGTACACTTTGACTTTTTAAACACGGGAGGGAATAAAAACATCATATACAGTACGGTCCTTTATGGTTTTATCAGGAGGGCCATAAATCAATCGGCACTGGGATCTATGGCAGGGCAATCAATTACATTTTGACAAGTGGACTTTTCGATCGCTTTCGTTTCATGTATGGTAGAAACAGTAAGTAGGAACTCGGCCAACAAACTCCATTGCGATCAATAAGCAAGATAGCCCGTTCTGGCTTCCAAATAAATCATTGGGAAGTTTCGACCATGCTTAGAAGACAAGCTCAGTAGACGTAAATTGGAAAGCATCTCGCGTCATGAATCGAGAATCCTAGGATGACGTCATCATCAATGTCAACTCCATATGTCACAGTATGCATCTGGCTTTTACAAAACTGCCAGCGACTAGCGTGATGAGCGTTTGTCGGCGTCTTGCCAGGAACCTGCGGTCACAAAGCCCGACCGCTGACGTCATAGAGGGCTGCCCTCTGGACCTGCTTGTCAGGCATCAGGTTTGAGAAAAAAAACAAAGCTCCGATCTCGACCTCTATTACATGAATCAACTCGGGATGGCAGTTATTTTTGAGAAGCACTTCCCACAACATTGATTCCTTGAATTTGTTCATTTGTTTGACCAAAAATGGAGATAAGCAGTTCAATATCAGAGGAACATTCTTTCATCCACCTGCGGGCGGGATTCCTAGCCCAAAAGATGCCACTTTCCAAACCACGGATGAAAAGAAGCAGGGTCAGAGGAAGGCTTTCCACTTCAATTGTAGGACACAAAAAAAAAAAAAATCCTCCTTTATGTTGAACAAGAACACTATCTGAGTCACTCTCGGAGACATTTGTGGAAAAGCAAACGCAAGCGTCGTACGGCTTTGCACACACAGAGGGCCGATCCGATGTATGTAACATATGTGCTATCGCAGGAGACGTGAGCCATGCATGATGACAGGCGTCAGTGTGTGTTGAGAGAAGATGGATGACGGAGGAGGCTGCCATACAAGCTCCCAGCAGAGACACCAGAGATGAGGGCAAATGTAAAAGCAATCATCATTAGGGAGGATTCCTTTGTGATGCACTTCAAGGCTTGTCTGGTGTCACCATGCACTTGCTTGGATGAACACTGATCCACGATATGTGCAGGAGAAGAAAACCAAATGCCGTCCATCTGTTAAACTCTATTTCCTTCTTAGCCACTAACTGCTTTGCCTCTCACACCTCACAATCTTAAGCTATTTTTAAACTCATTTTTGTACTGTTTGAAACATTTGTTTTGCTTTTCAACTGGTAAGGTTTGGTTTACCTATAAATATAAATCAGCAGAACAGCACTGACAAAGCAAGGGGGAGGGTCAGGGGGCACGCCTCCCCCGAAATATGCTAGGACCACCTCAGGTGTCAGGCCCGATAATCGACTTCATGGTATTTTCTGATTTTTTCGGGAATTGTTTTCCACATTTCCACCCGTCCCCCATGGGGAACATATAATGAATCTCTAACAGCATTTTTTGAAGAATTTTAGGGGTGTTGTAAAAAAATATTTTGCGGGAAAGAAATCCGAGCTCCGCCAGTGCAGAACAGTACGAACCGTCAGATTTTTTGCCTGCAATGTTTTTGGGGGAAAAAGCAAGTTATGCAAAAAAAGCCTTTAAGTCGCAATATTATTTCTACAAATAGAACAAAGCCACATGTATATTCCACCTAAAGCAAAACCAAATGCACATAATGTGCAGCAGACATGTCTGACCAGAGCGAGGACGAAAGAATAATTCCGCAGCCGTTCTGTGGGTCCTTGTGTGTTATTCTTCTCTCCTCCCTTGACATTTTGCCTTTTTTCCCCACAGAGGACGACGTAAGACAACCTTGGACTGATAAGCCAGACAGACGTCCCACAGGACCATATAAGGTGTCCCCCATAATACCAAGACTCAACATGCTTTAACCGGGTCCAGCTGCTTCTGGTCAGACGGGCCTTGCCGGTGAATTCATTCAATGTAAATAAGTAGCAGCTGCAGCGCTAAGCTCCGTTTTATTTTCTAGCACGTTGGACATGTTCACTCCAAGTGGCTTTGATTAGACACTTTTGCTCAAAATTGGCATGCCTGAGAAAATCTTTCATTGGGGACACACGCCTCTAGAACATTCACAATTTCGTTCGAACAATTTGTCTCAATTTTGCTCATTTGCCTACTTTTGACCTATACAGTAGCAGTAGGGTCGGATATGTCTGTCTGGTTTCATAATCTCACATGGGCAGGTGATGAGAAGAAAAAATAACAACAGGAAGCTTCAGAATAAGAGCGGTAAAATCCATTCAATTGTCTGGCTCGGGGTTTCCAAGACATCAATATTCAAATAAACAGTTGGAATGATTCAATATATTCAATCGAATGCTTTGGAAAGGAATGGTATACTACCTCAGATGGCCTCAAGCATCAGCGAGCATCTTGCAGTCATTACACCAATCATATCACCTTTCCCGCACTTAGCATGAGAAGCGTTATGAGCTTGTAAATTCCAACCCTCTATGTCATTAACCCATAATTGCAGCTCTCATTGGTGGGACCGTATTCCTTAATCGTTCCGTTGTCGTTGGCCGCCCGAGGAGGGTCATATCGTGTGTCAACGAGATTCTGCTTTTGCTATTCCTTTCTGGCTTGTTTGCTTTTATGACTATTGGAGCAGGCACGTTCGGTAGCGGCCCGATTAAAAGCGAGTATTCTCAGGAGAGGCTCATCAGGTGGATTCCCTTCATAGATACAGATTGAGACTGACCTGTAGAAGCTGTGATGGAAGAAGAATTGCCCTTCACCGGTCCTTTGATGGCCTGCACTGCAATCAAGTATTCTGTTCCCGGAAACAAACCTGAAGAGGAAAAAAAACATATCAGATTTCAATTCTGCTCAGTACACGTTCACCTCCAATTTGGCAATATAAAATGTGCAGCTGCTCACCCACGATGGTGTGTTTGGTTCTCGCCTCTTGGCTTCTCGGTACATTCAGCTCCGCCTCCTGACCTGATGGGTCAGTATGCGTGAGGCGAAAGTGATCCACCTCAGTTTGGGGGTTGCGCCAATCCACCTGGATTGAGACGTCGGTCCGGTCAAGAACTCGGATGTCGTTGACTGTTGAGACGCCTGGAAGGCAACAAAATGTTCTTGTCCGTGCATTTTTTTGGGTACTCAATATGTGAACTTCCAGCCAAGTGAAGCACTGAAATGCGACTTTTGGAGAACTGTTGAACTCCTTTCAAGCAGCCTCTGCTATCTAACACGTGGCCCCTTCTGTTGTCGTCTGAAGTTCGCAAGCAGCCAAACATCTGCCCGCAGCTGGCTAACAGTCAAAAGTCAGATGCGTTACAAGGAACACCATGTGAATGTTCCAATCTGCTCCGTCTGTCTGTCTGCCTGGCGCTAATTCTGTAGCACAATCTCCTTCTACACACCTCGGTCTCCCTACCACATCAGTCAAGAAGTCCAATTGACATTAAACACATCCGTGCAGCAATTACGAAACGACAAACCAAATCTTAATGAAACACTTTCTGTCTTTAAATAGGAACGAGACACTGTTTGTGGTATGCTAAAGATCGGATCAGATCAAGGAGCTCCTCAGAAGGGGTTTCAGGGTAGGTGGCAGCCTCACCAGTGGTGGCTTCAATTTCCTCCGCTCCACTTTGGAAGCCTCTGATAACAGCGTGGACTTCAACAAAATAGCTAAGCCCAGAAGTCAGGCCTGTGATGAGATGGGAGTTTTCCGTGCTGGGAACACGGACCTAGGAGGCAGATTGTTGCAATAACATTTGTTTCAAAGAAACATCTGCTCTCATTTTCAAATCCGTACGTACGGTGAAAAATGTACCTGCTTCAAGGAACTTCCCTGACCTCGGGGATGATAGGTTAAAACATAATAATCAGCCCCAGGAACCGGCAACCACTGGACCAGGACGGAGACGTCAGTGGTCTGGACCACCCTCAGACCTTGAGGACTGAGCACTGAAAAATACACAAATATGGATGTCCAATGCTTTAAGGTTGAAACTCAGCATATGAGATATGATTTTAAAGGAGAACGCAAGGACATTTCACTTGACGATGCGCTGACACGTACATATTGTCGGGTATTTTAAATCACGTTAGCGTTAGCAACAGCACGATGTTATTTTCAAGGCCTTTGTCATGCTACCAGAATGTAAAGCTCTTTGGTGATGATGGAACAAGTGATGTCAAGAGGGTGAATCGGAAGGTATGTATACATAACTACGCCGGTGTAGCGTGACAACGCAGCGGCCAAGACACGGCAGACGGCCAGTCGGCAACGCACGCTACTGAGGCCGCTAAGCTTTCCGCAGATGAGACAACCTCTGCGGTGGTGGATTAATAGTCAATGAATCTTTAGATTCAAATAAAGAAAGCTTTGCATGCAGAAACCTGAGAAGAGGAAAATATCTGTGCTGTATAGTTGACATGAGTAGACAGGAACGCTCAACTCTCGGCAGTACGAATTTGAGCAGTTTCCTGTATAGGTCACTGGTGCACGGTGGGTGGCAAAACTCCTGAGACCTTAAATATCAGGACACCTAAATAATTTAAAGGTGTGATTGTCCCTCAACATACAGACAAGGTTACAGCCATACCGCCGTGGTGTCCGAGGGTTAGGGCGCGGTTCTCATGGTTACGCTATCAACACCAAGTCAAAACCAAAGGTGGTCGGTCTTTTTTGGTAGGGTAAGCACAAAAGGTCTGGAAACAAATGGAACACGTTACCGTTCCAAGCATACCTCAAAATAGCAAAACACAATATTATGATTGAAGCGGACTATTTTCAATCTGAAAGAGCAATGCAGCGTCAGGTTAAATATTTGGCAAATCCTAGACTTTCTTCTACAGAAATCATTATATGCGCAGCTATAGAGATATTCGTCCTTGACATAAGAGAAAACAAAGTAGCTTACCTAATGAACAGTCCTCCCCGTAAAAACCCTGGTCGCAGACGCACTGGCCGTCAAAACAAAGGCCGTTGCGGTTGCAGTCGTGGGGACACTTGTGGACGCTGCAGTCGTCGCCAGTGAAGTGTGGGAAGCACGCGCATTTTCCGTCCACGCAGCGGCCCTTGTCGTTGCAGTTGTCGGGGCACATAAGCTGGCTACAGTCTTCTCCCGTGTAGCCCTGATGGCAGATACACTTGCGATCCACGCAACGGCCGTTGTCATTGCACTCGTCCGGGCAGGAGGATACGGAGCAGTCCGGGCCTTCCCAGCCTGGGTAACAGAAGCAGCTGCATGTGTCCTGCTGATAGGTACCATGCCCGCTGCAACTTGAGTCTACACCTGGACAAGCAATAGAAAATGGTCAACTCCCTCCCGCCTGTCGGTGCTTCACGTTTCCGGCAAATCCTCGGCTCATAGGAAAGTCGTCGTCCATTTCAAGCGAATACGGCCCATCTGGACTGACAAACCCTGTCCACGCCAGGGTGAGTTTATATATGTATGTATATATATATATATATATATATATTGGGTCCTACCTGCTCCATTGCCGCAGCATCCCTGAGCACACTGGCTCTTGAGGTAGTTGACTTCCTCTTCCAAGCCATTCACTCTGTACAGGAGCGATTTAAAGCTCTCGGACTCCCCGCAGTCACACGTGGGCGACTGCAACCTGATGTTGTGCCTGAAGACGATGTCGTTCTCTCCATTGGTTGCACTCGCCGTCTGCAGACCTACAACATATGGCCCAATAACACTTGCTCTAGTACACTTGAGTCATTATGTAGCCATATCTTGTTTCTTAGCACCTTTTTCATCCTGGCTCGCCTCCAGTTTGCAAGCGGACACCCCCGGAACGTCAATATTATAGACGTGGCTGAATGTGACGGCTTGCTCCGGTGCTGAGGAATCCACTTTGGTAGCAAAGCCCAAGTGCCAGATGGTGCACAGGAGGGCCAGCAGGGCCCTCCATTGGGTTCTAGTGGTCATGGCTGAAGGAGAAGATCAGAGAAAATTAGAAAGAAATCCAGGATTTCCTTGGGGATCGCAAAGTCATCTACTGAACCGTAACCGCATTAGTTCATTCCGAGGCAAAAGAATATATTGCTGATTTTAAAGCCGCTCACCATTAATGAACTTTTGCAGGGCTAGTCAGCTGTCTAATTAAAGGACTAAATCAGCAATTTGGCGTAAAGCGTGTGAGAATCGTAATTACGAGAACCCTTGCGAGATTAAAACAGAAACATTGGCTCAATAATCGAGATTACTACTCCTTCTGACGTGATTCTTGGACATCTTTGGCATGAGCTTTGTGTGTTGGGAAAACTGCAGATGTTTGCTGACTGGAAGCATGGCACGGTTGCCAGCTTGAAAAGGGGTCACCATTAAATATCCTTGGCACTCGTTTACAGAGAACCGAGGACAGAAATGCTCTTGACGATTATTCCTTCGGTATATTTAGCAGTCGTGCTGTTTAGTTCTTTGAATAAAACGAAACCCGCTGTGTGGTTGTGCGATGTCTTTTTGGAAGGAAAAGTCTTGTAACCAAACCAGCGGCGCTATTCATTTTGCCCAGTCAAACATTTTGACCTGCTCCTTCTGTTGTACAGGACAGGGTTCAATGATGTCATTGCGTTTAGCCAAACTGATGTCATGTCAACCAACCCAAATGCCTGCTGCGGCTTCCCTAAAGTGGGCAAATTACAAAGTCTCAGAAAGCACAGTCACCTCATCTTTTACAAGGTTTCTTTTATCTCAGGTCTGAAAATAACTTTGAAATGAGGCCATGCACCCAGTTTGTTCGCAATACCGATTATAAACCTTTCATAATGGCCAAAGGCTTTCTTACGTTCTCTTGAGTTTGGCTGTAATGTTTCCACTGGTGAAATCAATGACTCATAAAATAATAGATACATTGAGAGGGAAATAAATCAATCATTACATATTTATCATTGTTGTATTGTATTAATACGATATAAATATAGAAATCATGATAATAAAACCCCAACTTCCCTCTTCATTCACCATATTGGCGCTTTCACTGAACTAAGGATATTTACAGATCTCTTTCTGTGACCGTATTGAGCAGAAAGTGCAAAAACAGACCATGAAGAACGTTTTACAACTAAATCCCCTCCAAATCAGCCCACTGGGCCCATTGTGAGCTTTGGCCCTGTGCACTGAAATGTCATCAAGTGGTCTGTAAATGTGCTGATTTCCCCCTCGACGCTAGAATGAAACCATTAGCAGATTATCAGCAAATCTCAGCAGGGAGAAAACGTGACTCCCCCCCCCCGAGTGCTGTGAAGGGATCTTTTCTTTCAATAGCCACCGTAGAAACTTTAGACCTCATTGAATAGTAGTGACTCAGTTGTCCTTGAGCAATTTAAAATGGCGAGCAAATTTGACAACACTATGTTTTGTAAAACTGGACAATGAGCAAGAGTGATGCTTGGGTTTTTGTGTTTTTCACTGCGCCGTAGCGGGTGTGAACACAGTGGACTAGCTTCTTCTCCTTTAAAATTCCTGTCACTATGGTTTGTTGTCTTTAGAGTTTTCCAGGAAACAATGTTGGGATAAGGCTATATCATACTAAATTTGGAAAATGTGAAGTACGGTAAAAAAAAACAATCTTCCATATGCAGTGTACATCCTTCATTGTTCCATTGAGTGTCAGTCACGCTGCTATTGACGTAGCTGCTAAAACTATCGCCATCTGCTCAACACACCCCGCAGTGGAAACAGCAGCCTGATCAAGGTCGTCTGTTCCAAACCATTACTGTTGTCAACTACCACTTGGTGGAAACATGGCTGGAGTCGTTCAAGCTCACGTCGTCAACTTCAAGCCACCGATGTAATTGCTATTGGTCAAAGGTTTGAGGTCGGCGATTGGCGGCTGTGTGAGTCGTGACATCACTACATGTGTGGCGGTCGGCTCGTCCGCTTAAGTGGCTGTTTCTTGAGAATGCGTGAATGAAGAGAAACACCAAAGGAGGTGAGCCAGCCCAATGACAAGCAAAGTGATGAATTCATAAAAAAAGAATTCGGATTCGAAAAGCTGCCTTTTAAACAATACTAATATTGAGAGATGCAAGAGCGTTGTGGAGCTCAAAGATGCTTTAACAAGACTGTCAATTTTATTTAACACTTCTTTCCTTTCACACACAGACACTTTCATTCTTCCTTTGGGACATTTTAAGCAGAGCCGATGGCTGCTCCGGCTTGTTCGGCAATTGGAATGAAAATGTCTATTGGCCGCTAAGTCAGCAGGTACAGTGCCCCCAATTTTGAGCAAAATGATCATGATCATTATTTACGTCATTTCCCAGTACAGCAGTAAAACCACTGTTGTACATTTATTGTTATAGATTACAATGTGCACGTCTATATTTTGCTAGCAGGACAGTTTGATTCAGACTTTGCTGTCAATCATCCAAAAGGAACTTCTGAAAACATATACTTTTTGTTTAACTTTCTAAGATAATGCTTCTGAAGGCAGAACTATATGAACCGTTTCAGTAGCCGGACAGTACCTACAAAGACAGTTTGTCAAGAGTAAAAAAGAAAATCAAAATGTACATATATGCTTAACGCAAACGGAACTCATCTGTATTATAACATGTCTTGAAATAAACGTCGACTGACGATTTTAGTGTGTGGCAAAGTTGAGCACAACATGAGAGGTGTCTAGCCCAGACCACAAAATGAGGTGCTCAGGGGTCACCGTGGCAATGAGCCAGTTGCGTAACATCAACATGATTTTCAAGGTGCTATTTGGAGTTTCAAACGGGAAAGGCACAGACGTCCGCAGACTGCTCAACAAAATCTGCTTTCCTTTCATATTAGGGTTCTGTCAAATATTGCAGTGAAAGAAACAAAAGGAATCATGTTCAGTTGGATCATTTCCCAATAAAATCACATCTCACAAATGAAGTGCCGTCGTGAGGCCAGGAGTGAGCCGAGCCTACTTGGATCCATTTTCCTTCACAAGCGGTGGTGACAGATGCTGCGGTGTTTGTTTGGAAGCTGTGAATGCACAAACATTGACCTGACAGCAAGGCAAGTGTGTGAGGCAAACAGAGGCAGACAACACATCACACAGAGGAGACAGACGGACGGGGAGAGCTATTAAGCTTCCAAACAAAAAAAGCCCAATGCCTCGCCTCCAGATGTTCTGTACAATTCACTGGCCTAGAATGAAGTGCACACATAGCCATTTTCCAAACACATATTAGGATAAGCCCTTCTAGCTTGCGGTGTCCTCGAGATTATTTATAACAATAGATCTAACTTGGCGTAGTACCAAGACTGACCCGTGAGTGGCGACATGGTGCCATAGTTCGTCCAGATTGTCAGAAAATATAAGGAACAAGTTGTAGACAGCTTTTGGAAAAATGGCTCAAAGGATAATCGTTAGATAATCGTTGGATAATCGTTGTTGAATAATCGTTGATTTCAACTCATGTGACTCTTCAAACTTTTGTGCTTCCTTGAGAGGTGCTGTAAAAAGTGGAGATTGAATGAAATGACGTCTTTGTATGATCCCGAGACGCAACCCTTGCAGACAGAGCAGGAAAAGCAATGAGAGTGCTTTTTGTGTGTGGGGCCGCCAGGTGAAAAACTAAGCTCATGAGCCGCAGCCATGAAAGCCGCCGCATTATGCAACCTGAAGGCTTTTTTTTTTGAAAGGGCGACCCATTCACTCGGTCGGGGATGTGGGACTCTCTGTCTCTCCAGCTCTAGAGAGCCGTTCATGGCTGAGGGCCTGCATCTGGAATTCATTTGCAGGGCTTGTGGAGGTCCCCCGAGCAACGCACAGTAGCAGCATTAAATGTAAATCTCCGGGATCAGCAGCAAGCCAATCCAATGGGCCCCTCTTTAATATGAATAGCTACACTTAAACGTGTTAGCATCTTGAGGGAAACGAACGTTGACGGCCAATAAAGGATGATCTCACCCAACGGGGCTTTGAACTGGATGATGGCTCTCCTTTTGGAGAAACTCAAGTCTATTACAGGTGCCCCAGTGGGAGCGACATCATAAATGCAGATTTTCACGGCTTTGTGGATTTTTTTTTTTTTATTTTTTTACTTAATGTTAGCGCTGTATGGGAGGATCAAATGTCTAGCCAGTAGATTTGTTTTCGCATCATTACAATTTTAACGTTCATTAAAATGACAATTACTACTTAAATCTAATTTTTGAAAATCATAGGGTTCATTTATTTTGTTTGCAAAAATCATAGTTGTTTCATATTGCATGTCAAAAATATGACATTGCTTTATTTATTGTGTTGCTAAGATTCAGTCAGTCAGGTCTTAAATTTGATCGTCATCTTTGAAGTCATCTAAAAGCTGTTCTAGTCATTCTTATTCATAATTTAATCATTAATATAAATTAATTATTCATAATTTAATCATTAAATTATGAATAGAACACCTCTCTGACAATGGACATTTTATATTTAATCTCATATTGAAGGGCTAGTCAATGTACTAATTATTCTTTTTTTGCTGTTCAAAAGGATTTTGCCTCAAATAAGTCCATATAATTGTTTTTAATGACATCTAAAAGCACAACAGCTGTTCAACACTCACCTTTATGTTTTAAGATGACGACGCATTCATTCATGGTGTCAAACTGTCAATATTTTCCAGAATTTCAAAAGCATGCAATAATAGCATGCAATTGTATGAATGAATGCAACATGATCATAAAATAAATTCCTCACCCTTGATTGTCGGACTTCTTCTCGTGGCACCTGCTGATGAAGTAAAGACGTCCTCACGACTGGCGATTTTCTCTCTCTCTCTCTCTCTCTCTCTCTCTCTCTCTCTCTCTCTCTCTCTCTCTCTCTCTCTCTCTCTCTCTCTCACTTTGGCTGTTAAACACTCTTCTCTGAATTGCCTCCAGGCCAATGGGCAGTCATTTGGGAGTGTCTCCTCGTGGGATTCCAAGAGGCAGAAAAGAGGAGGAAGTGAAGGAGGAGAGCACTTTTCAGCAGCTTTGAATGTTTTTGTTTTGTTTTTCTTTGACACTCCCCCTCCCGACTATCTCACTTTTCCATCAGCCCAATACTTTCTGTACCTTAAATAATATTAGTCTTGTGTAAGGTTTTGGTTATGGTGGCAAAGGAAGGGGGTAAAAGTCATGTGTTCAGCAGAAAAGATGACTGGATAAAGGCTTATTTCAAGGAGGAAAACCAAAGGCAATGCTTCATTTAGGAGATCAACGGAGAGGGCTTCCATTTCAAATAAGCACAAAACAGATTCTGCCTGCTGAACTGTCACTGGTAGACCTCCCAAGGTTGCCCAGATTGTACGCTGAGAGGAAGTATGCCTTGAACTATATTTGAAGAACATATCCAGGCCAGACAATAAAATGTCATATCTCCATAACGCAAATTGTCAATGCAGCGGCAATTGTTTTTTTTTACTGTGCTGATAAGTGTCATGGGCCTCAATGGTGACAGGTAGCGCACGGAGGCTTCGCAGCAAGAACAATTGTTTGGCGACAGCTGATATGATGCTGATGTAAACAATGGGAGTGAGTCAAAACATTGCTCAGAAAACCCCGAGATGCGCAATCGAGCGTTCATCCAAGCAAATATGACCAAATGTCAACGTTTCAAGGCTAACAATAAAAGCTAAGAAAATGCCACTGAGAGCTTTCTAAGTGCAGACAAGCGGACGCTCCATAATGATCAACAATATCCACTTCCTTCCCAAGATAAAAACAACACTGGAAGTAGCTCATTTACTTTCCCTTGATGGAGTTTGTACCCTGCATATGAATGATTTTCGGGGTGGGAGGGTTAGATCATATGTATGGCATTATTTTTCCCATTAGAAACATATATTAGAGTTCATAAAATAGGATAGGATCAGACAGACAGACAGCTCTCATCTAACGAAAGCTATTTTTAGTTTACTTGAAATTCTAAATGGTTGCCATTTCCTGTTATTCCTCCTCCTTCAAGAACAATGCTAAAGAGTCCTACCGCGTTTGTATTCTCACGAGCATCAGATGACGATAACAGCGCTTCACGGGCAATGAGAAAGTCTTCCATCCATGAACTTATACTTTGACGGAACTACGTATCTTTGCTCCCTGTTAGGCAGCAGGTGATGTTTGAAACGCCTTCGAGGGAAAACAACGCCATATTGTGTTTTATGTCACATTGCTCACTTCATGCCAGGTCAAGGTCAAGAATTGAAGTCCTCTTGAGGAACCATAGCAATAGATTGAATTTGGGATTTAGAGCTTTACCTTCATGGCCTGTTCCTTCCAGCCGAGATAAATCAGCCCACTGCCGCAAAGCATTGCAAAGCGCCGCCTCATGACGACCGACGTACACGTGAGAACAGTTATGGACCCAGCTGTTGTTTACCAAATGAATTGCGGAATTAACGGGACAAATCAGCCATGGTGCCAAAAGTGTCACTGTCTGATTTAACGTCATTATTTATTATGCTTTTGTTAGCTCAGAGCGTCTGAATAAAACACAGCCGGCCGGGTGTCTTGGCATCTCCTGTCATGGTACAAGTTGTGATCTGGGCAAAAGTATTGGGACGAGTAGCGTCACGTGAAAGTAGAAGGAAAAACTGGATGACAAAGCATTTTCCAATGGAAGGCAGCATTTTAATATACGCAATTGAAACGCAAAGCAATTACTATACGTGCAGCTAACTTGAAATGAAGTAGCCACAGGGCAGCGCAGCGCAGCCCAGTGCCACTGATTGCATGTTTCCTTGTGTATCTGGAAGCAGTTTATTCACTACCAAGCAAAATTGCTGTGCGAGCAAAATGAGAAGTGACAGACCAATCCAAATAGCGTCACCACATGAAAATAGACCTTTGAAAGCTTCATGTCTGGCTTGTCTGCAGGTTATTCCGCTGACAAACTTGAGCTTGGCCACTTTGCTTCATTACAATATCAACTTATTTCCATCCTTTGTATGCACTCAAAGTTTTCAGCATGTTTACATGGAAACGACGTGGTTAGATTTAGGGCGAGCGCAGGAAAACATTTCACGTGTTTACATTTGCCAAATGCCTTCGAGATGTTTTACTTTCTCAATCTTCCAAATATGTGTGACTCGTCACATCGGAGGATGGAGACAAGATGAAGACACTTTAAGTACAAACAAGACAAGGTCACACAGGAGGGGGGGGGCTTTGCTGAATTGTTTCTTCTGTGTGCTCAGCCGTCTTTCCATGAACACACACACACACACACACACACACACACACACACACACACACACACACACACACAATCTGTCATCAGTATCAAATCAATACTCATAGCGTTTGGCGTCTGCAAACACATTACAACGTGCGTGTAGTTGTATGTGTGCCCCTTAGCACGTAATAATACAATATAATAAATAATATAAACATTCAATACAGTAGGCCCGACGCAAAATGAATGCTCAGTATGACGCAAAGATTGAACATTAAGCTTCAGCATTTTGAAAGTACACCTGGAATTCCAATTTCAGATTCTTTTGGTTCATAAAAAGTTTTGTTCATCAAGTCTGAAGACGGCCATACATTGTAAAGCGTCGGTGGTCCCTTTTGCAAAGTACCATCACAGATGTGACTTCTTCCCTTCACGCAATATCTTTTATTCTTATTATTATTTTTACTATGATTAGCTGTGCTTGCGCGATTATTTTTCAAAGAGCTTACAAGGGGAAAATATATCATTGCACTTTGCACATGCTTGAATGAAACAGTATCTAATTCACAGAAATTGTACCGCATTTTCGTCCTGTAAATCTGAGAAGTGGATTTTTTGCTTTTCTAGAAACGTTGCCTTTGGCAAAGCTTCGGAGAAATCCACTTCACTGGACCCACAAGACTGCTGCGAATGGAGAAACACGCAGACAGACCAAGTTGGTGATATATCTGTCGCTACCAACATGTGCCAACATTATTCGGCATTTTTCCGATATTGAAAACCAGCACGCATATGGAATGATATCATGCCTAACAAATACATAGTATCAAAATGTATCCGCTGCAAACCACCAACCTCCAATATTAAGCAACCAGACTCAAGTGGAAATCAAAAGTCCCATTAGACTGTTTTGAACACATTTTGGAGCATCCATGAATATGTGCAGGCAGAAATGGGCGTTTGCTCTGTTGTGGGAGTGAACACAATTCAGTGCAGGAGAAGGGTAAACAGACTCGCTGTTTACAAAAATAGAAAAAAAAATGCACAACATTTCCCCTCTAAGCATTCAAGTACTAATGCTTGATTTATTTGAAAATGCTGCAACGTGCTTATGTCGTTGCCTGTGGTCCAAAGTGTCGAACAATGAGCCAGTTGAAGGCTTGAACAGTGCGGCTCCAAATGTTGGGCCGACAAGATCTTGAGGTGGGGAAAGCTATTTATTTTACCTGGTGACAGAAGTACGGGAAACGTCCCCCGTCTACATTTTCCTCTCAGCGGGAGCTGTAGTACATCTCACAAAGGCTCCATAGAATTAGAAATAAATCATTTGTTCAAGGGGTTCTTTCTTCTTCTCTAAATGATTTTTTTTGGGGGGGTCTTGAGAGAGAAGCATCTCGTGCGTTCAGCAAAATTAAATGATCTCTGCACTTGAAGTTGGTTTCATTCACCAGATTTTGTGGCTTTTCTGGTCTGTTTATCTTGGTGACTTACACAAAAAGTATTGTTAACCATGTTTTCCTTTTCTTGAAATGCCACTTTGACTTGATGCGTATTTTCTTAACAAATCATTTTTTTAATACAGCGCTTGTTTATGTTGCAGCTACTCTAAATGACATTAGCATATCTAAAAAAAATGAATGCATTCTATTTTGAATAGATGTTATTATACTCCAGATTTCTCCCACATGACGCTTGGTTCACTGAAGACTAAATTGGCCATAATAATAGCTTTGTGTTCAAGAAAACCAAGCAAGTGCATTTGTGAGTCAATCGAGACAAGATCTTCCTTTTTATACTTCAGTGTGTATAAATGTTAAGACGTTTTTGTTTAGTGGTATACCGAAAGATTTTTTCTAATGCAAAATATGTGGCTTGGCTCAGGAAAATGTTGGACTTTGAAAAATACATCTGTGCATCTAGGCTACCATTCTATTTGATACACAGGTTCATCCACAGGTCATGTTGCACATAATGAGAAAGCCACCATTTGGAAAAGGCTGCACTTTTTTGTTACAAGTTAAATTGTGCCCCTCCGTGAGTCGTCACCTTATCGTGGTGGAGGGGTTTGCGTGCCCTTATGATCCTAGGAGCCATGTTGTCGGGGGCTTCATGCCCCTGGTAGGGTCACCCATGGCAAACGGGTCCTAGGTGAGGGGCCAGACAAAGCACGGCTCACAGAAGCCCCTCATGACGATTGAAATAAATGGACTTCGTTTTCCCTCGCGGGTCACCGGGGCCTCCCTCTGGAGCCAGGCCTGGAGGCGGGGCTCAAAGGCGAGCGTCTGGTGGCCAGGCCTTCGCCCATGGGGCCCGGCCGGGCATAGCCCGAAAAGGAAACGTGGGTCCCCCTTCCCATGGGCTCACCACCTGTGGGAGGGGCCGAAGGGGTCGGGTGCAATGTGAGCTGGGTGGCAGCCAAAGGCAGGGACCTTGGCGGTCTGATCCCCGGCTGCAGAAGCTGGCTCTTGGGACATGGAATGTCACCTCTCTGGCTGGAAAGGAGCCCGAGCTGGTGTGCGAGGCAGAAAAATTCCGACTAGATATAGTCGGACTAGCCTCCACGCACAGTTTGGGTTCCGGTACAAGCCCTCTCAAGAGGGGCTGGACTCTCTTCCACTCTGGAGTTGCCCACGGTGAGAGGCGTCGAGCAGGTGTGGGTATACTTATTGCCCCCCGGCTGGGCGCCTGCACATTGGGGTTCACCCCGGTGAACGAGAGGGTAGCCTCCCTCCGCCTTCGGGTGGGGGGACGGGTTCTGACTGTTGTTTGTGTCTATGCACCAAACGGCAGCTCAGAGTACCCACCCTTCTTGGGGTCCCTGGAGGAAGTGCTGGAGAGCGCTCCTTCTGGGGACTCCATCGTTCTACTGGGTGACTTCAATGCTCACGTGGGCAATGACAGTGAGACCTGGAAGGGCGTGATTGGGAGGAACGGCCCCCCCGATCTGAACCCGAGCGGTGTTCTATTGTTGGACTTCTGTGCTCGACATGGATTTTCAATAATGAACACCATGTTCAAGCATAAGGGTGTCCATGTGTGCACTTGGCACCAGGACACCCTAGGCCACAGTTCGATGATCGACTTTGTAGTCGTGTCATCGGATTTGCGGCCGCATGTTTTGGACACTCGGGTGAAGAGAGGGGCGGAGCTGTCAACTGATCACCACCTGGTGGTGGGTTGTCTCCGATGGTGGGGGAAGATGCCGGTCCGACCTGGCAGACCCAAACGCTCTGTGAGGGTCTGCTGGGAACGCCTGGCAGAATCTCCTGTCAGGAAGAGCTTCAACTCCCACCTCCGGCAGAGCTGAGTCTGAGTGGACCATGTTCCGCGCCTCCATTGTTGAGGCGGCCGACCGGAGCTGTGGCCGTAAGGTCGTTGGTGCCTGTCGTGGCGGCAATCCCCGAACCCGCTGGTGGACACCGGCGGTAAGGGATGCCGTCAAGCTGAAGAAGGAGTCCTATCGGGCCGTTTTGGCCTGCGGGACAACGGAGGCAGCTGACAGGTACCGGATGGCCAAGCGGAACGCGGCTTCGGCGGTTGCTGAGGCAAAAACCCGGGCGTGGGAGGAGTTTGGTGAGGCCATGGAGAATGACTTTCGGACGGCTGCGAGGAAATTCTGGTCCACCATCCGGCGTCTCAGGAGGGGGAAGCAGTGCAACGTCAACACTGTTTACAGTGGAGATGGCGTGCTGCTGACCTCGACTCGGCACGTCGTGAGTCGGTGGGGAGAATACTTCGAAGACCTCCTCAATTCCACCTACACGCCTTCCATTGAGGAAGCAGGGCCTGGAGACTCTGAGGCGGATTCTCCAATCTCTGGGGTCGAAGTCACTGAGGTAGTTAAAAAACTCCTCGGTGGCAAGGCCCCGGGGGTGGATGAGATCCGCCCGAAGTTCTTAAAGGCTCTGGATGTTGTGGGGCTGTCATGGCTGACACGCCTCTACAACGTTGCGTGGTAAAGGGAAATGTGCTTTCGGGAGTTTGCAAACATATTTTCTAAGATTTTGTTAAACTTATAATCATATTAATATCTAGTATTGGAGTGCTCGTGTGGATTGGTGGGTGGCGAAGAATGTGCAGGCAAACTGCATGAACTTGTTTTCTTCGAAGTGTTGTGGAATAGGCCCAGATAGGGAGTACCGGACGAGAACACCTCAAGGTCGATGAGAAACGAGAACAACAGCACGTCTATGTGGCCGGGCTTTGCGGGGAAAACCCAACCGCCTGACCTCAGCAACACCTGGACGGGGAGGAGATAGCCATCGACCAATCATTTCACAATATTGTGCATGCTTTAATATTCATATTGTGTTTCTTCAAAACTGGGCAACCCGGAAGAATGTGTCGTCTTTTGGTGGTCACAAAAACGCACAAGTTTTAGTGTGAGGGACCCGGGACCCAGGCCTGTATTAGTGCGCTTTGTCAGGAATAAACAATTGGTAAATTTGGTCTGATTGATCTACTGGTCTTCTCTTTGACAGAACGAACTCGCAAAATTGTTAGGTGCGCCAGTGTGTGGATTAGGACATAGCAATTTATGTGTTAAGTGTTGATCGCAATTTGGAGTCAGATCAATAACTAAAATCCGTAACCTAACAGTGGACATCGGGGACAGTGCCTCTGGATCGGCAGACTGGGATGGTGGTTCCCCTCTTTAAGAAGGGGGACCGGAGGGTGTGTTCCAATTACAGGGGAATCACACTCCTCAGCCTCCCCGGTAAGGTCTATTCAGGGGTGCTGGAGAGGAGGGTCCGTCGGGAGGTCGAACCTTGGATTCAGGAGGAGCAGTGTGGCTTTCGTCCTGGCCGTGGAACAGTGGACCAGCTCTACACCCTCGGCAGGATCCTCGAGGGTGCATGGGAGTTCGCCCAACCAGTCCACATGTGTTTTGTGGACTTGGAGAAGGCGTTCGACCGTGTCCCTCGGGAGGTTCTGTGGAGGGTGCTTCGGGAGTACGGGGTGCCGAGCCAACTGATAAGGGCGGTTCGGTCCCTGTATCACCGATGCCAGAGTCTGGTCCGCATTTCCGGCAGTAAGTCGGATTCGTTCCCAGTGAGAGTTGGACTCCGCCAAGGCTGCCCTTTGTCACCGATTCTGTTCATAATTTTTATGGACAGAATTTCTAGGAGCAGCCGAGGCGTTGAGGGGGTCCGGTTTGGGGACCTCAGCATCGCGTCTCTGCTTTTTGCAGATGACGTGGTGCTGTTGGCTTTTTTAGGCCGTGATCTCCAGCTCTCGCTGGAACGGTTCGCAGCCGAGTGTGAAGCGGTCGGGATGAGGGTCAGCACGTCCAAATCCGAGTCCATGGTCCTTGATCGGAAAAGGGTGGATTGCCCTCTCCGGATTGGGGATGAGATCCTGCCCCAAGTGGAGGAGTTCAAGTATCTTGGAGTGTTGTTCACGAGTGAGGGGAGGATGGAGCGCGAGATCGACAGGCGAATCGGTGCAGCGTCGGCAGTAATGCGGACCCTGTACCGGTCCGTTGTGGTGAAGAGAGAGCTGAGCCAAAAGGCAAAGCTCTCAATTTACCGGTCGATTTACGCTCCTACCCTCCCCTATGGTCACGAGCTATGGGTCGTGACCGAAAGAACGAGATCCCGGATACAAGCGGCCGAAATGAGTTTTCTCCGCAGGATGTCCGGGCTCTCCCTTAGAGATAGGGTGAGAAGCTCGGTCATCCGGGAGAGACTTGGAGTAGAGTCGCTACTCCTCCACGTTGAGAGGAGCCAGATGATGTGGCTCTGGCATCTAATCAGGATGCCTCCTGGACGCCTCCCTGGGGAGGTGTTCCGGGCATGTCCCACCGGTAGGAGACCCCGGGGACGACCCAGGACGCGCTGGAGAGACTATGTCTCTCAGCTGGCCTGGGAACGCCTTGGGATCCCCCGGGATGAGCTGGATAAAGTGGCTGGGAAGAGGGAAGTCTGCGAGTCCCTCCTAAAGCTGCTGCCCTCGCGACCTGACCCCGGATAAGCGGAAGAAGATGGATGGATGGATGGATGGATGGATGGATGGATGGATGGATGGATGGATGGATGGATGGATGGATGGATGGATGGATGGATGGATGGATGGATGGATGGATGGATGGATGGATGGATGGATGGATGGATGGATGGATGGATGGATGGATGGATGGATGGTTAAATTGTGCCCATAAAAGTTGTCCTGGTGAACCCAACGAAGTCAACTAGTTTGCGTGACGTTGCTGAGAAACACCATAGAGACAACATAGCCTGTTCAAAAAACAAAACAAAAATCAAATGATGATTTGTTTGTCTTTTATTGAAGTTGAAAACTGCTATCAATGAATTTGTATGCGCCCTGGTAATGAATGCGATTGCATTACTTCAAAGTCATCAGTGATTTACACAGGGAAATGGAACCATTAGTGGCACTGTACATTTGATACTGTTAAACGGTTTTGGATTTTTCAATTATATAATTGTAGATATACAATGGCACCTTGACTTATGTACTGAATTAGCTGAATTGAATTTATTGATTACATAATTGAATTTCCACCTAATCCGTGATAGTCCCCCATATCCCCCCCCCCCCAAAAAAACAACCAACTTGTCATTCAATAAGTAAAAATAGCACTTTGTACTTTACTGTACTTTACAAAACATGCAGTAATGACATGATTAAATGCTCCAGTCGGAGCAGGTGCTTGTCAATTGACGACTAGACTGCAAATAAGTGGCGCTTGCACAAAGCCACCACTGGCAAATTTAAGCATATCCTCCACCATAGAGCACTTGATTGCATTTTCACGGGTGGCCGCACGCCATCACTCTCACCAAGCACAATTACACTTTTAGGCTCGTAAGTTTACCCAAGATGTTTTTGGAGAGCCACGCCAGCGTTTATTTTGGTAGATGCATACTGCCACCCTACGGACGTGACATGTAGTTTTGCCAGAATAATGGGTGGATAAAGTACTATAAAATCCTTCTATCTGATCCAAGATGCCTTGTTGTACATTAATTTACTGTACGAGCAGTAAATTAATTTGAAATATACAGTTAACAGTTCTCAATGTATATATCGAATTAGTTGTTTGAGTAACTATAAATGAACTATAAATGATGTGATTAGGAATTATTATTATTCTGATGCACGTTTGTTCTTGTTTTTGTTATTTTACTTCATTTAAAAATCACCAAGGCGGTCTGGTCTGTGAGTTTTAAAACTAAAATGTTAGACTCGCCCGCCTGGTCAATAGGGGGCGACATTAAGCTGTAATGGTCTCGATCCAGATTCAGGGGGAAGCGACATTAATCCAACATGGCGTCTGCCGTATTCGCACGACTCGGCGTCGATGTCCTTTACAATAGTATGTGCGCTCCCAAGCAGGTATTGTACTTTAATGTATCGTTTTTATTTTATCGTTTGAATGTGATACTTTACTATACTGTGTTTCTACCCGTTTCTGAAACGACAGCTGAATACTGTTTGCAGGCACTGAGGGTATGCTGGGGGGCTGTGGAGCAAGCAAGGGGTTACTACGTTGACTGGAGGATGCTGAGGGATGTCAAGAGAAGAAAGATGGCCTTTGACTACGCTGATGAGCGGCTGCGGATCAACTCGCTGAGGAAGAACACCATCTTACCAAAAGAACTCCAGGTAGGCAATGTTGTTGTTAGTCACCTAAATGTTGAACAGAGGCTGTGATTTACCGAAGTCAAATTCCTTGTTTGGCACGCTCAAACATGGCGAATAAAAAACTCTTGAATCTTGAATCTTGAACATAACCTTCCTACACTGAGCGACACTGCTATGTGGCTGTTTACACTTAGACGTGGACAGTCGTGCTTGTTGATAGTTATAGTTTCATGAAGTAAACTACACACACGTTTTGGTTTAAATTTCATACTTCAAATGTTCTTGAAACTAATTGTTTCATTAAGTAAACTACACACACGTTTTGGTTTATATTTCATACTTCAAATGTTCTTGAAACATATTCCAGGAGTTGGCAGATAAAGAAATTGCTGCCTTGCCGCGAGATTCATGTCCCGTGAGGATCCGCAACAGATGTGTCATGACCTCCAGACCACGAGGAGTGAAGCGCAGGTGGCGACTCAGCCGGATTGTCTTCCGTCACATGGCCGACCACAACCAATTGTCTGGCATCCTGAGGGCGAGGTGGTGACCCTGGAGGACAACGGCAGTGAATGCATGGCTCCTTTATGATCATGTGAAAGTGTTCAAGGAATGGATTATGACAACAAGTTTTTGATTCCGAAATGTCTGCACATCTGGTAGCAACTCATTATACAGTTCCTGACTGCATAGTTTAGCTTTGAATGGACATTGTCAATATAACATTGTGAATCAATACAAATGTATATTATCCCTATTTTGTGAATTGCTTATTTGAATAAACGCTGACATAATGTGCAGATGCCATTTTGCCGAGAACATCTTAACATTCTTTGGAGTTAATGAGCGGTACTTTAACATGATTGAGCAGTTTCCGGTTAGCGGCTTGTAAAACCACATGTATGCGATGGGTGGCTGTAGCGCACTCACCATCTCGTTGGGCCGCAGCTTCGAGGAAGAGTGTGAAGCTACCGCTACGCTACCGTCCGCTACGCTACGCAAAGAACGCACATGACGAACGGACCTGCTACGCACTGGGTTGCGTCTGTAAGCAAATCTAAACGAATACACCGTCCAAACGCTACATGGATCTAACACAGCAGGTACGAGACGTGTTCTCAACTCATCTACTCTATATTCAAGAAACACGCCTTTGTTTACTCTTTTCGGTTCTAGTGAAAGTGACGACGCTTCCTTGCTTTAGATTTGAATATCTTTTCACCTTCCTTCAAAGCTGCGAGTTTGCACCCTTGTTTGTTGTGTTTGTGTCAATATTCCCGCTGTGGCCCTTTGATTTTCCTCAAGCGTCCATCGAGTCACCTTAAAACAGCTCCTGTTTGCTAGCGAGGTCGTTTGCGAGAACATTCGACCAACCGTCTCATGGCGACAATGCCAAGTACAAGTGCGATCAAGCGATCGACCTCGCTCCATATTTATGTGCATGTATTTATTTTTAAATCAACCGCATTAAGATTTCACTCGGTCGCACATACTAAAATGTATCAAGACGCAATCGAAACAACAATCGCAATGCATTGATATAATGTCTGTCATGAAGGTATACAATCAGTAGAATCATCGATTGTGAAAAATATTCAATAGCTCATGGTTGTTTGATAGGTGAATGGACTAAACAATTTGGAAATTTTCACTTAACACTGACAATCTGAAAACAGATCAACCAGTTGGAGGCAGACTTGGTTGAGCTGGGTTCTCTCGCAGAGAAGGCGGAGAGGAGGAGGGTGCAGGAGCTGCTCAAGCAAGACCACAAGAAGGTTGAGAAAGAGCTCGCCACCAAGCGTCAACAGCAAGAGCAACAAGCTCGCAGACAGAGCGACCCGGCGTCATCTTCCAAGGCTGTGTACACGGTCAAGATCACCAATTATGGTATGGCGCAGTGCTTGGCACCTTTTCCCTTTGATTGCAGTCTGCAAGCGTATGACGATGTATGTTTCAATCCGATACAGCATGGGACCAGTCGGAGAAGTTTGTGAAAATTTACCTCACGTTGAAAAATGTGCACATGATTCCATCCGAGAAAGTGGAAGTCAATTTTACAGAAAGGTATGTACACAGCCTTCTCAGTTTACAATGCAGTTGTGGTGTCACCCCAATTTGTGATGCCCCCAAGGCTGTATTGTTTCTTGACTGACTGACTGACCACTTGCCAATCGAACCAATGTGGATGTTGTATGCTGTGACTGCTGCAGGTCATTTTCTGTGCTAGTGAAGGAGCTTGACGGAAAGAATCACAAGATGAGCGTTCTCAATCTATTGTATCCAATTGATGAGGAGAACAGCAGCACCAAGGTGATCCAATTTCTTGGCTATTCTTTTGTTTTGCAATGTCTTCAAAAGCCCCGTTCTGCCCCCCTCAGATAAAAACCGACATGGTTTTGATCATGTGCAAGAAGAAGGCGACCAAGATGTGGGAATGCCTCACCAAAGTGGAAAAGCAATCCAAGGAGAAAGAGTAAATTGTTCCCTAATTGAAGACAAGATCCATTGGGAGGATTTGCAACACAACTAACACTCCCCATTTCTTCCCGTTAACAGTAAGCCCAAGGTGGACGACAACGCCGACCCCAGCGATGGCCTGATGAGCATGTTGAAGAAAATCTACACAGACGGAGACGACGAGATGAAGCGAACCATCAACAAAGCGTGGTCGGAATCACAGGAGAAGAAGATGAGGGGAGAAGAAGGCATGATGGATTTTTGAGGCTCAGCCAACATTCCACCAGAGCAGGACTACATGAAATCTGATTGTGACCAATACACAAATGAGAGTGAACTTTCATGACATGACCTAACGAATATACAACCACTATTACTAGGCCGCCATCATCCGTGTTGAACATGTTCTAATTTAGCTTGGGCCAAAACAGCACGTTCAGAAAATGACGTTTGTCCTGTACAACATATACAACACATTAAATTAGACCTGATATTAAAAAAAAACAAAGATTGGCATGAGTGCTGACCATCATCGCTCTTTGTTTTGTTGGCATTCTATAAGTACATATTAGTAGCCATGAGGTTGGAGCAGTTTTCAAAGTTAGTTTGGGTTTTTGTGCAGCATGAAGTCATTTGCGATTGTCTTTTTTTTTGGAGGGGGTGGGTCATATTGTTCTTTTACCCTTTTCTACTTGAAGGATTGTTAGCCATTCCAGTCGTTTTTGCAGTTCTCATGACCACATTTTTTTAAATAATATTGTTTTATTTGATTCTATTTCATCACAAACTAACTGTATTTACGTTAAAAAAAAAGTCCAAATCTTAAATTGATTTTATCTCGGATAATCCACTCTCAATAAAGGCAACCGACAGGTGGTGCTGTTGACTCATGTTTCCTGAGCATAAATACACAGTATTTCCTCGGTTTACGATACAGTGCTTGTACGTACGTCAAAACGCGTTGTTGTTGCACTAACGTAAGTTACCGTACAGTAAATATTAACTCGAAACGTTTGTTGTAAACTGAGGTTATAATTACAATATGCTATAAAGCTTTTGTCCACTAGACGGCAGCAGTGATTTGAGCAACTTAAGTGGTTTGGGTGAGCTGTGGATATTTATGCAGGAAACAAACGTTGAGATAAAAAGCTTGCGGGTAGGGCACTATGGGTGTTGTACTTTGAAGTTTTAATTAAATCAGTAACTAAAGACTTTCAGATCGACATTTTTCTGACTTTTTTTGGCGTAAAACACAATAAACCTTTACCGCATATATTGTATGACTAGCACAACCAGTTAAGCAACACATGAAGAAAGACACTATAAGTGTACTCATGGTCTTTTATTCCTATCTTTAGTGAAGAATGACTAATATTAGTGTCGTACTGATAAGCTGAGATCTTTCAATGAATAATATATAAATACTGCTCCCATGCGCAAATGTGGGTACACCAGAAAAGCGCACTACAGAGGCTATTCCACGTACACAGTGATGAAAACATTGTGATTATTTTTTTATTCTACTTTATGTTATTGCTTTGGGCTTTTATTAAGAATATATTTGCACATTAAGATACACAACAGTTATTGTTTTTGTTTTTTTAGAGGGAAAGCTGCGACGGATTAATCATGTTTCCATTCATTTCAACGGGAAAAGACGATTTGAGGTTTGATCTTTGAGTTACGAGTGTGGTCATGGAATGACTGAACTCCCATCTCAATGCAAATCAACTTGTTTACGAAACGGACAAAGTATATAGTTGTAAACATAAAAAGGAAGCAAAGTCTGCGCGTTGTTTCTTTCCATTCTCATTTCTCTTGCATTTTGATTGGCATATCAGTCCGGACTTTCTCCTTCTAACCGCGCCCAGTTTTGTGACATCACCACCGCCTATAAATAATCATCGTGGTGTTCTCCGTCCGTACATACCAGATGGATTCATAGACACAAGCGGACGTGCGTCCACTTCCCGAACACACCAGTTTAGTTTCCGAACAGGAATATAAGTGAATTCTTTTTGCTTGTGTTTTGTTTGACGCCAGCGCCTTGAATGGATCTCGGTTGTTTTACGGCGGTGCAGCGTGTGTCGTGCCACGCCATGAATGCGGATTTAAGCATGAAGCCTGCAGCCGAAGGAGCCCAGCAAGCCGGCGCTCCGGGGGCCAAAGCTGGCCGCTCCAAATCCGAGTCTACCAAACCCGAGCTGGCGCATGTGATAACTGACGCAAGAACGGGACGCTCGTACAGTAAAGGGAAGCTTTTGGGAAAGGTACTTGAACATGGGATTTCACTTGTATGTCGTTTGCATGTTGCTTGTGTGTGTGTGCGTGCGTGCGTGGACAAAATTGCACGCGGTTGTGTTGCAGGTGTGTGCAATAAGGTGTGCCAGTTTTTGCAGAAAATGAATGATGTTTTTTTTTTTTTCTACCCGACGTACATCGCACCTACAAAGATGATCATTTTTCTTTGATTATATTCATTTCCGATTATTATCTGGAGAAATAGCTAGGCTATAAACATGTTGCTCGTCATCGCTCGCTGCTGCCAAATCATGTCTGTTCTGTGAGATGCCGCAGAGCGAGCCGTCGACAAACGTCACTTTCACGGTTAATGAGAATGCAGCAAGCCGGCCTGCCTGTCTGCCTGCCAGCAGCCATCGTCCAATCGAGCGTGTTTTTTTTGCTTGTTTGTTTTTTTTGCATCAAATGCATGCAACCGACGCTAGTTATGCCCGAGGCTGAAAAGCATGACTTGTATACGCTTTTCAAAACGCGAATGTCTTTTTAACTCAATTGATGTTTGACCGACCATGTAATCAAAGCTAAGGGTGGCCATTTCACTCATTTATGGTCCCCCATGTGGTGCGCCAATCAATGTTTGGGATATGTTAGGGAAAATGATGGGTTCATCGGAGCAGTGTATATGGATTTCTCCATATTCCAACTGTTCATTTCTCTATTTTCCTTCCCAAGGTTTTTTTCTTCTTCTTTTTTAGAGTCTTCCCTCAAATGATGTTTAAACATTTCTTTAATGTAACCTAGTGGTGGCAGTTTCCGTCATGTATGCAACGTAAAATCCTTTGTGTTTTTAAGGTTGAAAATATGAAACGGTGGAAGACAAGAAAACTATATTCCCTTTTGATTAAAGAAAAAATCTGACATCTTTTGCCGCTGAGATATAGGCATGATAAAAACAGTTTTTTTTTTTTAAAACCTGATTTTTGCCACGAAAGGTGGAAAAAATGCGCACATTTAACTTTTTTCCTCTCCGACTCTTGCAGTGGATTATTACCTCGGAAGAAAATGTACTCACTGCTGTCGAGTCATTTGTGTCAATGAAAATTTATAGGTTAAATGAAGGCGTGTGTCCCTCCTGTGCTAAAGTTATGCAGGTTATGTCACCTCATTCCAATCTAATCACTACTGTTCTTCTCCCCAAGGGCGGTTTTGCACGATGCTACGAGATGACGGACCTGTCTAACAACAAAATGTTTGCCGTCAAAGTCATTCCGCAAAGCAGGGTGTCCAAACCGCACCAGAGAGAGAAGGTATAGGCAATCTTTTTACTGTTTGAATGTCCCCGATCGCAAATGAAACGGCTCATGGTCTCCTTTTATTTCATCGCAGATCACCAATGAGATCGAGTTGCACAAAACTCTGTCGCACAAGCACGTGGTGAAGTTCTCTCACCATTTCGAGGACCAGGATAACATCTACATATTTCTGGAGCTCTGTAGTCGCAAGGTGAGGAGTTGTCCGGAATTATCCGTGCGATTTAACTCTGCACGTTCAACAAATGCAATGTGACAGTTCACGTCAGCGCCAGGCTGTTTTGTACAGTCGCCGTTGTCTTGCTGAAGGTTACGGCGGTCAGCTCATTGCTTCGGCTAACCCCCCCTCTTCCCCCAACAGTCACTGGCGCACATTTGGAAGGCGAGACACACGTTGACTGAGCCTGAAGTGCGATATTACCTCAGGCAGATCATATCAGGCCTCAAGTATCTACACAGCAGAGGCATCCTGCACAGAGATCTCAAACTAGGTATGGCAGCAGGAGCGGAACGGAACGGTGGGGGGGGGCGGGGGCGCTGCTATGACGGGAATGTTGCAAACGTGCATGAAAGCATTCAAAGTATCTGCTGTGACTTTGACTGAGCTGCGGAATGCTGACTTTGGGGAAAAAAAAAAAATGCTTTTGTCTCTTTTCCAGGCAACTTCTTTGTGAATGAAAACATGGAACTACGATTGGGAGACTTTGGCCTCGCTGCCAAGCTGGAAGCTGTTGAACAGAGGAAAAAGTAAGCTTGTTTTGAAACAATCTTCCATATTTTCTGGTTTTAGGATAGAATACCTCAAACTCCACCAATAGCATTGTCTGCCATTTCTACCAATTTGGTGATGACGCACCATGTTGCGCAACACTCACTCTGCGTTTCTAGTTCAAGGTGTGCAGTTTCATCAAATGAATTACACCTTTGGCATTTTTTTTCTGCCCTTGTGTAACATGCGCAGTCATGCACACTTTCCCAATCACTGAAACGGCTTTTCCACGCGACAGTTGAATGTAGCGCCAAAAGTCCAGCGTCATTGCAGATTTGACACTTTGACGTGGAATACCAGAGCGTCAAAATCGTTTTCTGTCTCCCTCATAGGACCATCTGTGGAACCCCCAACTACTTGGCCCCCGAGGTGCTCAACAGGCAGGGCCATGGCACCGAGTCAGACGTTTGGTCCCTTGGTTGCGTCATGTAAGTCAACCCGTTTGTGTAAGCTAGCACGTTTGTGTCGTTCCGTGCTGGAAGAGCGAGCTGGAACAAGAAACAGCCAACGTCCTTTCTCAATTATGAAACCGGGACAGAATGTGCCCTATCTAGCGCTGTCAAAACTACAGCCTGGGGTTCATATAAGGGCACTTGACAATTTTATAGCGGTCGGTGGCATAGAAACATGATATTTGACACTGCCTGGGGGGGGAAAAAAAAAAAAAAAAAGAAACTCCTCTCTCTCACTTGTTTTCTGAGTGCTGCGAACAAGTTGTATTTGGGCAGATAGTTGACCTGGCTTGCTTTCCTCTTGTCCAGGTACACATTGATGTGCGGCAACCCGCCCTTTGAGACTCTGGACCTGAAAGAGACGTACAAATGCATCAAGGAAGTTCGCTACAACCTGCCCTCTGGGCTCTCACCCGCTGCCCAGAAGCTCATCTCGGGCGTCCTGCAGAAAACCCCAAGCGACAGACTCACGCTGGATCAAATTCTCCACCATGAATTCTTCACCAAAGTAATTGGCATTATTCGCCAGCAGTGAGCATTAAGTGTGACGTCACGGGTGGTCGTAGGACTTAACTAAGGGTCTTTGTCTGTGGTCCCCCGCAGGGTTTCACTCCCGACAAACTTCCCCCCAACAGCTGTGTAATGGTGCCCGAGCTCCATCCCCCCAGCCCGGCCAAGAAATTCTTCACCAAAGTGGCCAAGAGCCTCTTTGGCAAGAAAAAAGCAAAAGGTAAAGAGCAAATAATATGTCCTTGGCATTCGCATGCCCGCCCGTCCTGGTAATTATGTGAGACAACTCGCCTTGCAAGGCTGCTTGTGTCTTGTGGGAACGCTTTCTTAAAAAGGACTGAAACGCATGCGTGGCTTTGTTTTGCAAGTTTAATTTTATGGGTGTGACTAATCACGTTGCAGTGGAGAAGGCGCCATGCGAGGAGAAGGAGGACAAAGATATTTCCAAGCTGGTGTCCGGCATCGTCAAGTGCTCCATCAACCGCCAGATCAGCTACAAAACCGTGGGCCCAAATGAGGTACGGCTATTTCATCTCTGGTATTTTGGACTGTCTATTTCCATTTTAAAGTCAGGCATATCAAGTGCGGGCGGCTGCATGAAATGGCCGACTTCACTTGAATGACTCTAGAAGTGAACAAGCGGAATTGTTTGAATGGCATTGAGATTTGGCTTGAGTTGCTGCTGTGAAATGAAATGAAAGTCTACTCTCTCCAGGTGCCCACCGGTCAGCTGGTCAGCTCGGTGCCTCTGGAGCAGACTGCGGCTGAGGAGGAATCCAGGAAGTCAATCTCGCGTTCCTTCAAAGGCACCATGGCTAGCAGCTCTGAACGTAGGCTCGCGTTGTTCTTTTTTTTTTTTTTTTTTTTGCAATCATTCCACTGAGTCGAAAAGGCAAGATATTCATTCTTTTTTTTTTTTTTTCCCATCCCTATCCAGCATGTGATGAGGTCATCACGCCCTCCGTTGTGGCTGAATGTGCCATGAAGGTTCTCAATGGCTGCTTGGCCATTATGCCTGCAGGTAAGCAGCGCATTGCCATTCAGTGTGCGCTTTTCCTGACCTCGGTTGTCAATTCCGCAGCCACGAGAAACCCGCCGTGCCTCTCCAGGCCACAGTCCTTCCTGTGGGTCACCAAATGGGTGGACTATTCCAACAAATACGGTTTTGGCTACCAGCTGTCAGACCAAAGTATTGGAGTGCTCTTCAACGAAGGAACGCACCTCAGCCTCTGTGACCAGCGCAAGTGAGTGGCAAGCCTCAGCCAATAGCTTTTAAGAGTTAAGAAATCCAAACATTGAGGCTTTGTGCTCCCCCAGGACGGTCCACTACTGCTTGACGAACAACAAGCATTTTAGCTTCCCCGCCAGCTCGCTACCTGAGCAGCTTCGGAGCCAGAAACAAATTGTAGAGCTCATGGCCAACTACATGGAACAAAATCTCATGGAGGTATGAGAAAATGAGTTAAGAATCAAGTCCATATTTGCTACAGATGAGTGACTTTGGATCTGTTTCCATAACCGACAGGGTGGTGATATTCACTGTCATGAACAAGTTTCCGGTCCTCCTCCTCTGCTGCTGCAGTGGGTGAAGACTGACCACGCGCTCGTCATGCTCTTCAACAACGGAACGCTGCAGGTTGGTCAACCAACTTGACAAAATAAAAATGGCTGCTGGGAAATAATCATGGTATAGTGCAGTGGTTTCCAAAGTGGGCGGTACCGCCTCCCTGGGGGCGGTGGAAAGATCTGGGGGGGCGGTGAGGACGAAGGGGGCGGTAGGGGGGCGGTGAGGACGAGGGGGGCGGTAGGGGGCGGCAGTCCGAAGTCAGAAATTGAAGCGGGCGGTAGGGGGGCGGCAGTCAGAAGTTTGAACGTTTGTTTGACGACACATGTGCAGTAGGACGAGTCAGTCGACGGGGGGGGTTGACGGACGACGATTTGTACACATGTGCGGTAGGACGAGTCAGTTGACGGGGGTGGGGGGGCGCTAGGAATTCACTGGGGAGCCAAGGGGGTGCTAGTCTGAAAAAGCTGAAAAGCAACTTGGTCCTACTGCTTTTGTTGCCAGGTTTGCACTTTAAAGGCAGAGCAAGTAGCTAGTCTGTGTTGCCGACATGGTGCCTGGTTAAATTTAGCAACTTGTAAATCAAGTCTGTCTTTTTTTTTTTTTTTCTTCATGGTGTTACTGGAGTTTAGCCATAACAGTTGTTCACGCCTCTGTGACAGCCTTGTCAAGTGGCAGATTGCCCCCGCCCCCACCCCCCTCCATTCCAGAGACAACTATTTGCATATAGTCGCACAGTTGAACAATATCAGACTTGCCATTTGGAAGACTTTGTAAATATTGACGTCATACCATTGTGACTCGGCATAATTGGTTCAACAGTACAGTGCTACCTGATGATACCCTTCGGTTTTATGATTTCATTTTTTTCTTGAAACAAAGCCGCCACCTTTTAGTGTTTTTGAAACGATTCCACCAGGGAAATGTATTTGGTCTACCAATTTGCAATTGATTGTTTGTAAATGAGCCCAAGATGGCTCACTCCATTCTCCTCTCCTCTTCCTTGCATCCAGGTGAACTTCTACACAGACCACACCAAGATCATCCTGTCCAAGTCGTCAGACTCGTACATGCTGACCTACATCAGCCGCGAGCGCGTTTCCTACACGTACCTCCTCAGCATGCTGAGCGAGATGGGCTGCACGGCCGAACTGCGGCACCGCCTCCGATACGTGCTCCATCTCCTGCAGCACCACGCTGATGCCTGAGGAGAAAAAAAGCAAACAAAATCAGACTGGCCAACTGTGACTTTTGAGGCTCTATGACCGGCTCCCGCTTGATTGGTTGACCGTTTTGCAGCAGCGCCGTAACTGGCCTCATGTGGACCGGTGCCATGGCATCTTATATGATACTTCTGCCCAGATAGTTTTGATCAGATGTCGTGTTGACCTTCGGGGTCTGTGCCTGTCCAAACAATGTCTAATGATTGGACACTCCATGATGGATGCCAAAAAAAAGTTGAACCTAACTCCAGATTCTCCTTCTTCTTGGTTGCATGGTGCCAATGGAGCCTGCCGCTTTGCGCCTCTTAACGCTAGTTAGTGCTGAGTTTGGTGTCTCCATGGTAACTAAACACTTCAAATTGCAACTTGTATCGGTTAAACACACGGTGGTGGTGGATTCTCTATTTTTCCCTTCCCTCTGCTGCTTCCAGACCTGTGGACACTGCACTTTTTCTTTTTTCTTCAGTTTTTACTAAATAATGAGCCAGCAATAGATCACGCTACGATCTTGATTTACCTCACACGCACGTATGACATTCCTGGCCGTATTTAGACGGTGAGGTTTGGCCATAGCCTTTTGCGTTAATGGCTTCTTCTGCCTCATTGTCACCCATTTTTGTCATGGTACGCAGAGTAGTTCAGGGGCTTTGGGTGAGACACCATAATGCACAATTTTTGTTTTCTTTAAATCCATAAGTCATTTTATATATATATATATATATATATATATACCCTCACTAGTTTTATTTGATTTTAATTCAATACCAAAAAGCCTGTTTACTTTAGTTTGATTTTAGATTTTTTAAATTGACACATAGGTGCCCACGTTGTGGTGAAACATTGGGTCGGGGAAACGAAAGAAGGCGAGGGGACGGATGAGGAAGGGGGTGAAAAGTGCCTTTGTGAGGAATGTCTGTATAGTGCAATAACAAGCCTCTTTAGTGAATGTCAAGCTGACGGACGGCTTTGTCACCGGCGCTACACTGTCAATACCTAAGCTTTTAAAATGAACCCGCTCTCATCAACGTATTATCCCCAGCAAGAAGAAAACGATATACGCGCACGTCTTACTGTGACCCTTTTACGTTGGTTTTCTCGACCCGAGAGTTTGTATCCTCAAAGCTGTGACCCGGAATGCAAAATGTCTTGTACAAGTGTCGTGTTTTCAGAAACATTGTGAAAACAAGTCTGATTATCAAAGTCTTTATTTTTCTGGCTGTTAATTTATTTTTTTTATTTATTCAAATTTCTTCTTTTTTGTTGTTGTTTTTTTTATTTATTTATTGTGTATATGTATGGTCTTGACACAAGGTAATGTTCAATTCCGCTCACACTTTTTGTATTGTATTGTATGTGGGGAATGGGACAAAAATAAAGTTTATTGAAAAGGAAATGTTGTCAGACATTCAATAGAAATGGCTTCACTCTTTCAACAAAGTGCTGTTTCTCAAGAAACTCCACTGTCCGAGATGTAAACAATTAGCACTGGATCTTAAGGACTGGCCAACGAGTTGTGCAACTTTGAGAAGGCAGTGGAAATGTTCCGATTTGCCATCTTCAAAATGTGTAACTGGCCTACATTCTTAGCCCGTGCACTCAAACAGTTTTTTTAGAATCCACAGTTGCTCAATGTAATTCCAAATCTGCCGTGTTCTCAATAAGACAAAAAATGGAGGTTAAAACCTTACACTATGCCATGAGCCCGCTGTAGCTGACTCAGTGCCTTATTGAAATCCTAAATATTCGCCACCGATACCATACAGTACTATTTGCATATAACGTGTTCAGAAACATATTCTCAAAGTAATTTAAAAAAATAAAAATAACATGGCGGGTGAGTATGAATGTCCATTCAAATGTCCCCAAAACCACCATGGGCCCCACAAAAGTCAAATCAAAATAAAGCAAAACAATGACAAGTAAAGTCGCACAAAATGAAATCATTTTTAAGAAGCAATGTAAGGTAGAGTAAAGAAAGATGATATAGTATATAATAAGTAACTCACAATATAATGAAAGTAACCAAGTCATATAAAGCAACTGGACAGTGACTAAAATAAAGTAACTACAAATAAAGTAAAGCAATGTAAAGTGATAGAAAGTAACTTAAGTTAGGCAAGTCAAGTGCAGTCAAAAAAGGGAATGTTATGAGATTTTTAAAACAGTTGTTTTGGGAAAGGTTGATGTGAGTTCAAGCGTGACGTTCTCATTGAGTGGAGACAAACAGCAGAAGCCTGTTGGAAGCATTCAAATCGAACCCAGTGGGTGGCATGTGGGGAAGGGATCTTCCTCGTGCATCCCCCAACACTTGTGCACGTCACACCGCCGCCCTCCAGGAAATGTGTGCTTCCTTTTTAACATTCCCCTCCTGTGTCCCATTAGCAGAAGAAAGAAACATGTCACACACGCCTGGGCAGACAAAACACTGAAGTTGAGCCTGCTAGCAATCTGCTGTCTGCCAAAGTCATGACCTTCTTGATCTGAAAATTGGAGATTTGAGGAGAAATGCTTGTTGCTTTTAGCCATTTTGTTTGAAGGAGCAGCCTTTTTTTTTTTTTTGACGACTGCTAAGGTGGACTTCATCTGTGCCTCAAGTATCAGTTTCTGGTATCGGCTACGCTTGCTAGAAACACCGCGGTCGCTTGGCCTGTTGCTGATCTGAACCAACGATGCGAACTTGATCTTCCTAAATTCTATTTTTGCCTTCCTTGCGGCCACGTCATTCAATGCAATGATCCACAGTCCCGTCTGTCGCGGAGAGAGCCAAAAGCAAAAAGTGAGCTGGCCAGGAAGTCAAACATCTGGAAGATGAAGATGATGACGGAGGGGGAAGAAGTCAGGCAGACATCTAAGTACGGAAGGACAATTTCAGCGAATTAGTAACTTGTGTTTCCTCAAGAGTTTGCCCTCTTGTGTGTGTGTGTGTGTCTGTGTGTGTGTGTGTGTGTGTGTGTGTGTGTGTGTGTGTGTGTGTGTGTGTGTGTGTGTGTGTGTGTGTGTGAGAGAGAGAGAGAGGCCACTGTCATCATGCCCTTCCTTGCTTCCTGTAAATTCCAGGCCAGGCCACAAGCCGAGGCGTGCATGTGCATGTGCACGTGCATGTGTGTGAGCGGCCGGCCGGCCGGCCGGCTCCTTTGATGGTTTCCTCTCAGGAAGCGGCCATTTTTTGACTCATTGCTGTTGGTTTCATCAGCTTTCTTTCCCTTCCCACCATTCTGCGTGCGTGTGATTTTTCCTTCTTTATCGGAAAACTGGCCCTTCCAATTATGCCGACTGCTTATTCTCTTCTTGTCCAAAAGGCCTTTTTAAAACTGTGACTATATTTAGAGTTGACCATTTGAGCGATGGCAGTCATGGGTTCTGCCGTTCACATTTTGAATGTGTAATCATGCCTTTTTTTTTTTTTTTTAATATCCACTTTTAGACACATCTTCAAAAGCGTTTATTATTTTACTCTTCAAAAGTGCGGATGTTCTACTGTTGATTTGCCGGAGCATGGCTGAACCACATGCAGAAAGAAAGTGTTTGCACGGGGAAACACGTCAAGTATTTATAGGTTGGTGGGGAGGGGGGCTACAGCGACTTTGTAGAAAGATCATCGAAGATTATCACACATCCTGTCACACACAGAAGAACACCCACATGGAGCAGGAGTCACACAGATAAGTTACTCGTGCTGCAGAGGAAGTTACTAAACTCAGCTACATAAAAAAATTAAAAAAAAACAAAACGTTTTACGTTGCTATGGAATTGCTTTGTGAGTCAAAAGATTTCAAAGGTTTTCTGAACATTTATGATATGACATGATATAAGATGGGAAATTAAAAGTGACTTAAAACAAAGAGAATGACATGTGCAGTTAACAAAACCACAGTAAGTCTCTTACGGAAATCCCCACGTACAAATTGCGTTGGTTTGTTTGGGTGATTAATGGCAAAGGTGATGTCAGTATGGCTGCACTGTTTTTCAGCTTTTCAAGTCCTCACCCTTGACTGTACGTACGTATATTGAAGCAACTTTGAGTGCGAGCCTGTTAATCCATTAATGTCTCCACTACTGCTGACAAGACAAAGTAATGCATAGCTTGAAAAACAGATGGCCAAAAGACACCCATGCAGGGAAGACTCGGATTAAGGTGACGTAACCCAGCAAAAGATCCGCAGATTTGGGGGGGGGTCCAAATGTATCACTGCACCCACAAAGAAAAAGCATGAACGGCATCAATATAATAGATTCTGATATGTCTGCCTATAACTGTAACTGTTGTATTGCTTGGAGTGTTGCTTACTCCCCAGTCATGAACTTGATTATCATTATGAGTGTGAGCAAGCAACACTCACATTATTGTGTGATTTCCTCTAAATGAGCTCATTTAGAGTGGACCACTCTTCCGCTCATATGACATATGAACAAGAGCCTTCGTCCCAAACCTTTATGTCATCATGCAACTTTCACCCAACGCGGCAAAATTCCTCGTGAAAACTCCATAATCATGTGCTACAGTCACAAGGAAATTTGCTTGAAAAGTAAGGCAGATCAACTTTTAGGAATTTCTGGGTTTGTGTATGGCTGCATGTCCTCATTGCTCTTCCAAACCAAAACAGACGTTGAGATTCCAGAGCAACTGATAGCAGGGGGTGTCACGACTCGTCCCTGGTTGTTTTATATGTAAGTTGTCACGGTTTCTGTCCGTGGCTGTGTACCCGCCCCTCCCTTCCTGTGTCAACTCACAATCAATGTTCTAATCACAGTCACCAGCCTCTCTCGCGTTACCTGTCTCGTATTTAAGTCCTGTCTGCGTGTCACTCCAGTCCCGGTCGGATCATTGTGTGTTGTTGTTGTTAATGTCATGATGTCTTTTGTCTCACGTCTCTGTTCACTTTCTGTTCGTGGTTTTGATAGTAAGTTAGGTCAGTCTGCCGAGTCTGTTAGTTATTCCCTTCAGTAAACCAAGCTGGTACAAGCTGCACTTGGTCGGCCTGCTCCATCCGTTTCGTGACAGGGGGAACTCTCCCCTGCCCCCTTACATGTGCAGTGATCTTGTAAAAAGCTTTCTTTTTGGTTTGACCGTTTGCCAACATGATGCATAACAAGGTTAAACGATGATGTCACACCTCAGTGGAAAGTACCTCCAAGTTATTTGAATCTAATTTGTAATGAATGTTGTTAAAAGCCACTAATGCCGCTGGCCTCATTCTGCTCCATTCACAGTATAGTAGACTGAGGGCATGTTGGTCCACATGAACGGACACACTTGATTTTATTAGCATATTTTCATAGTGGCTCATTTTTGGTGATCTGTTTTTGACATGGCAAATCTGGATAATTTGCTGTGCTGACTGCTTTCGAGTCATTTATGTGGCAGCATCGCAGAGCTGGTCACAGACAGGCCATAAGAACGACATCAGTTTCAGTGCTTTGACATGGTTTGGTGTAAGAAAACATATTTACTGAGACTGTTTAATAAGAAATGATACATTTTGGTCCGCGGAGTGTGTTCAACCACAATTAAAGGACATTTCATGTGGCGGCGGCTCATACAAAGTGAAAAGCTGGGTGGAGCGACACAAGACACGAGAGATCACGCCATATCTATTTCTGGATTTGGTTTGTTTTCAATCAAAAATGTAATCAGATGCTGACACAGGAATTCTATTTGATGGTAGTCAGGTGTCATCAAGTGTGGAGGCGAGCCATAATAGTTCTTGAGTCATTTTCATTCCGCTGATTTTCAAATCTGCTTTTTATAGGCGTCAATAAATAGTACAGATGCCTCAGAAAAACAAACATGAGTGTGCACCGATAAGCTACTTTATAGGTATGAGCAATTGAAAAGTGGAGGCTTGTTTTGTCAGTGTGTGTCTGAGTAACACAGCATGCAACAAAAAATAAACACTGTTGTTAGCTTCGTATTAGCACTTTTGCACAGTTGTCCTCAGTTTAGACTAACATTTGCGAGGTCAATACTGTGATTCGTTGTCCAAATAAGAAAGAAAGAGCCTTCCAACTCCAGGTCATAAATTAACCATTGATATTTATCGTCGACAAAGCTGAGCAAGATGCCTCACACGTGAATGTCAGCCTCTATTTTAAGATGGTTCACAGATAAGATAAGCTTCTATCCACCTCATTTATTGTGGCTCTGCTATCATTTCAGTGAGATGTTTTGTACTGTTGGAAGCGATTATAACCTCACGTGACTTTGTTTTGGCTGCAAGGAAAAAAACGTAGTGCAGTGACGCAATACTTATAGGTGTATCATGTGACCGACCTCGTTGGAATTGACAAGAACAAAGAAAACCGTCAAAATAATACATACAAACAAATACATACATGTAATACTGTTTGTTGTATCATGTTGTATGTCTTGGATATTGCGTGAATAAACTCAAACTCGAAACTCAAACATTTGCAACGCACTTCTAAGTTCATGGTCAATCGTTGCGATTCTCTGTGACTTGCATGTGGCACACGTCGGCCAAACATGTCCCTAGTTAATGACCAGCAGGTAGTAAACGGGCAACTAGAGTCATAAAAGTAGCTCAAATAACAAAAATAAGTCAATCCTAATACAATACGAAAAATAAGACTTAGCAACTTTGGGTTATTATGGAATAAAATGTTCCTTGTGAAACTCTCACAAACACAATAGATGACATAAGGTGTTTGTTGAGTGCCATGGTTACCACCTTTTGGTGAAGAGAAAAGAGGAGAAAGGGCTTCACTGTTGCCGTGGTAACACCGTGGAGATTGTACTTTTCTTCTTTCAAAAGAATAGTAGAGCAACCTTGAGTTTGGACAAAGTTCAAGCAAAGGGAGTTAGTTGTCCGTATCAGTCTGTGGAGAGCAGAGCGCTCAAATATGTCTTCGTTCGTTCGTTCGGAGGAGGAGTCAACACTCCCACTTTGACAAGCTGCACAAAATCCCATGACACGGGAGTGTTGAGTGGTCATCCGAGGACTGCAAATAAATCAAATATGCTTGTAGATCCAGTCGCTCAGCAAAATCAAAGGAAGCCAGAAGTGAATGGAGGTGTCATGTGACATCAGAGTAGTCTTTGCAGGCATTCCAAAGCATTCCAGTTTTTACAAGGTTGCAATGATGTAAAGCCTGACTTATTCATGACCAAACTTAACAAGCATATCAAGAATGAAGGAGAAGCACATCAAGAATGTAGACAGAGCCACGGGGAATCCAAATGGAGGGGAAGCATGCAAGGTGCACAACTCGTGCAATGTGTAAGCTGAGTTATGTTGAACACACAAAAAATAGCTTAAGAGGTCATTAAGGCATTTTTGCCTCATTTTCCAGGAGAGTGATTGAAAGTTTTGTGGGAGTGTCCAAACACCTGTCGCATCTGTAATATTTCAAAAATGATCATAAATAACATGCAGATAAACTGGCACTCAAAACATTCCTTATCTTTATGAGTCTTCTATCAATCTTTCAACCTTAAGGATTTTTTTGTGGAAGGTGAAGCCGGGTTTAACGGCCGCACCCACATTCACACGCGAGTCGCTATCGCCGTGTTACACTTGAACAATGGGGACATTGAACTGAATGTTGATTTAGAGCAGTATTTATTTGAAATATGCTTGGGCCAATTGTAGTTCTCAGTGGCAACTTGATTTTTTTCAATTCTTTGTCCCAGTGGAGTACCGCTCCAATTTCTTTTCCACAAGACAGCTCCAGCGTCAGCGCCATGTGAGTTTGGAAATTGATTTGAAGTTTGACATGAGCGCCCCTTCCACCCACTGACACACAAGCATGATTGGTTGACAGGTTGTGTTACCATGGTAATTCTAATCTCACAGCGTTGTGAGTCAGCAGCCTCAGAGTGCGTGTTGCCCATTTATGTCATTTGGGGTGAATTCATACATACAACTTTGAGATCCTGCTGTGCACAATATTGTGCTTGTCCTTTTGCAATATGTGCTCATAGGTTTTCCATTGCTCAGCTAATGTACTGTCCTTCTCACCTCACTTGTACTGTTTTCCAGAAACAAAGTGGGGACATCGCAATTGACAAAAATAGATAGAAACACAATCAACACCCCAGGTGTCAAATGTCACACGTGGATGTCTTATCAAACCTTCACGCTTAAACGAAGCATTAACGGCCAACCTTTGCTTCTTTCCACTGACAAATCCAAAAGAGGGGCTGGGCAATTATTAACTATGCACAGTATTTAAGTAAGGTTGGCCAAAGTGAACTCTTCACACTGCCACTGGCAAATTTGACACTGTAAGTGGAAAAATTAGGGGCAAAAAAGTGTTTATTTGTCTGTTTAGAATGGTGTGAGTGATATGGAAAGTATGGTAGTCCCACAAATCCAGACTATGCAAGATGATAGCACTCCCCGTTGGAGATATATTGATCTAATGTATGTCAATTTTACCATTCACAATCTGATACAAAATGTGGTGGTGGATCAAGTGGAATCACAATTTTTAATAATAGCTGCAGGGGCGGGGCTACATGGCGGCCAGGGGTGGCCACCCTCATTTCTGAATATATATAAAATAATAATAGTGATATTTGTGACTTGATCATTTTCACATGGCTGCTCTTTTCTGCAAATAACGGAAAATACCAATTTGATTTCTGAAGATGTATTTGCAAATGCATTTTTCCTCTATCTGCCAATTATGCCAGCCGAACCCATTTTGTCAATGTTCGAGTGTGACACGGTTATCATCTTTGCATTCATCGTGGTCTTCCGCACCCCAATATAAAATCTTGATTAAACGTGCGTCAGTCAATTCAACCAAACAGGATCGATTAGCGGACGTAATCGATACTCGCTCAGGAAGAAGAACGTCACGCACCCCGCAGCCACGGCAGATCAATGCGGATGAAAATTAAGATGAATGAATCATGAAGGCCGACATTTTTTTTTCCTTTCTTCACTCTGAAATAACCTGTCCTCACAAATGGCCACACACTGTTCAATTGCAGCACAGCGGAATAAAAAGTGCAGGTCTGTGCACTATTTTATTGCCTTCAAAGAGAGTTGCCCGTCTTCTGACTGAGGGTAATAAAATCTCAATGAAAATCAAAGTTTTTCCCCAAAGAACCTGCAGCCTGTTTGTCGGGGGGGGGGGATCACGGAGAGCAGTGAGGATTGCATGAATGATGGAGGAGGACGGTATGATAGTAGCACGTCTCCCTCAGCTCTGCAGCGAGTGGTAGAAATAGAAGGGGGGGGGGCGGGGTAATAGCCTTCCTTCCCAGCAGCAGTGCTCGCAGACAGCCAAGCATCTCCCGGGGGTCCCCATCTTCCTCACTTACCTCTCATTTCACCTGTCCTGCCTTTTTTCCTTTATTCTCCTTCACATCATTGTGCCGCAGCGACTCATCTGCAAACTCGATGAGCTGGGCCTCAGTACCTCCCTCTGCAACTGGCTACTGGACTTCCTCTGTCAGAGGCCTCAGGTGGTGCGTGTTGGCGACAAAATCTCCGCCAGCATCACGCTCAGCACGGGGGCCCCCCAGGGCTGCGTGCTCAGTCCATTGCTCTTCACCCTGCTGACGCATGACTGCACTGCGACCTACAGCGACAACCGCATAGTGAAGTTTGCTGACGACACGACTCTGGTGGGTCTCATCACGAAGGGCGACGAGACTCGGTACAGGTCGGAAGTTGACCTTCTGACCACGTGGTGCAGGGACAACAACCTCCTGCTGAACGTCAATAAGACCAAGGAAATCATTGTTGACTTCCGGAAGGGTCGCACAACACACCTGCCGCTGATCATCGACGGTGCTGTGGTGGAGAGGGTGAGCTGCACCAAGTTCCTGGGGGTGCACATCAGTGAGGACCTCTCCTGGTCCGCAAACACCTCGTCACTGGCAAAGAAAGCTCAGCGCCGCCTGTACTTCCTGCGGAAGCTCAGGCGTGCATGTGCTCCTCAGGCAGTCCTGTCTACATTCTACCGTGGCACCATTGAGAGCGTCCTCACCAGTTGCATCGCTGTCTGGGGTGGTAACTGCACTGAACAGAACTTGAAGGCCCTGCAGCGCATAGTGAATACGGCTGGTAAGATTATTGGTGCTTCGCTCCCCTCCCTGAAGGACATTTACACCTCCCATCTCGCCCGCAAGGCAACCTCGATTGCCAGAGATGTGAGTCACCCGGCTCACTCTTTGTTTGACCTTCTGCCCTCTGGGAAGAGGTACAGGAGCCTGCGCTCCCGCACCACCAGACTCGCCAACAGCTTCTTTCTCCAGGCTGTTAGGGCCCTGAACTCGCTACCCCCTTCTGCGTAGCGTGCGGCACTGTTGCGCTATTTTCGGGAATGTCTGCTGTACGCGCACTTGCTCCTTTTTTTTTTTCTGCTCCTCTTATTTATGTATTTATTGTTGTGTTATTTATTCATTATTTATTCAGCACGCTTTTGTTATACTTGTTTACTTGTTTGTCTGTTGTGAGCCATGTCTTGTCACCGTGGGATAGGGGGGAACGAAATTTCGGTTTCTTTGTGTGTCTTTGGCATGTGGAGAAATTGACAATAAAGCTGACTTTGACTTTGACTTTGACATTCTCCTTCCCTGCCGTGCTGCTAAATCTGACTCAAAATAGGAAGACGGGCCTTCGAGTGCAGAGTACTAAGCAGATGTGGCGACATAACACCCAAGGTAAGAGAGGAGGGGCCGGTGACGCAACAGCTCAGAAACAAGGTTACGCCACACGTTCGTGATCCATCATCCTATTTTTGCTTAATGATATCAAGTGCCGCATCGCTCGTTCAAAAGTACGGGATAGTGTGTGTGTGTGTGTGTGTGTGTGTGTGTGTGTGTGTGTGTGTGTGTGTGTGTGTGTGTGTGTGTGTGTGTGTGTGTGTGTGTGTGTGTGATGCGAGAATGACAATTAGAGGGCAAAACTCGGATATAGTCAAACTAAGCTAAAATGATCACGCATAAAATAGCTCTTATGTGACTAAAATGATGAGTGAGACTAAAACTAAGAGCATCGCTTGGAAACAAACAATGGCGGAGGATTATCAGTGCTTCCTCTCTTTCCTATAATCCTATGTGCCAGACCAGACAAATCCTGAAAATGAGTCTGACTCCTTTTGTGAGGAAACCAAGCAACAAATTTTCAGACAAGTGGCATTGCGAGGTCACCTGATTACGGCAGTGTGCAATTTCTGCTGGCCGATTGAAATTCCTCATTTGACATGCGTTCGTTTTTGTTTGACTGGACTGTTCAACTGGAAGTGGCACTAAGGAGCTTTGGCTTGAAGAAGCTACACATGGGCTTCCTATTAAATCTCATGAAATGAGTTTGTGTTCATAAGAGCCTCACTATCATCTTGACCAAACGTTAGGCAAGATTTCTACAAAAACTATTACAAAAATTACTCATGTGGTGGTAACACATCATGTAGTTTCTGGCATGACACTTAACATCAACAACTCAAAACACGGCTCACTACATAAAGCGGGCCACCAAGACTTTAGAAGAGGATTTGCATGATGGGACATTATGTCGGAGTGAGAGCAGACGTTGCACGAGCCGTGCATTCATATTCATATGAGCTCCGGCAGTCAGGGTTTAGAGATCCATTTAGGTTTGTTTATAATGGGGGGCTGAAAGGCTGGCGCAGCTTTGGAAAGTGGAGAAAGCCTTGTATGGTCCTCAGCAGGTGGGATCGACCCCTATAAGCCTCCTACTGACAAGCTTCTGAAATAAAGGATGAAAATACTAAGTATGGACATACAGTATCTGAGGCGGTATATGTAAATCAAAACATAAGATGACAAAAAAAAGAGGAGGAGGAGAAGGAGACCAGATAGAGGGCGCTTGGGGGGGGGGGTTCGGAATGCACGACTGAGCCAGCTGTTATATTGTAGCAAGGGCAATACTTTTTGAACAGGTTCACATCACAGCATCAAGAAGACAAAACAAACAGGAAGGCTACATTGAAAAGTCAAATGGTCAGAAAGTCATAAAAAGTCATCAAATCGGAATGTTAGCGAGGGAGTGTAAAATGAGGGTGTTTACGTCCATTCCAATCCATTGAAAGTGGCCGCAGATCATAACACAACTGTTTAAGTCCAAAAGTCCTCCAATGGGGATCATCTTCAAAGAAAACCAAATAGCACGCCCCTCTGAAGCCACCGCTATCACCGCACTCGCACTGATATTGATTGGTGGGCCGGGATGGGTCTTGAAGCGTTCTCACAGGATCAAGGCCAATCAATATTTACTGCTCGCTCGCAGTGAAGCATGTTACACCAAGAAATCAAGAGAAGATATGGTCGTAGGATGGCTGCAATCAAATAGCCTTTTAAATGAACGCATTGAGTGATGTGACGTGTGCAAAGACTAATAAGAGAAGGTGGTCACAAAAATGTTTTCAAAGAAACACATCATGACGATGAAAAGTGATTTTTCCAAACTCACTTTCTTCCTTGGAAACATGTTCTGACATGTCCAGGGTGGAGAGGCGTGGAGAGGTGTGGAGAGGTGTGGAGACCCCCCCCCCCCACCACCATTTCTTTCCCTTCTGCTATGTTGTCATCATTCATGCCAGAGACATAAACTCTGTTGTGCTGAAGGAAAATTGTTTTAAACTGGATTTGGTTTTAAGCTAAGCTTTGTTGCAAAAAAACTTTCATTTGGCATAGGAAAAAACAAAGACTGAATGGGGAGACAACAGATGAAAGGTCAAGCAGGGAGAGCCAGCTGGACCAACAAAATCACCGCGGCAGTGGGAAAAATGGATGAATATGTAAATAATGTATAATGTCCGATTTGGCGCCTGCCTGCCTGCCTGCCTGCCTGCCTGCCTGCCTGCCTGCCTGCCTGCCTGCCTGCCTGCCTGCCTGCCTGCCTGCCTGCCTGCCTGCCTGCCTGCCTGCCTGCCTGCCTGCCTGCCTGCCTGCCTGCCTGCCTGCCTGCCTGCGCACGTGTGCTTTTGTATACATTCATGCAAATTTACTTGTCTTGTGTTCTTTCTAAGAAAAGGATGTCTGAGCCCCAAGCCATCATTTCAGCTCCCCTGCCCCGCCCAGCCCCGTCCCATCCCATCCGTATCCCGGACAGCTGTCAGCAGAGACCTGGACACAGAAAGACCCATCTGTCACCTTCCTTCAAAGGTCACGCCCGTGTGACTTTGTATGTGAGTGGGAAGCTTCTTTTCCCGTGGCTAATCTGTGCTCCCCGGCACACTTGTGAGGGTGACCAATATGGCCCGCGTACCTCCTCATTTGTTTGAGCCTCAGCAGAATTGATTTCGATGATTTGCCTATTCAATTGTCTTTTTTAACAGCACACTCGGAAGGAAGGCTGTGCGGTCATTCAAATGTGAATTTGCATCCTGCGACTTTGATCACCCCCTCCGTGAGTCGTCACCTTATCGTGGTGGAGGGGTTTGCGTGCCCCTATGATTCTAGGAGCCATGTTGTCGGAGCTTCATGCCCTTGGTAGGGTCACCCATGGCAAACGGGTCCTAGGTGAGGGGTCAGACAAAGCACGGCTCACCCAAGCCCCTTATGACAAAAAACACAAATGGACTTTGTTTTCCCTCGCCCGGACGCAGGTCACCGGGGCCTCCCTCTGGAGCCAGGCCTGGAGGCGGGGCTCGAAGGCGAGCGTCTGGTGGCCGGGCCTTCGCCCATGGGGCCCGGCCGGGCATAGCCCGAAATGGAAACGTGGGTCCCCCTTCCCATGGGCTCACCACCTGTGGGAGGGGCCGAAGGGGTCGGGTGCAATGTGAGCTGGGCGGCAGCCAAAGGCAGGGACCTTGGCGGTCTGATCCCCGGCTGCAGAAGCTGGCTCTTCGCACATGGAATGTCACCTCTCTGGCTGGAAAGGAGCCCGAGCTGGTGTGCGAGGCAGAAAAATTCCGACTAGATATAGTCGGACTAGCCTCCACGCACAGTTTGGGTTCCGGTACAAGCCCTCTCGAGAGGAGCTGGACTCTCTTCCACTCTGGAGTTGCCCATGGTGAGAGGCGTCGAGCAGGTGTGGGTATACTTATTGCCCCCCGGCTGGGCGCCTGCACATTGGGGTTCACCCCGGTGAACGAGAGGGTAGCCTCCCTCCGCCTTCGGGTGGGGGGGACGGGTCCTGACTGTTGTTTGTGTCTATGCACCAAGCGGCAGCTCAGAGTACCCACCCTTCTTGGGGTCCCTGGAGGAAGTGCTGGAGAGCGCTCCTTCTGGGGACTCCATCGTTCTACTGGGTGACTTCAATGCTCACGTGGGCAATGACAGTGAGACCTGGAAGGGCGTGATTGGGAGGAACGGCCCCCCCGATCTGAACCTGAGCGGTGTTCTATTGTTGGACTTCTGTGCTCGACACGGATTTTCAATAATGAACACCATGTTCAAGCATAAGGGTGTCCATGTGTGCACTTGGCACCAGGACACCCTAGGCCGCAGTTCGATGATCGACTTTGTAGTCGTGTCGTCGGATTTGCGGCCGCATGTTTTGGTGAAGAGAGGGGCGGAGCTGTCAACTGATCACCACCTGGTGGTGGGTTGGATCCGATGGTGGGGGAAGATGCCGGTCCGACCTGGCAGACCCAAACGCTCTGTGAGGGTCTGCTGGGAACGTCTGGCAGAATCTCCTGTCAGGAAGAGCTTCAACTCCCACCTCCGGCAGAGCTTTTCCCACGTCCGGGGGAGGCGGGGGACATTGAGTCTGAGTGGACCATGTTCCGCGCCTCCATTGTTGAGGCGGCCGACCGGAGCTGTGGCCGTAAGGTCGTTGGTGCCTGTCGTGGCGGCAATCCCCAAACCCGCTGGTGGACACCGGCGGTAAGGGATGCCGTTTTGGCCTGCGGGACTCCGGAGGCAGCTGACAGGTACCGGATGGCCAAGCGGAACGCGGCTTCGGCGGTTGCTGAGGCAAAAACCCGGGCGGGCGTGGGAGGAGTTTGGTGAGGCCATGGAGAATGACTTTCGGACGGCTTCGAGGAAATTCTGGTCCACCATCCGGCGTCTCAGGAGGGGGAAGCAGTGCAACGTCGACACTGTTTACAGTGGAGATGGCGTGCTGCTGACCTCGACTCGGGACGTCGTGAGTCGGTGGGGAGAATACTTTGAAGACTTCCTCAATTCCACCTACACGCCTTCCATTGAGGAAGCAGGGCCTGGAGACTCTGAGGCGGATTCTCCAATCTCTGGGGTCGAAGTCACTGAGGTAGTTAAAAAACTCCTCGGTGGCATGAGATCCGCCCGGAGTTCTTAAAGGCTCTGGATGTTGTGGGGCTGTCATGGCTGACACGCCTCTACAACGTTGCGTGGACATCGGGGACAGTGCCTCTGGATTGGCAGACTGGGGTGATGGTTCCCCTCTTTAAGAAGGGGGACCGGAGGGTGTGTTCCAATTACAGGGGAATCACACTCCTCAGCCTCCCTGGTAAGGCCTATTCAGGGGTGCTGGAGAGGAGGGTCCGTCGGGAGGTCGAACCTCGGATTCAGGAGGAGCAGTGTGGCTTTCGTCCTGGCCGTGGAACAGTGGACCAGCTCTACACCCTCGGCAGGATCCTCGAGGGTGCATGGGAGTTCGCCCAACCAGTCCACATGTGTTTTGTGGACTTGGAGAAGGCGTTCGACCGTGTCCCTCGGGAGGTTCTGTGGAGGGTGCTTCGGGAGTACGGGGTGCCGAGCCAACTGATAAGGGCGGTTCGGTCCCTGTATCACCGATGCCAGAGTCTGGTCCGCATTTCCGGCAGTAAGTCGGATTCGTTCCCAGTGAGGGTTGGACTCCGCCAAGGCTGCCCTTTGTCACCGATTCTGTTCATAATTTTTATGGACAGAATTTCTAGGCGCGGCCGAGGCGTTGAGGGGGTCCGGTTTGGGGACCTCAGCATCGCGTCTCTGCTTTTTGCAGATGACGTGGTGCTGTTGGCTTCTTCAGGCGGTGATCTCCAGCTCTCGCTGGAACGGTTCGCAGCCGAGTGTGAAGCGGTCGGGATGAGGGTCAGCACCTCCAAATCCGAGTCCATGGTCCTTGATCGGAAAAGGGTGGAATGCCCTCTCCGGATCGGGGATGAGATCCTGCCCCAAGTGGAGGAGTTCAAGTATCTTGGAGTCTTGTTCACGAGTGAGGGGAGGATGGAGCGTGAGATCGACAGGCGGATCGGTGCAGCGTTGGCAGTAATGCAGACCCTGTACCGGTCCGTTGTGGTGAAGAGAGAGCTGAGCCAAAAGGCAAAGCTCTCAATTTACCGGTCGATATACGCTCCTACCCTCACTTATGGTCATGAGCTATGGGTCGTGACCGAAAGAACGAGATCTCGGATACAAGCGGCCGAAATGAGTTTTCTCCGCAGGATGTCCGGGCTCTCCCTTAGAGATAGGGTGAGAAGCTCGGTCATCCGGGAGAGACTCTGAGTAGAGTCGCTACTCCTCCACGTTGAGAGGAGCCAGATGAGGTGGCTCGGGCATCTTATCAGGATGCCTCCTGGACGCCTCCCTGGGGAGGTGTTCCGGGCATGTCCCACCGGTAGGAGACCCCGGGGACGACCCAGGACGCGCTGGAGAGACTATGTCTCTCAGCTGGCCTGGGAACGCCTTGGGATCCCCCGGGATGAGCTGGACGAAGTGGCTGGGGAGAGGAAAGTCTGGGAGTCCCTCCTAAAGCTGCTGCCCCCGCGACCCGACCCCGGATAAGTGGAAGAAGATGGATCGATGGATGGACTTTGATCACGCTGACTAGATCGCTCACATTTCAAAGCCACGCTATTTTGGTTCGGGGTGAATCAATGATTCATTAGGGGACGAAAAGCTTATTTGAAATTTTCATGACACTCATAAGAGTAGACAGGTGGGATTTGCATTTGTTTTGGTTTATTTGCTTCATATTGTTGACAGAGCAAAATCATTTGGATAAAACAAGTGCAAGTGGTAAAAACAGATTCAATTATTTGACTGCAACTATTTGAAGACTGCCGGCGGCGTGTAGTCAATATTGAACAATACTGCAACTATATTGGGGGATAAGTCACTCATGCTTTTCTGAATCTTGATTTGAATTCAACCCAATTGTGTACATTATGTCAGACAATGGATGAGTAGAAACAAAGGAGGGCATACAGAGGAGATTTAGGCTGTAGTAGTGTTATGCAAATGGTTTATGGGCGGGAACAAAGACGCATTCTGAGAAGAAAGAGTAAGTACGAAAACTGGCCTTGCTTTCAAAGTGAAAAACAAGCCTCTTTTTTAATACATAATCATGACGACGCAACTCCAAGGCAATCATAGTTCTGGGATAACAATCGGTCCTGTTAAGGAAACAATCTGGGAAGGAAATCTAATTCCAGCATGAGGGAGGTCGCCGCCATATTTCAATTTATCCAAGAGGCTGTTTACATGTTTTGGTGCAATAATATGGTTCAGCAGGAGATTAGATAGCATTCATGTGTGAATGATAGCGATGGACTGGGCTAATCACACAAAGTACACGTTTTTTTATTTCGGCTATTTGAGGACCCAAGTCAAAATCCTTCTTTGGCATGCTCAAAAATGGCCAATACAAATTCTTGATTCTTGAAATGTGCTATTATGACATTAAGATGTCATATCATCATATATTTTGTGCAATAATATAGTATCTCAAATGCACCTTTGACTCAAGTGCTCACACACAGAAACGGCACACATGCAATTTATTTACAGGAAGTAGTTTTATAGAAGGATGTTGTATAATTAAAGAAGGATGGCGGGAACACAAGGCTCTGGGGGGAATTTCAGAGCTAAGCAAAAGAAAAGGAAAGGAGTAGGAAGGAAAGAGAGAGAGCGAGAGAGAGAGAGGCACAGAGAGGCTTTTGAGAGCCACTGTGGGCGGTTTGCAAAATGCTGCAGGAGGCTTTGGGGTTATTGCAATACATAGCGCACGCGTGCGAGTGCGTGCGTGCGTGCGTGTATAGTATGCTTGAGTGTCATGGTCTCACCTTCCTACATCATTCATTTGATTCAAGAGAAATACCACATCCTCTCTTCAACTGACATGAATTCTTTGCTTGGCTTTGATTTGCTGCAGAATGCACCAGGAAACTTTTTTTTTTTTTTACACCTAACTTTGTTTTTATTTGGCAACACTCATGAAAAGTCTGTTGATGGAACATCGGGGCAAGAATGACGCTGTGACTGTTGAATGCCAGTGCATGAGGGAGCTTCAAGAGATCTTAGTAGTTCCCCATAATATCTTTCTATATCCATCCCATGTAAACCTGTATACAGTTCAAGCTACATTTACACAATGACCTGACAGATAACACATATTTTCAATGCAAAAAAAAATTATATATATATATATATATATATATATATATATATATATATATATATATATATATATATATATATATATATGTAGCAATAGCAAACCATAGCTGACCTCATGTTAGTCTTCAGAACCAAAAGCTAGTTGAAATTGAACAACAGCGCCTACGTCGGACACAGTCAAAACAATTCTTCATCATGAATGGATTATTAACATCCAGCAAGTCAGACATTACATCAAAGTTTCACCGGAAAGATTCTGACAAAACGAGAAAAGTGAAATTCTCGGAAGAAAAAAAAAAGAGCAGACATGGAGCGAAAGCACGCACGTCACAGTGGCTCACGACTTGACCTTTAAACATCCTGCTTCCTCTGCCACAATGCGAGTAAGACACCTCGAAATCAAAGCTCATATCACTATCATACATCATATGCCAATGGATCATTTTAGTAAGAAATACTCTGCGCCCGAGGCATTTACATTTGAAACATTTTAGACCACACCGCTCCAACATCAGCCCTGGGAAACGGCCAGAACAAACGTAGAAAAGAAAGAGAAAATGACAACAGATGGTCGATTGTCAGGGCAGTACTTTTGGACAGACACGCCGCTGGCGGTCTGGTCTCAACCATCCCCTCCCTCCCTCCCCCGGGAGGGGGTTAGGGTTAGGGTTGGGGGGGGGACACTTTAAAAGCTCTTTAATGCTATTGTACACAGGCATCTGACAAAATGACAGTGTGTTGCGTTATATAATCACAGTTTAGAGGAAAGAGAAGTCCGCATGAAGAGGATGTAGGCCAAGATAAGCATTGCAACCTCTCTGATTTAATCCACTCCAAAGATATATTGCAATCCATTTTGGATTCAGAACAAATATATTCTGTAATTCCTATTCGGAGGCAACCTGCTGCATTTTGGCCGAATTGTATATGTCATGCTGATGGAGCTTACCAGTGGAAAGAAATGAATTGTCAAGATCAAAAGACATGACTTGGAAATTGAGATGAAACACTCACAGAAAATGAGGTAAACCACAACGCTGTGTATTTTGCACAAAAATCCTAATAAAAGTCAAACGCATCCTGTTTGTTTGATTCTTAAATGTCACTGTGGCAGCAGCAGCTGCTGCTTCCTGTCGATGCAGAGAGTTTGTGTGAGATTACAACCGTCATGTTATTTTAACGATATAATATTGTGCAACTATTGGAAGAAAGTTCCAGTGTTTAAGTACAAGCCAACATTGAATTCAATACATCATTATAAGAACCATGTCGCCATGGTCATATTTCTTGTAATAATGGAATGCCTTGCAATGTTGGAAAATACTACAAATGACTCGCGCCCCTTATTCCCTTATTCGTGTGAACATCATCCCTTGCCTGCTCTGCATGTTACCAAAAATAGAACGCTGCACAAGTAGAACACCGACACGGGATAGAAATAGAATAAAAGAGAAAAAAGAGGTAGAAATTGACACACAAATCCACGATGAATAGGGCTGGAGGCGACACCGGGGATGACGTCACACGTGCACGGGAACGACGGAGGTTAACGCTGCAAATGCATTTGGCCGAATAAATGATGCAGCTGCCCAATCACTTTAAGGCCTGTCTAATAATCTGGTCAGCCAAAAGTCAACAATAAAGGACAAGGTTCATTTTCCAGTGTGTGTGTGTGTGTGTGTGGGGGGGGGGGGGGTGTACAGTTAAGCTTTTTCTCTTGAATAGTTCAGCGTCACACTTTGTCTGTTTTTGCCTTTGTTTTGCATCTTGGCTTATCGAGCTCCACTGCCACAGATGGAATTGAAAGGACAAGGATTTTCTTTGCACAACAGCACCATCTGCTGGATGTGTTCTGCAATGCTGGATTCTGCATCATTGAGAACATCATGTGCCTACAAAATTGGCACCACCAATCATTTTTGATAAGAGCCATGAGGAAATTGTTAGCCAAAGTACACACAAAGAAATCATGCCAATCGGCATTGAAGTGACATTTGTGTTGATCACTTCTACTGGAACTATAACGAATCATTCGGATGCCAAGTGAAGACAAGTGACTCATATGAACCAGACTTAATAGGAGCTTCGAATGGATGGAACCTGTTTACCAGAGGCTCTAGTGTTTGCGGACTTCCGGAACATCATCCAAAAATAACTTGGAATGATGCTCATGACGATGATGACGTTTGTTCATTTGGATCCAGAGGGCAGAAGTATAACAAAAAGCAGAGACATGTGAAGCGGTTGCACTGATTTCAAGGAAACAGGGACAAATTCACGAAAGCTATGCTTTTATTCACCCCCCCAGTATTTTTCAGTTTGAAACATCTGCGGTAACTCTCTAATTGGGTTGTAGTGACATCTAGCGAAAGGAACTGGAACAACATGTGCCAACAAGTCAAGTTCAGGTTCCTTTTCATTAGTAACAGAAAAGTCTTCCTCTGGCCGTCTGCAAGTCCGGTGATTCAGTGGTGGCGGTATAGTCACATCTAAATATATAACAAGCTATTAAAGTGCAAAACTCCACCTCCCACCGTCAAGCTAAAATGGGCTTGCTGTGGATAGCCAAGTCAGTGAATGACATATGACTTGGTGGTATAATATGCAGTGACAGCGCCCCAAAAAAAAAAAAAAAGGAGGAGACAGGATACAACATGAGTCAATGAAATCACGAAAGGTTTTATCATTACCCATAAATGACCTGTTAGTTGACTTTTCAAACCCTTTTTTTTCCTTCCCCTTCTGTTTTGGGTTATGGTGTCAATTTTGATTGTTCTGTTTTTTTTTTCGTTTCCTCCCTATTTTAAAGCCCTCTCTCTGTTTGTCCACTTCCATAGTGCGAACGTCACGGGAAGATTTCCTAAGTATAGATCAGCATATGACTCATGAGGGTTCCCCAGACAGATCTGATAGTACGGCAACTACGCAATCAACTGAAATACTGTCGTTACATTTGGATTTAGTTTAGATGCAGAGAGATACATAGGCAGCTGGACGGACGGGAAGTGGACAGACAGAGAGACAGAGAGACAGAGAGACAGACAGACAGACAGACATACAGACAGACAGAGGCTTCCATGTACTGTAGAAAGACACAGAAACAGCTCCAAAAAGCTAACGGGTTCATGAAACTTTTGTTCCTCCAGTAAAAGCTTTTGCAGGACCTAATTTGAGGGCAGCGCACACAAACAGACATGGACGGAGGCTCATTTGAGGACAAAAACACTCGCAAATTGAAAGCCCATGGCCTCCCTCCAGAGAGGGCTAATAAAAAGCTTTGTAGCTGCGGCAACACTTCTGAAAGACAATGGATTGACAAAAAAAAACATAAGCAATGATACAAATTCTTATTTGTTTGAAGAAATTACACCTTGCTTTTACAAGCTCTACTAGCTTAATGCTAACATACAAATGGAAACACCATACACACGTATTAGCGTCTATGTGGTGCTCTTGTTATTCTTTAAGCAACGGATATCAGAACACAAATACTGCATGTGCAGCAAGACTTGTAGACAGATCAAATAATAATATCAATCACATTTATTCTTTATTTGGTAGAATAGATGAATACTCCTGCCGCACTGATAAGCTGAGAGAGGAGCTGACCCTCCAGTATAATAAAAAAAAAGTATGCTATTACTGTGTACTACTTTTCTCAAACAACAAAATAAATTACACAAACCTTATAAATGTGGTCCTGAAATGAATTAAACTTGTATTCTAAGGCTCTACTGGACATCATGTAAAGCAGTTTCACTAGGGTGGTGGTGGTGATGGTGTGTGTGTGTGGGGGGGGGGGGGGGGGCGTTGGACGGGTGGGGGGGCACTGCTCCCTGAAAGCTAAATTGAAACATCTCCCAGTCATGATGCCATGACCGGCCATTGTTCCAGTGAGCAATGAGATGAAGAAGAAGCTGGAGCAGACCAAGGAGCGAGCGCTTTGCATCCATTTGGCAGCAAGAAGCGAGTGCGAGACTGATATTAGGCGGTCTGTTTTGACGCCCCACTTCCACATAGCCTTGCCGAGGCCCCCCCCCCTGGGAAAACAGGGACAACAAATTAGCCTTTTTTTCTCTGCGGGACCCGGGGAGGACAGCCCTCAGACTGTCCGCCTGGAGTTCCCATGCACCCCTCTTGCCCCTTCCCCTTTCAGAAAGCGAGGAAGCAGTCATTGTGCCAGCACCTGTCTCTGAGGAAATTGGTAAAAGTGATGGCTTTGTTAGCCATTGCCATGGCAACCAGGAGAAAAGAGCAGGGGCCAGCTCGCAAGAATTGGGGAAGAGATTGGAAGGGGGCCGGGGCTGGAGGTGGCGGGGGGTCAGGGGGCTTGACAATGAAGTAGCAATTGCATCGCTTTTGGCTGGGATGGATCTATAGGAGGATGTGATGACTTGCTGTGTACCCACGTGTTGGCAAGGGGCATTGCGTGTGTTCATTCAATCCCATAATAAGGCCATGTCCACACAAACAAGGCTATGATTTTCTCCACGTGCAAGCCGGGTGGGACAAATCACCGATATGACAAATGTTCTCACGTCGAGCCATTTCCCAAATCAACCATTTTCTTTTTGGGTGGGGGGTTATAGTGCCACCTGTTGTTGCTTTTGCACACATTTGCAATTTAACCGTTTTTTTTTTTTTTTTTAATACACAAACTGGATAAATGGACACAGACTATGTCAACATCTCTTGCGATTTGTAACCGCGCTACCATCTTCATCTCAGTCGGTGACAATAGCGCGATGGGTCCCTAAATAGCTTGAAGGTCACAAAGGTCACCTCGCATCAAGTCCTCTGATGCGAGGCACTCTTGAAAATCAAGCAGCAGGCGGTGTGGTGGAAAAAATGGATTCCCAAACCAAATGCATCATTTTACGCTGAATCATCCGCTTCATGAAGTTGTCACCTCAAACGTCTTAATGACATCTTTATCACAAAATGACAATATAGTGTGAAGTGTATTACTATATATGACATTACATTTGAAACAGACTTCATATTTCAATTCAAACGTCTATTTTGGATGACAGATTCTAGTTGCCTTTTTTTTTTTTCTGACTTGATTTCTAAGATCGCTTTAAGGACATGGTCATGACCTCCCAGCCCCAGGAGATGACGCTCTTTCCCTGGGTCTTCTGCCTTTTTTTTTTTTTACTGTAAAGCTAGACCTCTGTGTTAAGGATTAAAAGATTTTTAACAAAGGGTCTAGACTAGAGGCATAAGTCATCATTCAAGTCCATTTGGTCTAATTTAGGCAAAATTATACGTGGCACAAACTCAACTATCCTTTTATGAACACCCTTAAAGTATTTCTCAATTATAGCCGAGTTCTCTATGTCCCTTTGCGCAGCCATAGGATGTAAGGAAAAAAAAGACTCTTTTCATCTTCCTCTTTGTGATTTCCTTCACACCTCCCGTGTGGCTATGTTTGAAGATGTGGTTGATGGCGAGTCTGCTACTGCGCCGCAAAACATTCTGATGTCATTATTTTTTTTAGATGAAAGTATTAGGGAATCCCAATACAAATGATTCGGTGTGCAAAGAATGAGGCGTTGCTACTTTTCTGCCTCTGATCTTATGATGACAAAACTGATGGAAATGTAGAACTTCAAAATACTTCCTGACACCAATGACTACTTTCCTATCGGCAGACTTGTTACTTCTTATTGTACGAGCACAAAAATCCATTTTGAGTTGCGACTAGGTGAGGTTTGGTTTTTTTTTTTCAAAGAAAGTTAATTCATAGCTGCCACAAGGTGAATTTGTGACAAGCAAACTGTGAATGGACAAGAATTGATTGCATCACAAAATATTCACAAGCCAAAAATAAAGCAAAAACATTGATGGAGACAATCAAACTGAAGCTGAATTGAAGGGTCTGTAGATTTGCTGACATCATGCTTTTAGAGGTCTTTCCAGGCACAATTTTCACGAAAATGTTGACTTGACTCCAAAGCGGCGCAGCCACACCCCCCAACCCCCCCCCCCCACCACCCCCCCCACCCCGGTTCTCGAACGAAGGATAAAATTTGATGGGCAGCAGTGAAAATAGTTGGCTCTGTGTCGCTGCATCTGAATGTGCATCTGTCTCTCTTTCCAGACAGAATGTGATAATATTGCCACATGGGAACCCGAGAGAACACCAGCGGGTTACAAAGCCTTCTAAAAGTGTCTTCACTCAGCTGTGATTTATCTCCTCTTCTACCTTTCCTGAAAGCAAATACTAACACAGTGTGTTCTTCCTGATGCAGAAAGCACTAAAACAAAAAGCTGGCTTCATTATAAATGAGTGTATTTCAAAATAGATTCTAAAAGCCATTTTGATACTGTCCTTTCCTCCCTCTGTCTTGAAGAAACTCCAAGGTTTGTGTGTTTTGAGTGGGAAGCCATGGGTGTGAGCCAATGTATATACATTTACTAGATACACAGGGACATTTAAAGCTAGAGTGTATACACACGTACTCTTAAAGTTAGGCTCAAGTCTTTTTTTTATTTCAAAATATCATTGTTGAAGAAGCGAGCGTAGTCATTTCCATGTATTTGATTGGAACCCATCATTAGGTCACGTTGGTGGGAGGGGTGGCAAAAATCAACACCAACTTTCTATCAAGTTGAAGACAGTGCCATTCATGTTGGAGTCTTTTTTTTAACATGCCAAAACTCAAATGTTTGTGATATGTTCCTTTTCCGTTGCTTCCATTTTTCCAACAGATGCTGTTCACTAAAGTCAAACGGTGAATGCAAAGGGCCTTCGAATCGGTCCGACCAAATTCCAGCAATGTCCCGGCTAGTTCTGCCCAAACCATATCGTCCTCATGCACGATGGAGCGTGAACTTATGTTCATGCTTATTCTGGTTATGAGAATATTAGTTTGTGCAGCAGCATATTCATACACGATGGCACGCTTACTCTCGTTGGCTTAACGTTCCACTGCAATAGGGACAGAATACAAACAGTGAAGCAACACATGCAGACAGACAATATAACAGTGCTCACTGCTGCATCGTTTGGATCCTCCGCACGGGAAATCTACGGGGAGCTGAAACATCTGAATGAACAGTGGCTCGCTTTTACACTGTCTGCAGATGGCGAGCGAGCATATAGTGCAGCGCTATGACAATTCACTTGCTGCACTATGACAAAAAACTGTGAAGACTCAATGCTCCCTATAAAGTATTTGATTAAGAGTGATGTTTTTTGGGTCATCACTGAATGCATTTCTACAACGTGTGCAATTTAAGACGTCTGAGTAGTAAGCTAGTAAACATGTCACTGTTGCTTAAGCGCTTCAACTCAATTCCTCCGACACACTGATTTTCAAACACATAAATACTAACTTACTCACAGTTTGATTGTGCCAGGGCACCAGCCCAAATTTTTCTTCCTTCAAAAACATCCACTTCCAGGTTCTGACACAGGCCTGGCTTCCCAATCTTTCCTGTGTGTGGAGAGAAAGAAGCAATTAAAAAGAGGGAAGGAAAATAAAATGTCAAGGTCTGGTAACAATGATGTTGACTCGAAACATTTTGCAGCTGTTTTTAAAGAATTGCTGTTGATCAAATTTGTTTTCCCCTTGTGAAAATCTTCAGTTTGATACGCAAGTGACAATAAGGCATTCAAAGTCACAACGTTTCAAATGAACACAACTCAAAGAAAAGGAATGTGGTTTTACACAAAATAAAAGTGTGTTAGTGCTTTTGGCCATGAGCGCTATGAGAAATCTTTATCTTTGGATTTTATGTGCGTGTGTTGATGTCTGACATTGAATTTTAAACGGGCCTTTTTTGGTTTCCGCGGCAGCGGCGTTTAGCCACATAAGGCTGGCAAACGCAAACCGCAACATACACTAGATGCACATAACACATACATGCAAATGTGTGAGGCCGCATTTGAACGTGTTGGTAAAGTCAAACCTCACACACGCACACTAGTCCGAATGTTGCCTCTGTTTTGCACTCTATCTGGGTGGTCCGTGCTGAATATGTTTATGATCCAAAGTGAGGTAATCCAACTGGCTTGTTTCGCTGAATTGAGAATGATTTACAGGATGCTGTAGCAGAGGAGGAGGCCCGAGGAAATCTTAAGGCTCTATTTCAAGTCATTCTGGGTCCAGACAAGCACACATGCACTCTCCCCGCCACAATTTCTCAATGCAATGTGTTTTCCTATTTCTGTCTGGTGCTTGGACAGCCGTTTTGAACTGACAAATTAGCTGCACTTTGACAGCAGGCACAAAGCTCTTTTCCCAGTCATGGAAAAAAGAAATCTTCATTATCATATCAATCATGTCTTTCATTTCCAATAGCGTTGACAGGAGCTGCAGCCTCTCCCAATTGACTTAAGAGCTACATGCTAGATTGGTCGCCAGTCAATCACTGGGCAGTTATAGAGACAAACAACCAGCCACATTCAAATTATCAGTGCACAAGCGACTATAAAGTTGTCATTTTCAAGAATAATGTTGTATTACATATGTTGCTTTTTTGGGCCACATAAAATAATGTGTCGAGCCAAATTTGGCCCACGGGCCTTGAGTTTAGGACATGATTTACGGGTCCAACTTGATTTATAAGTTAATGAAACATGACACAAAATGTAGACATTGTCAAAGCAGAAAACATTTTGATGGAATAGTGAATAACGCGTCCGTTTTTCAGGAATGGAAAACAATAATGTTATTTTCTAAATTGCAGATGACTTTGATCTCTCCCCCACCCCTCTATAACTGTAGTGATGTTTTCTGACATTGGTGGAGTATAGTTTATGTGTACTGTTTTCTCTGTCTTCTACTTTGGACCAAGCAGTCAGCTCATCTCCTAGCCACATTCCCCGAGCTCAATTTGCTGTTACGTCTCTCTCAGCTATGTGAAATGGGAGTTGTCAACCTTGAAGTCAGAAGGAGTTGTTGAATGGCTTGTGGCTGCTAATCTGTTCTCACCACTTTGTATTACTGTGAATGAAATAGGGGGAAAGAAAATTCCATAACAGTGAAGTAACCAAAGTAAATCAGATAAAATGTTTGATATTTTACTACTACTACTACTACTACTACTACTACTACTACTACTACTATTAATAATAATAATAATAATAATAATAATAATAATAATAATAATATTTACAATAATGATAAAATAATAATTATAATAATAATGATGATAATAATAATAATAATAATAATAATAATAATAATAATAATAATAATAATAACAACAACAACATTAGCTCTAAATTGGTATGAATTATTTCATATTATTAATCTATTACTTTTTGAGACACACAAAAGCTTAGACTTATGTTGTTTAAAATTAAACAAAATAAAGTATTACACCACTGTACAGTAAAGCACTGTTCGTTTATAATTGCGTAGCGTTGTTTTTTTGGGAGGAACTATCTTGTCGCTGGGATTGTTTCCTAGTCGAACTTGTTACAGTTGAACCACTGTTATAGCAACATACCGCACAAGTTTTGCTTTTCGTCTCCTTCTGATCTTATAGCGGTCGGTTAACTCTCTCCGAGGGGAGTTCATTTGAGATTTTAAGGTAATTCGGTGTCGAATCCCAACGCTTCGTCACCCGTCGACTAAGCAGCAGTCTTTAGATTTATGCTAGGTGCTAACAGTTAGCCGAGTGCTAACAACTCTTTGACAGCAGCCCTTTCAGTTTACATGTGTCGACCGGCTGGGATTCAGGAGTCGCTGAGAGGTAAACTTTTCATTTCGTCACATTCAACTGCTGTTTGTGTCCTCAGCATTCTGTCAGGACTTTTGATTAATTCACGTTTCAACCGGGCTGGGTTGACATGATATCCTCATGAATCGACTGTAAAGGTTTCACCGTCTATTCATGCAATTCATCATTCACCTGTCACTTCTCTTTACCTCTTGTGTACTGTTCCTTTCACCACACAATGGTTTTATACACACAAACATTTGGAATGCGGTAGTGTCACTGTTGTACTAACATTCTCCACATGGACAGCCACCTTGCACCTGAAGGCTCTCACGAGGGAATGATGAACTTAGGGTAAAATGCCCCTCTTGGTAGGTAACACTGGCTGCGTTTATAGTGGAGTATGTGGTTAACCCGTCTGTCTCACAGTTGATGTCCTTTGTTGTGCTATTTTACTTCGGAGTGGTAGCAACAACAACAACAACAACAACAACAACAAAAAACAATCATGCACAGGTGTTCATGTGATTGAAATAAGTTGGTCTCTCTTGTCATCAGTCAGTCATCCGTAGCAGACAATATGGAGCTGCAGGCGGTGATGATGGCGGCTGGTGGGGGCTCGCGGATGACCGACCTGACGTATAACACCCCCAAAGCGATGCTTCCAGTTGGCAACAGGCCCCTGATATGGTACCCTCTAAACCTGCTGGAGAGGGTCGGCTTTGACGGTGAGCATTAGCGCTTTCCATTGTACCTGCGCCTTTTTTTTTTCATGCTTTTTTTCTTACTAATGTATACTATTGTGGCTTTGTTAGTTGTACACATTATTAACCATGCTTTGATGATAAAAAGCCTCATTGTATTTCCTGCTAAGTAACACACTACAAATGCATTCTAAGCATTCATATAAAGCGGCACATATACATATATATGTATATATATACATGTATATGTGCGCGCGCTGATATCACGCTGTTTTTCTGGCCGTTTAGCACTTCATCAGCCATTGTCAGGTGTGTGTGCGCATCCTGACTCCACTTAGACTGCAGTGTTTTGGCCCCGTGTGCTACGACTTGCTGTCGGTCCAGAAACATTTGGCTTATAAAGGGATTTGTTGCAGTCTGCTGTTCTTGCCAGTAAACAGGGCTGCTCATTGTAAAAAAAAAAGCCTGTTGCTCCTCACTGCCCTTAATAAAACTCCTTTTCAGATATAATCACCATGTGTGGCCAGCACTTTTTTTACTGTGTGTAGCCAGCTAGCCAAAGGCCTGCAATTTACTTTTACGAGGCTGACACAGCAAGTGAGCGAATGCATTACACAAACCATTTTCTACTACGTACAGATAAGGCAGCAATTCTTAGATGTGTTAAAGAGGTCTGCTCATGTTATTATCCATTTAAAGTCAAGTTTAATTTGGGCGCTTGAAATGCACCATAATCTAGTGGACATCTAATGCGACGTTGGGAATAGTTCTTCTTATTATACCCAGACTTGCTGCAGCCATGAATAGCTTGAAGACTTGTTCTTTGCTTTGTCGTCAGAGGTGATTGTGATCACCACCAAGGAGGTCCAGAAGATGATGAGCACAGACCTTAAACTGAAGATGGACGTGAAGTTGAAACTGGACTTTGTTTGCATCCCGGAAGACGAAGACATGGGCACGGCCGACGCTCTCCGGCACATCCAGCCCAAGATCAAGGTGTCGTGCACGCAAACGTTTAAACAATTGTCATGTAGTATGTGATACAATGGCTTACGTTAAGTTTGACGTTAAACTGAACCTGATGACATTTCAAGAAACTCATGATTGCATAATCAGGTAAATCAGCCACTTAGCAGAACTCAAAATGCTAATCTGCCTAGCCAACCAAAGCCAAAGCATTTGCTTATTTTGCACAAAGCCACTACAAGCTAAATTAGCTAGCGAAGCTACTGGGCATGAATGAGTTGCGCCCTCTGCTGGTTGCTTCTAAGAATTGACAACCACTCATTTTTCCTGCCAAGATATTTTGTTTACACAGCCTAATCCCATTGATACAAATGTTAGATCAATCAAATTGTGTATGACTGACAAATGTACGGTGCAATACTCTGCACACAGCTGTGTCTAAGGATGCGTTTTGACAGGTTGAATTCCCCCCACCCCCCCTCACACACACACACACACACACACACACACACACACACACACACACACACACACACCCCTCTCCGGCACTTGTATGAAATCACAGAGATTCTTATTATTCCCTTTTGCCCAAGAGCTCTTTATTTAACCTCCGTTGTAACGGCACGCAAGCGCACTCCAATGGGGCAAGTTCCCTCACGCTCCCGTTGAGTATATTGGAGTCCGTAATCCTTTGAGCAGCCAGCTAGATTAGAGGCATTGAGTTACACACACTCTCACACTGGAGGGTGGTGACTGAGGGACCAGAAGCATGGCCTGCCAAATCCCAGCAGCGGAATCAATCAAACTGTCAGTCTAGAGCATGAATACAGAATAGACACACGCACACTCGCCCATCTCTTTCTAACAACCTTCTATGAGGGGATTTTGTGTTACCGATCAAACAAAATACTTAGAATAATCCGGCCGCACTTTCAGGGACCAGAGAGTTTCTGTTCCCTGAAAAGGGAGATTACAAGCGGCATATTTTATTTTGTCTAGCGAAGGCACACAAAGATGGATGCCTACGCCTGATTGTTGCCTACGGCTTTCCCGTTAAGCCCAATGAGTGAAAGGTGTTACTTAGCGTGCGCTTTTTCTTTTTGTTTTGTTTTGTATGTTCAAAGCCTTATGGACATTTTTATGACCACTCACTTTTAATCACTTGGCAGACCTGAGTGAGTATCCAGGCAGACTCAGCTTCTGGTCTGCAAATGTTTGTCGACATTCGAGCCACATGACAAAAGGTGAAGAGAGAGATATTGGGGTGAGATGGAGAACCAACGCTTCTTAAAAGAAGTTCCGTTTGGAATTCATAGTCGTTTCCTATGTCAATGAATGGTAAAGTTGGATCACATTAACAACAGAGTTGTCACAACTAGGTAGAAAACAAAATGTGAACACAAAATTCATGTTGTCCGCCTGTGTTATCCATGCAAATGGTGGCATTTTGCCAGCGAGACCACCACCACCACCAGAATCCAGGGACCACAGCTTGCAATTTATGTCCTGTAAGAGAGGAAGCTTGAGAAATAAAAGACAGTGTGACTCCATGTGTGGTATACGTGCGTGCGTGTGGTCCTGACCTGTCCAGAGATCCTGGCTGTTGAAAGGCCAGTGTGTCTCTGTCTCCCCAGCTGACTCCACTCCGCCGTCGCCTGCGAGTGTCCATGTGTGTGTTCCGTTGTGTTTACCGGCCTTCCTCCGTGTGTGTGTGTGTGTGTGTGTGTGCGCGCGTGCTGGCGTGCGTGTTAAGACAGAGTGGAGACTTGAAAGGTCTCTGGGTCGCCGCGTCGGTAGATCTCCTGCAGACGCCTCGCAATGGTAGCTTCTTGTTGTTGCCAATTCCAGACCAGGCTGGGCTATAAGATACCAGCAGGTCAACTACATGACCCTTGAACTCATTCATACACTCCCCTCACTGACATGTGTGCGACTTTTGATGGAATGATCTTCCTATTGCATTGCTAGCACTGTCCATGTTCAAGCTACGAGCCCCTATTTGTTTTGGTTTTTGAAAGCCGCGAACGTGCTTCAGATACGGAGATGCTTCCGTTGCAGCGGTATCACTATCAATAAGGCGGCGAGTACTAATGGCAGGATTAGTCCTCATGCTGACAGCCCGCATGAGTGAGTAGACAAATGGCTGCTGTGAACAGAGGTGCAAGTCAAAACGCATACATACGTACCTGCGCATATACGTACACCTGACATAAGCACTGATACCGCTTGCACTCCCGTGTTGTGTAAGTGATATCTTAATGGAGTTCACAAGCGCCGGCCGGATTGATGCTTCTTAGATTTAGTGCACTGCCCAGTACCTGAGCTACAATAGCCAAAAATCCCCTTTCCTCGTAATCAAGCTTGAACTGTGAATACGCACGACGTTCCGTGCGGTGAGTCGTCATCAAAAAAGCACAGCCGGGGCCCTTCTATGGATCTTAAAACGACTCTCGTCTTTGTGTCTTTCTAATTTGCCTCCTCAGACCGACATCTTGGTGTTGAGTTGCGACGTGATAACAGACGTGGCGCTTCACGAGGTGGTGGATCTGTTCAGAGCCCACGATGCAACTTTGGCTATGCTGATGAGCAAAGCCCATGAATTCACAGAGACCGTTCCAGGCCAAAAGGGAAAGAAGAAAGCAGGTCGATTGAAAAAAAACATTTTCCGCATGATATGTTTTGTCAATTTGGATGATAGCTGAAATGTCTTTGTGTATGTTTTTATTTGTTCCTCTGCAGCTGAGCAGCGAGATTTTGTAGGCGTGGACCAATCAGGCAAGAGGGTCTTGTTTATGGCCAACGAGGTGGATTTGGAGGACGGGCTATCCATTAGGAAGTCCATTTTGAACAAGTAAGCTAATTGAGCTGAATTTTAATATTGGAATGTCCATTGATGAAGAAGTGAACTCCTCCAGTGTGTGCAGTGTGAACGTGGAGCACCACACACACACACACACACACACACACACACACACACACACACACACACACACACACACACACACACACACACACACAATGTTACTACATTGCACTTCGTTAGTGGAGCAGATGTTTTGGTTCTGATCAGGGTTTCCGTAGCTGGTGTGTGGGATATTTGTTACAGGAAGGGAACGTGAGGTAGGTTTTCATTTCCTGGTCCTAAAATGCACGTACGTGCGTTTTGGGAGCTCGTAAATACTTCACGGAGCCAAAGCCACTGTAAATTCTGGAAAATGAGAGCGGGCTCCAGAGCAGCTGCTTACAAGCATCCTTGCACAGAAAACGTTTCAGTCTAGGTCCTCCCTCCCTCCCTCACACACACACACACGCATGCATATAAATTTAGCTTGTTACACAAAAAAAATATTTTCGAACCACACGTTAATGCATCCAAGACAACATGGTGCTGGAATGAGCATTCTTTGGTGATGTTATCAAGATGTCTGTGAGTCCGCAGCAAAATATTTCTGACTTCCAAGCCTCCAATCTATTTAGCAAGATATGAAACAATGACACAAGCAAACGATCAAAAGTGAACAGTACAAAGTGTTTCGATGTCAGGAAATCAGGAATGTCAGGGACTCATTTCCGGAGTTTGGGATTTCTACAAGCCACTGGTGGCTAGTTTATTGGTCGCGGGACTGTTTTACACATCACTTTACCTCGAGCCCCTTGCTTGTCCCATCAAAAGCAGATACACATTTGTTTTCTTTTCTTTTTTTTTTCCCGTCTTTGGTGTGCTCACTGAAAGTTTGTCCACCGTTTGTAGTGTTTATTGCTGTTAAATGTGATGGATTGCTGATTAAGGGCTTCTACATCAATATTGTATATAGTTGTACTCCTTAGAAGAAAACTACCTGCGGTGCGGAAAAGCCACGCCATGACCTGCTGGGATATATTCTAGCCACGGAGGCTTGCTTTCAGTGGCTTTATTTTCAAGTGCTGTAGTCATTTGTCAGCCTAAGAAAGACAAAGTAGCATCCACATCTGTCGTGATGTTTTGTTGACAATTGAGCACAGTGTGGTGTCAGCGCACTCAACAGAAACGCCCTCGGCATTTCAGACATGACAAAGGAGCTTGATTTATGATTTGCAAGCTTTATTGTGTATCCTTTTTTTTTTTTTTTAATCATCCAGTCATTCCCTCATCTTATTCTCATGAGCGTAACTCATGTTTAAGCGGGCCGGTTGGGAATTCAGCTGTTGAGTTGATGTTTGTGAGTATCACGGCATCATCGCGGTGACCTTGAAAGATTTTGAAGGAGGAAGCTTGTTTCCATCTGTTTCCAATATGATTGCACCAAATCATCAACTCACTGGCTGGATCCGCCAACAAAGTGCCTTCGTGCAATACCTACGTTTATCTGTATCCTGTCAAGTGACTTACGTTATCTGTAATGCGTCTTGAAATTTGATTTGGGTTATATTCCTTTTTGTGTTTTGAACTCAATATTTTCGATTCAATTAAAGACTGAAATTGGATGATTTACGAGGCTCGATTTCTCAAATCTCCGTCAGCCCGGCTGCCATTTGTTCTTTTTCTCACTTGGCCCTGAACCTTTTATCCATGTTGATTTCATTACATTACACAGGCAGGGATGGAGCTCACTTTCTGGATCACGCCGATGCCAGACTATCCTTGTTCCACCAGCAGTGGACCATGTGTGGGTTTAAGCTGTGTCAGATATGAGACTCAAAATGAAATGTATTAGACTATCTCGGCATTAGGGGAATCACAGGCGTTTTGATTTTGCAGGCTAGAACCAAATATCCCAAATAAGCCTCTTGGCTCAGATGAGGAAACCTGACTAACGAGGGTATTAGCATTCTGCCACGGTCCGACTCACTGTGCATTTCTGCTTCCAACTAAACTACGCGTCGTACTGCGTGTAAGCAAAAGAGCAAGTTGTGGCCATCCTGTGCTGCTCAGGATTTGCAAAAACACATTTGCCAATCATCCAAGAATTGTCATGCTTGCCTGTTGAGGGATGAAATACCCGCTTAAAATGCATGTAGCCGTTTGTGATACAAGGAACCGCTTGCTAAATTGTCCATTTAAGACGTCTTTTTTTCGAGAACTTTGAGATCTACTGGAAGAGCTGCAAGAAGAAGTGTCAGAAAAGGTCCCCAACTAAGCTCCACTTGTAATGGTGGTTCCCACAGACTAAATCTTTCCCTCTGTTGTGTTTCCCATGATCACACAGAGCAACACGCGCAGTCTGATGGAGCGCATTTGCTTGTAAAATACGTGTGACCGAGTCATGAGTCACACTTGTCAGACTGCTCGGTGGATTTCTTTGAACATTTCACTGGACAAGATATGATCAAGTTGTTCAACTTCCTCACTGATGATATTCCCTCAGAATGATTGAGACTGTTACAGCCCAAGAACAACATTAAAAGATGATGAATCTATTACAAAATGTCTTATCAACCCCCCCTAATTCCTCGAATGCCCCCTACGTGTGAGAGCCTTTTTAAAACGTATTGAATGGTGGTGCTTCTATTTTAGTGCAAAGCATAAAAAATGACAGAAAAATGAAAGCTTATGCTCATCCTTTGTGTGACTGTACGTAATTATTTGTCATTCTAACCTTTTGTCATCATTAGTAGTAATGCTCGGATCAAGACAACCAGTCAGGCTTGCGGACATGGCGCATCAGTCATTTTTAAAGTGTCGTGACTTGCCAGACATTCTTTGGTTCTGTTGTGGAAATGAAAATCAAGGTTTTCGTGTCAAAGCTCCACTGTGAACAGCCAACCGCGAAATGTCTGCTTTTCATTTTGTCAAAGCTGCATGATTGTTGTGTGGTAATGAGACACAGTCCTTTCAAATCAATAGCTTCCAACCAAAAAAAGAATCCAAATAACTAACTACAGCGTGTCTCGGAAAATGTTTCGCAGAGGTCTTTGGGTATTACGTAGTAAAAGTTTGGCGTCGTCTGTTTTAGGGAGAGCCCACACCCTGTCTTTTTTTTTTTTTTTTTTTAACGATCTAATAAGCGAACGGGTGGCGGAAGAGGAGGATACGTACGGCATAAAAGGGGGTGAGGGTGGATTTGTTTTATTGAAGCCTGAAGGATGACTTGCTTTTCTTTGGCTCTCGCTTCATAAATGTCAAGGTATGTATGCAACCCACCGCCATAAAGCTGCCCCTGCCCGGCCGGCCCCCAATCTCAAACAAACAATGATGACCAACCCAAATGCTTACTGGTGTTCTCTCTCCAGACATCCGAGGATGCTCATCAAAACTGGCCTCCTAGACGCTCACCTTTACTGCATGAAAAAAGCAGTGGTGGACTTTCTGAACGACAACAAGTGAGTTCCCAGTGTAACTTTGAATTTTCCTCCCTAGCCTAGCTAGTTTAACTCTAGCAAACGCTGTCCAGACTCGGTCAGGCATCGGCCGCTTTAATCTGTAGCAAATGTTGACGAGGGTTACATAGCGTGCGAGGCTTTGAAAGGTCCTGTTAGCGTGGTGGTGTTAATTTGTTTTACAACGTGTCAGTGAGACAGGCTTTAAGGCCTTTAGCCTGTGAATTGGAGCTTGCTGTCTGTCACCTGGCCGCCCAACGCTCCACAGCAGTGCTCTGGAAATATGAAGTGAAATTGAAGCGCTTTCGTATCAGATGCGAAGGATGACAACGGAAAGTGGCCAAAGGTACAACGTCTTTGAGCTTTCCTGATTGTTTCTGGCTCTTGCTCAAATTCCATCATCACTATTCACTTTGGTAAAAATAATACCGGCGACTGACGGACAGACGGGTGGGTGGGTGGGTGGGTGTTTGGGTAGCTGAGAAATAAGTCAACTGCTTGTAGTCTGAGCAAACATGGAATTCATCCTTTGACCGCTTGGCCAAAAGACACAAGCGCAATGAAACTCCAGCTGCCAAAGACTTTTTTGCACCAGCTTGATGAAACAAAACCCATTCCAACACTAATCTCACGTGGCCAAGTCATTTGAATGAAGCATTCATTTGCCAGCTTTCACATCTTTATTCGCACTTGTCTTATTCATCATATTGTTATTTGAGCTCCTCGTTCTCCCTTTCTCCTCTTCCGCGTTCCTCCTCCCTTCCCTCCAGAAGACACGGACGGCGGACACAGTAACTGTTGTTTTTCTCCTGTCATTCACATGGAAATTCTCATCTCCCCCTTTAAAAGAAAGTACGGGGGAGAAAAGAAAGGGGGTTGCAAAGTGTTGCATAGAAACACTCCAGCACGGCAGCAGCGCTGCTGCACATAGAAAATGGAAAAAAAGTAGGTAAATATTTTTTGAAAAATGCTGCCAGGCAGCTATTCAATTAAAAAAATGCAAACACTCTAAAGTTGAACGGTTGCATTAAAGATGATCAAACATATTTAAAGTTCACTTGACTTCATTTCACACTCACACACACACAAAAAAGTCCTACTTGCTAATCTTTCCACAACTTGATCATCCTAAGCATGGTAAAATAACCACATTCCCGCTTAAGGTTATGACTAAACTAGCGCTCCTCCTTCTCCTCAATCCTCTTGACTGCAGATCCATTTCATCCATCCGTGGCGAGCTCGTGCCTTATTTGGTGCGCAAGCAGTTTTCCAAAGCGAGGAGCAGTCCAAAAGTTAAAGATGACAGTGATGAGCAGAGCCAGACGAAGAGTGACAACTCGACAAACAATGGTTTGCATCACACCACTGCATTTGCTCTGGGCTGAATTTTTTCTCGTGTTTATAGTTCCCACTGATATGACATTTTGGTGGCGGATGCACTTCATGGCTTCTCTCCTCGCAGAGCTCCTGATCGCATCACGCGACGATGGCCTCCTCCAGCTGGCCCAGGAGCGCTCCTGCTGGAACGACCATCACGGGGACATGAGCGAGGCGTACCACGGCGGCAAGCTCCGTTGCTACTTGCACATCATGGAGCAGGGCCTCTGCTACCGCGTCAACACGCTTGCCGCCTACATCGAGGCCAACCGCCTGGTAAGTTGCATAAATGTTTCACGTGGTCCTAATGAATCATTCCGCTAATTTTTTGCTTTCTTTCTTTCTCTTTCTGGTCTTTATGCAAGGTTCCCAAGCTTTTGTTTGAAGAACCAGCAGTCCACCCTTCTGCCGTCATTTCGGAGCGATGTCAGGTTTGTGTCAGCGGTGGTTTTGAAATCTTGTCTGGTCAATTGAGCTTGCGCTAATTGTCCTCAGATGGTCAGATGATCTCAGAGTTTATATTGGACTTTGATGAGGATCACACGTGGACTGCAGCGTTTGGCGACTATGAGTAATGTCTCTGCGCACTGTCATCTGCTCAGATGGGATCCGACAGCATGATTGGGGCTCTGTGTCAGATCGCAGATAAGACTTCCATAAAGAGGTCCACCATCGGAAGCTCCACCGCAATTAAGGAGAAAGTCCGAGTGACCAACTCTATCATCATGCACGGGGTTACCATAGAAGAAGGGTGAGAACACACGCACACACACCGGCTTTGAAGTGAGCTCACAAATACACACCGAGAAAGAATTCTTCTCTCCCGGCATGTTTATGCTTTAGGTCCTAATTGTAACCCTAAATGGTCGTGCAAGATTAAGTTGGTACACGCTCACTTTGCTTACTAATGATTTTGATTTGTTTTCCCTCGCCAAGATACTGTCAACACCCAAAACCTTCCATGTGTGGCTTCTTAATGCCCCTGAATCAAACACTCCTGCTCGCCCTTTCTAAGGTTATGATTATAAATTTTGAGAATCGGGTCAAGTTTATTCTTGGAATACGACCTGTTTTTTTACCTTTTAGCATTCTGACCTATACCATTTTGATTTGTTTTCTTTAACAGCACAACTTTTTTGACAATTTTGCAGATCTGATCGTTGATCTCATAGATGAATGGGCAATTTGCAATCACCCATTTTGCATCCAAATGCTAAATATCTGCAGATCCCATCCAGCTATTATTAGAGTCAGCTATTAGGTCTTTCTTTTACGAGAATTGCACCTTTTTCTGGTATTCTCATAACATGATGACATCATTTTTGCAACGATGCAATATTAGGACTTGTGCCTATTTTCCCCTCATCATTTTGAGACCATTTTTTTTCAAATCCGAGATGTGCAAATGGTGGCTGCTGGTGTGCGTTGTGTGATGCTATGTAAATGGGTGGTGTTGTTTTGTTTTCCATCCTCCCTCCATGGGGTGGAACAAGGCGCACCGGGCTCACAATGTGCCTATTGGTGTGCGACCAGCCAGAGGCCGGCTCCAAACAAACAGCGAGCTGCTCAAGTGAAGCACACAACATCCCAATATCTCATTTGACCGCTAATTTACTTGGCCACACCAGGATTCCCACTGCTTACGGAATTTGCAGAACACTATGAACCCTTGTTACTCCACACAGTAAAATCCTGCGCCATTTAGGAAATGAGGGAGTGGAAGTCTGCCGAGCACATCTGAAAAACATGTTGGCTTTGGAGATAGGAGCTTTATATATAGATATATAGATATACGTATATATATATATGCATGTATATATATTTTTTTATTAACATGAGTTTATTTCGGTCAAATAATTGAACTGTTACATTGGACGGGCTCTTTCTTGGCCCCCCACAAAGTTTCGCTTCAATAGTTTTTGCCTAATCTCAATCGTAAACAACCGAGCCCGACAAACCCTTCTTTGCCGAGGAATCCAAATCATGTGTGATGCTGCGCATATTTCACCCGTGTCATCATGACGCCAAGTCACTCATTGGTGCAGCTGCAACAAGAAATCGCTTGTACTTCAAGAAGCAGAAGCCACTGTTGAATTAACATGTAGAGCTGAGATTCATCTTGGCCCGGACTAGAGACGACCTTCTTAATGCACTTGTTCAAAATCTCTGCTTCTTTTCTTACTCGCTCCTTTCTCTAGAGCGAGTCCTCGACGCCATCTCGAGGACACCGGCCGGCCGGCCGGTTGGCCAGCCGGCGCGGGGACCCTCATCGTGGCCACGTAGGCGCCCACACAAAGGCATGAAAGAGCGAGAGAGTTGCCAAAGAAAGTGGACAAAGCAAGGAGAGAAAATTGCAATTCTTTCTTTTCTTTCCATATGAAGGAAGGAGAAAGAAAGAAAGAAAGAAAGAAAGAAAGAAAGAAAGAAAGAAAGAAAGAAAGAAAGAAAGAAAGAAAGAAAGAAAGAAAGAAAGAAAGAAAGAAAG